>NC_134277.1:42741430-43411073 GCF_949628215.1 Phalacrocorax aristotelis
GAGACATACCCACTCCTCACTAGCATACTTTTCTTTTTCACATTAGGATAGAACACTTTAAATAATTCAGGATACAACCTACGCAACCTTACACAGCCCTAAGGCTCAAATAGCACAGGCCTGTGCCCCCAGGAACCCAGGCTGGGTGGTCAGCACACACGGGTCACCTGCATCCGCCCAAGCACACAGGTACCGCACAGCCCTCGCGAGCGCCACAGGCACCGCAACACCTGCCTTTCTGTGCAAGGTACCGGCATGCAGCAACACATGCAGAGCGAGTCCGCACTGTGTTTGCATGGCTGCCAAGCCAAAAGACCTTGCAGTCCCCTAAAACAATCCTGCTTAAATAAACACTGGTGACACAGCGCGGCACAGGTGCAACGCTGGGCAAACCCTGCTGGGGAACGCCAGTTTTTATGGTTCTACAGGCTTTAGAGGGAAAAAGTGTAATTGTCAAGATGCTAAGGATTAATACTAGAAAACAAACATCCAGTTACAGGAAAAACTCACAGAAGGGGGAAAAAGAACTTGCAAGGGAGTCAAACTGCATCCTTCATAAACAAGAAACCAACTCAATTTAACTGCAGAACTCAGCAGGACCATAACTACCAAGCCTTTGCCAGCCCCAGGCAGCCTGGGCGGGCAGGAGTCCAGAAAGAGATAAAATTATTATTTAAAACAAAAATAATCTGAAACCTAAGAGAATACCCAAGTCTCTCTTAATAAAGTTTCTTTATGAACATATTCCCAAGCTGAACACACATTTTAACTTGAAAAAGCAGGAGCGTTTTGTAAAAGCATTATGTAGATATGAAGCTGCTTTTATGAAACTCAATTTATTGGAGAAACACGTTGTGACATGTTTTTAAAATATTACAGAGATAAAAGTATAATCATTGAATTATTTGCATATTTTGTAGTACAAAGAAATAATGTATGCTAACAGACTATTTGTTGTTACATTAGCTTCAAACAAATAAGGAAATAAGGGTTGATTTATTACTGTGTGCTCAGGCCACAGGTTGGTAAAATTCCACTGACTATAGTTTAAATAAAAGTCTAGTAAAAGTAGTGGAAAAAATCCTATCAATTCCATGACTCAGAACAGTAAGTGGTATAACTTAAGGTGTTTATTAAAATAATGTATGAATTTGCCTTATTCACTTATACTATGTAACAGACTGACTTCCAAACTGCAATTTCTTAAATCTGCACTTTAGAGAAGTGTTGACATGTTGAGGGTTGCATACCACATCCTTTATAAATAACAAACCGATTGAATCCGTTTTAACTGCAAAACTCAGCAGAACCCCTGCCTGAGGAGCCCGGTCACCCAACCTCCTGCCCTGCTCCTGCAGCCAGCCATGTCTCGTGGTAGTTTTCAGTTCAATTTTTGACCCCACCATTACCACTGGGACACTCTCCAGAATCTGACAATTCTAATTGTTTTCTCCCAACCTCCATCTCTAATGAACTGCAGATCAGTTTGTAGGTCCTCCCATGGCAATGGTGGCCTCGGTCAGCTAAAAGTGTTTTCTCCCCTCCCTTGTGCCTCACTGCGGCTGGCAAGGAGGGGAAAGACAGGAGGAGGAAGGGGAAAATAAACTTTGGCATGCACATACACACATGCGTTTACACACACATGCATACAGGAGTATATAAATACGTATTTGTGTGTATACAGTATACCTAAACTCAGGTTTACAAATATGGGATGTCTATACAATTACAAATGAAAGGAGGAGTCCTGAATCCACGGAATCATCAGCTATTTATGTTAACTCCAAGTTTTGCTCCCATTCACGAGGCAATTTTGGAGTAAAGCAGCATATATTGAAGCCCACTGGCAAAGCAAAGCCAACAGCTGTGGTTTGATTCAGTGTGTTGGTCGCATGCAAAGTCTCTTGAAAATTATCTCAGTAAAACCCGATGCCCATGAAGGGCATTAGGAAGGCGCACTCACACCACTGCAGGGTTTAGTGCTTGCAAGCAAATGAAAGGATACATAAAAAAGCATCATATAACCTTGACTGCACCCAGCAGTAGGATCACATTTAGCATACTACAGAGAATTAATAAATCAACTTTAAAATAGTGGTAAGGCCATACAACTCCATGTGTAGATATCCCTCAGAGTAAGACTGTCCTATTCTAGTTAAAATTAATCTACTGTAAACAGAGATCAAATTAAACCAAAAGAAAACATTCTCAATGCACTACGAGACTGTCAGCATATTCCTTCATAATTCCACAGGTATTTTGGAATGGCGCAGACCAACCACAGATTAAAAAAAGGAAGAGCAATTCCCAAATAAATATTTTTATCTATTTTTTCCATTCCCACCTAATAATAAAGTATTTTCCCATAAATGCCATGGAATTGTAGCATCTTGGATTTCATCTTACAAATTTCTGTGTAGTAATAATCCTTGTGGAAGTATTAGCTGGTTATCTTTCCATTTATGTGTAACTTGAAAATAAAAATATTAAAAAGTTGTAGAAGTTTTAGACTAATGTTTGTTTATGTCATGCTAAGAAAAAATTCTGCAGTACAGGCACAACCCCCAAATAAAACTACTGACAAAGACTTAAATACCAAAAAGCAGCAGAGTCCCAAATCCAAATTTAAAAAATAACTTAAAAAATCAAGTTATGGTGAGATTTCTTAAGCCAGGTCATTAGCTGTGTTAACATTTGCTGCATATTACAGGTATTAAGCAGAACACATTTTTATTTGGGTGTAAAAGTTTGGGACTTTCCTCATATGACCTTCCTGGCACACTGCCAAGGCTCAGCTCTCTTATGTTCATTTAATCTGAACATAATCCCTGAAATCTCTATGCCATTGCTGGGTTGCATGGGAATGATTCCCCGACAACGTACACAGAATTGCGCTGTAAATTTTATTTTCAGCTCATGGCTGTTCCCCTACCTTTCCAGCTGTGACAAGTCATTTGTTTGAATAAAAGTAAATAATCTATAGCCTTTATTTGTTATAGAACCATACAGTACCTAAAAAAGAAAACAAGACCAAGACTTCTTATTTCAGTTGGTTTTCTACTGATGGCTACCAGATTTTTAAGGGAGCAAACTCCAGAAAACAAATAAAATTCAGCAGCTGATGAAAACCCTGGGTAATGAACTACAGTGACTCCAACATCCCCATCAACTCTAAACAGGAGCAAGACCACACTGCAGTAGAAGGACAAGGGTTCCAGCTGAGGATACTTGCACTTGACTGTGGTCTTCTGAATGAGCAATTGCCTTTACAAAAAAAAGTATACACTTGAAGAGTTTTTTCCATATTCAAAGATGCCTCTGATCCCTGAAGCCAACTGCCTTTTTGTCATGAACACTGTGAAAAATCAGTGTCCAAGATTTCCACATCTGTGATTTTTGGAACTTGTGCAAGAGTAGGGACTGAATAACTGATGTCTGAACAACACTAATGAAACTGAGGGATTACAGCAATTTGTCCTGCAGGGAAGCGCAGAAAAGCCCAGAAATCACTGCAACAAGATGAGTGTGGTTCTCTCATTGTTTTCTGTGTGCTCAGGATTTCAGAAGTATTTTTCGCCTGCATTCAGGAAGGAGCTAGGTAGGCAAAGCAGCACTGACTTTGATCTTACTAATGCAGGTCCTAAGAAGAGTAGATCATACTGGAGTATGAGCTCCAGTATGGGATGGAAAGATCTACCCATTGACCTGCATACTTAATTCAGCAACAGTTGAAGCGTCATTATAGTTCATGTGAACTATCGCTGGCCTACCTACATCTGCTGTGGTCCAATTTCTGCCTGAAGCAGAGACTGGCTCTTACTAAGACTTCTTATTTATGATATCAACATTTCCCCCTTCCTATGTAAAGTAAATAAAATGAGCAGAAAAGATTAATTATTCACGTCAAAAGATGAACTCAATTTAAGGAAGTGCAAAAGGATGACAGACAATTTTATTTTTTTTTAAACTCTTAATTTTCAGCAGAAAGCTTGCTTTGTTCAGCAGACTCTTCCCCTTGCGCGTTAACCCCTTCCGACAGAGACACTTCCTACACAATGAGTTGATCAAGCTGTCAAGGTCTATAATTCCATGGGAAAAGACAAAGTGCTCTGAAGCATCCATAAAGGCTTATTTTATTACCTCTAAGTTACTTCGAATGCTAATCTCTTCATACGTGTAAAACACATATTCTATTTCAAAGGTATTCTTTTGGGTTGGGGTGCAGGGGACCTTTGTGTTCTTCTCCTCCTGCTCTTTGAGAAAGCTAAACTCCAGGGAGAAATATGAGCTACTCCTCCAGTCCTCTGTTTCCTACAGCAGAGCGGCTTGATCCAACCAACAGCCATGTAAGTCAATGGGGAGCTCTCTGTGTTTAGTTTAGGCCATGTAAGAGTGAGAAATTGAGAAACATGTTTTTACCTGGCCTTCAGCCAGGTACACTGTCACCACTAATGACTGGCTGCTATAAAGAGACCTTTTGAAAGAGTCATATGTGAGATACAAATCAATGAACACAATGCAAACACCATCCCCATCTCAAAGAGGGGAAAAATCACTGCAGCTTTATCATAAATATTTTTAGGTGTTCTGGTGCCAGCCTACTGCCAAAGGAATTCACTGATAGGGAAGGGCACGGTCTGTTTGCAATGCAGTCCTCCCCAGTGAGATGCATTTCAGGGCTTCCAGCCAAAGCCTCCGAAACGCCCCCGGGACAGCACTTGGGCTGGAGCTGCCCCATCACGCCCTTCCACTGCAGCCAGATTTGCCTATTTTTGCAGCTGGCACCACCAAAGGCTACAAAAACTTGTAGTCAGCACAATCCCTTCCAGATTGACTTTTCAGTATCTTCAGCTAATAAATACTGAGATCAGTGCATAGACTGGCAACAACTGTAAACATCGTTTATATATAAGGCTTTGCAGCTCCCTAAACCTTTTCTTTTTCATAAGAATTTCTGCGTGACTGTTACTATCATGGCCCTGACTAGCTTCAAAGGAAAACTGCCCACAAAACCAGCTTGTGAAAACATCATTTTACCTAGTACCAACACAAAAAAATCTTTTTGCTCAGTGTTTCCAATCCTCATGATAACCACTCTTTACACAGAGCATCATGACGAAGAAAAGCTACACTGGTTAGTCCAAATGACTCAGCAGTGATTTCTTCAATGGCTGCTCTAGAGCAATGGAATCGGCTCAGGAGCTTAAATCTGTGCACTGTGCAGCCAATCCTACTATTTTTCAAGACAAAAAACCAGGTCTGTGCAGCTTACAGCTACTAGCGATGTACATCCTACACCATGTACTACCTAAATGAAAAAATACTTTCAACAGTAAGTGAGGAAGACTATGGTTTTAATAACTTCTTCATTTGCAACGAAAAACTCAGACAACAGAAAACAAAGTAAGAGAGCAACCGAGGCTTATAAAGAATAATGCATATACAGGTATATCTTATACAAACAATTTTTTGGAAGAACACATTCAGCCAAGGTATCAGCAGTGCTCAGGATTTCAATGATCCCTTCCAGCAGAGAACTGCAGAGGGCTTTACAAAGTAGCAAGCCCACAGACATCAAGTAAACACTATCAATTTTCAAGTAAAGTGCTAGAAACGAAGCCCAAAGAGTGAACTACAGGTATGAAGTTAAAAAAAAAAAAATCCACGAGTGCAAGCAAATGTATGATTACTGGTCTTGTTGTGTTGCTAGCTTGATGTAAAACTTGAGTTGTCCCCCTAACCTGACTCCTATTCAAAGAGAAAATATCTTAGCACCATGGAAGTGGTGCTATAAGCCTGAGCAGATGCCCTACAGGGAGGAAGAGGAGGTGGCTTGATATCGTTGTGGAAAACAGCACTAGTGATATAGTCAGGAAGCAAAAGCATTCTCCTCAAGTGCTAAGCCCGAGAGAAACTGGTCTAGTATTTAAAATACACCAGGATCCAGAGGCTCAGGGGGAAATGGCACAGCCAGCTCAAATCCACACCTCTGCACTCTATTCCCCTGCAAAACACAGTTACCTTTTTAATAATACCTGCTGAGAACAGCCCCTGACCCATGCCATAGTGCCACAGGTGTCATCTAAGAGTGTTCTTGTTGGCACAGGCCAAAACTATGTCATGGAATGCACTAGAAATGAAACAATATGGACAGTCACAAGATACAAGTCCTGGCCCTGATTAATTTACCAATGTAGACACAGCCTTGGTGAAGCAAAATGGAAGTGAAGCGTTTCAAGTCCGTTGCTGCAGCTAAAATACAAACATCAGAAACAGTGTGCTACCGCAGGACCAAAGACTAAGACTTCAAATTTTAGTCCCATAGCCACAACACAATTATGTTTGCACCACGAGAAAGCGGGAAGCACAAATAACTTCTAAACACAACGTCAAATACTTCTCTCAAAATAAAGAGGCCAGAAGATGAGTGCTACAATAGATATCAGGGTGCTGGCAAAGGCGAAGTGTGAAATGGATGCTTTCCAGAGTTCAGTTTAGGAAGACAAACATTGTTTCACAAATTCACTGTAGCCCTACTTATTTTCCAAGCTCCTTAACTCATGCCAAAGGGCTTGGACTTTCTGAACATCCTGTTCTGTTTCCTCCACCGCTAGTCTGAGTCCTCAGTGCTAAATGTCTTTATTTCAGAGCCCCATTTTCTATCATTTTATTCCAACCTCCTCACTCTGTAGGCTTTGTATTTTACCTCTGGGTAAGAGTGAAGACAAGCAGATTAATGAGAAGTCTGAACAGCACATTAAGTTACACCTATTTTAAGAGCCTTCTACAGTAAGCATCCCAAGGCACTGCATAAAAATAAAACTACACAAATTGCATTTAAAACTAACAAAAAGCTTGCAGATGCTGGCATGCCTTGAAGCATAAAGGTCGATGATTAAATGATTCCACAATTCCCCAAAGTCCCGGAGCCACATGAACACAGACCATTTTACCTGTTACTGCCTGGATGCATTAGTAATATTCTCGGATGTAAAGCTGAGGCATCTCCATGACAGCCTACTGGCAGGAAAAATATTCCCTCCTGACAAGGGCAGGAAAACAGCTTTGGTCTATGAGCAGCAGCTGGCCATTTCAGGGATTTCCTAACTGACTAAAGGCAATGCCTCCTGCACCTCTCAAAGGCAGCTGCAGAACACATTTCTGCTCCTTTCTTTGCCTCTCCACAGCTGCAAGAAGTTCAAGGCACAAGAGGTCTCGTGGGGGCTACTACAGTAGCAAAGGCTTAGGCAGAGACAGGAACATCATCTCTCATCCTAATGACTTTTTGGTCCCAGATCCACTGCTCTTGAGACTCCACCAACACAAGAAACAGAAGCAAAGACTTTGGCATGCCTGACGTGCACACCGGGCCCAGCTCATCCCCACACACAGATATACCTCCTGATTGCTGGGGTAAGGTGACATGGGAGAAGGCATTTCTTTTGGTATGAGAGCGAACCACTGCTGCTACTGAAGTGCCAGGGAGCCTGTTGCTGCTGTTGATGTGGACACAAAACAGTACACTTGCTTCCTGCTTCTCTGCCATAAGACTTCCCATCTTGCTTCCTTCCTCTTCCTTCCCATGGCAGTGTTTCAGGCTGAGACCAAAGCATGCAGTCAGAGATACCAGGAACTACCTGTGACCTTCTTTGCCTTTAAATAACTGCGTTTCTACACTGTCCAGTCACAGTGCCCAAGCAGTCATGGTGCACAGCAGATGCTCATACAGGAACCTTAGACCCCAATGACACCTTCAAAGCACCCCAGTAAGGAATCTGGGTGACCCTGCACCTAGGCTCACACTCATCAGGAGCTGCTGCCGGCTGTTAGTGTTTATGTCATGAGACCGTGCAGCAGAGCTACAAGCAGCAGGCACAGTCCTGCTGTGCTCCAAGACCCCATGCCCTACATACAGCCCTTTTCTAGGAATGCTCCAGCATGGATCCTCGCTTCCAGCTATTGAGCTGACCATGCTGCAGTCTGGTAAACATCACTCCTGTGTGAAGCTCCCACACAACTACTTCATTTTGCCCTGCCGTTTTGAGGTAGGCCTTAAATGGTTAAAGCAGTGTATAGACAGCCAGCCGGTCCTTGCTGAGACTTATTTACCTTTCTTGAGAGAGTTCAGGAGAAAATAACCAAGGGATGCATTTGCAGCCTCTTCAAGCAAGTAGTCTTGGAAGATCAGCTTTGGCCTGCAAACCGTACCAAACAGCAGCGTGGCTCATGTTAGATTCGATACTACTTTAAAATTATATATTTATTACCGCACACAAAAGAGGAAAAAAACGCAACAGCAGAAGTGGTAAGGGGACAGTAGGCTGCAGTTGCAACAGTGAAGTCAAGCTAAGGCCCAAGTGCCATCAAAATTTTAACTTGTTCACATTACTTTGTGTGCAGCTGAGGTGATCACTAGCATATACACAATTCTAATTTGTGGAATTACAAAAACATAAAAAACGTTGTGGCTGCCAATATAGTGACTTCAGTGAAGAATACTGACTCTAGTAACTTAGCTAAAACCAGAGCTACAAACTTAGGGGGACATGGAATAGCATCAACGTAAGAAGAACTGGAGGTCCTGAAAAATGCTGGAATCACATTTTGAAACCAACTCAAGAATATGTACATGAAATCAACCGAACAGACAAAGCTGGGATGAAACGTGTTTCATTTTATGCTTCATTGATGCTTCAGTAAAGAAGGCCTGGACAGACAAGACTTCAAGCTCACACTGCTGAAGCAAGGAACGCTTTCCTCACCATCTGGCTTAGAAATCACTTGGATTCCAGAGTGGCCTTCTAATCACCAACAGGAAAGCAGGGAAACTATTTTAAGTAAGCATCACTAAAAATAAAATGGGAGACGCGATGAAAGGAAAAAAGAAAGTGGTCAGTGATAAATACAGTATAGAGATTTCTCTATTTATACTTTTAAGGCTATTTATATTTGAAAGCTTTCCCTTTGAGACACTGACAGGAGGGCTTCCACATTCATCAGTCTGGTATTCACTCAGCTACACAGTATTTATAGAAACATGTAAAGGCCTACAGAAATAAAAAAAGACATTAAAATAAATTTCTGTCACAATTTGGCATTATTATCACCTCACATTCAAGTTCAGCCACACATAAACAAAACATTTCCCAACATTACACCGATAAACGTTTTGAATGCTCTCCATGAAATTCTGCTCAAACAACACAGCACACTGTGAAAAAACCAATGCAACAGTTTGCATTGTCTGACACGACTTACGTTGCCCAGAGATAAAGCTCTTTCAGATAACCTTGCTGTGTGGGCTTGATTTCCCAAAGAGCTGAACATGATGTCATCCAGGACACCAGCGCAGCACCTGTGAAATACCCAGCACAGTCCTTTCCAAAACTGTTGCATTTGGCTCTTCAAAAGCTACGGCATTTGAAAGGTAAGTGCAGCTCCTCTTGTACATCTCTGAAGTCCCTCAGAAAACAGATCACATCCATGAACCCATTTAGAAAATGCGACTTAAGATGCCTGCCGCTTCTCTAGTAACCTGGATGATCTAACTTAGTTCCAGAGTAAATTGACTGCTTTCTGCTAAAACTGAAATCTGTTATTAGCTTTGTTCATGTGTCAACACTGTTTAGCTTAATTAGCCAGCTCTCCTCTCTAGCAGTCCTTTCCCTGATGTGTTTATTAAGAACTATCTTATGCCTCAGGTTTCACTTTGCTAGCCTATTCTGCTACGATACAGGCTCTCAGAAACCCCTTTCTTTCTGCACCTGTTCTGGTTCAAATCATTCCTGAATTCAAACCCCAGAATTAGCATAGAATGGTTTGGGTTGGAAGGGACTTTTAGTGGTCATTATATACAGTGCAACGCATGAAATTTCATTTTGTACATTTTTCTTCAATGACTGTAAAATCTCCATGCCTCTACCACCTTCACATTACCCCTATTCCATTCTAGTTCCATATTTATCTTTCCAGGAGCTGCATTACTTACCCATTTAGGTCTGGAGATTTGCCTTGTTTTGATACAAGTTTCAAGCACTTTAAAAAATATTTTCTGTACTTTTAAATGCCTAGGCTTTTGAGCCCAGCCAACTTAACTACCTACCAACCTCACTACCTTGTTTCCTTAATTTTACAGCCTGTTATTCTGTGAGAAAGAGCCTTATTTAGGGACCTAGGTTTGCTTATGCTTGTCCATTTAAATGAAAACAATGAAAGGCATGCTTCATTCAAGCTTGTTTTGTGTAACCAACTCTTCTACAATGTCCTCATGACACATCAAAAGGAAATCTCAGTGAGCACATCAACATCTCAGTTCAGTAACCTTTTTAAAGAAGAAATCATATTCACTGCCTGTCACAGCTTGTACCCAAGACAGTCAGTGTCCCAAGTTTCCAAGGGATTGCATCTACTGAGCCATGTACAGCTTTATTTCTACAAACAAAATAAACATGTCCAAGACTGTGGAGGCCAACTGGCACAGAAAGGTTCCATGCTATTAAACTCTCTCACCCTCCAAAACAGGGTGGCTGCTTCCAAACTGCCTACTGGGAATAATCCCAAGATAACTTTAACACTTTACCTGGGAATAGTTCAGGTGTGTTCCTGTAACTATCATCCAGAACTAGGCCAGGGACAGTTAACAGAAGAGACAATCAATTTCCAGGGCCTGGGAATGCTTCCTAACACCATCTGATTTACTAGTACAGACATGCCCATTGCATGAAGACCTCTTAATGCCTGCATGACCCTGAGTTCTTCATGACTCTTTGAAGATCTTCATTAGCTTGTCGTTCTCTCACCTTCCTTCTCAACCATCAAAATAATTCTACTGATAGCACACCAGCCACAGCTTTTAGGAGACTCTTCTCTGGCTGGACATATTAATCTTTGTTTTGTTCCAACAGGGATGCTAAGACCTTTGTCTCAAGTTTCTTCTTCAGGACTGTTTTCAGCTTTATGCTCGTATGGTGTTTCTTTGCTCCTGGAAAACAAAACACTGCTCTTCCCCCAAGCTAAGCTCTGCTGATGGATGCGTCTTTCCACCTAAAGAAAAGGAGTCTTCAGATGCACACATCTGCATCTTCCTCATATCGCTAGGAACCCCAGATCTTCATAGGGATTTCTTCCTTTTTCCCCCGCTACTGCCCAACTATCTTCTAATTTCTCTCCCCAGCATTTTAATTGCATCCTTGCTCCTCCTCAGCCTCACATCTCTAGTTATTTCCATCTTACCCTCCTTTTTTTTCTGGTGCCACTCTTCTTTGGTGTCATCTGTTCTCCCTTTTTCTCCTGAGTTCTTCATCACAACAAATCAGTCTTTCACTTCATTTCTCCACTACCTATTAATGCCAGCCTCTGCGCTGTGATTATAGCCACATGCATCAGTGGTCAGCTTCCTCAAAGACCTCTCCCTTCCAACTACTATTTTTGTATACAGCTGTGTATTCAGATCACCTCAACTGCTTCTCCTCTTCCCTCATGTCTTTAGCTCCCTGCCCCTAGCTGCATCTAAACTACTTGGATATTCTCTCTCCTGACTTTTGTCAGGTGACATTTCTATGTAAAAATAGATCCTATCAGGTAACGCTGAAGACAGTAAATTTCCTTCTGTTCCTGCATCCAGTCTCAGTGTCTTCTCTGCTATCCTTCATTCAGTGCTCCATCACTGCACTCCCTTCCTTGTCTCTGCCTTCAAGGAAAAATAAAACACTCCAGACAAAACCCATCCAGACTCCAAATTTTCATTAAATGCTGGCTTCCGCTGTCCACTGAATTTTTAAATGGTTGGCTCTCTTAGGTGAAAGGTTTCCACTGTGACCAAAGGCAGAAAACCTCCTTCATATCCTTCAGCTACAAGACATTTTTTTCAACTGACAATTGCAAATAGGTCCTGCAAACACCAGAGAAAGGAAAAGCATAAAGAGTAATTACAATGTAGGGCAGGGATTCTTGTACATGAAGCTTTACTACAACTTAAAGAAAAATTGATTCCTTTCTAAATAGAAGAAAATGAAAGAAGTAGTGGGAGAATCTCATGTTAGAGATCAATAAGCCCAGTCTGAGTGATCTTCATTTTCTGATAAGAGGCTAGGCACTGAGAGATAACTCCGAATGCTTGTGAAATGGGGGGAAAAAAGTTTACAAGAACCTCAGATACAGAACATAATTATTGGAGTTTTAGGCAAAATTGGAAATTATTGCAGAAGCATGTGGCTAAGAAGAAAATACAGTTCAAGGATTTAACAAGGATATCTTTTTGCAAAGACTGCAACCCTTGCAAAGTAAAGACTCCAACCCTTGATTATTCCCGTCAAAGTGTGAAACCATATTAAGGAGTTGGATCATATAATCTAAACGGCACTTCATTGCTTTTTTTCCCTTGAAACAACCCAGATTTTATAGGACAAATAATAAGGACAGATCTTCAAGGGACATGTGGATGTGTAGGAACAGACTACAAAGCAGAGTGTAATCTGAACTTTTTAAATTATATAATAAAAAGAGCACTTTGTTTTGACACCTGGAAGTTTATCACTTTCACTTTCAGTGCAAGGCTTTCCTGCATATCCACGCGTGCAAGAAAGGACAAGCAATGAACTGCAGGAAAGCCTTGTGCCCTTAATGCTTTGCTTTAACTTCAGAACTTAAAATCCAGCAATGCTGCTAAATAAATACAGCACACAGAGACACAAACAGAAAGAGTATGCCGATTGCTTTCATGTGAATAAGCATCTGGGCATCAAATTTAATTGTCAATAACTGGGAGGATTTTCAGAGATGCACATGGACAGTAAATGCCAAGTTCAAAAGGTATTTATGGTTGGCCTAAGTGATCTAATTGCTCATGAAAATCTACAGTTCCTGAAAGCTATGAAGTCTCCTCCACTGTTGTTAAAGATTTTGGAACATGTATCCACTATAAACACTATACTAATTATAATTAATTACATTAATTTTCTCTCATAATTTCCGCAGTGATTTTCCTAAAACGCAGCAGGCCAAGAATACATCCAAACAGGTATTTCCTCTGCTAGGTCACCAAAGCATACTGTTGTACCTGGCCTACTGACCTGGGCAGACCTCTGCCTAAAACTGATCTAGGACATAAAAGAAAATTAGTTTGAAGGGGATTTTTTTCCTTTGAATTATAAAATCACCATGAAGTCTGAAACTGCTAGACATTTCTTGCCAGAAAATGTCCCGGAGTCTCTAACAGTGTATCACCACCATTCAGGCTGGTGGCCCAGGGAGTCTCACACTTCACCTGACTACACCAGCCTCACCTGAACTAGCGCAGAAAACCTAGTAACAACTTTCTGGCAGAACACATTTATCTGTGGCCTTTGTGACAAAGTACAATGCAGAGACTGATCCACAGACCCTGGCAAAAAACCAGGAATCTTTTAGCTGGCTTTAAATTAGGGTCATTTTTTTCCCCTTAACTATGCAGACAAAGGTGCAGTCCCTGCCTCTGACCAGTGCTGCCGTGAATTATTTTCTAGAAAGATATATTAAACAAAAAAGATTTAGCCTACAACATTAATTCCACACTTGATATAAAATTTATGGAGATAAAGTGCAAGCCTTTCACCGTTTCTTCTAAAACTTTAGAAATCTTCCTCTGAATTCCCAGTGTTGCTTTGACTTGCTTTTTAGACTAATTCTTTGCCAGAGGTGCTGTATAATTGTTTATGTCTCATCTAACCTGAAGTGGAAGTTGAAATTCAACTAATAAATATGCAAATATCTGCTAGTGATTTGTACTTGCAAAATATAATCCAAATGTTTACTGCGATCCTATTTAAGAAGTTCCCAGTAGACGCATTTCTAGCAACGGATTAAATGCCAATAGGATCAGATCTCCTGAGAGCCAATCGGGAAAGGCTAGGAAACCCGTGTAAAGAAATTCCTGAGCAAGATTCCAGAGATAAATCCTTTTGTTATGAAAAATATTTGAAGAAGTATGCTTAACAGGGAAATGTGACTGACTGGTTCAGTATTCAACTACTTGCCACACATTTACATCAAGGGAAAGCATTTTTCCCACCACTGGGAGAATTTAATTACACGGTGTACAGGGAAAAGAAAAAAAAAAAAATCTATTGTGAAAGGGGTCTTTCACCATTCTATTCAATGTGGATGTCTTAGAATATGTCAGCTGGACAAAACGAAAATACAAAAATAAGAGATGATTGAAGATAGTGTATCTTCACCTAGCAATTGGTAACTATGTGTTCCAGCCAGAGAAAACACTGGGAAAGCTACTGGAGGAGTTTTCCTTTGGCTCAGGGAACAGATGAGCAAGAGTTCTCCTAAGGCATTGCTTACAAAGCCAAAAGCTGTTAAATTCAGCAGCAGCTAAAGCAAGTTACAACACAGTCTGCTCCAGCCTATGTGGACAGAGCCAAGCTGCAGCATAATAACATTTAGGGGAAAAAGAGAGAGAGAAGGAGGAGAGAAAACATACCTTATGGTTTTATCCCAAGTCTGAACCAGACTCAGGGAGCTGTCTCAAGCAAGTCAGAATACAGAGGTAGAAAAGGCTTTCTGCTCAAAGAGTGCTCACCTCGAGCAGCACAGGTTTTACAGTGGTATTTTCTAGTATTTATTCAATCAAATTTTCAATTCCCAAATAACAGAGACACTTTCTTTGGAAAATTATGCCACTTGCAGTCCTTCAGGAAGACTTTTCCAGTCCAATAAATTGCATCTCTCCTGACACACATTCTTTCTCAGTTAAGCTAATGTTTTCTGTGTGCCACTTCACCATCCCAAGCATTTTGATCAAACTGTTCTTACAGCACTGCTTTCTCCGTGCCCCTGTCCTCTATGAAACAGCGCTCTTCATCTGTCCTTGCACATTTCTTCATGTCCATGGTTCATTTTCCTTTCTCTTCTCAGAATTTCAGTTAAACCACATAAAATGATGCATAAAGACTAGAGGGAAGTTTAAAAAGCCACTGAAGTGAAAAACAGGCTGGAATTGTGAATTAAGGTCTGTCTTCTGGTCAGCTGTGCAGCTCTAGCTCATTGTGTAAGCATGAGTGTAAAATCATTCTGCAGCTTCAAATAACTCCTATTTGTGAAATTTCCACTTAATTTAAGAATTAGCTGGAGCAAACTGTACTGGCATTCTAAGGAAGGCAGAAAAAGTTAAGAGGATCTAAAAGGTTTTGATACAATGAGTGCGATACTATACAATCAGAACCAGTATTTAGGATCCCATAAGATCAAGAAATCACTGCGGGTTCTGTTTTAATTTTATTTCAAGGAAGCAAGGAATAATAAAGTTTAAACAGAATTATGAATACTAATACATTTTACAGTAGTCTCATGTTTAACCTCTGTCTCCCCCTATATGTGAAAGCTTTACCTATAGACAACTTTTAGAGACACAGAACATCAAACCCACCCACGCAGAACAGGAACCCACCAGGGTCAGCCTGCCATTTTCCCACTAAGGACAGGTTGCTGAAAGAAGTAAGCTCTCCCTGCCATTTTCACTTATCTTTTACTGCCAGCCAACCTGGAGCTCTTCCCATAAATCCCAGTATTTTCCAATCAGTTCATTTTCAGAAATGGAATTTTGGCCAGAAAAAACCCCACATCTTCTTATAGCTCAAGAAATTCAGAGCTAGTGAACATCTGCATTGTGCCTACTTATCCAGAAATCTTGACAGGTTAGTACTGTCATGGTATTTTAAAATGGCTCTACACTGAAGTTTTTTCCTAACCTGTATGGTCTTTATGGTTTACAAAACCGCTCTGTAACTGTGAGAAAAAGCACAGCGCTCTGAATCAGCCCCAATCAGGGGGTGAGACTAATGGTGTGCATGGTTAAGATCTTAATATAAAGGAAGTCAGAAATGTCAAAACTTGTCATAACTGCTCAATAGGGTTCCCTCTCAGTACTACATATCGACTATAACTAAAGGATATGTTTTAAACAGACATCCTCACAGTCAGCAAAAAATCCAGTACTTGTTTTCTATGGTGACAGTCATGGCAGAACACATTTTCCTTGGTTTCTGGGTGACCTTTATGGAAACCTGCTGCCTTTCTGTGAGGTGCAGATGCACTTCAAGTCTAGTTCAAAACATACAATTTCCCTCCCTGAAATTTTATTATTTTACCTTTACCTCTGGTTTTTTTTCTGCTATTATTAAATCAAAGAAAGGATGATGGGTTTTTAAGTTAATTTATGAAAGGACAATGAAAGATGCTGAGGACTAGAAGGATGAGAACAAGTTTCTAACAGATCAAAAGAGAGAGATCATTAATGAGCAGATGTGTCCTTAAAATGCAAGCACGACGACTGTCTCAAGAATGATTCATTACAAACACAGGTCTGCCCATCACGGTACTGGGGAAGAGCCCTCACTGACTCTTGTGTAGAAAGGGAGAACAGCAGAAGGAGCCTCAGTCAGGAGTTCACATTTGAAGGAAAAATACAGTAGACTCCATTTAATCCTTGCTCCCTCTGCAAATAAAATCATCTCAAGTGAAGACACAGGAGGAGCAAGAAATTTAAGTCGTCTCCCATCCTCCGGTCTGATGAGGATCATGGGAGCTGCAGCTTTCTTAGGAAGCCATCTCTGAGCCCCCAACCGCGCTCTGACTTCAGCAGTACCCAGAGCCCACAGAGAGCTCATGCCCTCCAAGGGCCAAGCTCTGCCACTGCTCTTCACAGAGCAGCTCAGATAAGAAACATTCCCTGCACACAATAGCTGTTTGTACTACAGAAGTGAATCCCCTGAATAAAGAGCCCAGTATATCACATAAGATCAAGGAATTAGAAACAAACCAGCAAGTGCGACTCTGGAGAGTCACTAAATTGTCCCCTTCAGTCATTGAGTTGGGCTGGCATGGTTGAGGCAGCTTTCTGACTGAAAAGCAAAGTGTTTGAGGCTGTATTTCTTCTTTTTTTTATTTCAATGTCATTTTAACTGATCTAGTTCACTGTACAACTCAAATCAGTTTGATAAAACTGATTGACTCAAACCGGCACGCTGACTTGCAGTTTGGATTATATTTATCTTTTTGGATTCTTTTCCCTGTTTTTCAGAGGGGGCTTTTTTAACTTGGAGATAAACTGTTCTCTGTCAGGAGTAAAATTACCCATCAATCCTGGCTGGCTGCACCTAAAATCCATTAAAAAAAAAAACAACTCTAGGATATATATGCATTTTACTTTGAACTTCCTGCTAGACTGCATTTGCACTTAACTTGAGTAAAAAGTTAGAACTTCTACATCTCTCGCTGCCTGAGGGAACCAAAAATATTAGCGCTTATTAAATATTTATAATGTAGCAACATGAAATCTATCATGCTACAGAAAATTATTTTGAATGATACCTCTTCAGCAAGGCTGTGACTTACGGCTTTTCCTCTTACTAAGTTACACATTCAATAAAAATACAGCTAGGCCAAGAAAACTCTGTTTTGTTTTGGCAAAGCATCAGACGGCATCTTCTGGTTTGCCAACACAGGCAGAATCTTGTCTAACTGTGGGATGCTCTTGGATTTACTACCTATTAGTGAAACTATTAAGAAGCACTGAAAGGTTCCAGCCCCTTTTACATATTCTCAGTTGAATCTCATTCGTTTGCACACTCTCAATTTGCACACAAAAATATAGCTGTCTTTTCCCACCTCTCAGGGAAAAATTAATAGCAGAGTGTTAAGTCTCATGTTACTAGGACCTCATTACTTTTACAAGCAATGCTAAATAATTAAACTGCACCTGTCAAATAAGTGATTAGAGAACATTTTGTGCTGCAGCATATGTTTTTACTCTCTTTACCTCAATGGACAAAATTAAATCATTCACACAGCCTCCTGCACAACAGTGCAAACAACTGAAACCCTAAAGTTGGAACGATGGAGAGCTGTGGGACAAGTGTATATAGGATGTGATGAGAGAAAAAGCACTGGATTAAAGCCATGGATGAGGAAATTTAAACAACAGAACCAAAGCTTGCTCTGACAATGCTGCTGAATGAGAATGACCTAGAAGCAAATCTAGCTAACACCATTTAGACCTGTAGCAGCTTCTAGACAGGCCATGGCATCTCAGACCCTTAATGTGGGCAAAAAGGCAGAGAATGGGTACATGTTGCTTAGAGATACTAGGGCTAATGATTTTCAGTGAACATGACTTTCCCAACCTTTAATTTACCTTGTTATCTACATGTCCGTAACTAGCTGTACATTTGCACGTCACATTCTCATACCCTTTCACAGTAATATATATTTTGGGGATGAAAGGCTTTGGCTAGTGTAAGTAGCAGGGTAGAGTAATCTGAAATATTCTACAGTAAACAGGATCCCTCTGGGCTGAAATAGAGGGGCTACTGTGTGAAATGACAAAGGCAGAAGAATTAGACTAGCAACCTACCCTTCCACCACGTTCAGAAGGCAAGACCACTTCCATAACGCCAAAAACCAAACAGAAGTTCTGACACAGCGCACGCTGTCCTACCTGCTCTTCTTCTCCACAGGTAGGTCCTAGGCACCCACTCTGCTCAGTGGGACGACCCACACAGCCAAATGAAGCAGATGTAGCCAAATGAACAGCTGTCCCTCCCGCTGATAGGAACTGATCTGTTTGGCCAAGTTGGCAATTCTTCAGAAGCAGTCTTCTAAAGGTTACTCAAAACAAAACGCTGTCAGGCTGCAAATCCCTTCTGGTAGCAGCCGCACATGTGCTGTACCAGCCTGCTGCTACCAGAGCCACATCCATCCTCCCAAGCTGCAGCAAACAGCAGGACCCGCTGCTCTGAACATCACCGTGATGTTCAAGTTGGACTCTGTCAATGACTGCATACACACAATCTGCTATTTTTTTTTAATGTACTAGTCACCAAAAGCCACATTTCCATTAAGGGAGAGAGAACATTCCCGATGCTCCCGTTCTCTCGCAGCAGCAGAATTTCCCTGAATCAACACTTTTTGCAAAGTTATGTAACACTGAACGCAGCATGCTTAACTCTCATATGAGCAGATACTGTGAGCACAGTATAAGCATCAGGGTACTTCTTTACACTGAACTGTGCTCCAACCCAGCATGTGAATTTAAAAAATAAATTTTAAAAAGGTATATTTATTTCTTGGAAGAGAACACCAAGTTTCCCAGGCAAAACCACAGATTCTTGTATAGGGGTTATTAAGTAAACAAAGTGCAGGAAACAAGATTCAATAGCTTTTAAATGCAGTAAAACTGAGCTTTTAAAGCAATATAAATAACAAATTCAGCACTAGCAGTGCATTGAGAATGAGCCAAAGGAACTCCCCAGACCTCAGCACAACTCCTCCTTTTTGTTATCTGGAGCACTTTTACAGTGTTGCCTGAACAGAAAGAAATGCTGTGAAAGCTCTCAGCAATAACCAAAATCAATTTTGCAGCCTTGTGTACCACTGTCCAGTAGAGGCAGTTCTTTTGTGGTATGAAAGACTGTTTTCCTTTACATTAAATGACTTAGCCATGAGCTTTCACATGGAAGAAAACAGCAGCAATTTGATGGCTCAAATGCATTTACTAATGGAGACAGCAATTTTCTTCTGTGGCGCAGCCTCCTCCACTCCTTTTCAGAACTGAAGCATCCATTAAGAGTGACTCAGTGGTAGCAAAAACATGTGAAAAAAGACATCATGAAGTTTGTTTTTAAATACTCTCCACAGTCAGTATTATGGCTATCAGGAATTTGTGAAAACCATAAGTATGTAATATATTTTCAAGAGACATGGTGCATAAGAAACTTCATACTAAAAAATCACAACTGTTACTGCACAGCAACCAGCCAAACATGTTTGACTCCTGACTAACCAAAGTCGTCTCTCCTTTCTATTTCACCCCAGCTGCGAATCCCTTACCTACTAGCACAGGTAATTAACCTTTTTTTTATCCTTTTCCAACCTCTTGCCCTCCCTCACCTTCCTCTTTTTCTTGGATGTCCATGAAAGCACGCGTAGCCTCCATGTGCAGGGACGCAGACTTACTTATCTCAGCCACCCTACTTTAGGTTATCAAACACACCGGTTTTTCTCTTCTTGTTGCTGTACGCCTCTATGGGAGAACTTATCTTGGGCCGCATATCTCCGGGACACAGGGCTCTACCCACCCTGGGGACAGTGATGCACAGACATCAATATGATGGATACAAAATGTCCGTTTATTTAGCTGCGTCACACGCTTATATAGCTCTTGCGCTTCCTGTTCCTGCCACTCCTATGGGGAGGAGTCTATCTTTCCGTCACATCCCGTGATCTTCCAGTCGCCGATCCCTGTCTATTCCCCTACACCTTCTCTACTTCAGTTTTCCTATCACTTTAGTCTAATAATTTTCCCAATTCAGGTTTAGGCTGCCATGCGTAAACCATACGTCCACGTTAGTCCAGGGAAGGAGAGCAGAAGGGATGGTCAGAGTATAGGAACAATAAACCAGGTACCAAGTGCCCACCACCTGCCAGCAGGTCGGTATCAGGCATTCTGGAACACAAAATCCTCTCATATGCCTGGGCTAACCCTTGAATTACCCTGGATAGTTCTTGTTTCTTAAAATTCTACAGAAGAGCTTTTTCACAGGTCTTTCAACAGAGCTGGAATTACATGAAAACTCTCCTGAACAATTTTTTACGCACACATATGGCCTGCACAACTCTTAGCTATTGCTCCTGTCATGCTACTGTGGAGTTACATTGTACTTCCCTGTAACAGAAGTTATGCTACCTAAATGCAGTAGGATGACATAATTCTCAGCGCCAGTTGATGGGTTTTTCCATTTTCAAGATTTTGCACAGTAACTCCTGATTAATTTTGGATGTTGAAATTAATGAGCTTACCAAACGTAAAAGGGAGTCAGGGCTACTCTCATTCAACACAGTGTTTCATGCTTCTTCTAGTAAAAAAAAAAATATTACTTTTTTGATCAACCATTTTTATGTATTTTCTATGAAAAGGATCTGCTGCCTTTTTCTTATCTGGTAAAACAAGGATGCACTTCCCTGCAACTGATGAGAACTGAAAGATTAGTATCCTCCATACTCTCTCAAGTACCCCATGCAGTTCCCAGAGCAAACATACAAGTTACTTCTTTTTCAGTTTTGGGGAAAGCAGATTATTTTATATTAGGAATTCTATATAGTCTGCTAAAACCTCAACCTGCCCTTTCTACTCTTATGGATAACATTTTAGATATAGCATTTGGCTACAGAAAACCCTATGTTCAAGATTTTGGCATTATGCTCACAGAATAACTGTAGGAAATGCTGAATTCATTCAGGATTTTACTTACATCACAGAAGGCATTCAATAAACATCATAGGTAAATTAGTACTCCTCAGTGCTCTCCATATAAAATGCAAGCTACTAGGTCAGGTGAAGTATTAGAAGATTTGGAGAAAGACGTGTCTATGGACTGATCAGACAAGAGCAGAAACTGGCTCAGTACTAGTACATATGATTGCAGCATGCAAAACCTGCAAACTCAGCGGCGCTGTACCCACCACTGCGTTTCTCCAAGGATCTGCTCAAAGACTTTTCAACCTTTCACCACTGAAACAAGAGCGACCTGCTCCAGCTCTGATTTTGGAAATCCTGTGGCTGCCTGTACCACATAAGAGCCTTTGTTGGTGGAGATGTGCACTTAAAAGGCCTGAAGGAACTCTTATGATAATCTGGTCTGACTTCCTGCCTGGCACAGGCTGTAATACCTCATGCAGCAATTTCTTTACAAAGCACAAGAACTTGTAACTCTACTAGAAGATATTTCAGAAGGAGATCTAATCTTGATTTAATTACTCCAAGTGATCTACCACATTCCCTTCTAAGCCTTTCCAATGGTTAATTACACCTATGGTATCATATTTCCAATGTGAACTTCTCTTGCTTATCTTGCCGTGTTTTTGTCTGTTGGAGCCCTATCCTATCTCCGTACACAGATATTTTTAGATACAAACCACATCACACCTCAAAATTCTCTTACCTGAGATAAATAGTTTGCCTGCTTGGCAAATCAAAACAGGGATTCCTGAATCCAACGCACAGCAGCTGCGGTGGTATTAGAGATAGTTTTTGACTCTAGGGACTAAAAGAGAAAAGTCAGCTCACGTGCGAGGGGAAGGCACCGAGCATCTTCTTTAGCAAGCTTTCCTAGCTTTCATAGCAGTCACCACTTGAAGACCTGGAAATCTGGGATAAATAGCACTGCAATTTGCAGTTTCGTTTTTAACTTAACTGATAAATTCTAGCTGAAACCGGATTGGTAGTTACTAAATACTGTATAGTTAACTCATAAAGAAATAGATGGCTGATGGCAGGTGGTTTTCTACTACTCATATGTCAAAATCACATAAAAATCCTGCTAACAGAATAACCCAGGACTTCTGCAGGCACTGCCAAGGCAGAAGTCCAGGAGTGAGCAATATGTACCCTAAAATACTTCCAGTTGTGACTCTGGGAAACAAAATGAGTAAATTTCCACCACTGCTGTCATGCTATATTACTTAGGCATATTACTTAGACATTTATATTACTGTAGCATTCAGAGGCTCCACATAAGGCTCTCTTGTGTTAGGTGATCAACTACAAACAGAGCGAGCTTAATTTGTTTTTGCAATGTTTGCCCAGTTCTTGTATGGCTGAATCCTGGTAAGGAGACAGAAGGAGGACTTGTGTCCTCCCTGGATCACGGACGCTGATGAGATCGGTGTACAAAGACTGCTCAGAACTAGAATTTCTTCTGGCATTTAGTGAATCCCTGTAGTACCCATGTGATTCTCAACACATTATAAAGTTCCTTAGCTTCCTTAGCCCTAGTCCAGAAGGGCTTTCAGTTCTTCATGCTGATCTGGTGCAGAACAGCAGCATCTTGCTGTCTCGGAGATATATATGCACACACCTCTGTAACTGCAAATACATGCACATACTCTCCATGTGCTAATACAGAGCAAGAATATGCAAAGCTAGATTGTCTGCTCTTTACAACGTTATTTTAAAATTTTCCACAACAAAAAAATGTGATATGACACCTCATTACTTTTTCACAACACTTCTGTTTTTCCATTAATACTTCACATTTCTACTCATTTGTGGTTTCAAACAGTTTACATTTTGCATAGCTTAACTGATTTTCTTTTTTTTTTTTCAGCCTCCCTCATCCAAGGATGCCCCTCTGCAAATCAGGAACACAGTTTATGTAAATGTATGGACTTCTACTGGTTTAAGATGACAGCAGGTTTAAAAAACATTCCTTTTAATAACACTTCCATTTGGTAGGTGTTTGACTTGAAATAGGTGCACAAAATCCAGCTAACAACTCTGCAAGCTTTTACTTTAACCACCGATAAAAACCAAAACAGGCAAATATGGGAGGAAAAGAAAACAGTAACCAACAACACTTCCCTTCCTCAGTATCCTGTAAATGGCTATTAGAATTGAAACTATTACCTGTGACTGGAAAGTAATTATATATTTCTGTAATGCTCTGAACAGGTTCATACTGCAGCTGCCTGTCAGAACAGCTTGCTATCATACACCTGGTTATGTTATCTGACATAGCTGCTGCATTTTCTGTACAACACAGCACACAAACATCAGCATCCTCACCAGCAATAGAAAGATAAAACCCCATTTTTTAACACCCCTTGCTGTTGGTAATGTATTGAAAGACATTTCTCTGCCTTTTGCTTATCTAGTAGATGAATAGAGAACCCATTTCCAGAATGCAGCAGCCTGAATAATGTTACATAGAAAAGGAGAAAATATTCATTCCTAAGAACGTTCATTCCTTCTCTACAGATACATTTAATTATATAAATCATAAACTACCACCACCACATCTCAAAAACCAAGAATTTATACAAAGCTACTTATTTTATCAGCATATACTCTAATATATCTTTTTCAAACTGCAAGAAAGTTCTTGTAAGTGAATATTTTAATTGACTGAGTAGTGAAAACTATAGTCTGCTGAAAAATTATTACCTGTAGATTCCTTATAGGCAAAAAGAAGTTTCCAAATCTATGCAGGCACCTTATTTTGATTAAAAGACCAAATAGCGGCTTAGTAAAAATAAAAAATAGTCAAATGTTGTTACACATTCTGCAATTCCCTTTTTGCGTTTTGACATACTGACCCATACTCCTTCTAGGACCTACTCTGAAATTCTGAGCATATTTGTTAAAAATTACCTCCAATTAACTTGAATATCTTACTAAAGTGGAACAAAAAAAAATCTTACCTTATTAGAGCTCCATTTTCTCTTCTTTCACTGAAAAGAGTAAAGAAATCTGTATTAAAGATCCATTTGGTAAAAAACGATTTTGGAAGTTATTATTTTAGTTTCACTTCATCTAACACCAAAACTATAGGATTCTTTTTACATAACAGAAATAAATTTCCATTATTTTGGAGAGTTAATCATTCTCAACGCTCTGGGGTGGGGGCCTTCATTTATTTAGTATCTTAACTAGCTGTTCTGAAAAAACATTTCAAATGCTTTGAAAATATCAATACAAACATCTGATCTAGCCAATTCAGCACCTAAACTGCAGGCTGATTAGGCACATTTTATAGGTTTATTTTCGCTGCAAGCAGTATTTTATGACCAGTATTTGAACTGCCTTTTTTTTTTATTGGACAGTTGATATTATCTATTTTAAGATGGACTTGCATTGCAGTACGCCCATTCAAAGAGTCTCCCAGCCTGGAAGGGCTTTTTAAAGCAGGTATTTTCTGCTCAGTCCCAAAACAGGTAGGGTCAGTGGCAGTTGTAGAAGAATGAAAGCATGAAGCCCTTTCAATAAACATTATCTTCAACTAAGCCATTCTAAACGGCACATTTGCCAATAGCATATCTGCGTACATCACGAAATCCAAAAAAACAAAAAAGCTTCAAGACTATTCTGAAAAAGTTCCAGCATGGCTCAGAACAATCAATGGATTTTGAGACCTGAAAAAATATTAATTAACCTTTCATTTCTTTGTGACTTTCGTTCAGGCATTTGCAACCAAGAAGAACTATTTGCAGGCATCAGCATTATAATTGGGAACTGGATTCTGGTAATTCTGAAGTAAACGGGAATTTTTTGCCACTAATATATGCAAGAACAGAATCACACTTTATCTTATTCCATTTTCTAAAATAGCATAATACACAGCATGAAACAAAAAACAAAAAGCCAAGTCTAATAAAACCTGACAATTACTATTGGTATTTGTTGAAAAGCAGAGAAAATCATGCTGAGTCACAGGCGAAGCATCTCAACCTCTAACACTTTCTGTACACTTCATTAGCCATCAGTCAGTATGGTTAGAAATTTACAGATGAAGGGAAAACAAGGAGAGACCTTGTTCATCTTTGTCAAGGACGAATTTGAAGCCTGGCCTCAAAGCATGCGAGCAGTGCAATGGTTGAGATGAATTCTCTGCTCTGCAATGAAAATACCGTATTTTGGCGGGCAGAGGGGTTAGTAACAGAGTCTTCTAGGAATGCCTGTGAATCTGTCAACCTGAGGGAAGCAAAGCTTAAGTGAATAGTAGAAATGCTTCTTCCCTTAATTTAGAGTATGTTCACCTGGTATTTTATGAGACTTATAAAATGAGCCTATTTCAGAAATGGAAGAGGTAAACTTAAAGAGTGACATTCCTGAAGTGCAGAAATTCATTAGATTAACCATCCATATTGAGAAAAGGCATAAGATCTCATTTTTATGAATCGGCTCATCAGAGCTGACATTTGCAATGTCTGATTTCCCACAGCAGAGTATCTGCATGTGTATACCTTTAAAGGAAGAGGTCATTTCTTACTTAGCAGAATATATAAAAACCTCACAGGTTTAATTTACTGCAGCTCTTTCTGATAATCAGCTATTAAAACATGCAGCAGCACCAGATTACTCCACATTTACCTGTCTGGCTTTAGGTGTGGGTCACCCACAAGAGGTAACTTAAGAAAG
This sequence comes from Phalacrocorax aristotelis, assembly GCF_949628215.1. Lineage (NCBI taxonomy): Eukaryota > Metazoa > Chordata > Aves > Suliformes > Phalacrocoracidae > Phalacrocorax > Phalacrocorax aristotelis. The sequence continues at coordinate 42,767,388 of NC_134277.1, forward strand.
GTTTTTCATGCAGGAATCAAGGGACAGAACGAGTAGGTACTGTATCACAGGATGCTACACAGGGTTTCAATAGGATTGAGTGGGATTTATTACAGCACGAGCCAAATCCTTCTTACTTTTCTCATGCAAAACACCCACTGAAGCTAGCCAGAGTGCAACTGAGGACATATTATGTCTCTGATTCTTTATTACTCACCTGTCCCAATACTACAGTGGTCCACAGCACAAAGTTTATGGGACCAGAATGGTTCTTTGTGGGAAGAGAAAGGACTATCTTGCAGGATAGCCTGTTTTAACCACAAAGCAGATACAGACGCAAGTCTGAAGAAGACTAAAAGTCATCCTGGACTTGTGACAAGATCCACAGACTTTGAAGCAAAGTATTTCTATGCTAGAAACACTCACAGCACAGGCTGCTTTGAAGCATATTTAACTCATCCTACGTACTTTTAAAAGAAGAATGAAAGCTGACTTTGGCAGGGTTTATGACTCCCAGAAAAAAAAAAAATCCTATCATGCTTAAAGAAACAGTTTGCTTAAGTTTCCCTTATCTGATCTAGCTGTTGATAACAGGACAAACTACAATAAAGGCCACGAGCAACTCTCATCATACACTCTCACAGGCCCTGCTGCCTCCCTAGCTTGATGGTCTCAGCAGACATTTGTCCAAGACGACCATGTCCTAGAGAAAGAAGGGCCCATTATTGATCTCCATCAGGTAGCAGAAAGCTTCTCTCTATCTTCAGATGATCTCGCTTCTATCCAAGTGGAGATAACCTCCACCCCAGCATGCCCGAAACCACACTGGGTAAGTGAGGCTCAAGTGTTCAGCAGTCCCTGCAGAAGACTTGTCAGGCTTCCTGCCTCATCTGCCTCTGACACCTTGGCAAAGAGTTTCATGTGGGCTCTCTGCTTTCATTTAAAAATATAACATTTCCCGTTAACTGCTTCTACTGCTTTTGTGCTGAATGGCCTCCTGGCTTAGATGGAGGGGAAGATCTCTACAAAAAAAAAAAAAAAAGAAGACATTTTCATTGCAATATTCACATGTGTCATATTTCTAAGCATATGCCTCTTTACAGTAGAAACAGTACTTGTTACCAGTCTCCAAATATGTTAGCGTTAGATGCACTCTGGAGGGATTCTAGCAGACTGCCTCAAAAGCACATCAATACAATTAAGTTAAACTAAGCAGACCACTGCCCACATTCAGTGACAAAAGGCTTTGTAATTTCAACAAGGTATTTGACATTACCCTTTCGATTCAGATACAAAAAAATCATAAATCTTTTTCCAAGGTCCATCTTTTTCAGAACAACTCCTTATGAATCTGCTTTGTAAATACTAAAACTAACACTAAAAAAACTGCCCACAGAGATTGTTTTAACAATGTACCCTGCTACTGATGCTGTTCATGAGTCTTCTTAAAGAAGACTCACCACCAACTCTAGTCGCACCACTGAAAACTAATGCTGCCAAATTGATTAGACAGTGGAATAGATGTAGATTAAAATTTCCTCCTTTCTCAGACTTAGAAAGTCCTGGACTGCATGGAGTTGTACACATAAAAGTGTTCCTTTTAGTTTCAGTCATTACTATTTCACCTTTTCAGCTGTATGCTTTTTAGCAGAAATAGCAAAGCTGAAGATAAAGCAACATACCTTGCCATTAACCAAAACATGGGTTTGTCCCCTATAATAAATACACCCAATTGGCTAAAACAAGTTCTTTCCAAATTATTCAGCACTTATGCAGTACACAGTAGGAGAAAAGGCATCCAGGTGCACTTAATGAAATTTAGATACAAATGACATTCTGCCTAAGCCTTTGAACAGATATCATATTAGGGATGAGGGCACTACTCTTCTACATATATTATTATCCAATAAAATCCGACTAATCCAATTTAAAATTACTTTTAGGCTCCTGAAATCTTTCACAGACCTCTTCAATTAGAAAGAAACAACTAGGGGGAAATTCTTTATAATTATGAAAAAATAAAAATCTTTTCAGTCTTCTAGGTAGATTTAGCATCACCCCTTGAATTTGCTTCAGCTTACTTCTGTAGTCCCTGCAGGCTGCTCTGGTGTTCAGAGGTCTATGAGGAGACTGAGCAAAGCAATTACAATTTCCTTTTTCACAAAAGTTCACAGAAAGCCAACCAGGCCTGGAAAGGCCACTGAGCTCTCACTCCCTCAGAGCAGAGGAAGGAAAAAGAAAGGGGTGGAGGACCAAGAATCCCAACCAGGAGATAAATTCATTCCCAAAGCCACTTCAGTAAGTTTGGCTTTCAGTTCTGCTGTTTAGCAGCTCCCAGTAAGAATTAAAACGTACATCAGTAAAAGAAAGAAAGCCTGCAGGGGAAACAAATACCAACGCAAACAAACAAAACCAAAAATGAACAACAGGGAAAATCTCACTGACCTCCCTCAGCAAAGTTCTTCCTCAAGATGTAAGGAACTCTGCTGGCACAGAAACGTTAATTTAAGTCTTCCTGCCCCACCAGTCTTGACCCAAGGCCATTTGATCTCACAGTTCCAGCACCTGCAATAGTTAGCAAGTTGGGCCATGCACCGTGTAGAGTGAAAAGCCGCAAATGCTGCATGCCAAAGTCTAAACTGTGACAGGCATTTTCATTTCTGAAACTCTACACAGCGTACCTCGGACTGTTTGGTGTTTCCTTAGGGAGACTCAGTCTCTGCAGGCGCGGGGAGGCTGTAGATATGCCTGTGTGCACAGTCTAAACTCTGGGACCCCCAGATGCATCCTGAGAACGTTTACTATCAGTACAATGCTATTCATAATTATCACACAGGTATGTGCTCTCTGCAGCATAAAAGGCTAGAAGAAAGCCCACGTTTAGATTGGACAGCAAATACAAGATCATAGCTAGAAAATACATAAAATAGCTCCATATAAGGCTTACGTACAGATTGAAAAATAACCATCATTGCCAGAAAACTGCATATAACCCCACCCATGGCTATACAGGCCTACACATAACTGCCAACTGCAGGAGGGATACGTGGTCCATGTTCTGCTGCCCCACCAGCATGACCAGTCACAGATTTACTGCTTCAAGCCTGTGCTTCTCCCCAGGGAAGCACTGAATGTGCAGGCATGTTCCTCTTTCTTCACGCACCATTTATTATTGCTCTTGATGACTGGCTGTCACATAAATCACAAAGTTCAATGATTTTTTGCAAGCTAATCCTCCTCCTGAATCTAAGTAGTCTTACATTTCAGCCAGGTAGCTTCACCTAACTGTTCAGATGTGGAATAATGAGGAAACAAAAAACACCATTACTAATGCTGTATGTTCATTGGGTCCATCCTAAAGAGCTAAAAACTCACAGCTACTTTACTGCAAACGCTACCAATACGCTGTCCAGAAGCTATTATCCTCTCCAGTAAATGGTGAGTCCACAGACAGTAGCGTCCATAGCCCTGTTTTGCCAGCATCTCCATTACAAATCTGTTTAAATGAAGAATGAACAAGATTAAAATATACTTTGGCTAACAGGCCTTCAAGTTCTACTACAGTACATTTTATGTATATTATGAAGTTAATGCCACAATTTACCTTGACTTAAAAAAAAGGACAAAGATAAATTGATTTACTTTTAAAATAGAAACTGTATCAAAAATAATTGTTTCAAATCCACAGACTTATTTCTATACTCTTTTTAAAAATGGTATTATTTGTGCCATTAAAGCAAAAAGCTAATGTATTATTCTAATGTAGGGAGTCATAAAATTCAAGAGCTAAGCAGCTCTCAGAAAAAGGCAGCTATTCTCTCTGTGTATAACATCACCTTATGCCCCAAAACCAATTCTCTCCTCCCTCTGAAAGGTATTTAAGGATATCATCTTTGTAGGACCCAGCCCAGTGCCACCAGAAGTGCAACAATTCATATTTAAGTCAATGAGAACACTTCTGTTCACCTTAGGATCAAAAACCTTGCCTAAGATCAAGAACCCAATTACGAAAGTCATCCAGATGTTGAAAAGAAGCCTTCATGTATATTTTTGAACTCCCAATGTTCATCACTTTTCTGAGTATTGCTCAAAGCTTCACAAAAAACAAACAACAGTCAAATCTGAGGGGAACTTTCAAGCATTAAATGAAACATATGAAGGTGGTGAAATGGAAAGTTTTGGGGACTTAGGGATATTCATCCTACACGTGTTTCACCACATACCACAGTTATTGGTGGAAGTTATCACTTCTGAGATCAGTACTGCAAACGGCACCCTGGAATTTTCTTCTCTCCTTCACCTTACTGAAGAGGAACCCGGAAAGCAGACAAGATGAGACAGCCAAAACAAGGTGAGACACTTCATCCTTAGATTCAGACTGTTTTACACCAGATGTCTGATTGTAATCATTGTCCATAAGTCTGAGTAAGCATAACTACAGCAGAGACAAGACTTGGACCTTGTATGAGAAAGCACATGTTTTCCTGCTTATAATCACCCTGCTGACATGAGAACTATTATGGTCATCTTAATTGGCCCTAGTTTGTAATGGGATGGCAGAATTAAAAAGGCTACAATCTTCAAGGACGAATGTACAGTAAATATTGCTGTACAATATACCCAGCCAGTGAATGTCATTATTGAGTCCTGGAATAAAACACAACAGACTTTGTTACGTTATCTTTTCCAGGATGCCAGTGTCAACCCAACACATTCCAGAGCTTAAAGCCTGGCTGCCTCCAAGTCTTGATACACCCAGAACATATTTTTTCCCCAATACTTTTTCTAATAACTAAGTGGGTGGTGCCATGTTCTCCCTGGGATGGCAGATGACACCCATCACACCTGCACAGTGGAATGCAGGTCTCATGGTAATTTCCATCCAAAATTAAAGCAAGAAAGTTCTACGAAAGCAAAGGTTTAACACATGCATCTAATTAAAAAAAAAAAAATTACAGTGAACTATTCCATAGCACATTTACTGCTTTATCTTTGACTTGTAAGATTTTGTTGTTGTTGTTACATTTTTCTTCTGTGTTTTTTCTACCTCTATGGCACATGCCCTTATTTAAGTCCCATGTATAGCACACATCCCAGTAAATCATCCCAATGCAGTTCAGAACTGTTGCACAGACTGCATGTCCTTAAGCTCTGCATACATTTTGAAAGCTATGAAAAATACCCTATGAATAAATAAAATGGGAATCTGCCATTTCAAAGCCAGTGCAAAGCAAGCTTAGAGAGGAGAATAATTTCTTCTTATTTACAGTACAGTGAAGATTTTAAGGAGTATTGTACAACAACACTGTATAATCATCAGGCCAGCAATTCTGCTGGGAAGTGTTTTTCAAATGGCAGGTTTGGTTGCCTCTATGAGAAATAGACAATGAAATAGAAACAGGTATTTCTAAGAAGGGCTTCAGAAAAAGTCTCCCCATGCCCAGTATATGTAGCACATATAAATCTTCACTGAAACACAGTTAAGTTTAATCAGTCTCTGCAGCCACCTAACTTCTCTTCATCAGTTGTGGAGAGGTGGTAGCAAACACCACTAGTGACAACATCATCATTTGTTAGTGATAACCAGCTATGACTAAATTCAAAATACTGTTGAATCAAGATTTTCTGACTAAGCTAACAAGATAAAATCCTTAAGAAATTATATTTGGTTTATTTTCTGGAGCTAAGGTCAAGCATGCTGAAGCTCCTGGTTTTTTTGAAAGGTGGAATTGGGCTAAATTAAGAGACAAACTGACAGATTTAGACATTTGTTTAGCAACTATGTAGTAATGTGTCAAAGCCAATCTGTTGCAATTGCCTTTTATGTTTATTTCTACCAAGGAGATCAGAAAAAAAACTATCAAAGTACTCAAATTCAAAACTGCAGTCATGCACATTGAAAACGTCCGAATGCACAACTAGCAGGAAAGGGGAAAGTGGTATTTTCCCCATTTTGGATGCTGCATGAAAAAGGCTTTATTTACATTTCTGTATTTTTAGAAAGGCAGTGGTATTTGCTTGTTCGCCGCCCCCCCGCAGTATATCACAAATAATACTCAGCTGCCAGGTTTATGAGGTATTTGCAGTTGTAACTCAACAGACAAATCCTTTGTTACAAATAGAGAACAAATAATGGGGATTTACAAAGCTGTAATTATACTGAGAGGGTTTATGCAGAAGGATATATTAAAAGAAATACTATATGCAAAATAGTTTTTTTAATAAATCCTCTGAACGTTATAACCATTTACGCTATGGACCCTTTTATAACATTACCATAAAAGGGATTTTAAATGTGTGTCACCCCTAAAGGATGCCCACAGTCTCTGCTAAGCTCTCCTATGTAGGCTGAAGTTGGTAGCATATACCTGTTTTACAGTTAGCAAATGATGACAAATGAGCAGAGCAAGCTTTGAGCCCAAAGCAATAAACCACACCAAAGGTAGACGACGGACTCCAGCAACCAGCCAAAGCATTTCAGCTGCTGCAAGTCTTGGCAGCAAAATGAGAGCAGAGACCAAAAGGTGGTGCCTGCAGTCCCCACCAGCCGCTGCCGAGCGGCCACATGGTTGCACGAAGAGCATGAGCAGGAGAACAACTGACCGATGAGTCCACTCTGGCTACGGATCAGGGTCACTGCTGACACTACGTGCCACCTGCATGTGAATGACCATGCATCAGTTGAGTAGCACACTGCCAAGGACAAAGATCATGTTCTCGCCGTCCATCTGATCAAGAAATGCACCTGGACACAAGAGTGGGATGCCCACTTTCTGGTGGGCAGCAGCATGCAGAGTCGTGTACTGGAATTTTAAGGTTACCCTTCAAACACACTGAAACAGTTACTAGCACTATATATGCCCCAAAATACACTAGTTTATTATTAATTGCTTTGATGGATTAATTAGATGGTCAAGAGAAACCCAGATCCGATGCAACAGACATCAATATCCCAAGCAATAGGCCTCCCATGTAGAACTTTTCTTTTAATGTATTATGTTTTGACTTCTGGCATGGATCCCCGAACCAGACAGGGCTGCAGGAAGGCAGTGCAACAGGAATGCCCAAGGAGAAGTGAAGTGGTGTGAGGCACGTGCACCAAATCCATGGTGCAAGGGGGCTGGATGGTCCTGATTTGACAGGAGGGAGGGATGGGTAGCATCACCTTCCACTATCCTTCCACGTTAGCGTAAAGCTGGTGGCAAAGGAGATACTCAAAGCCTGCTGGTAAGGAAGAGGGGCAGAGAAGCAACTCAAGGAGAATATGGGGAAGAGGCAGAGGTTTGTAGTCTTCCACAGCCTGACTACTCTGATTCCATGTCCACAGGCAATATTAGACACAAAATATCCTACTTTCTCTTTTCTCTAATTCTTTCAGAAAAAGCTTTCATACTAGTTTTGCTTCCTGGTTATAAGGAAGGAATTATTTTCTTCAAATGCATCAGAAGTACAATATGCCAAAGCAACTGAATATTGCAGCTAAGTCACAATGGGGCAGAAATCTGCATTTTTCACTTTACAAACCAGAATAGCTTTTGTTCCATATAATATTTCAACATTGTGCTTTTCTTTTTTTAATTTCAGGCATAATCTGACTTTTGTATTTGGGATCGGTCATATGGACTATGTAATGGAAAAGCTCTATAACTTATCTGAATCATTATTTTATTTTGTTCTCCTGTGGCTCCAATTGTTCATTGTTAATGAGATCCAGCCGTCACATCTCATTGTGCAAAAGGCATACTCTGTTTTAATCAAAATCTTGGACGGCATTTTGGATGGCATCTTTAACAACTTGGACAGAATATTCTGTGGCTTCCTCACCGATGAAGAATCAAAATTATTAACTATGAACATGTCTTCCACCGAATGCTGACAGTTATTATCAGGTTATTTTGATGAACATCTGCCTGTTTCATGAAACCCTTTTAGATTACCTTGCATTTTTTACCTGGTTTCTTCACTCAAAACAATTACAAACTGTAAACCTATCCCACAGAATGCATCCATGGTGAACTCCTAAATAATTTTTTAATTTCTCATTTTATGCTATGCTGAAAATGATGCTGTAAACACAAAACATCTCATCTATTTGAAATCAGGCCTTTTTATTTGTGATGTTAAAACGATTTTCCCCACTGTTTTAGCAGTGAAGAGAAATGGCCAGTGTTTGGGAATGAAACACACCAACAAGCCCATGCTTACAGACTGTCTTTGTAGATATATTTTGGTGACAAGGTACTGATTCAGATTATCCTCACAGGTATTTATTTACTGATGACAAAAAACTGAAAAACATCTTCTTGGCAGGAATATACACAGCACTCCGCTTTTTCCTATCGATATATAAATTGTCATTCAGTGGCACTTTTGATTTTGGTGCTGCTGTTTTGAGAACCCTTGCTAGGTTTTACATTTTGCTCCTTAAGATTTAGCCCTGTCTTTTGTGTCAGGCCACTCAGCAACTCCTTTCCTGCTGCCTCCCACCACTACCGCCCCGAGGAATCACAGACTGACAAAGTGATGATTGCTGTTGCCTAATCACCTGTTTGTAGCAGCTCTAGCACCAACTAAAAGCAAAAAAGGAGAAATAGGCACTAAATCAGTCAGTGTTGTAAGGACTGTGAAGAGAAAATTGCGGAGGATCCTATTATCCAGCTAGAATTGTCTAGAGTTTAGGAAACCAAGATCATAACAGCTTATAGCTATGCAACTACACCATCTGCCTAACTGTAGTATACAAATTGGCAAAATCTAACATGCTGCCTAGCCATCAGTTATTCCTGCTTGCCTTCCCTTCGCATGAATACAGGCAACAATGCAATTGTTTTATAATAAATTACATTATATCATAAATTATAATAACACATCACATTGTATTATGTAATTACAGATAGATGTAAAAATTTGATTGCCTTTAATCTTCTAACTTTTTCAAATTATGAAAAGCTTTCAATCACAGCCTGAAAGGGAATCTAATAAGCTGTATTTGCACATATGAGTGGTGATTCTGGATGCCTGAGAATTTCGCTGACAAACTGAAATGTCTTTAGTGGAATCTTGTTTCCAGTAAGAACTGAATACCATCTTTCAGATGTTTTAGGTTATGCACTCTAAAATGGCCTTATGCCAAATCATGAGTCACTTTTGAAATTTTAAGATCCTGTATCTAGTATCAAAAACCAGCAAAAAATAAATTCCTTAACTATTATCAGAGCAACACCATAATTTGGAGAAAATGAAAAGCTCACTTTGCTTGGTTTCTTTCCTAAAACAAAACAAAACACCACAGCAAAGATTTTCAACTCAGAAGTTAAAAAAAAAAAAGCCACGCAAAAATAAGCCTCTTTCTTAAATGGGGGAAAAATCATATTTTAGATTTCTCACAAATTAACTTCTGTCTGTATTTTAGAAGAAAAGTCAAAATAGCAGAAACAAAAGCTTGTCTACTTTTTTTGACATGGTGGTATGTATGCCACATCAGCCCATTTCAAGCACTGTGCCTCTAGGAATTTAAACAAAACATATCCTATTTCTACCACTGAATATAAATACTAAGGGTCAAAATCCCCCAAAATTTACCCAGCAAAACTATCATAAGTAGCAGTTTGCCTGCACAAGGCTTGAAGGATTGACATTTCAAATACCTTAAATTCTGTTTTGCCCTGAATTTACCTAAGATTGCTTCTGTTGCACAGCACAAAATCCTGCATTCATGTGAAGACACTGAAAAGCAGAGACGGGTGGGACAGCAGCCTGCTTCCTTGTCACACAACTTTGATATTATTATTCCTAGCAAGTTCTATAAAGTGACTGACGGAGACTTTTGGGTAAAAAAATTTCAATGTAGTTGAAATAGTGTTGGTTTAACGCTACAGCACAGAAGACAGCAGCTCTATATGCCAGCACAGCAGGAGAAAAACTCAATTGCTTTTAATAGACAAGCATTTAGTGCAAGTAGTATAATTTGCAGTGACTTTTCCCCGTCTATTATGTAAGCCAAAAGCTAAACTTTCACTTTTATACAGCGTATTGCCTATCTCTAAAACACAGTGTCTTACCAGCTTTCTCTCCATTTTTAAGATATTTTAAGAGCAAGAGGGGGGGCTTATCAGATCCTTGAGATTCTTTCTAAAACTCCTGTTTTCTTCCGTTCTGTGTTTATGTTGCCATGCAGACATCAATTCAGACAGGCTTCGATAGGGACTGTTATTTGTTTAGTTGGTAAGGCTCATATTCTAACAACCTCTCTGAGAAGTTTAACTCTCCACAGAAAATAATTGAAAAGGAAAAGAAAAATTCAGGAAATTCCACAAAGAAAAGCTGGGATTTAAAAAATCAAGGACAGTCAATCCATTTTACCAGTGTCACTCCCTAACACCTCTTGTTCTAAATTCCAGGGAAAAAGTGAAAAAGCAAGGAAGTGGGTAGTTAGCAATATCACCATTTTTATAACCCAGGCGTCATACAGAATGTGAGGATATCTACCTTCGTGGCAGCAATTATCTTTGAAAAGATTTTCACAATGGCATTCAGCAGCAGACTTTGAGAGATCAGGAACTGCCCTCAGAAAGAGCAAAACAGAAAGTGACAGACCTGCTCTGGTAAAACATCAGCTTACAACCTCAAGATACTTAAATTAATAGTTAATTCTTTCCCAATCTTTCCGTCCATCCAGCTACTGTTATTCGCCTCAGTGCTGTCACTGGGTAAAGCTGATATCTTAATCCTAACCCTTTCAAGATAGCCAGCTCTGATAGATTGACTTGTTTTTAATGCTATTTTGACAGACAAATAAAGCTCTCTAAGTGCCAACCAGTCTGCATACTTAGGATTCAGTACTCAAAGAAGTGACTGATTAAAATCTAGTGATTTTGCAAGACAAGTTCATAAGAGCTATAAATACAGCACATAGCATCAAAAGCCCTCATCAGCCAGACATCTGAGTACCAGAAGGAGATGCGAGGCATAAAAGAAACCAAACCTTCAAAAACAACGTACTAAATTGATTAGGCAACACTGGAAGAATGACTATTGCAGGAGACACTTTATTGTGTATACATGCCAAACATGTTTATGATTTCTCTTAAAAGACCTGTCTTGCATTATTCTGATAGTGGCAGATAGTTCGTGTCACGCCTGCCTTCCCACACTGTGTATCCCACAATAAACACCGCTGGCTACATCAGACATAACGTCCCTTCCAGGTACGTATCACCTCCTAAAAGGGTACTAAAAATGTCCTACTCTGATGCTTTCAGAGCCGGATCATGAGCAGAAATCTCTGACCTTCCCAATTTGAGGCCCGAGCATACAGCATGTAAGCACAGACAGCGCCCCGGAGCTTGCCGGACTACCTATGGCTGACCACCTGACCAACTCTGCAGACCGGGATGCAGCCTGGAAATCTCCTCCTCTCTCGAAGAACTGCACATTTGCTGAACCATGCTGCTGCTGATACCGCGTCTGATGGAAAGACACCTCCATGTGAAGCCCTCTGGCAGCAGCTGCCATGCTAGCTCACTGAGCACCCCGGGGTGGCTTACCTAGGCGGTACCAATGCCCAGCTCTCCCCTGACATAAAACCCTCCCATAGGCAGAGGCCAGCACGTGAGCGTGGCTGTGAGCAACCCAACGACAGGATCGGAAGACAGTTTGGAAAAGCATTACACGAGGAGGACAAAAATCCATGAAACCACTAACAAATTCTCGCAGAAACCTCATGATGCTCACGCAGGGAGCAGTGATCAAAATTTCAAATATAAAATATACCATTTACCCTATACCAGCCAATGCCCACTCTCTTCCACTGAGATTTTGTACAGGGGCTGAGAAGACTGCCTATGCCACCGGCTGGAAAGGACTGTGAAATCAGCAACAGCCGATGCTCTGCCCTTTTTCAGAAAGTAGATGCTGAATGAGACAAACAATGGGAAAAAAAGAACCTTAAGCTGTTTCAGCGCAGAGGGAGTTTTTTCCTCATTACATTACAGCACAAAAAGCATGGGGCGGGGGGGGGGGGGGAGGGCTGTATTTCCATTTAGTTTTCTTTGGGTTTGCTTTCTTTTATTTCAGGCAGGTGTCAAGCTAGTAAGGCTGAGAGCAATCTCATATTTACCTGGCAGATTCCAGCTGTGGGTAAGGTTCTAACATCACAGTAGCACTACTAACATTTTCCCCTCTAATTATTTTTGCCCAGTTTTCTATTCTCCAGGTCGAAAAGCAAAGAGCTTCAAACATGTAATGGGAATGCCTCCTCCTAAAAAGAATTATCCAGAAAAAATGCAGTTCAGAATTAATAAAGCCTGAGGTCTTTTCTACAGAGGCGTTTTGAGTCCTGTAAGCAGAGGAGAGTTTTTCATTTATCAGGCAGCAGAAAGGGAAGGGCTTTCCATCAGGTGATTTTGAAATTCTTGGTCAAAGGTTAACTTGGTTTTTAACTTCAAAGTGCAGAAAATCTTGGAGGCTGAAAGAATACAGGGGTAAAGGCTGCCCTGAAAGTAAAACTTCAGAGGGATGTTACCAACCTGAAACCAGTAGATGAAGGCACGTAAAGCTGCCTCCTGTACTACACCTTTCCTCACTTGGTTTCACAGACAGATCCTAAGCAGTAAAAAAGCAAAGTCCGTTTCAGAAAGTTTAAAATATAATCAGATTTTTTGGCTGGCAACACCACAGAAGGAAAGGCAGTTTCACTAATTAAGATCTGAACTTTTGCTTCAAATTCAGTTTTTCATTATGTTACTAGATATTTAAAAATATGGTACTCGTTCATTGCAGGGTGCAGCACCCGCAGGGCAGTGAGTAATGGTTTTACTCTCGCTTCAGTACTGGCAGCAGCGTGTTGGACGGGAAAATGAACCTCTATTTCCTATCTATTTTTATAATCAGTTTATCTATCATCTGCTTAATTCTTACCCCCATACACACGATAGAAAAAAAACATTCAAGTCTCAGTACTATGCTGAAATACATTCACAATACTGCCATTGACTCAGACAGCCAACCGGCGACACTGACTTGTACCTGAGGACAGCATCTGGCCTCAAACAGTACATCTGCATGAAAAATTCATGAGCTAAATCTTTTCACTTCTTTTATAAATAGGAGACAAAATGAGAGCGAGTCATCACTTAGCCAGCCAGGGAATGATTCAAAACCTAAACCTAGAATATCATTTTAAGGAAAGCAACTTGTAATAGAGACAAAGTATATTTCCTCATCATAACAGAAAAAGGACAGGATTAAATTATTTTATGCCTTTTTTTGCTTTCATTAATTGAAAAAAGTATAAAATACCAACCAAACATGGTAGTAAGATATCACATACAAAATAGAAATCTGTAGTATTATATGCCAGAGTATATTTTGCTGCAGCCCTAAAGTCATACATGTTACTGAGTTCTGGTTTATTTGCAGGCTTTCCTGCTTCTCTAAACACAAACATTATTTTTGGTATTTTGTAACTAGCTCTATATTATGAGGTGATACTAGCTGTGGGGGTGACAGCTGGCGGGAGCTTTCCAATCGAAGGGTCTCTCTCTAACTGATACACACAAAGCTCTGTATTAGCTCTCACAAGATGCACTGTTTACTAAAGATGATTACCCATGAGTAAATAATGAGTCATGATATCCTTAAAAAAGCAAACACACAGAGTTAAAGAATAATTTCTAACATGGGTAAACAGAGAGCACTGAAAATTGAATCACTTACGTGCATTTTTTCCTAATAGACTGTTAAAAATTAGAAAAGCTACAGAAAATAGCCATAATTAGATAATGTGTTAGATGATCTTGGAAAGACTGTATCTCTTGTCATATGTCTGTAAAGCACCATTTACAGACATACAATGAGGTAAACACAATCTTAAGTATAGGCAGGAAGAAATGGAAGAGGGATTTTCATTTGGATGACACAACACAAAGACGCCATGGTAATCTTGTCATTCTTTATGGGTTACTGTACTAAGAAACAATGCAGACCATTGAAACGCTACATATTGGCAATCAGGCAGGAAAGCAGCACTGCAAATCTAACACTGTAATTATAACATGCAGGTAAAGTGCTCATTTTTACTATATGTTAACAATTACTTCCTAGGACTTAGAATTTACTGCTGGGGAATTCATCTCCAGGCAAACACTGACTGTGGCAAAATACTCTCCCCTTCGCTACTGCTACTTCCATAATGCATCTTATTTCTAATGCTACCTTATACATTTCTAAGCTTGCTGTTAGGCTCCAAAAGTTCCTCTGGGGAGTATGAAGGGAGAATGAAGATTATGAAAAATATGCTTATACCATGGGCTGCATTAAAAGGAGTGTGGCCGGCAGATCGAGGGAGGTTATCCTCCCCTTCTATTCTGCCCTAGTGAGACCACATTTGCAGTACTGTGACCAGTTTTGGGCCACCCAGTTTAAGAAGGACAGGGAACTGCTTGAGCAAGTCCAGCTGAGAGCTACCAAGATGATCAGGGGACTGGAGCATCTCCCTTATGAGGAAAGGCTGAGAGACGTGGGTTTGTTTACCCTGGAGAAGAGAAGACTGAGGAGGGATTTCATCAATACCTGTAAATATCTAAAGGGTGGGTGTCAGGATGATGGGACTAGACTCTCTTCAGTGGTGCCCAATGACAGGACAAGGGGCAATGGGCACAAGTTGGAACATAGGAAGTTCCACCTCAATATGAGAAAAATCTTCCTTCCTGTGAGGGTGACGGAGCAGTGGAAGAGGCTGCCCAGGGAGGCTGTGCAGTCTCCTTCCCTGGAGACATTAAAAATCCACCTGGATGTGTTCCTGTGCCCCCTGCTCTAGGTGTGCCTGCTCAAGCAGGGGGTTGGAGGAGATGATCTCCAGAGGTCCCTTCCAACCCCTACCATTCTGCGATGTCCATTCAAAGCACCATTTGTCTGTAAGGGCTTTGCCTACCACAGTTTGCTCCCAGCCATTCTGCACAGCCTCCCAGACTCCTGCAAAGTTCATCAGCAGTTTTAAAAGAAAAATTAAATGGAAGCTAGTGATCCTTGTGACATCTCAGCAGCTGACAGTGGTGGCTCTGGAGTGACAGCAAGAGTTAAAGGCCATAAACACACTCTACTGTAACTGCGCCTTTTCATAGAACCTTCTGAAACGTTTACTTGTGAGAACTAAAGCAGAACAAGCTGGACTCCAATAAAAAATATTTCAGGACAATCAAATTTAAGGACAATAAGGAATTATGTAAAAATAGGAAAACCCATGTGCCTAACCTGCTTTCTTTGTGAATACTGCAGTGTTAGAAAAAGATCTAGATAGAAGGTTGAAATGGATGTTGTCCAAATGTCAGGACTAATGATCTTTACTTGACCCGCTACATTCTGAAATTAAGGAAGCCAGGATACATTTGACATTTTCATGAGGATGAAATAGTCACGTTAGATTTTTTGGGGAACTTGGGAAGAGCCCTGAAGTTTTACCATAACACCTCCATCCAGGGTGGGGTACAGCCACCACCTTTTGGGGGGGGGGGCTGCCCAGCTGGGGTACCAAGAAACTACAGGAACATATAGGAAACCTGGTAGTTCTGACATGGAGATGGGGGTGCTTTTTCCCCTTTCTTCCCTGTGTATTTCTCCTAGCATATTGGTCTTGAAATGCAATCTCTTGTGCTTCGACCAATCTACAACCTCCACATAGTTATTGACAGTTCAGGTTTTCTGAGATTATGTGACTTGAAATCACAAGTGTCTAAAAAATTGTCTTAACATTTTAAACAGCATTTTTTAGAGAAGAGCCAGACGGCTAGTGAGATGGCCAACCACACAACCTGTCCTACAAGTTTCTTAAATTACAGACACTTACACTTCTGAATCAGGGTCACATATGGATGTAACATGCAATTCTACGAGGTACTCCTCACTTTTTGGCTGAGTCATGACTGTTAAGATCACTGAAAAGGCACCGAGTGGCTTTAGCTGCCAATGACCATAATAGAAAAGATGGCACTTCTTCCCCAACAAGCCTCAAAACTTAACACACTACCATAAAGAAAAGGAAGAGGAAGAAATGATAAGTGCAATTGGAACACTTCAACTAGAGTAAAGACCTCTTTAGGGCACTTTAACTATCAGTCTGAAGCTTAAAGGGAAAATGAAATAAAATGCAAAATGTTACATGGTGCTTACAAGACTGTACACACCTACATTAGGTAAATACAACAGAAACCTATTTTTGCTGTATTTTGCTTTACATTATTGCAAGCACTTAATTAAGAAAAAATATTACAATAAAAATAGGAAATACATAAATGTGAGTATTTTTCTTTTCATGATGTAAATGGTCTATAGTCTCAATGTTGTTATACTAGAGTTAAATTAGGTCAAAGGCATTATTTAGCGTTCAAAACCCGAACAAGTCACAACTATCAGAAATAATCATACAAGAGAGGACTTCAGTAGCTGCTTATCTCCCATCCCACCAAAGTTGTATCATTCCATATTATGCAGCTGCTGGTGCTTTACGCAACTTAGATTCCTACTGATCACTTCCAAGAGATAACACCATCACACACAGACCAAAGTCTTAGATCCATCCCTTCCAGTAAGTGATCCTTTTGTTAAAGTCAAAAAAACCCACATTCTCTTTTTACAGTTACCTTTACAACTACTTCCAGACAATTCAGACAGACATCCTCCATATACAGATGCAGATATCTTGCAGTCTTCACTACACTAATGTCATTTTCTTTTCACTCCCTCTATTATTTTTCCAACTCCTCCCTGAAATCTCTTCTGTTTAATCTCTTCTGCTTAGAAGAAATAATAAATAACGAGGGGTACACAAAAGAGAACACAGCGTTGTAGGACTGGTCCCATGTGAGCCATAGAAACATGGTACAAACCTGAGAAGAGCTGGGATTGCCATAGAATAACATCACGAGCTCTTTACAGCCAGAAATTATATCAGCAAAGTGCCAGTGTTCTGCATGACCCTGTATTGCTTAAGTTTTTCTCTCCTTTTTTATTATTACTGTGCCTGTCTTTGCTTTACCGATTCTAGTTACTTCCTCCAATTTGATAAGTCTAACCAAACGCATATTTCTTGTACACGTCCAAGCAGAAGACCCACTTTTCCTGTCAACACAGCCAGATCAAAGCAGCTAACCTGTTATGGAAACATCAAGGCCAACACCCTAATAATGTCCCAATTTCTTATGTTAACCAAAGTGGTAAAATTATTCTTAATTAACAACGGGTAATTCAGCAGAAACATAACTTGAAGATCAGTGTTGACAGAAAGTGAAATTTATTGACTCAAAAATATAATGCATATACTACCAGAAATTCAGCTACTCACCTACAAAATGTTCAAAAGGTATGAAAGTATGTGTTATATTTGTTGAATTACCTAATGTTGATTAAAAGACATTAGCTTGGATTAAAAAGGGAAGAGCATTAATTGCTTCAGATATCAATACCACTGGCTAACTGGTGTATAAAGCCATAAGGACTCAGCTGAGTTTTCAAAAACTTGGCAAAAGTTTTTCATAAAGATATCAGTAAACAAGAAACAACAAAATTCACTGATGAAATTCCACATTACATCAGAAAAAAAACCTCAGCAATATAGCAACAGTCTGAAGAAAAACAAACAGGGGCACAGTATAAATTTAATCCCTAAATCTAGTTATTAGGTTTGACATATACAGATGCAGATAGCTGGGTATACTGATTCTCAATTTAGTACTGCAGATAAATTTATTTCTATCTGAAAAACATCATAAGCAGATCCTTTTGCTCATAAAACTGTTGAACTTTGGAAAATATTAAGCTTGTATCACCTCCCTCTATTCTTGCCCTGCTCATTTCTCAGGCAGTAATAACCACTGAAGCCAATCTCAGCTGTACTTACTAAGTTTCATTTTGGAGTCCCGGCCCCTGATTTCAAACACTGCAGGAAGATGTGTATTTATAAAAAATACACAATGTTGAGTTAATTTCAAAAATCACTGTTGAGATTGTAACTTTTTTTTTCCTGACATATCACTTCTGGGCACTACTTAAGGTCATAATCTGCCTTTGCTACTCACCAAGACTCTTTCACATCGAAATGAGCAGCAATTCCACCCCTTTGATATTATTAAAAAGGTAGCTCGTTCATTACTAGAAACTTTATTGAAGAAAATGTATCCTAGGTAAATTAACATTGAAGTATCACAAAGACTGCTGGCATCTGATGGCTATATCCTCATAGCTCAGATTTGCTCTTCCAATATTGAATATAGAAGGAATAACAACAGACATCATTTTTTTCTGACTCAATTAAAAAACATCCATCCAAAAATACAAAAAGCATGCAGCAAACATGAATCCCCAAAGATTATCCTCAATACAGATAAGCTCAGCAAAAGTAAGCGTTTAAAGTGTAACTTCTGATCTGCCCATCTGCTTTCCCCACTTAGCCCTGCTCTCCAGACGGGAAAACAGGTGAGGTCTTGAATTACTCATATGTCACTCTGTAGTTTTGCCCACACCCTTCTTCCTCTTACACCATCACTCGAGTGTTGTGAAATTTGGATCTCCTAACAGGGATTGCAGCTCTTAACCTTCACACAGCAATAGGTAAAGCTTAGTCCTATTCTATCCCATACCTTGCAACATCTGCCAAGGTGAATTTCTGAAATTCTTCCTGCGTACTGCTCTTTCTGGGTTTAAATACTTTTTCTTTTAAAGAAGAAAATATTATATTGATATTTTCACAATCCTAATTTGCAAATTGTTTCAAGCTCTTTTACATTACATTACTTTCCAAAGAAAACACAGTAATACTCTACTACTCTCATTTCCCAAACACAGACTGGCTCACGACTGTGTAGGGCACACAATGCGTTTGCTTCTTTCAGCTGCCCATGTTCACAAAGGGCTTTCACTGACTTCAGGAGATCTTTGCAAAAGTACGTGATGTTCCACTCATCCAAAGCTATTTAAAGGAGCAAGACCTAAAGAAATATTGTCAAGATTCGACATGATGGATCAGAATACCCTTAGCAACAAAACATTTAAAAAAAAATTAATCAGACTGTAGATTTGATCTTGTAGATGTGGACTTATGAATGGTAAAGATCTGCCTCTAAATATCTTTCTTGCACCATCAATTAATTAATTCAGCTGCAGACTTATGGTCATCAAAATGGACTACAGCTGTATCTACACAGACATGTTTTGAAGAAACTGGGCTCAAGTTATAACTTGGCTTGGAGTTGAACATCACAAAGGGGAGTCCAAGCTTTTTGTCTTATTGCACATTATGCTTGCCCGGACAGCGAGCAATATCCTGTCAGCAATCCACTTCCCCTTTGCCTTCTGTCTCCAAGGTAAATTGCTGACGAGCCTTCCTGCTTGTCCTACTAAGTTGAGGAAATAAAATATGTAAAAAACATTGAGAAATAGAAAGCTTTTAGAAAAAAAGCCTGCAGTGTTGTTGCAAAACACAGTTTAAACTGATGTGAACTTGTATTATGGACATGAATTTTCAGCTGCCATTTGTGGATGAACTTGAGTTACGAGCAAAGGTAAGGAGATGTCTGGTACATGCCTTGGCTGCCAGCCAGCGTCCATACTGGTCCCCACAGGGCTGCCTCATGAGTGGGTGTAGTAGTAATGGGAGAGGGAAGATTGTCTGCTTGAGTTCAGGTTTTGTGGCTACAATTCCACCACTTTCTTGCTTTCAAAACTTGGGTTTCTCGCTGGAGAGACAGGCAACCCAAGAAAGATATCTCTAGAAGAGCTCTGGTATCCAAACTGGGCAGCAATGGTCTAGGGAGAGGGGAGGGCAAGGTTTTATAGAGTAGTTTGCTTATGTAAATTTGGCTTTTTACACTTATATTTCTATGAGCAAAGCATGATCAGAAAATGACTCCTAAACAGCAGCTAAGTCCTGGCTACTTTTTATGCCCATGTGACTCATTCTATGGGATCAAAGGCAATGATCCTGAGCATTGGCCCTTTATGTGCAAAGGTGATAGCACAAATTCTGGTTCTAAGTAAGCTCACAACTTTGATGTGTACATGGAAAATGCATTTAGGGCACTTTTTAAAGTTACAGAGCAACTTAAGTTGTGTAGACAGAAGTACTAAGATTTGCTCTCTGTTATTTTAGTATGAATTCATAATATTTTATTGACTCCCCTGAATTTATTATGGGCAAGCCTGGCAGACAGGCTTATTTTTAAAATGTGCTCTACAGTTCCCATTAAATGAATCTATCTTAAATTTTTTTTTACTTCACTCATCTCTAACCAAGTGAACTGCAAATCCCCAAATCAGACTGCCCATCTCAACATGAACTTTTTCTGAAAGTTTCAGTCACAGAATGGCTGAGGCTGGAAGGCACCTCTGGAGACTGTCTAGTCCACCCTCTGCTCAAGCAGGGTGACCTGGAGCAGGCTGCCAAGGACTGTGTCCACCTGGGTTTTTAATATCTCCAGGGATGGACCTCTCTGGGCAATCTGTGCTCCACAAACATTTTTATAGTATTTGGAAAAAAAACTTGTTTCATTCAGATTCTTGAATTTACCAGCTATCATGTATTTCAGAAGATCTGAAGACACCTGCAAACAGAAGGAAGCATGCTATGTATACATAAGTTTCTCCATATACATAGCTCCATGCCAGGAAACAGGCTCTGTAAAGAAGCTAGTGCAGAGCCTGAAGGCAGAGGCATTGTCCTGGCTGCAGAAACAAGTGTGGGCAGGTCTGCCCTCCCCCCTAGAAGAGCCCATTCAGCCAAAGAAGTTCACCCCCTTGCCAGTCAGCTGTCCACAGTGCCTGCCCCTTGCCCCTCAAACTGCAGTCCGGCAAACTGAGATGGACTGGGGCCAAGGAGGAGAGGCCAAGGGAGAGCAGCTGCCTGGCACATCAACCCTTGCTCTGGGGCAGTTAGGGGAAAGTCTGCTTGTCCCTCCTCTTCCAGTCATCAGACCAGAACCATGACCTGGATGGGCTGGGAAGGCTCCGTCCACTCACGGCCTCTGGTTTGCAGCTATGAAAGCCCCTCACCAACAGACGCCAACAAGAGCGCTCCCGAAAGCTGGCCACTGGGCACTAACCCCTTCTGTCTCTCATGAAGAAGGCAAAAGAAGGGCTTGATAATGAAGGATTTATTAGTAGGCATGCCGGGGAGAAAATGTGGGAACACTCCACAACTCAGCTGACAGGTTCAATCATAACCAGGTTTGACCATAAACAGTGAACACTGACAGCACTCTGAGCTGTGCCGCAAAAGGAGGGCTGAAGTAAAAAAAACACATAGGCCCATTTAAGAAATGGGCAATCTGTCCTAAAGAGAAAGTAAAGCAGAGGAGAGAAGGAGATGATGCAGCAGAGGGAGGGAAGTACCTTAGCCTAGCTGCCCCCCTCCCAAGTAGCCTACTCCAAAGCAAACCATCTTATCCATGCCACTGGAGGTAGGATGGGGAGACCAGGAGGGCTAGCTCAGGGAACAGCTCAGTAGAGAGGGCATGACCAGAGCCCTCACTCACTCGGGAATTAGGGAATCCAGCACTTCCCTGCCCCAGGCTACACCACTCCCACCCACGCCTAACCTCCTAGCAGAGAATGCACTTCTACCTTTGCAAAACTGTGTTTTGATGCGGGGCCTCTTGAAGAGATCACAGTAAAAGATCCTGCTGCTTCACAAAACATACTCCCACCATCCACTGACTGGAAAGGCATGGCCAGAATGGCTGCAAGCACATTCCCTGCATCCTACCGGCAAAGTGACTGGGTGAGATTCATCTTTCCTGGGCAGAGGATGAAAGCAAAAGGGATTCCCAGGAGGCCTTCAGAGTAGTCTGTAGGTTCTCCCAGAGTTCAATGGAAATGAAGACAGATGCCATCAAGACGATATCTTGTGCAGCAACCTACCTGGCAAGAAAGAAGACTTCATACATTTCAGAGGCTATCACCATTTTTGACAAAGCCTCACAGCACATGCCAGGAGTCACATACCTATGCAGCACAACTGCCAAGTGTGGCGGCAAGGGAGGGAGATGCAAAAAGGCAGTGGGACTGGGGACAAAAAACCCCCAAACACCACTACCACCAAAGAGCCCAACACTCAATAACGCAGAAGGATGAGAAGACAAAAGCGTAGGGTCTGGTCAACACAAAGGCACGAAGGACTCTTGTCACTGACTTATCCCTTTTGGTGGCAAGACCACCCTGTCAGAGGGAACCAGGCAGCAGACAACTCCAAGGACAGTGCAACCCACTCTGCCAACAGCAACAGTGTGGAGGCTGCCTTCCACATCTGCCAGATTCAGCAACCAGGGCAACTGACAGGACATCCTATGGGGAAATGAGGTTGAGGATGCCGTCTCCATGCATAGGACTCTTCAAGGAAAGAAAACGTCTCTAGCATCCCCGTCCTATTTCTCGCAAAGGAGAAAAGTGTGAAGTGTCTAAGGCAGGGGACTTTAGGGTGAAAAAAAAAGAAAAAAAAAAAAGAGCTGAACAGTTTGCAACAGTTGAATGCTAAGTTGGATAATCAGGTCTGATCCCTTCATGGTGCAAAGCTAAGTGATTTTCAACTCAGAACTCATAATAACCAGGAACAAATTACTGTTACATGCATACAATTTAGAGGCAAGGACCACATGCTCCCTGTATTCTATGTAGCCAATGGCATTCCCTCGGATCAGATGTCCCGAAGTTTCATAGTTTCAAATGAAATTATTACGAGCTGTAGTTTTCAAACATGGTTTTTACTACATAATGCTATACACCCTGAAAAGTGAAGCAGTACCATCCAAGGACTCTAAACCTTAGTTTAACTGCATCTACTCAAAGATATCTGAATCAAGGCTGTATAATCAACCTTAATTCTGGTATTTCTTTTCCTTAGTGCTTGACATTATAACCTTAATCATCAAACAACTTCTGCAGTTAAACAGTTGATCCAAGCCCTCTGGCCCAACTAAGCTGTTTTATTGTGGTCACTCAGAGCACTTCAGTAAAACAAACCACTTCAGTAAGTCACATCAGCGAAACCGGTACAACATAAAATACATGCAGCTCAATGCTGCATGGGAAGTACTCTGTGTTCTGGATGTAATTTTCTCTGTATTTGTAGAAATAAAATTATACTTTACTATTTAATGGAAGTAATTATTTTGCTTTAAAAATGAAATTTGTCACCAATATTTTATAGGCTAATACTCTTAATGCGTATGTGCATGGGCATGTATATTCTGAGTTTACACACATACAACTCTGTACAGAATCTTTCCCTGTTTATCTAATTGGGTTATGTGTTTCACCTTATCTTTTTCAGGAGAATAAACCCAATATGGAAAGTAAGACACCTAACTTAAAAAAGAAGGCTCAAGATAAATCCTTCCATTTCCTGAAGCCATGAACAAAGTTATTCTAAGCCTTACACAGAAATGCTACAGTTCCTAATCATACTTTGAAGCACCTTGCACATAAACACACCCATTTGTTTTTTAAAAGATATTTGAAATCTTTAAAAGAGCCAGGGATAAGTTAATAAATCATGGAAATAAAATTATTTTAATGTAAAGCTAGAAAACAGATGGTATGATGTCACATGAAGACAACCCTACCTGTCAAGAGTTCCAAGGAGGTAGGAAAAGGGACCAGGAATGATAAGATTGTGCTAAAGGCCAGAGGAAAAAAACAATGCTAAAGAAGAAATATCTTTAATTTATTAGTGCTCATTCTTTCTATAGGTCGGAAACCAAGAAGCAGTAGCAGCAGCACTCCATAAGTACAGCTTGGCTCCAGCACATGGCAAGTAGCCACCGTAACCGCGTTGAGAGAAAGAATGCAAAGTCATGGGTGGGAGGCCCAGCATCAACAGTATACTAAAGGAGGCCAAGGTGCAAGACCAAGGCAGTGGAAGAAAGATGTGAAGGTCTGCAAATCCAGGAAGCATGAGAATGGAAAAGGCCCAGAGTTCAAGAACATTGTACAGATGTAGATAATGAGAGCAAACATGACACATGACTCAAGGAAGCCAAATTGCAATGGTGATGAAAGCAGCTGTTCTTACCCACAGTACATTTTTCTTGTGAATATTTTAAAAATGGCCCATCCATATGTGTGTCACTAAGATATCAGTTACTGAGCAACTGCCCAGTGATCCAACTACTTCTGTAGTTGAAAAGTACTTTTAATTTTCTTCAAAGAGCTCCTTTATTTTCCTACACCCCAGCTGTTTCAAAGCACATCCTACAGTCAGGCAACATTGTGCTGTACCTGTACCTACCAACTCCCACGAATTAATCCAGAAGGCATTCAAACATCAGTGTTAGAATAGGCAAAAATACTTCGCAGGTGAGCAGAATTAATGATCTTCTATCTAAGACAAAACAGTATGCATTGTGTATGAATACATATAAGCAATTTGGTTCTACATGCACCAACTTCACTCCCTCCTCTCCCAGCAAAGGAAAGACTTACATTTTGACTTGAAATTCACTTGAAGAGACATTGACCTTCTCGCCGTTTTCTACCTTACTTTTAGGCAGCTTGACAATCAGTCCTTTTATTTCTTCCAATGGAAAACAGAACCCTAATTTATCAGGTTAGGTTCACCAGAGGACACAGAACAGTTCTGCAATCTAGAATGATCACACTGCTTTCATGCGTATAATCTAATTATAGCATAAGAGTATTTGCCATTTTAGCTCAACAGTAAAATTACAATTCGATATATTTAAGCCACTTGAGGATACACAGTAATTTTTTTTAAACTGCAGTTTATTCCTTTATTCTTTGACTAATTTGTTGGTTTAAGTTTCACAGGACTTTTAATTTCTGATCAGCTACAATAGGTCAGGGTAAAATGAGAATTTTTATGACCAAAAGCATTCAGAATTGAACACAGAATTTAATTTTCATATTTCAAAAAGCCATTTTATTTGCTTACAATTTCATCCTGTCTAGTCGCAGGCTGTTACATGCACTCCAGCAGTGTAACCATAAACAGAAAAGGTTAACAACAGAATCAACTTTTCCAACCGATCTTTTTACTTGCATTGTCCCCCTACCATAACCATGTTTAAAGTAAAGTAGTTGTGATGAGTAATGGAAATGATCTCATTCACGTGTTGTGAATTAAATGAGAGAAACAACTTATGCAAGATTCAATTACTTTATTCAAAATGTCCTCTTGGACCACATACAACTGATGAAATAACAGAGATTTGAAGAAACACAATTCTTTATCTTTACGCAGAAATTAAGTTTATTTATAGTCTGTCCTTGATTTTTATAACAAAGGTTCTCATAACACGTGCATTGCTTGTTTAGTTATCCCTGTAAACTATGTGAAATCTTATCTCATCCCTGAGAAGACAGAGTATTTCTCCACTGCACAATGACAAGTTTAAAAAGCATCGGAAACAGTACTGCCACATTGAGGGCCACGTGAATTATTCTACTAACTTCTTTGGTGGGATAAATTAACCCAGGCAGACCCCCGGACTAACATACCTATACTGCATTTTCCAGCACAGACTTCTTCAACCACTCAGAGGCCTTACTTCAGTTAAGGAGACAGAAGGAGGAAAGTACCTTTGTGACAGCAGAATTCTGCTGCCCTAAACCTGAAGAGCCACTGAATGGCATTTATGTATTTATTTGAATGGGGCCATGCAGGAGAGATTCTCGGACTGCATACGTAGCCACTTCTCAAATTTGGAAAGGACGGAACAAAGATGAACTGTGGTAATACCACAAGAAATCTTTCCCCATTCGTCCTCTGACCCTTCCTGACAGAAAATTCACAAACTTAGATTCTGACCATACTCTCTAGAAACCCACAGCGTGGACGTGCTGTGGGTTCCCTGCAGGTAGGTGAAGAGTGCACCAGCAGCACCCCTCCCTTCCTCCAGACACCAGATTCTCATGTGCTTTGGAAATCCAGCACGCAAAAGGACAAGACAGAGGAAATGCACAGCTCTGCATTGCTACCCTGCATCCTGCAGTACAGCTCTGCCTTCTGCCATGACAGCCATCTCCTATCAAAGAGCAAGTTAGTTTGCCTGGAAGAAATAGCACTTCCCAAGTCCTACAAGGAAATCCAAGACACGAGGGCTCACAGAAATTGTGCTACCTTCCTTCTTATGCCTTCCCTCATATCAGGCTATTTACCTGAGCTTCTTTCAAATGCATGCCTCTTTTGCCTTCTTCAACTTTTAGTAATCCACACATCAGTAAACCCAAAAATGATGGAGGAGAGATAATAAGTTCCAGAATTTCCTTTTCCAAGGAGCCAAAATTCCTGGTCTCACCCTTCCGGTAGCAAATGAGATTCTTGCTGGAGGATGTCCTGCGTCAAATCAGGTGGGTTTTTTGAGGTTTCATCTCTTGATTCCCTTCCAAATAGAATCAAGTTTCAAGACAGGCTACACTAGACAATAAACTGACAAACTTCCATGATTTAAGTTTAGTAATCCTTCTCCTCCCTACTTTTCTCTTGGCTGGGATTTTACGTATAGCCAAGAGGAAAAATCCTGCTCATCATCAACAACAGGGAAGCCAGGAGAGGGTATATGCCTACATGCCTACCACAGGTATGTGTTATTCTGCAAGCTTATTTATGGAACACCAGGACCTGTTATCACCAAAAACTTTCTCCCCTTCACCTTAAGAAAAAAAAGAAAGAAAAAAAAGCTGCAAACAACCATATACTGAACAAGGGAAGTACAATATGCACATCAGAGAAAGCATGTCTCACGACTTCAGATCTCCCACTACTGTAAACTCTTTGAAAAATACCTGAAGAAACCTGTCTGCAGGGTAAGCAGCCTTCAGCGAAAGCAGAATAACTTTTTCTAAAATCCCCCATTTGGAATGGGAATTTGGAAAAAGCATACATGTTGTCCTCGCTGAACAGGAAATGATCAGATAATAAAATTAATGCTGTAGCATATAAAAGAGTGAACAAAAACACACCCCCACTCCTTTCTACTCAGCAGAAGAACATTCCCACACAGGAGAAGGAGACAGCACAATAAATTTGACTTTACATAATGACTTGGATATGCAAAGAATTTCAAAAGCACTGAACAATTTGGAGTAGCCATGATGTGCTCAACACTAACTCATACAAGACTTGATCCAAAACCACTAAAAATCAATGGGAGATTTTTCCATTAGCTCTAACAGACTTTGGTTTCAGCCCTTTCAGCTCTGAAAATCAGAGTCCACATAGTTAAAAGCCGATGCAAACCACAGCTACATCCTCCCTCTTCCAACATGGAGCCATAGGATGTTTAAATTTCCTCAGAACCATCCAGCAGCAGCACCCTCAGTTTCACAACTGGTATGTCAGGACTAGATTATTCCATCATTAGCAACTAACAATGGAACACCCCAGCTCATCCAAAGGTCACTGATTCAAATAAACTGAAGGAAGGCTGAGGCTAATTTAAGGGTCCCGGAACGAATACGAGGGGTGGTTTTGAGCCAGTTAGTAGAAAAGGGGAAAAAAAGTCTTGTGAGGAAGGAAGTAGGCATATCCAGTTTCACAAAATTTTTTTGTTATTGTGCCTTAAACAGCTGTTCCATGAGAAAATGAAGGGCTGTATTGTCCAGTGGCCTAGTCCAGCTTCTTCACTTTAAAAAAGGCTATATATTTAAATGGTTATATTATTTACAGTCCAAAGTAAGAGAGAGAACTCAAGCCTCTCACTGTAAGGCAAATACTGCTAACTAATTCAACTTCATTGATTATGATGATAGTCTCTTGAAAATTACCTTTTCACTACAGAAATGTCTTACAAAGAACAAACCCTTTGCTCTGGATCTTTTTTTCCCTCAAATGTTTATGCAGAACTTGGAGCTGGGAACACAGGATCCAGAAAATCTAGCAAAGTGTCTCAACACACAAGTAGTACTGAACTGTAAAGGGAAAACAAATCATTCCATAAAAAGATCCCGCCTATCAATTATGGAAACGTATATTTACAGACAGACAAAGTTTTGTAAATAAAAGCTAAATATATTACTGTAGCTAGCAGATGGCACAGTTTGAATGTACGAATTTTGTCTTAAGTGAAAATAATAAAAGGAACACGTGTATACTGTTGATAAAAGTCTCTCCTTCGCCCTCCTGACTCAGAGCTGGTATCTATCGCAGCATTTTTAACCTGCATTTCTCCTTCCACCGCCCGCATCGCAGCAGCGCAAAGCGGGTTCGGGGGAGCAGGGACCTGCCGGGCTCCTGCCGCTCACCCCGACAGGTGCGGCCGCTTCTACCGGCAAACGTCTTCTTCGGGGTGACAATTTTCCCTTCTTTTTTTTATTACGCTGCCTGATCAACTCACCCCCGGCAGCTTTCAAGCCTTCCTCTTCTATATTTAGTTAACAATTAACACATTTGGCTCTTTAACTTCGCGGATTCCTGTTGTTGTTGCTTTAGAAAGTCACATAAAACTTCAATGGACAAACTCGTAACGGGAAAATACCACCGATAGCTGCAAACATGAATAAATAAGGGGACGCCGGCAGAGGCGCACGCCGCCGGCCGCCCCCTCCGCCCCCCGCGGGAAGGAACACCGGCGGCTCCCGCCGCGCCGTGCCGTGCCGTGCCCTTCCCGTTCCCGTTCCCTTCCCGTTCCCGTTCCCTTCCCGTTCCCCTCCCCGCCGGGCCGGGCCGCCCCCGATGCCGCGGCCGCGCTGCCGGCGCCCCGACGGCTCTCCCGCTCTCCCCGCCGGTGAGGGCTAAATATAGCGACGGGCCGGGGAGCGCGGCGCCCCTCCTCCGCAGCCCCCCCGCCGCAGGACGGGGGCACGACCACGGCGGGGGGTGGGCAGCGCCCCGGGACGCCAACCTGCGCAGCCGACACCCCCCGCCCGCCACCAGAGCGCCCGCCCACGCCTGCGGCCGGGGCGCGCTGCCCCCCCCCTCCGCCGAGCGGGAGCCCCAGTGACTTACCGGCGGAGCGGAGGGGCCCGCCTGCCCCGCGCCCCTCGCCGCCCGCCCGGGCGCGGCGCGGTGCCTCTCGCCGCCTCCCTCCCGCCAGCCGCCGTCTGGCTGCGGACGTGACCTGGATTCCCCCCGCCTGCGCCGCCGCCGCCGCCGCCTCCCGCGGGGCCGCGCACACGCCGCGCTGCGCCCCCCCAGCCCCGCCCGCCCCGCCGCCGCCGCCGCCGCCGCTGCCGCCGCCGCTGCTCACCTCCGGCCGCGGCGACCCGCCTCGCCTCGCCTCGCCTCGCCTCGCCTCCCCGCCGCCCCGAGCGACGCGCGGCGGAGCGGAGCGCAGCGTTACGCAACGCGCCCCGCGGCCCCTCCGCGCCGCGGAGAGGGTCGCCGGGAGGCGGGCGCGGGGCGGAGGGAAACCGCGCCGGAGCCGGAGCCGGAGCCGAAACCGCCCCCGGCGGCCACTTGTAGCGCCGCTGGGGCTGGCGCCCGCAGGCGGCCGGGATCCCCCCGGCTGCGCCGCACGGCGGGCGGTGCCCGGACAGGGCGGGCCCCGGGGCGCCGGCGAGTCACCGTCACCCCTTCTCCTCACGAGCCCGGGCGGCGCGGCGGGGTGCGGGGACGGGGCTGCGGGGGGACCCGCGGCGCTTTTCTGCCGGGGAAGTGAAAATCCCGCGGCGGTAACGCCGCAACGTGCGGCCGTGGATCGCCCTGACCGAGGGGCACGGGCGGAGGAGGAGGAGGAGGGTTCCCCAGTGGTCAGAGGCTGAAGGCAGCGGCCTCCGTTAGCAACTTTGCCGTAGGCGCGGAGGCCGTGCCTCAGACTGTGGAAGCTGGTACCCAGGGCAGCCGCAGCTTATCGCAAACACGCAGTCAAAGGGCTTTTGGATGGCACCCTCTGCATGCTGCCGGGCTGTCCCGGTTGCTTCCCAGATAGGCTGTGGCGGGCGCGCTGTGCCAGCAGGCCTCCGGTGGGCACAGGCGCCTGGGGGTCCCAGCTCCGCAGGGATGCTGAGTGGGGGCTCTCGCTGTGCCCCCGCACCCCTGGGTTCAGGGAACCTGCGCAGCCCTGGGGCTGGGTGTGAGGGCGGGTGCGCAGGCCACCAGCTCTGCAGGCAGCCAACCCACGCCAGAGTCGGTAGGGGTGAGGTGGGCTGTAACCAGCACGCTCGCTCCAACAGGAAAACGAAGGCTGATGGGCCTCCGGCCGACAAAACTGGGGGGGATTGAGTCTCGGAAACATGATTACTGTGCCTCACCCCAGCAGAAACGCTGCTACTTGCTTGTAGCATGGCAGGCGGTTTTGGGAGGCCGTATGTTCCCCGGCCTTCAGTCACGCTTGGAAGGATGTGCTAGGGAAAGGATGACAGTGCATCCCTACCACCCATCTCTAATTCATGAGGCAGAGAAGGCCAGGAAGGAGAAGTACTAGGAGTCTCAATAACAGCTATCAGCTTGAGCGAGTAAGATGGCGTCTGAAGTAACAGGCGTGAAAGCAATACTTACTTGAAAGAATAAGATCGGTTTGTTTTTCCTTAAGGAATTACAGGAATATTAAACCCTTCTTGCAGTTATAAATCATTTAATGCAAATCATTTAATCCAAACAGAATTTTTACAGGCTCATGAGGCTCACTCATTTTGCCAAGAGTGAGTCATGTACAAATAAAATGAAACCAACAAAGAAAAGAGCTCTCATACCATGTGTATGTGGGTGATCCTTTGAAAAACTTGTAATTGTTTTTTTAACTCTACCACAGCCAGGAAGACAGGTTTGCGAAGCAAGAGCAAACCTTGATAGCTGAGCTGTAGCCCATCAACATGTAGTTTTTCCTTCACCCAGAAAGTAACACAACAGGTCCCTTGTCAGGCCGACAACAGCTACGGCGTGACTAATGTGTCAGCAGCCCCTCAAAGGCCGTGGTTTCAAATTAAGTTGTGTGCTGATGCACTAAGGAAGCAAAAGGCTTTTTAAAAAAAAATGAAAACAATGTTAAGTGATTAATACTTAGTAAAAGAATGCAGTAGGCAGTTAATCCCTCACTTACAGGTTAGTTAAGGACATGAGTTAAACTTCATTCTTCACTCCCCATGTCATAAATATGTGCTGCTAAACACAGAGCACAGCGTGAGCCAGTGGGGTGGTGATGCACTGCTCTGAAATGACTAAAACGCAGGGACACAAAGTCATGTGACGGTGAGAACGGGAGCCTTAAAATGTGTCATCACCCTCCTCGTATGAAACCGATCCCTAGCGCCATTCACTGACGGACACAGCAAATATTTGTGGATACTAGAGAGGTATGGCTCTGTAGTATATTCTAATGCCAGCTCAAAGCAACAAAACATCGTGCGGATGAGATACATCAGAGTATCCTCTATGTCACATCAGCGGTTCCTCTAGACACCTACTTTTTGGTTTAATGTGAGGACAGATGCTCCCGGGTCCTCACGCGAACAGTCTCCCTTCCACCTGCTCGGCCAGGAGATGATACCACATAAGAACTGCAAGTCCCCCATGTGCAGGAGGACAGAAGCGGGGAAGGAATGGGAGGGAACTCAACAGCATTTCGGTAACAAGTCAAGTGGTTGGACTTAGGGCAGTACAGCTGCTCAGGTCCAGTGCGCGGTGTGGACACCGGTGGATCGGAGGGCCCCTGATTTAGGCAGTCCAGGACACTAAGCCCTCTCTGACTTTCTCACTATCAATGGCCCCCACCGGTGCCTGAAATAACAGTCCAACCTGGCAGAAAGAGAGAACCTCTTCTTCCCTTCAGGAGTTTGAGGGAATCTCTGCTTGCCTCATTGCTACCAGGGATGTGCTGTGTCTACCATGCATTTACATAAACGCTTTCCTTACACAGAGATCTACCATGAGGCGGGGTTCAGGGCATGCAGAAGAGCCTCGGAAGCCCTGCACTGTCTGTCCTGCCTGACCTGGAGCCGGTACTAATGAGCGAGGGAGGAGTGGAGGGAGGGAGCACATAGCTTGTACAGCCAGGAAAGTAATGACAACATTTTCCTCCTCCCTGAGAACAGAAGTTCAGGTCATCTACAGGCATAAGTTCTCACTACAGCAGTTACCCACGGGCTGTGACTTTGTTCACAAATACAGGAGACAGAACCTTCCTCTAGTTAAAAAGCAACCTAACATCAGCCTCATCAAATGACCGAGAGCTGGACCAGGAGTGCATAGGATGTAATCCAGCTCTGAGATGAGCTGGAAGAGAATCTGTATGTCTTTCAGGGCATAAGGCTCTTGTCAATGAAACAGTATTTTTTCTTCTGCATGTTAATGCAAAGACATAACTTGGTACCTTGGTGGATTTCAGTTTTTATCCCTTATTGCTTTCAATTTGCTTTTCCTCCGAAGTATTTTTTGTCTGGCTTTCATACTTTGGGGATGGGTAGGCAAAGCAGAACTTTAGTTCAGCTGGGCTTTCTAATTGTAAGGGACATCTTGCATCTGCCATTGACTGACAGATTTCCTTGTCACTGGTTCTTTCGACAGTATTTCCCTGTGGATCTTTAATTTTCAAATGGTTACTTGGCAAATCAGTTCAGATACAAATGACTCGTGTTTCTCAGAAGTATCACACACCTCATCTGTTCTCTTTTCAGGAGGGGTGTTACTAATTTGTTTATACACAAGCAGGCAGATAGCACAGGCAATGAAACACCAGCTAAGGAAGCAGCTGAATCACTCGACCACCTAGCACACATTATTTGGTGGACAAAGGGAGCCCCTAAGCACTTTCTGAAGGAAGGTCTTATGAAACATTAAGGTTTTCTTATTATTTGCAATTTCTCAGCCCTCTTATTTCCTCAGTCCTCTGAAATAGCATCTACTGCACTGCATGGGAAAATGGCGATTGAAGATGTAAATAAGTTATGGTAAAGCAGCAGAAAGCGTCAGCAGTATAAGCTCACACTGGAGTTTGCTGACTAAATGAGAACCTCACCTTTCGGCGGACAAAGGGAATCCAAATCATTTTGTTTTAAAAACCTTACAAGGAATGTGGAAAGCGGGAAGCGTACATGTCCCTTTTCATTTTTTAGACTACCAGTTGTGAGCCAGCACAGCAGGAAAGCATCCTGTGTGGGTCCTTCTTTAAATCACCAATAACCGGTGCTTATACATATAACAAAGCCACCAGCATTGCATGAATACAATTACTTCAGATTAATTTCCATTTATTATTAATGATAGCTGAGGCCAATCGTCTCTAAATGCCATGAAAGACTTCCAGACATTTTGGTGTTAACTGAAGGTATTTGGCCAGCATCCTCTAGTCTTTGTCTGGGGCAAACATCCATTTCCTGTGAAAAACTGATACTGAATCACTAATACTGTATACTGTTTAATTCTTTTCCTCTTCGATTTTCATTTTACCATACAGTGTAATATATGTCTGTTTCAAGGCTTCTGGGGAACCTAAAAATAACCTAACGTAATAATACTTTGTTTTTGCACAGAGATCCAGTTCTGTTCTGCCATTGGAATTCAAGGGGAACCACAGAGGATGTGTGAGAAGAGAAATGAATGAAAGTCGAGACAAATAGGAAAGAAAAATAAATACCAAGAAGGAAAGCAAAAAAGAGAGAAACAAACCTAGAGGCACAATCTAACCTCCAATGCACAGTTCATATCAGTTTTTGATTTTCCATGCAAGAGCACAGCAGGGAATTTTTTTCAAGTTATGCAGGGAGGCACATGGCACAGGACATTACTGCTCGGTCCACAAAACCAAATGAACAAGGGCAAAAAAGTCTGAACTGAAAGCAAAAAAGCAAGATTACATTATCACTGAAAAATATTTTTAAGATCTGTGTTTCTAAATTGCAACAACAATGTATTGGAGAAAACAGTCTTAGCCCTCCTACGCTGAAGCAGGCTTCTAGACTAAGTAGGAATTTGTGCATATTCTCCTTTTTATTGCAAAATCTGTTTTACTAAAAAAGGCTATTTGGACTGTCATCAGAGGATGGTGTGGAGGTTCAAGAAAGTTCAAAACAGATCAGACTATTTATGGTTGATAAGTCTATCGATGGCTAGTAAACATGATGATGCAATCCAGAGAAATCTCTGGCTCAGGAAATTCCCATCACCTCCGACTGCCAGAAGTTAGGAAATCCTACACTGGCCTTATTTCTTCCAGCCTTTCCGCAAGCATCCTCTACTCGTCAGAGTCAGTCAAAGGCCACCAGGCCTGATGGGCTACCAGAGTAAATAAAACCGGTAGTTCATACTTCTTATGCTCTGAAGAGATGATCAAGGCCATTCCTGCTGCCACCCGTGATGAAAATTTTTATGATCCAAACCATGGCTCCACATCCCATAAAAATCATAGTGGGCCTAGTTTGAATTTCACAAAAATACACAGCAAAAGCAACTCCACATGAATAAATCAATATGAATGACAAAACTAGATAACAATTGACAGGCTTCATTAGCTCAGAGCTGTGCCTTTTCCTTCATGCTGAATGGGATGGACAAAGGGTGAGATGGACGCACCAGTAAGGACAGCCCATCAGGCAAGAAGAAATAGCATTTAACTGACCTGAAGAAAAGTCTCTAGTCTGAAAGGGTGGGACAGCACCAAAGGCGTTGCACACAATTCCCTTTCAGTAGTGTGTAAGGGACATCTCTTTCAAGAAGAATCAAAGCAAGAGTGAATGCAGCTCTGACAGAAGGTAGAGTGGGAAGATGACTAGAAGTCCTGTTGAAACCAGATCCCTTGTCCCAAACCACTGCGGTTTCAGTTAAAAGATTAGGCTTGGAAAGGCTCCTGCAGTTGGAATAATTATAACTGGGTTACTCTGAGGGAAAGCTAAAACCCACTGGGGAGAGGCTTGATTTTGGAGGCCTGACAGAAGCAACATCTTTGCAAGTCCTCTCATTCCTAATCTAAGACCATATGGAGCTCAACTGCCAGGTGGGTGGGTGTATTAATCAAGGGAACGTGCAGCTCGTTGTATTCTAAATCAGTTTGTTCTTCATAAGTGAGCATTAGTATGGAAAACATAGCAAGAAACAGAGATGCTGGGAAATAACCTCCACCTCTAAGTAAAAATAACAAAAACCAGGAATTGAGATTACATGTCTCTACTAAGCTTAGAACAGAGCGTAGAAGCCTGGTATCTCTTCTCTGGAGAAGATGAGGACATCTACTCCTTTCAGTAAGTGAAAAATGTAGAATAACACACTATCATCTTTCCATTCATTCTCCATCTCTTGCTTCCACAGTATTTTACTAAGCTTTATTTTAGCAGGCCTAAAACATGGAGTGAAGGAGATCACTTTACCTCTTCATCCTGAATCCAGTCACAGTTGGATTTCCGGAATAATTCAGAGACATGCACAGAGTTTTCACTGAACTATTTTGGTTCCTATGTTCTCTTCAAAGGTATGGAAGAGAAATACTACCGTGGTGCTAGCAGAAATGCTATAATGGTATAGCGAATGGTGTAGTGCTACAATTCTATTATTTTAGAATGGCTGTTGCCATTTTTTGCTCCAAGTGTAGCACATAGTGTAGTATATATACCTGCCCAGTGTAATATATAGCGCTGGTACAGTTCCAACAGTCATATTTCAGAAAATGCCAATTTAGACACGATTTGCCTGACATACAAGAGGAAGGCGTCTTCTGAGTGTGATTATGGGCTTCATGTTGTGATACTTATGCTAATAGTACCTGGAAAAAGCAGTGTCTTCCCCTAGAAAACCTGATCTGCCAGGAATCCCAGAAGATGCTTTGGAGGCTAGCTTGAAAAATCTCTCTTTGTAGGACTTGCCAAGTTTAGTCAAAACTCTGGCTTTTCAAGTGACATTACCCAGTATAAATGTGCCGCAGCAGAGTGGCAGTGTTACCCAGTGCACATCAGCCTTTGCAGAGGGAAGTACTTCAGTAAAAGCTCTTGCTTGATTTCTGAAGAGTAAGTAGAGCAAGTCATAGCAAAGCACTCGGCAGTGCTATACTTTTTTACAGTTACCTGATCAGCCAAAACCTAATAACATGGAAACTAAAAAGCTAATTATGACCCAAATGCAATGAAAAGTATTATGGAAAACCTACAGATCCCACCTGGTGCACTCAGACTCACAGCTACAAACTCCTGGAACAAATTAGAATCTGGCGCTACTGTAATAGCTGGGTATCTCATTTCTTTAGGATACATGAGAATGAGCAAAACATGAACAAACAAGCAATGGATGAGACAGACAACTAGCTAATTCCAACATGCAGGAACGTCCTGCTTGTTAACTTATCCACTCTACTCAGCCCTCTGACTATAGAAAAAACTATCTGCCAAATCTATATTCATGTACCAGGGCAATAAACAAATTAGAAATGCACAGAGACAGGCTGAACAACTTGCACGTTGTTTTTAAATTATCTTTATAAAAAGAAGAACTTGGGGAGGAGCTGGGGATGATTAGAAACTGATGATGGCATATTTTCCATCCCTGCTTTTCCTCCCTCCAAACATATCACTTCATTTCTTTCAATTCACTAGGTCTTCAGGCACACCATGAGCAGTCATTTGTTCTTTCTAAAGACTTTTCAGAAAGCTGGCACTTACACTTTTAGCACCGTGAAGAGGAAATAAACTTTTGAAGAAATCTTACCTGTTGAAACCACTTTTTAATGGTCTAATGATTCTTTAGAAACAACTTGAATTTTGCCCAAGATGTCATTACAAAACAGAATGAAAGTGCTTCTCCACCCCGGCTACAGAATTCCTGATACAACATGATAATCATCTGGAGGAGATCCTCTAGAAAAAATGCGTATTTACTGTTCATTACAGTGCCATGTTTCATCGTTCAGCATTAAAAAATGGCCATTAATAAAATAGCATTCATTGGTTTTATAACAATTCCAGTTCAAAATCTTCTTTTTGGAACTCTTAATTGATCCTCCAAATGAGCTTTATTAATCATTGATAGAAAACTGGCAAAATCCTACCCCATACTTTGGCAACCTTTCAAAATGTCCAATTAGGTCAAATCAAGAAAGCCCTAGAAACCAATTACAGCAGCACTTCTAAGCCAAAAAAACTCCCTGTACTCTGAAACAACTGGAACATTATAGGTGAAAAAACCAAACCCAAACCCTCAATCACAATCTGGTTATGCACCTGAAATGCCACCTCCATAGAAATGTGCCAAATAGCCACTCCTTGAACCACATCAATTAATGATACTTGCTCACCAATTTTCCTTCTCGGTGTCATAAATGTCACCAAGCAGTTCACCGCAAGGAACAGCGCCAGCCAGTTCCTTAATCTGTCAAGCGAACACTCGCTCCCCTTCAGAATTTTTCTATGCATCTCATCTTCAGCGCTCTGATTTCGCATATGTACAAAGTCTTCACCTTTTATATGAGTTTCATGTGTTCTGTATCTCACCTGCATGTTTGTACATTAACAAATATGTTGACAATGTGATAAAAATAATCTTGGCGGTGAGAACAATAGCGACCTTTATCTAACTTCTCAAGAATGTGATGTTTGCTTCTGCAGTACTACTGCATGTACAGCCATAGGTGCTGGTGGGCCGTTTGAGGTATGTGTCGCTGCCAATCCTAATCCCACCACCCACAGTTAAGACTTAATTAGGACTTGAAGATGCCAGAGGGAGGCAAAACAAACAAAAATAGCATTTTAATTAACTGTAAACAATAATTAAAATTCTGCATTATGTTTAGCATCTGCACATTTCTAGACTTACTACAGTGAGTCTGAATCTAATAAGATCATCCGACTAAAGCCCAGAGGACTGGACAGATCTCAGATCCTAAGTACATCTCCTATTGTATCTCAAAACGGTAAATAATTCATGCATCCTTACTGTGAAGACCAGTAATTAAAAATTTAAAAAATGAACTAAAATCTATATACCTGGCCAGACTAAAGAAGAACAAAATGTACACAAACATAAGCAGGTTTCGAGTTTCCTATTCCAGATGTACACTTGTTCTGCAATTTCATAACACAGTGGTCCCCACTTCACTATACTTAGTTATTTAGTTGGTTATTTTATAATTTATTTCTTTACTTATTTACTGTTCCCTTTTACTTTTTTATTACCCTGCCATTATATTAACAAAGGTAAGAAGGTGGTGTTATACAACATTCTATTGCCAAAGTCACAAAGTTACTTCCAACTTTTTCCACTCTGATGCCCTTTTAATTACAACGGTGAGACACAGAACCCTCCAAGTTTCTTCCTATCTATTTTAGTCACTCGGTTTTCTCTGCCATTTGATCTTCAGCTGGCTAGTTCACAAATTGGATCTCATCAGTTCATCTCAACTCAAAGTATTACATTCCCTCAACTCATGAAACGGTCACCTGTTGTTCAGAAGTCAAACCTCTCAACAAAAATCTCCTTACCTTCACCAGGAGGACAGGTAAACTTCCTCAAGTTTTACTCTACCATGAGCTTGATCAAGGGTACCCACCAGGACCTAGCCATACAGAAGAAAGTCAAGGGTTTCTCTTGCACCCGACTCTAGAAACCTGAAGCAAAACATCTCTCTGAAGTAACCATGGGGCTTTTGTATTCTGCCTTTTTCCAAAAATGGCTAGACCAAACCTCTTAACATTTATTAACTACAGCTAAAACTTTAATTCACAAAAGAAAGATAACAAAATTCGCTATACCATTTATATAATGCACTCAGTACTACAGCCCCCAATCTGTCATTTGAATTACAGCCACCACGTGGCAGACATTTGCAGGGTTTTAGCTAATACGCCAAAAGCTTTGCGTGGATCCTTTTCTTCTTCCTGTTACTTATTTACTAATCCATTTATATACAAAACAGGAAATCTTCAGAAGATTCTGCACACCTCTAGCCCAGCTTGAGTTTCATAGTTCCTCAGGTTTCATAGGTTCAGAGGTTTCATATATTCGCCCTTAGATTTTACTAAACTCTTAGGTACAGAAGATTAACTGATTGGGAATTATATTAACGTTTTCACTTCCATAGCACATTTTTTTGAAATGCAAATTGAAGAATTGTAACAGAAGTATTAAGAACTTTATAGAACAGTAAAAACAGACTGGTATGTATTCAGGAAGCCAAGGTCAGACTCAAGCGTAAGATCTATGTCAGGATGTATCCTAACGTAAGGATATCTTTTGTTAGAATGACTGCCATTATTTATGACTGATTGCAAATGTGGCTGAATTGCTTTGTTGATCTGGAAAGGTCAGGAGGTTTACTCCATACATTTTGGTTTTCCTCTTGTTTTATTTATGCCATGCCTTTTCTTAACTGCCTATATTCTCGTAACTGCACCACTTTGCTACTTCTGTCTATCTACAAAATCTTTCCTTGCATTTTCCTTTTTATCCATGGTTCATTTTTGCTGTTACAATGGCAAACACCCCATTAAAAGTGCTACATTTCCTTCGGGTGGACGAAGAAACCAGTAATTGCCCCCCTTTCTTTACACAAAACACTGTTTTGCCATGGCCTAGAAGGCCCAGCTTGGTACAAGACAGCTGCTCCCGTGTCTGAGGGACATCCTGAAACAGACCATACCTCATAGTTGCGTACGTGCTGCTGTATAAGAGCTGCTGAACCTAAACCGTTATCAGAGTCGCTCCTTCTGGTTGGTAATACTTTCCAGGAAACCACCTCACCATCTTTTGCTTTTCTTTCAGATTATTATGAAATCTGTATTTCCTATAAGTGCCCTTGGATTGCAGTGCCCTATAAGGGAATTTCAGTTTTTCCTCAATTTTTTTGGCCTTCCCTCTGAGATACCCCAGTTGAGCCAGATTCACCATTCTGTATTGGCCCTTTTCCTGCTTAGCCCTTTTTCCTTTCCTGGAAAACCAGCCCTTAGCACATTCAAGAATTTCTTAGGCTTCTCCAGTGCATCTTCATTTGCCCAGAAAACCAAACAGTAAGATCTTAGGGTCTGGGGTTCTAGTTTTATCTGCCATCCACATAGCAAAAGTAGGCTGCAGTTCCCAAGGACAGAATCAAACTCTCCAGGAAGGTCTGTAGCAGTTCAGCTACCAGCTTATGCTCTGTGTCCCGCTCTCTTTTTCTAATCCTTTTCTACAAGCTACCTCTCTTCTTGTGCCTTATGCTGGTTGATCTCCAGATCTCACCAATTCATGTGATGAAAATAAATGTATCATCTCATCTCTTCCATCTAAGCTGCTTTCAGAGTAATACTAACCTGTGTCTTTTTTGTTTGACTCTTCTAAGCTGGTCAGCTAACTCCAGTATTACCTTCTGAAACGTTTATTTTACCTGGAGTGCTTCAACTTCTTTTTAATAAGAGGTCTCTGTCATTATCAAAGACATTTTTTTGGATTTCATTGTTTTCCCCGGTCTTTTTTCTCAAAACTTTTCCATTTCAGCTTTTTCCATGAAAACAAAGCACTGTTGTATTAGCAGGTTCCCTTTCTTTCTTCTACTAGGCCTCTTTTTTTTTTTAAAGAGATTTCCTTTTTAAATCTGAGACAATATGTCTTTCTTCATTTCCCTAATAAATCCTGATAATATTTCCCAAGCCTTTTTTACTAACAACGCCTTCTCATTTATCCTGTTCAAGTTTTATCTCAACTTCTCAGTGTAAGTTTATATTAGAAGCTGTATATTTTCATTTTATGTTTATTGATTCAATGAAAAAGACCAAGACCTTAAACTTTTCCAGCCCAACGTGCTGTTGTGCTTTGAATTCTTAACCAAGTCTTACTCCTTTTGGAAATCTTGCTTGTATAGATAGACTCTACTAACGTTTTTTAATACTACATGGTATCTTTCTGCTTTCCTTTTCAACTGGTTTAGTGCCTCAGTCTCCGGCACTATTTTCTTTCAGGTATAGTTTCTGGGAAAAAAATCTTTAACATGTGAAAGAGCTGTCATCTGACTATCCTATAGATATGGTCTACAGTACTTTCTTTTCATGGAGGCTCTTTCTGCTCTTCACCGCGTCCTCATCGCTCCAGGGCACAGCCAATCCTTGCTGCACGACCTATGCAGAGCGTCCTGTGATGACAGCAGTCACCTCACAACATACAGCAATATTTGGACCCAGAAAAGCCCCGATTTCCTCACCAGAACACTGCTTTGCTGGTCATACAGGGACATTTCGGTTTTTGGGGGTTTGTTTTTGTGCCCAGAGGTGCTTTCCTACTCTAATAATCATAAATTAATCTCAGTTCTTTATCACAGCCATAGTAAGCAAGAGCTGATCCTGCTGTCCTTGCAGCTGACAGTATTTTGCAACTGTTTTGGCGAGAGGAAGCTCTGCCCCTAACGGAGGAAGATTGCACTATAGCAGAGATGCAAGACAGAGAGCAGGGACATGCAGCCTCTTCTCAGCTCTGCCACCTGTTGCTGCAGGACTTAGGATAAGTTTCTCCATATTCCTCTGTCTTGTATTCTCCACATCATGGGTATTCTGTGTTAGGCTGTTTACATCTCTCCTGCAGAAGCATCCCACAGAACACACTATGCAACTGTGTGTTTTTTTCCATAAAGTATGGGGTTCACATGACTAGCAGGCCAGTAGCGCCTGCTTTTTTAACAATATTGGTTAACTATCCTT
This sequence comes from Phalacrocorax aristotelis, assembly GCF_949628215.1. Taxonomy (NCBI): domain Eukaryota; kingdom Metazoa; phylum Chordata; class Aves; order Suliformes; family Phalacrocoracidae; genus Phalacrocorax; species Phalacrocorax aristotelis. The sequence goes on from NC_134277.1 coordinate 42,808,884, forward strand.
CATAGTCACAAGTACATTTTACAAGCAGCGTTACTACGTTCACAGAGAGGTTCTTACAATTTTTGTCGCCATTTGTCAGCTGGTCACAGGCTATGGTCTGGAATGACAACCCTACACGGACATTGCCATCCGTGACCTGAGCGCCGTAGCGCTCCCCAGCCATCTCCCGTGTCACCATCCCAGCAGAACCCAGTGCTCCGGCACCCACCTCCCAGAACGAGCCGCCCGAAGCCCCTGGGAAGCAGCCCGGCCCCTCCTGCAAAGCCTCTGCAGCACCCAGGGGTGAGGGAAAGCGGTGAACTCTGCAGAACGGACAAACGCGAGGGAGCCCTTCCTAAAGCCTACTATTCTTCCCGCGTAACGAGTAAATACATCTGATAAACCGAAGGTAAACCGAAGGGCCGGGGGACGCTGAATAGTTGAGGCTACCCCTTGCAGCTCCAGCCCGGTCCTGGCACCCGCGGTCAGCGCGGGGAGCCCCGGGGCCGGGAGGGGAGCCCCGGCACGGCTGGGAAGGGGAGGGAGCAGCATTCCCCGGGGGCCGCACGCCGGGGCCTCCCCGCCCCGGCGGCAGGCCGGGCCCCGGGCTGCGGGGGGGTCCGGCCGCCCCCATCCCCGGCGGTGCGCAGCCGCCCCGGCCGAGCGCCGGCGGAGGAGCGCGGCCCCGGGTCCCGGCCCGCCCCGCCTGCGGAACCCCCGCTCGGGGCTTCCCCCCCCCCCCCAGCCCGCCGCTGCTCCGGCCCCGCCGGCCCGGGGGGCTCCCCCCGGCCCCGCCGCTGCGGCCGGGGGGCGGGGAGGGTCGCGGGGAATCTCACCTGCCACAGGCGAGCGCCGAGCGGGAGGCGCCGGGCGGCCGCGGCGCTTCCTGCGGCGGGAGGCGGGCGCTGTCCCCGGGTGACCCCGCGGGGGGGGCGGGGGGGGGGCGGTGGGACGCGGGGCCGGGCCGGGCGGGCGGCCGCCCCTCCGCCGGGGAGGGAGGGAGGCAGGGAGGGAGGCGGCCGCAGCGGGGCGGGCGCGGGGAGCGGCGGGGCCGAGCGGGGCCGTCCGGCGCGGCGGCGGTGGCCGGTGACCGCCCCGGCGCTGCGCGCTGTCATGGCAGCGCGGCCTGGCGCGGCGCGGCGCGGCGCCACACACGGCTGCCGGCGGCGGCCTGGCCCGGCCCGGCCCGAGGGGAGCCCCGGCCCCCCTCCGCCGCCCGGGGGGACACAGGCCTGCCGGGGGGGTGGGGGTCACGCCGGGCGGAGCAGCCGCGGGGACGCGCGGTCCCCGCCCGCCGCCCGGCCCCGCAGCACGGCGCCGGCTGGCTGCCGGGACGAGCTGCCGGCAAATTCATTGCGGTAAACGAGAGCGCGAGTGCTGCGGGAAGCTCTGCGGTTACGAACGAAGCGCCAGACCAGCGCTGGAGGCTGTGGCTGCTCAGCTCGGAGCTCGGCTCTGCGGTACCGCCCCATCCCGCCGCCTAAGATCGCCTGGGCTCGGGCTCGGGCTCGGGCTCGTCCGAGGCGGTTTTGCAAACTGCTGGTGGGGGCTGAACACCGCGGCTCTTCAGGCTGCAGAGAAGTTTGTTCGTTGGTTTGGTTCTTTTCTTTCCCCCTTCTCACCGCTGTTCACCAGCGGCCAGGTGTGGAGGCTGATCTATGGAGCAGCCAAACTACATGCCCGTTTGGCTTACAGGTTTTAATTGGCTTACTTCCTTTTGTTTTCAGCTTCTTTACCAGTAATTCTTACATGTAATAAGGAATAAAAGGAAAGAAAAAGAGGCGAGGACAAAGCATAGTTCAGCTATCGCGGTGCTGCCGCCATTCAAAATGCATAATTAAGATAAACACCTGCACGACTCCTGCAATTAATTTGACTAGACAGCCTCGTAATATCACAGCTGAGACAGAAGTGCGGTTCAAAGGCAGGGAAAGGATTAAAGCTCCATCCCAGTTAGCGTTCTTGAACACTGCTCCTCTGTAACGCGGTTCTGCTCCAAAAATGAGATACCATGCGCTTACCGTGCTTTCTGCATTGTGGGCTCGGTTTACATGTAAAAGATGTTGCTACTAAATTACAATCCTGCGAAGCCAACTGAGACACTTTCTTTAAGTAACAGAATAATTACCTACGTACGGTACACTGAAATAGATGGAAAGTCTGACCTCTCCCACACACAGCGCAAAACCTTCAAGTCTTCATTACAATTACACACACACACAAAAAAAGTAAAAATCTTCACAATCCAGCTAAAACATGTTAAGGAATTTAAATTAAAAATAATTTAAGGTTATGTAGCTTGGCACATGACAGCAAAACTCAACAAACGTGAACTGGCATGAGCAGGAGATAGTGCAGGCAGGCAAACAAGTTTCTCTGTTCAGGTCATCTGATACTTTGGCCCTGACACCTGGTGGCACATTGAAGAGGGTCTCCCCAAGTCACGCTTGTGGCTCTATTGGGTTAGGAACTCACTGCTGCTGAACAGTCGCCTAGAAAAGTTTCAATGTTCTCTAGAAACACTAGGGAGGACCTTTGTTGCTCTAGAGAAAAAAAGCACATGCTTAAAAATAGCTGGGGGTCATGAACTGGGTTACATTCATTCATTTTTATACAAACTTGGAGTTTTTCAGCTAGCTCAAATACATAAGGTGTGATTGAGCCATGCTTGTCCCATAAGTCCAGCTGCTCTGTGTAGGAGAAGGGTCTGTAGGCTACAACTATAGTAAGCCAGCAGAAGATCTGATGAGGCTGCACTGTTACAGGACAAAAGATGAGGGGAGTGATGACGACAAAATTAAAAAATCAATGACTAAGGAGCCAGGTGAAGGCAAGTCGGGACATAAACTTCAGCTTAACATAGCAGGGCAGGGGAAGCTAGCTGCATGTTCAATGGGAGAGATGTAGCCAGGAGCACAAGGAAGGATGGTGACCATCAGGAAAGAAGCGTGTCTTCAAGACATTTCTTGAGACACATTTTAAGGGTTTGGGTGTTTTGGGGTTGGTTTTGTTTTGGGGTTTGTTCCCGTTCCCCCCCCCCCCCCCCATCTCCCGTGGAATCTCCTTAGTTCCAGCCAGCAGCAAAATAATATATCTAATCTATACAGGATTTTACTACTGATGCAGTTTTATTTTTCCTGTGCTAAAGGAGTAGATAAGAAGACACAACTGGCTGGAACTGGGAGGAACCGGGATGTATGTTAGAGTAGACAACGCCCAGAGTAATGGAAAACAATGTCTGTAGGGGCTGAAGCTTTGCTATTTGTGCTTCCTTATAGACTGTCACACTATCTTCTGTAATGGTGATTTTTTTTGTTGTTGTTTTTGGAAGTATAGAAATAAAAATGACCAGAATCACATTTCTTTATTCCCTTACCAAAAAGACATATCTTCTCCCACAGACTTTGCCCTTAAAATCTCGAGCGGAGTGAATCTGCTGGAAAGCTCGCTGGCGCACAGCGCAGCCCCACGAAGCAGCTGCTCGGCGCACGCAGCCAGCGTGTGAGCGAGCGCAGCGTTTGCGCTCTCCCGCACGGACAGCGTGCCGCAGCGCCTGGTTTGGCTGCCTGTTGCACAGACCGAAAGGAGCTCACGAATGCCCTCAATTTGCACGACTCAAATTTCATAAAAGTCCGTAACAAAGCCGGACACTTCTTTCCCGAAATGGCTGCTGTTCCTCCGTTTGGCAGCCGGGGTCCGGGGCTCCCCCCAGCTCCGGGAGCCCCCCGAGCGGGCAGGGGCGGGAGCTGTCCTTGGTCAGGGACCGCTGGCGGAGCCCTCCGGCACCGGCTGGATGGCCTCTTCCCACAGCCCATTTTATGATCCTCATGGTAGGGAGTCCCATAAGCGTTACCCTTCACAGTGCTCAGCAGAAGGTGGGCTTTTAGTTCTCCCTTTGTGCATACGCTCCTACTTCTAGATATGCTTCTACCCAGTAGATGCTTCATTTTTATTGCTAACATATATCCCGGATACAGCTATCTTCTTTTTTTTTGGTTGATAGCTGACAAAAGATATTGTTAAATTTTGGAAGATTTGTTAGAAATTCACTTATTTTAAAAAATACTATTTTTCTAAGTTTAAGTTTTCTTCTGAGTGTTTTATAGGGCTTCTTAGATGACTGTCTATGCTTTTGGTAGATTTCCAGCTTTCACATCCATCTGTTAAGTTGAAAATAACATGAATTGAATATTCAGTTTGTTCTTTAAGTTGTAGATTTTCAAGGAGTGAATCTTATTTAAGCAGATAAATGCAGTTGCTGCCTTGCCAATTTGTGGCATTATTTCCTTCTAGATATCCCCACTGGCTTGCATGTTACTGCCAAGGTATTGAGATTGACTCATCTCTTGCACTCCTTTGCCTTCTAAAGCAATGCTTGAATTTTAGGTTTCTTGTTGGAATTATTTTTTGCATATTATTGTTAACCCTGTATTTACTATCATGCTCGGTAGCCTTTTAGTTCAACTTTTCAGATGGTTTTACATGTCTGAGTGGACACTGAAGACCTAAGTCACTAGCAAAATAAAATTTCAGCATACTGCTATTGAGACATTTAATGTCTAACGGTCTGGCTGTCTAAACCTTTCTGATAGTGATTCAGTAGCAACCCCAAAACATTTAATTGCTTACCCTGTCATTTCTTGTTGATGTGCCTTCATATTAAAAACTTGGGCATCTCCTTGTTCAATGCAACCTTGTTCGATGTTAGTCATCGAGCAGAATATTTTATCTCATTTCACTCATGCTTTATCTGTGCACCTAGATATAAAGCTGTATGGATATTAATTACTTTCCTTGACATGACAGATTGCTTCAAGATACAGCAAAATAAATCAGGACAGAGACTGTAAAATGCTTCTGTGAAATGTGTGTAGTTTATATTAGGGTTTTTTTTTACTGTTCAGTCTCCCTCTGATGATTGTTTTTAGACTATGCTGATACACACCCTGAGAAGTTAGAGTAACAACAGGTCAGTAGATTAAATTATGCATGGCAGAAACTGAACAGGGCTAATGCCCTCTGTACACTTGCAAAAAAAAAAAAAAAACCCCACACCAAAAAAAAACTCCCAAAGTTTATATGGAGAAAGGTGCATTCTAGCTTGCTAGGGTCATGCACTGACCAGTCACTGCTCTGGCCGCCACACAATGTATACCGGAGCTAGGTTTAAACTAGTTATCTGTAAACCAGCAATGACTGTAGTGCAATGATCTTTTGAGGTGGATATCTAGTAAAGCTTCATCTGGACCAAAGTGTCTGCCGTGAGCTTTGCCTCAGCCAGCTCACCATATGAAAAGATTTATCCACTGAGAAGAAATAAAGAGACAGGCAAATTTTGTGCAGACCACTTCATGGACTTCCTGGCATTTTTATGCTAAGAAGATAGGTTTAAGAGCTGAAAAATTTCAGAAGGAGAAAAGCCCTCAGCTGCACAGTGGTTCCCATCACCGAAGCAGACGCAGGCTGCTTGGACAGCTCCTGTCCTCACACGCCCCCCCAGTCTCTGCTTGCACATGGCCCTTCCTTTCCGCCAGCTGCAGAGCTCTGCTGTGGCCATTCCATCTGTCTCCAGCCTGCTAACTGCCCTTCTCACCTTTCTAGTTAACCCTCTCTTTTCATCTGATCCCTAGATGAAATCTGCAAGAACTGGTATTAGAAGACTAACTAAGCCCCTAAGTGATCTTCTGCTTGTGCACTTATAGGAAAGCTTGGCTATTCATGTTTCAAAATATGGATTTCAGAGAGTAAAGAAACGTGGGCTTGTGGTGTTTCCAGTAGGAACATACAAAGCAATTTCATTACTTCTTTCTGATCCAAAGCACACTGAAAATATCCATTGTTATAATTCTATTAGGGGGCCTCGTTGGTTTAAAATCAATATTAGACATGCAGTCGTTGACATGGCAATTTTATTCAAGATTTATTCTGTAGTAATATGCTGCCATACGTGTTCTGAGTGCCCATATGGCAGATTTCCGTATGCTGTCTCGTTTTAAGCAAAGTATATGTATGTATTTCTCCTTATAACTCCCTCTCGGAACAGTAAGGAGGAAAGCCTTACAGCAGAAAGTAATTCTAAGCTCCACAGTTTTGCTAGCAGGTGAGGAATCCACTTCACTTAAGAGAAGGCATCATTTGTGTGTTCACACAGGGACACAGGTAGGGAACAGATTCCTCTGTCGTGGTAAGGGAGAGGGAAAGCAAGCAAGCACAGCAACTACTTGTGCTTGGTTCTATGTTCTGCCCATGTTAAATGACCCATGTAATGAGTAAAGAATTGTTTAGATCGAGTAGTACGCAAGCATGTTAGGTCAATCACTACCCTACTGCTAGCTGGCAGTCTGAGCTGGCCGTGAACAGAATCAGTGTTGTCATTTCACAACTTTTTTAAACCACCGCATCTATAGAAATACTTCCTAGAACAGATAGATTCCTTTGCTACATGATGATGAACACCAAGACCTTAAAGATGATGAAAAGCCCCCAAATGCCTCCTGGGTTGGCCAATGGAGCACTAATGGTGAATATAAGATTCTAGCAGTAGTACTTCAAGATTATTTAAAAAACAAAAAAAAAAAAACAAAAACCAAACCCAAGCCAACTATTGGAGCTTCTCAAGATGTGCTTTTGACTATTTTACACAAATGTATTTTTCTGTCCTGCCTCTTCTACTTACTGCACTGATTTGCTGTGAGCTTTTAAATTGCCTTGCAAATGCCACAGGGTGAGAGCTACAACTGGGTTTGCATCACACCTAGCCCAGAAGAGATACACCTAGGACTGGAAAAGAGCATTTTTACAGAGAGTGAAAAAGAAATGGAAGAAAAAAAAATGTGAGAAATGTGTCTACTCAAATCTTTAAAACTATGATAGAGAATGGATGGGTGTCCTGACTTTTGATTGAAGTCACAGTCCACTAACCCCTAAGTTTTGAAGGATGGGTTGTAAACAGGTGTCAAAGGACACAGTGACACTACTCTTATTCAGTCTGGAGTCTGGAGAAGAAACGGCTTTGCTATACCACACTGTCTCTGTTCAGAATCCTCTCCTGGTTCAGGTCACCTCTCACAAGGTGTCATTTCTTGACAAATCTTACCTTTTTTTTTTCTGGTACTATTTTTAAAGGCTACATGGACAATTAGTAAATGTTTCCATGGCAATTCATCGACAGTTTCTCATAGATGAAGATAGATTTTAGCATTTGTAGACAAAGCCTCTGTTCTTCCTTTCTGTTTTTAAAGTACATTTAAGGCTAACCAAGTAGGATCATGTAGGAGTATGTTCTGTTACAGTAACAATACCACTGTGAGGGTATTTAGGGAGGTCCAAGTTAAAAACAGGCTATTAATATCTTAAACATCCATGCTAAAAACACATTCAGATGAGATCAGAGTGTATGCAAATCACTGGGTTTTCTACTGTAAAGAGGGAAATCTCTCATGTTCTTTCCTCAACCGAAGCTGCAATCAGAATAAAGCCAAGGAAGGGCTCCCCTGCCCTCATAGAGCTCCAGGTTCTCACTGTAGCCTGATGCCTGCTGGGACCAAATAAAACCTACGACAAGGTTACCCTAATAAGGGGGCAAACCAGCACCAGTAAGTTATCTTAGGGTCAGGGAGACTGTGAAACTATAAATGTTATTGGCTCAGTTGTTCCAGAAAACATTAACTGTTCATGTTCTGGGAGAGGAAGGCTGACACCGGACTAACAAGAAAAACTAGCACCTCAGGGGTAGTATCTTCTTGTCTGGGCCAAGATCAGCGCTCTACTGGGAAAGAGGTCTGGGATGCGGGGAAAAAAAAGAACCCCAGACCTCCAAAATAGGGTTAAATTTTGGAGCTTCAAAGAGGATTAACAATGTGAACCTCGGCACAGTTATGGACGGACTCAACTAGTTTAAGAGCCATGGGTCAGTCATTTCATTTATTTCATTTCAGACAGCCACCATGCAGCGAGACACTGCGCAGATATACTTAGTTCTCACTTTTGACATGCGCTTGGACAGTCCACCGGAAATGTCTTGGAGATTAGAACTGCAGAAACAAACAAGCAAACAAAGGAAAAGCATGTCAAGTTACTTAACAAGGGTCAGAAATAAAAAGCTGGTTCATTCCTCTTCCACAGGAAAGCCACTTGATAAGAGCATCCCTTTGTGAAGAGGAGAAAAGGAGGAATGGCTGACACTTTTTGCAAAGTGAAATTCTGGCTGCCTAACCCATAGTCATGTCCCCATTAGTATTTTCCCCTGAGAGCAACTGAATGAAGACGAGGCGGGGTGGGTAGGCATAATAAACCGTCCCAAACTCAGAATTTAAACTGAAGCTTCAATCCTATTCATAAATTATTTGACCATTGATGTCTAAAAGTATAAGGCTGGTTTACCAACTTACCTTTCTAACCGTTTAGAAATTTAGATTACTTATAATAGAAACCATATTAACTTAGCTTTCTTTTTTAATTTCTTATTAAAAACATACAGCTTTTTTGCAACTACTGTATATTATAAATAGTCCTCCTTGACAATCCTGCCAATATTCAGCATATAATCTGAAGGGAAACATACTTTTTTTTTTAACTCATGATATGGCGTGTTTTCCAGAACTACTGCATTTTTTACAATTCAGCAGGCTCTGCAAACATCCAGGAGAGTTATTCTGTCTCTCATGTCATGGGTGTGTTACACTTTTACATAAGATCAGTCCATGCTGGCTCCATAGGAACCAGTGTTCACCGCTCAGGGAAGCTGAAGCATAGCAATATAAGGTGTCTCACAAGCAGCTACATGACAGAAACTGGTGTTCCTAAAAACACTAATTTTGTTTATTCTTAAAATTAACTTAAACACAGATGAACCACGCCACGCTTTTTAAAAATAGGATTTTTTTTTTTTCTCTGTGATAGAATGACTTTTTATTAAGGTTGGAAAACTGGTGAAACCACTTCTTCTTGTAGGAACTGCTGCAGTGCATAGACTTCTGTGTAATCATAAGCGCCCACCTGAAGCCTTAAGACAAAAAACTGAAGACTCTTAGATTTGGTTGCACAGGCTGTTTGGCTTCTCAGACCAGTTTCCTTGCTCAGAGCCGAGTTTTAGAACTAAGTCTTTATAGACATGTATATATATTTATAGTCCTTAAAAAAGGCACATAAAACTCCCTAAAATAAACTAAATATATATACCCATATATTTTTGTATTTTTCATGAAAAGCAAATATGTCCCATCTTCTTCCCAAAGCAGTTTACATAGTTTACAGGTGGACCTCTATATTGAGAAGGATTTAACACTTTAACCTTCTAGAAATAGCAATGAATGGATGTTGTAGCAAAAGTGCTGTGGAGCAGAATATTAGGCCTCTGCAAGCATGTTAAAATCAAACTGTCTGTCTACTGTCCAGTATCCTCCCATGTGTGGACTGGAAAGTTTCCCTTGAAAGGTGAGTCTGCAACACTGCATCACTGCTAGCCCAGCTTACAGTAGGAGGTACCCACGGCTCTTCAGATGGTGCCAAATGGCAGCACAGTCAAAGGCAGTGGCATGAGATTGAGTGACTCAAGTAGCATTACTAGGACTGCCACCATCTTCCTCTGCGTTCTTACCCAGGCTTTGAATTCTCTTTGTGTCTTGTCTTCCCTCAGAAAGAAATGGAAACCATCTAAAAGCAACATACAGAACCCCAAAAATACTACCAATTTAATAAATTTAGGTGCAACTTCAGTGTGGTGCTTAAAATCTAACAAGCAGACAAATCAGTGGATTTAAAGAGCGACTGAATGCACTGCATTATCTGCACAGCAAAGACCACCAAAACTATTCGAATTTTTGGAAGTTCAAACCTACTTATAACAAGCTCATGGTGGTAAGGAACCGAGGTAGAGTCAGTTCTGGTATCTGGTATCTACTGCCTCGCTACACAGTAATTAAACAAAGCCTTGTAAACAGTCTTATAAACACTTTAAACCAAAATACACAGGAATAGTCATATAACATCTGAACAGGGTGGAAACAAAAGAAATTACATAATAATTTTGACACACAATTCTCAAACTAGATCTGCATGACATTCTACTGTGGGTTTTTTTTTTCACAATAATAAGGAAAGGTTAGTGCTGACAGCAGATGCTTTTCCTCAATACTCAAAATAGTATTACAGTACACTGTTGCTTCATTTCCAAATGACTGAAGGCATTACCTACCAAGAAGGCTGCTATACAGGAAAGAGAAAAAGACTGAAGGAATAATATTATTTCTATGCTATTATAGTTGTGACCAAAGATACAAACAACTAGGTAGTCTCCACCATTCAACTCCTTCGGCTGATGTTTATTCTAAGTAAATAATACTTCAGTGTCTGTGTGTGTTTTCTTCTCAAATGTGGGCTAAACAGAGGCGTAGTGAAAAAAAATAGCTGCCACATTGACTGCAACAGGCTTGAATTTCACCCAAGTGATCTTAACTATGTGCATCTCTCTGTAAAAGCACTGCTGAAGTTCCAGTTCTTTCACTTAATATTACAAGCAGAAATGTAGATAGTGGGTTAAATTTCAATCCCACTGAAGTCAGCAGCAAGCCTCCTGCTAACTTCACTTACATGTCCAAAACACAAACATTTGGCTGAATTAGGAACAGAGGAAAATAGGGATGAACACAGGAAATGCTGTCACTGGCTGAAAGCAGGGCAGGTAGGCAGTTACCCAACCTTGTCCATACAGGTTTCCACTGTAATTTCGTGGCTGACTGGAAGAGCTACTCCTTCTTCCACCAAAAGCACTGGTTCATACCTAACAGAGCTAGCAATTCCTAGCTGCTGATATGACAAAAGAGTAAGGAGTTGAACAGCTAAAGGATGCTCACACAGATACTGAAGGCTGTGGGAGACCTTGAGAAGGTGAGGCGGAGAAGAATATGGGGGTTCCTGCCTGGAACAGGACAAACTCAGAAGGACAAAGCTCACTTGATTTCCATGTTGCTGTATCTGCCCACTGCAATGGCATTATCTGCAAACCTGCCCATAGCTTTGACAGTTATGAGAAGAGCAGCCCCTTTTTCTTCTGCAGGCTTGTAAGACACGTCTTGCACATAAACATGCTAGAAGAAGTTAGAGAACTGGATGGATGGTTTTTTAACATTGCTATTTTTAGACTATGTAAGAGAGAGGGCTGCTGGGGAGTCTGTTATTTTAAACAAATGGTAGATTACTTCTTTCTCTTACATGCATAAAGCTGTGTCATGACTAAAAAATAAATACATGGTTGAGAGATTTCTTGAACTTCTGCATGGTGGTTAATTTTTCAACAGTTAGTTTAATGGCTTTGAGAGCATAATACAGCAGAATCCACTAAGACTCGACTCTCATCGTCAGTTCTTCGTCACGCTGTTGGAAAAAATCCCATCTGCTTTCCCATGTTTTAATTTTTAGCAATCTCCTTTCCCCATCTCTTTCTGGTCAGCTTTTGAATGAATTGCAAATTCTGGATCTGATTTTTGAAGCAGTCTACAAAAGCATTGCTTTTTTAACCATGTTTGCATAACTCTCCATCTGACTAACCTGCTAAATTCCTTGTCCCAACAGACATACAGAAATGACCCATTTTCAGTGGTGTGCTGACTGTATACTTAAGGACTGCAAAAGTTCGCCTGACAGGCCCCAAACAAACCCTGAACTGCCTCTTGATAACCCCCGATTTTTTTTATTGTGCTGGAATGAAGCTTTTTTTCCTCTCCCAGAGCAATGGAAAGAAAAAAAATGTAATTGAAATAGATTGGAAGGCTTTGTGTCTTAGGATTTAAAATCCAAAACCAGCTCAGTTACATGTGGTGAATCATTCTTGGTTTATGATGGGCTATGGAAGACAATAAACTTCTCATATTGTTCCCAGTGGCCAGCTATTCATATCCCAGACCCACCAGTGTATCTGAATTACTAGCGTGCTTTTTGGCAATCAGAGAAGAAAGACTGCAGGCTGAATGGGTGCCAAGGTGGATGTGTAATGTGGGCCAATTCTCCAGGAAAAATCAGATCCAACCTTGTGGAGTGGACGAGACATTCAACAGCATGGTTTGAGGAGCAACAAGGGGGTACGGGAGAGACTGGCTCTGCCTTAGGCCCAGCCTCCCTTTGCGTTCTGAGGCAGGGCAGCTTCCCATAGGATCCTGCAGAAGTTTGGCCATAATTGCTGCAGCCTTGGTCCGTGTATGTTTATATTGGTTTGTTTGCATGGGGACTTGGGGGTTTATTTTTGATTCCTGTTAGCTCTGCATAGCTAAGTAGACCAGAATAAGTTAAATGGATTCTGTTATTTCTCTTGTACAGTGTCAGAATCCATTGTATGTGTGCAAAGCTACTGAAGACAATCTGCCTGCCAAGTGCTTCTGGTGGCAGAACTGGCCTGCTGGTGACAGCACGCTGGAAAAGCAAGGGAAAGAATCCAAAAAGACATTCAGCTTCTAAGCAAGTTGATAGAGCCAAGTATTGGCAAGTTAATACATTAGGACTGAGAAGGGAGATAGCTTTCCTTTCCACTTGTAAATTTGATATGTTTTGTCTGGAACAAATCAGAACAATACAAAAATATAACTTGGTTATGTCATTTTTCTAGCATAATTTTTTAGAAAAGAGATTTGTAATTTAAGGTGCTATGTAGTGCCTGGGACAGGCACCATCTGAAGCACCAGGAGCTTCTCCTGATTTTTATGGGAACTGAGTACACCTACTTCACCACCTCCAAAAGCTCAGGGGTACAAAGTCTCATAGATCTGGTTACCTTTTGAAGCTTTATTTATTAATCACATTATGCACACTTGTGAGAACATGGTGGGAGAAGAGTTAGATGGGGGGGGAAGCTTTTAGCTGTGCACTAAATACAAATAAGAAGATAACCGTAAGCCTCTCAATGGGGCCTGCTGAGTGGGAGAGACACTGCACCGCCCCTCACTAACAGAGCAGCCTGTGGTTGTCCTTGTGAATAGAAGCTTTGTGTCCAAAGGAAAACTGACTTTGAAAGCAACTAGTCAGATCCAAACAAATTATTTTAGTAAACTGAGTTGTGTTGTTCTTTGTATTCTGAGGGAAATGCATCACAGTGACTGTTTTTCATAACCTGTTTCTCAATGAAAAAAGTGTGATCCCACAAATATTATGATTTCACCATCTTCCCCGCTAGAGTACTCTCCTGGACACTTCAGTCTGCCAGCAGCTCAGTGATTTGGACAAACTACTGGACAATGACCCAAAGGAGAAATTTAACTGAGTTAATAAAGACAGTGACTGAGAAGATCTGGCAATAATTTATCTGGCAAGAATGAATTAATGGAAATACAAGCTACATCATCAAGCTCTCCTGACACTGTTTTTCATATAAGAAGATACCAGAATGATATCAGATGGAAGACAAACAAAATGCAAGTTAAAACTTCAAAACTTTAGATTTCTTTGAAACTAGTATTACCTTTCTTGATCATGTCTCTTGGGTTTAATGAATTTAACAATGAAGAAGAAGGGTCATTCTTGTTAATGGATTATAAAACATAACACACTCAGAAGCAGACAATGTAAGGGTAGTTATTACAATAGTGAGCATCAGAGAACATTTTGTAGCAGAGGAAATTTACTAGTCAGAGTTAAGCTCAATAGAAAACCCATAAAACCGAAATCCGAGTCACTTTCTGTTGTGTAATGAGAATATAATTAAAGAGATTAAATCCCACAGATATGTTATATGCCATCCTTCAAAGCTGTTGCGCTTCCAATACTGGGCGTCTAGGAAAAAATACTTTAGTTGCCTGTTAAATGTATTAGGGGTGCTTTTTATTGTTCTACTTTTTCATTTGTGGGGGTTTGTGAGGCTTCTTTCTTTTTGCTTTATAAGATTTGGAAAGTTTGGGGTTGGGTTGGGATTTTTTCTATGGGAACAGACTGACGGCTGTACATGATGGCCATATCTGAGCTGATTTCAGCAACGGGCGGCTAAAGCTGGGCACATTTCCCAACCCAGCTCCACAGTGCAGCTTGCCACCCGTGGAATGCTTGTAGCCAGGGCTACTAAATTCTGTTCCTGGTTGTAGAAGACAACACAAGAAAGAGACGAAAGATTCCCTGGTAGCTTGATATCATCACTACAGCAGATCAGCTGACACCGTGCCATTGCAACAAGACTGTGGGTAGTTACATGCTTGTTCTTGGAACACAGAGCTGTCCAGTGTGTAGAGAGAATGGACATAGAGCTTCCAGCAGACATATGCACAGAGCCTTCTTGGCTCCAGAGAGATACTTCTAAAATAAGGTGCCACTTAAACTTAGCAAAAGTATCAGTATATGGACTTTTGCCACTTCCCTCAATAATCCAGGGCAGGTTTGGCCAGCCTATTCTGTATGGCATATCCTATAAGAAATGAGATCTCTCACATGCTTAAATTACAATGTGGCTGTTGAATTAGGCAGTAGATACCACCAAAGGGCTGAACACTTCCCGTTCTCTCCAATTATTTGCAGGAGCGGGCCTCGAAATTGGATTAGTTAGGCTGTATTCCTCATTCCCATCGGAAGCTTTGCTGTACAAGGGATTCTCGCAATGGGTTTTATCTCCTAAAAAATAGTACAAATAGGATTTGTCTCTATCTCCTTCAGAGCTAGTACTGAATTTGCAAATGAGGAGAAATCCAGTGGTAATTACTAACAATTTTTAAAATTTGGCTACGCTGTTTATATTTGCCCAGTAATATATTTATTTATGTTTTACACATGAATGAATTCAACAATCAAAGGAACTGCAGGAAAACATTTCAATACTTGCTTTTGTCCTTTGTAAATTTTACAAAATGAATCTGTCCTAAGCGTCACTGCATCAAATGCTTTAAAATGTTTTTTTTACATTGTTTTATCCTTCCTGCTTCTGAAGCAAGAAATCTTTGTGACACTCTGCAGTGAGTCCGTGCCTAGGGACATAAAGAGTGACTTGGAAGTCATCCAAAAAAAGGACCTCCTTCTGCAAGAGATGGGTCAGTATTAATTATAAATTGCAATTGTCATATAATGGCTTAGCATGGGCTATGATAGTTATTATCTGTGCCATGCTGCATTTGTGTTATTCCTACATTCTGTGTATGGGATATGTTGAAGAAATCATGTGCCCAAATTAATTAAACTGTAAACTTTTATTCTGATATATTTTTCTGCATTTACAGCTATATATGTTTAAATGTTAATAACACCTGATTCCCCAGAAACATGATTCATTTGACAGATCTAATAACTACTACGTGTAAGATTTCATCAGACCTTGTAATTTTGTCTGTGGGACTTGGCAGGGAAGTTTCATGCACTTAGTTTGGAATATATCAGTTATTCCACTTTAATACTTAAGTCCTAATATGACAGAGGAGAAATAAAAAGTTGTAAGAAAAAAGTGCAAATCAAGGCATTGACCAAACAAGACCGTGGTGGGTTTGTCAGAACAACCAAGGGGACTATAGCCTTCCTTGTGCTGCCCCACACAATAATCCATCTTGGACTGCTCGCAGAGGGACCGCTCTTCACAGCCTCCTCATCCGCGGCATTGTGGCCAGCTTTAACCAAACTCTCACAGGCAGCTGCTTGGGACTCTTCGCACCCATCCTACTGCCCTAAGGGACAACCCATGTGCACTAAGGCATTCACATGAGGAGCTGAGGAATATTTCTTTAATAGAAAAGCAGAATACGTCAGGGTTTTGTTTGATTGGGGGTTTTCCCCCCTTTATTAAAAAGGGCCAGTAGGTCCTATACTGACATCCCTAGTCATGGGAGCTTTGCCTAAATAAAGTTTAAATATTGGCAAGTACTTCAGTCTTACAGAAGGATAGAAAAACACATATTTTGTAGGGAAAAGAAGTAAAACAAACTTTTCTCAGTATCATGATGAGTTCATCTCTGTCCGAGGGGAATTAAAAGTTATTGTGTTGATTTAAACAGAAGCAGGATCAGGTCGTTTTTATCAGGGACTGATTCATAGCCTAGGAAAAAAAACCAACTAGAGGATCTTATGAATATTTTAAGATTTCTGTTGATGTACCTATGCATACAGGGAGATGTCTCAGTGTAGAAGGAACTGCATTATCTAAATTAAAAATAGATGGATCATTTATAAATGCAAAAGTAAATATCAGGAAATCAAATTATTACATAAGAAAATCCTGCAAGGAATACTTGAACACCAAAGAACATATTTCAAACAACTTGACTTGGCAACAGCATGCGAATTTAAAGAAACTGAAGAAGGGAGAAAGGTTAATTTCTCACACAGCACCATCCCTGAACCCCAGATTTCGGGTTCTCCAGTCACCCAAATCAGAGGTGGGACTCAGAAGCACAGCAGCCCTTCTCCATCTGGTGAACCCCCATTCTGTTTCCACAGAAACCTGGGCACTGGGGCCAGGGACCATGTGGCTGCACATTGGCAACACTTTTTCTGAAAACTGGTCAGGTATTCTTATGCCCAGCCCCAGGAGACCAGTATGGACACAGCCAAAGAAGGGCAGATCCTGAAACTTTTTTGGGTCAAAATTGGCTTCACTGACTCTACTGTGAATAGCCCTCTGTGGATGTCAATGACTGATCCAGCTATCCATGCAATGGAAAAAGTAAAATTCCACTCTAGCAATAGAAACAGACAAGTTTGGACTCAATGTCCGAGTTTGGACTTGGTTGGACTCAATGATCTTAAGGGTCTTTTCCACCCTAAATTATTCTGTCACGTTATGATTCTGTTCTAAGTAAATTCCCCAATAACATAGGCATGGCACAGATTGCTTTGTGAAAAACAGCATCAGCATGAAGTTTGTCAGATATTTGATTTAAAATGTTCCTATGGAGGCGAGCACAAGGTTTCTGAACTCTCAAAAAATAACAGTTTGATCCATGGATTTTAAATACACAGACACATTTATTAGTAGATGTTTCAATCACATAGATCATGACCTATAATTTTAATATTTACAAACTCTTATTGCAAAGCTGAGTAATATGATATTTAAAATACTTACTATGTAAGTAGTCAAGGGGGTTACTATTTTTATTTAATTATGGGTAAAATCTAGTCCCCACTGGAGCTGGTAGAAGTTACTCCATGGAACTATCTTAAACGATGTGTTCAACAGCATGTACAGCTACATGTTTAATGCTGAGGATGAAAAGTAGCTGCTGAGAAATTTTGAGAGCTGGCAGTGGTTCAATGCTCCACAAAGTCTGGCCTCTTGTGCTCAGCAAAGAAGGGAGGTCTCTCTGGGTTATTTATTCACATGTGATGTGGTAGAACGATCTGCCCTTTCTGAGTCTGCTTCAAACTCCTTCCAGCATAACTCTTTCAAGCATATGAAAAAACCTTAAACAATTCTAAATGGTTCTATGAAACAAAGCCTCTTTTTATTCCAAGTGGACAAAGTATTCACTGCAACCAAGTAAAATGATGAAATTCTGAATTATAATGAGAAAACTTGCAAAAAGGCTAAGCTAGGTGTAACGGTATTAGGAGGATCTTCTCAAGAATTGGCACAAAGTGGATATATTTTACAGGCTGGAATGGGGACTGTTTAGTGTAGGAGGGCAGTGTCGTGGATTGTTTAAATCAACAACTTCAGAAGCTGTTATAGCCTTAGTCATTCTGAAAAGGACACTTAGTTTTCACTGTTGAAGGTTTAGTCCTATCAGGTGCCAAGAATTTCCTATTTCATGTACCCAGAGATATTGGTTCTGGCTCCCACCTTCATAAATTTTAATTTAAAAATGGGAAAATGAATAAATGTAGTTATACACTGTTCAAATATATGAAATTTCACTAGAAGAGCAGTAACGAAAGCAATCTTTCTATACCCCTTCACAATCCTTCAGAAATACCATGCATTTTTTCAATTATGGGCTATCACGTAACGCAATCTGGAGTTGTAACTACTGGGTGGCAAATCTTAATACATCTTTATTGGGCCACATTTGCAGATGGTAAATTAAAGGCTCAATTCAGCAAATCTTACTGATGCAAGTAATTCTTATTTTTGCATGTCTTCTCACTGATTTCAAACCCTTATTTATATAAATCTTTCCATTGCCCTCAGTAGTACTAACTGTGAGAGTAAGAGTTTCCAGCATCCGTCTTTAAATTATTTGTGGTTTTCTTTCATGAACAGATGTCATAAATTCTACTGAGTAAATCAGCAGTTATAGATTGCTTAAAGGATATGTGTTAAATGATTGTTTGTTGGCACCAGAATTATTCCTTCTTGTTCTTTTTTTTTGGGGGGGGAGGGTGGTGGTGGTGTAAAGCCTAGGGATGACTCCATGTTCCTACTCTAAAGAGCTTAAAATTTATGTATAGGAATAAAAAACCAGAGCATATGTCTAGAATAATCAGGATTATATATAGTTACTACAGACAAGGTAGAATAGACAAAGAAACAATAAGACTACCTCAATCAAGGCAGTAAATCCAATGCAAACACCAGTAGTGGGGTTTATCTCACCTAACTTTAGCTGTATAAAAGTAAGGCATTTGGTCTTAGACACCTAGGCTGTTGCCATAGTCTATGGAGAGAGACAGATACATGAAATAGGCTGTTCAAATATGTTCCAACATATTTTAGTACGTGATGAATCACTTTCTGCATGTGGTCGTGCCCATTGACTGCAGAAGGCACCTAGATAACTAGTCTACATTTAGTGCTTAAATGCCTTTTAGATGGCTAAATTAGATAGGAGGACCCAACCCAGCTGCCTTGCAAAGGTCAGGGTATACATAAGGGTGGAGGTGAGTTTTAAGGAAGGGTTTATGGACAATAAATTCTGTTAGATCATCAGCACAAGAAACAAGTCATTAAATGTGTTTGTGAATATTGTACCTTGGGTCAATAGATCAGAGATTAAATATATCAAGCTTCACCATCCGTTCCTGCTGTTTCAAACATATATTTTGGCTTTTAAAACTGTTTTACTTCCCCTTGTTGCTCTGTACAAGGGAAGGAAAACTGGGCTGTATAATGAGACAGTGAAACTGGGGTGAAAGTGCTGCCAAATGCTCAAAGTGCTGGAAAACACTAATTTTCTTTTTAGGCACAGTTTTATAGCAGACAATGCACAACACTAGGAGAATACCTTTCAAAAATATTTCAAGTGGAAGTGAAAATCAGAGAGTGGGAAAATGATGAAAGGTAGAAAATACCAGAACTGCACTAGATAAACATTACCTCTGGCAGGCAACAATTTTCAGAAATGGCCATTGGTTTCACAGGTCTCCATGTAGCTAATAAAATAATCAGATGTTTGGGAAATTTTTGATCAAAAATAATTCTTGCATGAGGCCTTCAAGTCCTTGTAGTCATAAGTTCTATGGAAGAAAGGTCTAGGTAAACACAGGAAAGGTATGTGAAGTCTGTATTATGTTTAGAGGAAGAGAAAATAATAGCCTAAGTTATATGTTGTTTTGTCAGCTGAGATTTATTTGTATTTCCATTACTTTGCTTAGTATTTTTGTAGCTTACTTGGCGCAGTTACAAAATCTCTAGAAAAGTTAATTTAAAAAAGGAATTAAAGATTTTATGTACTTTAAAGGAAACAGCCATTCATAAGTATTGTTATAATTTGTATTATATAAACAATGATTTAATAATAAAGTTTTATGAAAAGATATAAATAGTTCTTCCATTTACAGCAAGCGAAATCCATAATGGTATGATAATCAGCAAGAAGCCAGTCTTGGAGACTGTGGACTCAGCAAGAGAGCAGATAAATCTTGTACGTGTGTGCTGGTTTTGGCTGGGATAGAGTTAATTTTCTTCAGAGTAGCTAGTATGGGGCTGGGTTTTGGATTTGTGCTGGAAACAGTGTTGATAATGCAGGGATGTTTTCCTTCCTGCTAAGCAGTGCTTGCACAGAGTCAAGGCCTCTCCTGCGTCTCATCCACCCCAGCAGCAAGGAGGCTGGGGGTGCACAAGAAGCTGGAAGGGGACACAGTCGGGACAGCTGACTCCAACTGACCAGAGGGATATCCCATGCCATATGATGTCATGCTCAGCTTATAAAGCTGAGGGAAGAAGGAGGAAGGGGGGGACGTTTGGAGTTACGGTGTTTTGTCTTCCCAGGTAACTGTTACATGTGATGGAGCCCTGCTTTCCTGGAGATGGCTGAACACCTGCCTGCCCATGGGATGTTGTGAATGAATTCCTTGTTTTGCTTTGCTTGAGTGTGCGGCTTTTGCTTTACATATATGTCTTTATCTCAACCCACAAGTTTTCTCACTTTCACTCTTCTGATTCTCTCCCCCATCCCACTGTGGGGGAGGAGCGAGCTGCTGCATGGTGCTTGGTTACCAGCTGGGGTTAAACCACAGCAATGTGACACTGAAATGATCCCGGATACCCTTCAGGTCTTAAATCTGGTTTTGTGTTTGCAGAAGGATCTTGATATTAGAACGGTTCCAATAAATCTCCCTCTTGATGTCAACCCATTAACATTACTAAACAAAAATAAACCTTATGTCAATCCATAAAATGCTACCAACACAAGCCTTGCAATTTTTTCCACTTTGACTTTTCCCCCAGTGCTGATAAAAATTTCTATCACACAATCACTAAAGCCTAGATCACTGGTAGCAAACTTTCAGACAAAAGTTGGTGAGGAAAATAGACTTTGGTAGTCTGATACTTTCTTGATCTAGTGACACATTCAATTTGTTTTCTAGACATGACTTCAAATTAGACATAACAACTGAATCTAATATCCACCGCATTTGTTTATTCTGTAAAAATGTATGGACTGTTATTACAGTCAAGTTTGCCTAAGTTACTAGTGAAGTACTTCATCATGAAGACCTGCTGTACTTTCAGAACAATGCTGGCACAGCTTAGAAAAAATTACTGTAATGATCCTTGAAAAACAGCCCATTTTCATGCAGTCTAACTCCAGTCCATGTACTTGTGGCATGGATGGGGGGTCTGGACTCCTTCTCCATACTAGCAGTGTTGCACAACTAATGAAGAGCTCAGACATTAGTGAAAAGACACCTTAGTTATGTATACTATCACCTCCAAAAGAAAACAGGAAGAAGGCAAAATCTATCCTTTATCCCCACAAATTCATCGGTCCAGGGAAAACATATTCATTTCTTTTGTTCAGATAAAAAAATACTTGGAAAGAACTAATATCATAAGCAGTGCTCTGATTTTAGCTCTCCCTCTAGTAGCCTTGGACACAGTCACTTCAAGGAACGGGCTGGAAAACACCCTGGTCCAAGCCCAGCTCTGCTAAATGCTATGATTTGGTGAATGTCTATCCTGAAGATTGGAGAGTTCAGTTGAGATATTTAAGGTAGCTTTACACAAACTAGATCAGAAATCAGATATAGCCTGGGATAATGCAGAATTAGTCAGCAGAGGCTAATTCCATGTGGCAGTGGCTCTCCCTGTGCGGGACCGGAGCCTTGTCAGTGAGGCCCCTGCCCTGCCTGCCTTGTTGCCACCCTCAACACAGCCACTTCTCACCATGTCCTGATATCAGCAGCCTTCTCTATGTCTCCATTTCCTCTTCAGCTAGCAGGCAAAAGTCTTTTGCTGGGGCAGGTGGGCATCTCCATAATGCTCACAAGGAGAGGAGCCTCAACTGCGACAGGAGAAGATTGAGATGGCCCGCAGCACAGGACAGGGCACAAGCCAGGTGCACAGGGAGGCAGAAGAGAGGAGCAGAACATAGGGAGGAAGAGGGATAAAGCCTGGCGAGAGAAGAGGAAGGCAATACGGTCCCTCAAACACCACCAGAAGATGAGCGTAGATGAGTGGACACAGCAAATGAGCAGTTCCTTCCCAGCCTTGGGTCACCCACTTAGGGCAATCAGCCCATGAGCTGCAGCCTATTGCCTGAACATTCATATCAAAAATTCCAGAGGAAAGAGAACAGTCAGAGTCCTGTGCACATTGGAACTTCTGTGTGTGCTTTCACTGTTTGTTGGCAAGCAGATAAAGTTTGCAATGGCTTTTAAAAGTGCATGGTTTGGACTCCTTTGTTAATAAGTTGTTTTGACTGTGCTATATATTGCTATGTAAACACATGAGAAAGAGTGAAGAGTAATAAAAACTGATGCAAAGTTAACATCATCAAAATCTGGTAGTTACATAAAAGCAACAGGAAATAAACTGATGCAGACACTGCAACAGTACACATTATCATTTCCCCTCCCGATGATGACATGACATTTCTTCAGGATTGTCTTTCTGCATGATGCAAGGGTATGAGCATGGAAGACACACCTTACTTCCTTTTGCTTATCTGGATTCAGCTTCAGAGCTGAGCAGTATGTTTTCTAGGTGCTGCCCAGAAGTATGTCCACTGAGGCAGCAATTCCCTTCTATGGCCCAAATCTCTCAGTTCCAGTTAGCATTTCAGCAAGATTTATAACCTCCTCTTTCCCCTCTTCCCTTTCATCCCAGACCTTTGGTAGGAAGTGTCTTACAGATCTCTGCTACCAAAGGACTGGCAGCTTATGGATCAACACCAGATGGGCTAGCCATGAACCTGCTGGCTGCAAGAACAGCTGTTCCTTTCTGGGTTTTACTGAGCTGCAGGTTCCTTGGTAACCCTGAAGAATGGGGCTGAAGTGCAGCAGAACTCCACGAACGTCCCCTCTGTGACTTATGCTTGAGGAAGAGTAGAAAAGTCACTTGGTCTAGCTGATTGGGACCCTAGGTGCCCATAAGCCCACAGAGATTTTCTTCTTGCCTATCCAGCTTCACCAGGAGGTAGCCTCTGTATCAAAGAACTGATCTCTACAGTTGTATATCCTTGGCATGATAGATTTTTTTTAAAGGCCTTCTTTTTCTGGAGGTTCCTATAGAGACCTGCACACATAGATTGAGAGGCTCTTCAAGGGCAAACCCTGGTACCCTATGTGCTTGCAGCATCACCAAATGGCAAAGTAATACCGCAACTGTAGTAGCAGCCAATGCAATAACGCCAAAACTTGGGCTCCATTCACGCCGTACAGTTTACATTACCATCCAAATAAAAAAGAAGAAAATAACTTGCTTTTTAGGAGGTGCATGGCTTGCTAACTTATGCATAAGTAATTATAAAGCCATACTTTATTGCGATTCAGGAGAAGAAATGAAATACAAGTCTTAACATACGCCAAACATACTAGTTCCTGCCTACATATAGATAGTGAATGAAACTGTTGTTAGCTTTATTCAATTCCTTTTTAGCTGACTCTTAGAGGGTCCCTAAGCTATTTTCTAATCACTAAATCAGACTTGTCCTAACTAGGAATACAGGACTGAGTCAGCTAGTCCAGTTCTCTGTAACCACAGGCAACTACATTTTGCAATTCCTCTTAAGGCCAATCAATCTTCAGTCTTCAAAATAGTTTGAAGTTTTTGCTCCTTGTCGTCCTAGGAAATAAACTTCATATATATATATGTATGATAGCAAAGTTTTGATTTCCCTGCATAAGCAAAGTTCTACTTTTTTGTGCGTGGGCTTGTTGCCACAATATCTGATTGCTCTGGAATGCTGTGGGTTAGGTACAAGTGTTCAGAGAAAACATGAGGAAAAACCATATGCACTCATCAGTGAAAAAGATCATCATGACAGATTGCTTTCCATATGTGGAATTTCTGTACGGTAATCTTGCTATTTACATGACACATGAAAAATGTATCATTTTCTAATGACAAATTTCATTTTATATAATAGCTTCTTAATCATAAAGACATGAAAAAGGTTATTTCATTTATCTATTTCAATTATCTATTATATCTTATATCTATTTCATTAGGAATGACCTGCCATAAATTTAATGTGTTATATTCATTGCTTTAGCATTAATGTATTTATTGATATTGTTGCAAAACATGGATATTACAATACTGGTTGTAACCAACAGAAATTAAACAGGCCAGAATAATTAGCCTATAATTGATGTAATGAAGTTCAATTCTCTATACTTCAGAAGTTTACCTCCAGCAGTTTTCTGATCTACTGTATGTGAGAAGAGGGAAGTATTTACAAGTAAGTCAAAGAAGTCAATTAAATCTTGCAAGGCAAATGCCAGGATTTCCTTACACTTAATTAAGCCTTACTGAATAATTTTAATGAAATTAATTATTTGCCAAATATTAGTAATATTGAAATATTATTCAAATAATCCCCTCAGTTTTCTTTCTTGATATTTGAATATTTTTAGACGTTAAATATTTATAAAGAAAGGTGTCATTTAGGAGAATAAAATAATACGATAGAGCAGAAAAGTATGCAATCTGGTAAGCAGACGGCTCTTTCTTTATCTCAGCTTTTTTTTTGGTCTTGTTTACATACTCAGTTGTCCAGCAAAAAATGTTAAATGGAAATCTCTTAAAATAGGCATTTTCTTAATTTCTCAAAATAGAATCATATTCTCATAACCTTTCCTTAGGCAGAACCTTAACCAGCTTGAAGACATACACAATCTGTTCTAAACTCATGTAATCAGTGGAAACGTTTCCACTTACTTCAGTGAATTTTGGAGAAGGCAATATCACAAAAAGTAGTAGGCTGCTACGTCATGTTTTTGGACAGTAAGTACCTGACATTTTTGTAACCGTGTCTGAACTATTTTAAACTCCAGCACAGACTATTGTACACGACATTCAGAGATCTAAACTTGCTTTTTGGGAGGAAACTATGCCTGAGATCACTTAGAAAACAAGATAATTTTTTTTCAGATACTTTGGATGAAAAAAGGCAAATAAACAGTTTTTGTTGCTTTGTAAAACTGCTGTGTAGAACTGCTTATCTTATGGTAGTGATTTTCCTTCATGGGGATTGGAATATACCATAGTGACATGGAGAAACACATCTGTTTCCACATTGAAACTGTTGGTAATGATTAGTTGGTAATGATTAGTTGTTAAGTATTTTGGGAAAAAACGCAGAATGTGATGGGCATATTACAGTATTTTTCCATAACGATGAAATCAGAAATATAACTGGCCTGTATATTTGGTTATCAATGCGTGTCTTTTAAAGACTAAACCTAGCTTTCTCTAAATGGACAAGAATTTTGAGAAGTTTCCCCTCTTATCAATTCTCTTCTCTTGGTAGTTAGTGTATCCAGATAAATGCATTAAAAAGCAACTGTACCAAAAGGTCTTTTCATTTAACTTTCATTAAAGTTCTCAGATAAACACCTGAAGAATATCAAGGATAATTTTACCACACTACTTCACCTAACAGTGTCCCTCCGATCCAATAATTTATTGTTTTCTGGATGAATGCATATATCCACTGTAACACATCATCTTCTGATATTACAGAATAAGATTTTATGGTGCCATTAATTATGTACTTCAGCTGGAGGCGTTTTTGCATGAGTTGTAGAGAGGTCTGTGACAACAGTGAAGAACCGTATTAATCATATGCAGATATTATTTGTAAGGAACCTGTTAGCAGTTCCAAATTTTATATGTAACATTCCAAAAGGATTCGACATGTACTTTTACATTTAGCCTACATTTTTATGGAAAACTCCCTGCCAATAACAAGAGTTCACTGCATGAAAGCCAAATGAACTGTCTGTTTGGGAATGGCTACATCCCATTTGTCGCTATTCTATCAAGGTACCTTAACTGGTATTTACTGGTTTAGAAACAGGGCTGGTTCTTAGGAAAAACATCTTTCTTGAGCACAGTGATGTCCACAACTATAGCAGCAGAAAACAAAAGTAATGTCGTAGTTTACTTACAGAAGTCTCACAATACTTCAACAAATCTTGTAAATTTGAAGAATCACAACTTCATTTTTTTTTTTAATTTCTGAGCTGTTAATACTTTAAGGCTACGGAGAGCCCCTGTCTTTCATGCTTAGATATCTGACTTTGCCAGGCAGCAGCCTGGCCCATGTTGGCCTTGTGGAGCTATTGATATCTTAACATTTACTAGCAACAAATTACCAACTAAATATATCCAAAAGTCTTTTTGATCTTATTAGTTACGAAATAATCTCGAAGTTTTTTATGCAGCCTCACTAAAATTTATTTGGGTTCTATTTGAATAAGGACTGATCCTACATTGATTTCTCTGATGGAGAAATAAATAGGTTGGGTTGTCAGATGGAATTTCCTCTGTATTGCTCTAAGAACTGCACTTATTTCAGGAGGACAACACTGAAACCATCCTCAGAAAGGCTTTTTGGCACAGAAATCAGAGCAAACAATCAAGGAAAAAAAATGAACGCAGAAGTAATAACTCTCATAGAAGTTTAATTCTTTTCCTTACGCAGCAAAGAAAGAAAAAGAAGTCAGGGTCAGAGAGCCCACAAAGCCATCCAGAGTCTGAGCTACTGCTACTATTTTAAGGAGGAAATGGATGCTTGTATGAGAGGTGACCAAAACAGTGGTGCTGCCTGGAAGGGTCACCATTACTAATCACTGCAACTCAGATTGCTCCGCAACGCGGGCAGACTGTGTGATATTAGCCTGGGAAAGAAGGGAGGCAGGAAGGGTAGGAGTATTTCACACAAGTTGGCTGCTTTTGCATGTCTTTTATCTTGTCCGTGATCAGCTCTTAAATGCCTGATATGCATGTGTGGTTTCTTAAACATCCTATTTTGTAGCTAGTACTAATTCAGTCTTAGTAATGTTTTGTTTGGCTGTGATTCACTTTGAACAAAGCCTTTCAGGAAACCCCTCCAAGCAGCTGTTGTGTTCTGAGGCCTTCTGCTAACAGACTCAGAATCCCAGACAAAGTCCTTTTATTTAATTATTGAAAAAAAAAAAAAAAAGAAAAGCCAAAGTTGGATATAAGGTAGATGTAAGGTGGGCTTGAGATGAGAACAATACACGATGTGTCTGATGATGTTCAACAGTTAAATTTTTACTGATAAGTGAATTCCTTGGGTAATTCCAAAGCTATAAAACACACAGATTCCTTTCTGTCTGTCATCTCTTTTACTTGGTATCACTGAAGTCAAGGGAAAAACTTCCAGTGACCTTACTTGGCTCTACATGTTACAACAAAGACCAATGCAATGTTTACAGTTTCTCATGTATTTCTGTGTATTTGGATGATCCAGGGCTCAAAGTTTCTGTTCCGACTCTGAGTTACTGGGTTTTGTCTATCCAGCCCAGAGCCCTAAGAGTACTGGACTTTCTGAAGCAATCCATTATTTTAAAGATGCTTGTTATCCACTAATAAATGTGCATATTAATCTAACCAAATGTACATACTGATGAATATTTGTCAGGACATAACACAGGAAGTACAGTGGGTGTCACTTGTTGATAAGATGCAGTATAGACAGTATTTCTCACACAGACCACCAGACAGAGGAAAGAGTCTGTAACTTTGTCAAGCTTATATGAACCAGAAGAAATACATGGGTTTAGATTTGCATTAAGAACATTCACAAAAGATCCATTTTAAAAGCTACAAGGTATGCATTACAAAAAGCAAGATTTTGGCATGTAGGCATTTGATATGTCCTTTGAACGCTAAGAAGGTCTTTTTTTGAGGAACAGCATCTTGCAGCTTGCACAGTTACCACAGTAACTTCTTAGTTTTGCTCAGAGTCTCAGCAGAGTATCACCAGGGGAAAAAATAAAATTGACTTTTCCCCATGTTGGGTTTTTTTTCATGAAGAAGAGACTTTTCAGACCCTAGCCAGATTTCTCAAAATTCAGTGGAATTATTTTTGGAAAACCAGCAGGATTTTTCCATGGCTTGCAAATGGGGCAAACAAGAAACTGTATTTCCTTATTAATATCAACTAATCCATATATTTGTAATAACAAAGACTTTATATTCTTATGAAGACATGACACACTGAACTAAACCTATGCAACGACAGCAGTCAATCAGATCAATTGCGAATAATTACAGTTATGATCTAATTAATTTACCATCTCTGTGTGACCATTATGGAGAAGGACTAATTACCCCTCCAGATTAGATTGAAGCAACTTTTCACTATTGGCTTGAATTTGAAATTCCCCCCATACCCCTATCCCTTATTTCTGAATTTTTGGCTGCTTTGTTTTATTGAAGGAATAGGGCTAGAATTTGAGGGCAAAAGTAATAGCTGCCTGCCTGGAAAAATTCAGACAAGGACCAGATCTTCATCTGGTGTTAATGAATCTAGAGGTTTCAGTTTCATAGAAAAAAAAGTTATATTAACCAGATGAGGATTTGGCTCATGGAATTTTGTACATTAACTTGTCATCCATTTTTTGAAACTTTCCCAAATGTTTCTGAGATCTCCACAATGGATTCTTCCAGCATAGTTGAATTTGTTTACTCCTTTGGTTTTGCTTAAGAGAGGGATCTGTAATATGCTAGGGACATTATCGCTAGATCTAGTAGTATCATGAACTTAAGAATCCTGAAAAGCATCATCAGACATACTTTGTGGGACAGTATCCTCCACTCTTATCAACCCACACATAATGCTCATGCAGAAGGGAAGGGAGAAAATGGATATGCAGCACCTTTGTTCCTCTTTTTTTCTCTGACTCTGCTGAAGGCTCCCCTACCAAAGCCAGAGCTGCTACAGACTTTCAATGTCTTTTTTGACTGCAGCAGTTCCCAGCAGACGTCTCATGCAGCCAAAGCATATGTAGAGCACAGTGGTGCTCCAGCCTGATCCGCTTGCCCTATGTTCCTAAGCCACAGGGTAGAAGAGAATTCGCAAACCCATTAAACTGCTCTGCTACCTCTATGGATCTCTCTGAAAGCTGGCAAAGTCCCCATTACCAATCCTATATGAATTATGCTTCTGAAGCAACATGATGACTAGGGACCACAGAAGATCCAGTTCACAAAGGCTACAGTGATGACGAATGGCAAATGTCAGCAAAGAATCATGACTCTAACCATCAAATCACTAGGTAGTTATGAAACAACTTCTTCTTAGTGACTTTATCTTTAATTTACAAGCTCAAGATCAAGGTTTCCAAGCTGGTGGCACAGGACTGGATGACAATGATGAATTTAAGAAATTTGTCACCATGAGATTATATGCAGTTTAGCACAATGCTTATTCAGATAATTTAAAAAATAGATGGAGTTTTAAAATAATTGTAGCAATCAAATAGAGTAAGTGTATCATCTTCCTACTGCCAGATCTAAAAAGCAGATGTACTCAGATTTTACAAGGTCTTTATTGATTTTCTCTATTATGTATTCTTGATATCTTTATTCAGTATCTTAAGAACTATATTTTATATGGTCCTGGAGGAATATGCTGTGTCTGCATAGTTTCTATGCAAAGCACAGGATTAGGTAAACTTTTTAAGTACTGGCATTAATACTGCTATGAACAATTTGCAAACCATGCCAAAGCATAATGTCTATTACAGGAAGGTGGAGAACATTCTAGATTTCTACATGCCAAAATACAGATAATTAATTTTAATCTCTCACAAACAATGGTCAGAGAAGAAAAATATACTGGCAGTTAATTTTTGGCAGGTAACTACTGAGGAATTAGGAGAAGAAAAGCAAAATGCAAATGGCTGGAAACTGGGGGGAAAAAAGCCTTCCATCTTCCTACTGAAAAATAGAATAGCCACAGACAGGAACTGTGTGAGAGGAAGTAGGCATTTTCCTTTAAATGGCAAAAGAAAATAAGCTTGTTGAATAAAGCAAACTGGCAAGATGTTGCATTCATGCCTTCCACTGGAGGCTTGTGTCAAACACAACAAAGCCCTTTCCCAGGGACCATTTGTGTGAGTAAAAACAGGCTCCCACAGCACACATTGAAAAATCTGGTGGTCTACTGCTTTGTAACATTGACAACAGCCGTGGAGTTGGCCCAGTAGCTCCTGTGTGAGGGTGGCGATCTGGATCGCAGCTGGCTCCTGGGACGGTTCCTCTGCCATCTGCTCTCTGCAAGGGGGAACAGGGTTCTGCACTCCTCCCCATCGGCCGTGAGTGTGCAGCCTTGGAGGCAGCACCTCCTGGCCCATGGGGCTGCTGAACTCATAACAGATACCTCGGATACCTCACGATTGTCCACATACCTACTCATAGCCTGAGTAGCTTAATAAAATAGAGAAAACAAACAGCGTAACAAAAAAGTTGCGGGCAAAACAAACACAAATGCCTCTCCATTCTTCTCAACAGCATTATTTTAACCATGTTTTTTGGTATCTCTCACCTACAGTTCTTCTGAGCGTCCTGCATATGCAAGTCAGAGGCCCAGATCTCATAGCAAAACCACATGCTCCCCACCTGCCTTGAACTCTGAGTTACTTCACTTTTCATTGACTTCCATTTATATTCCCTTGGACACAGCCTTTGAGATACCAATGCAGATTGTTCTCTCTGGACAGCATCTTGAGCACATTAGTATTATTCCTCTTTTCTGCACCCAAACCACCAGTGGGCATGCAAATCATCTATGTGATTATCTAATTGCTACTGCCTGCTTTTCCTAGGGCTGAGTCCTTGCACTGCGTGAAGGCAACTCCCTCTCTTCCTCTTAGACCAACTGCTGGGTGGCCCCCCACCCCATTTTTTACTTCAGGGCTGCTAGTACACTGAAAAGATTGCACAAAGCAACATACATATTTTCTTGAGAATGCTTCCTGGTGTATCTTTCAGTGGAAAGCACGGTACTAAGATAAAAGACAGACTTGGCCAGAGGGGCCAGTTCAAGGCCAAAGGCTCCAGTCACTCTCCAGTCACTGCTTATCCAGAGACCAAAGGCAGCTACAGCTCGAACACACCCATGGTAGTTGAGCATCTGCAGTTAGACAGGATGACTTCAGGCCTTGCTGCTCAGCCTACACACGCCTACAACAGCAACTTCTTCCTCTCCAGCTTTTACCAGTGTTTCTGTTGGACCATAAGGATCTCAAGACTCATTACAAAAGTTTCTATGGCAGTAATACGATTTTAGAGGAAAACTGAAGCAAAAGGAGGACTATGCAAGCATGCAAAGGGCCTCTCTTCCACTCCCACGTCCTACACCAGGGTCCTGCCCTCTTTGCTTCACCCAACCAGCACATGGGGCCCCAAAGGAGGTGACCGGCCCCTCTCCCACAGGGACCATCCAGAGTGGGGAACATGCACGTCACAGTCCATGTGGGGCTTTCCTCCTCCCTCAGGAGGAATGCATCTTCTCCCTAAACTTTATCTTGTGCATAGATGCCACACAAAAGGCATCCCAGCCTATCTGCCTAAATCTGCTACATCTTCCAGGAGGGTGCCTGTGCAGAGGGAGTGGGGAGGGCAAAGGTGGTTTGGCTCTGTTAGGCCAAGTGCTGGCTCAGTTCTGGCGACAGCAAATGTTGCATTCTGTGTCTTACTCTGACCACTAAACATCGTTGCTTTTGGCCAAGTGCTTAGAGCAGCCAGAATCTTTAACCAAATCTCTTATTTCTTCCCAAAGTATCCATCAGACTGGTTTACCCATCTTTTGCTCATTTTAAAGGGGGGGGGTAAATCCCTCACTGCAGTCAGCGATCCCCGCTAGCAGACTGATGCCATTTGCATGCCATATTGCTTACAGCAAGCCCTGAGAATCATGAATGAGAGCCCAAACATCACAAGGCTGCCTAGAAACTTTAAAAATAACAATAAAATTTAAAATAACATTTTACAATACCAAAGGGAGGTTCTCTTCATTATACTTCAGATGCTGGAAATTTAGGTTCTTTTTTTTCCACTCCTTTTCTACTGTCTTGCAGCCTGGAAATATTTTGTAGAAATGAAAGCTGAGATTTACACACTTCTGAGTGCCAGTACATTACAGTTTCTATCAATTTTCATGATAAGGCCCTGATTGCTGGTAATATCATGCGAATTCCACTTAAATAGTTACTTTGAATCTGCAAAAAAAGTTAAGGAAATGAACTCAACAGAGCATTTCTTACTATTTTTAAATAATTTAAATATTTGATATACATAATGGACCGTGTTTTAAGTGATGCAAGGCCTGACATGATTGCTACAGCATCTGGAAGTGAAAACATGGATGATTTGATCCTGAATCTCTTGCCATGTGTGTGTTTACAAGAGACCAATAGATATCCAAATCCTGTTTTCATGTGCAAAATAAACTGCATGTCCATAAAAATGCAGTAGCAAAGTATGAAACTATTTTAGAAAAGAAGGTTGGTTTCCTCAGTGTTGTAAAGGCAGGAACTGGACCTTTTGCACTTCCTAATCAACATATATACATTTGCAAACAGTATTACATAGAGAAAGGTTTCATTTTTCTATACAATTCTAGAACTGAAAACTTCTGTTCATATTAGAAAGAGTACTTTTAGTGCCTAAATTTGATTATGTGTTTTTCTCTTCTCTGTTCCACACCTTCTAAAGACACAGATTTCCCATCACTATGTCAACTTTGTAATACTACTCCATTCTTTTCAACTCTGTCCCAGTCCCCTCCTTTGTTTTGAACAATCTGGTTCAGGGTTGGTCTGAATTAAACAAGCTTCAATTAAATGTTACTAGCTTCTATTAAATTGCAATTAGCAGTGCTGAATCTTCATGCCTGTTTTAATGGAAGACTTCTTAGTTGTAAGAAATTCCTCTGAATTTCAAGTTTCCAGTTCTAAATGGTTCCATTGTGGTTCTCATTTGGATCTTTGTCCCCCTCTAGTGTCACGGCAATGGAAGCCAGAAGCAAAAAAGGCAAGTTACAGTCTAAAGAGTATCAGAAAGCTATCCACACAGGCCTAAGGTTATAGCTACAGAAATAACCAGGATACAGATAATAGATACAGTGATTGCATTATACATAACAAAGAATCAAGAGTCAGCTGTTGGTGTGGATTAGGAGGCTAAAATCTGTCCCTACTGAGGCCATAGGGACATAGCTGCAAGCTTTGTGCAGCTGTGACACAACACGGTGTGCTGTTGCCAAGCACCAGCAGCTGTGATGCTTTGCAAAGTGCCTGTCAAATCTCTTCTTGCCTGGACTTACCAGGGGCTCATAAAGACATTTCTAAAAAAAACAAATGGTTTTGTGTTTGAAAGCCAGTGGCATCATATCCGGCAGACTCCTGCTGGTGGTGTCCAACACGAGAACTCCTGGATGCCACAGATTACAACTTTTGTCCTTGGCCAAACACATTCCTCTTCAGCACAGGATAATGCTGTTCAGTCTAGTTTAGGTGAAAGCAAATAAAACATGAGTCTTACCTTTCCCTGTTTTCTACAATTACAAGAATTAAACAACCTTCCTGACATGCCTCAGCACATCTGTTTCCTTCCCTCCGTTCCTTACTGGCGTCTCCATCAAAATCACCTGAACTCTCATTCTCTAATACCAACATTATCTTCTCTCAGGTCCTGAAACTTCATCTCTCCCCTCCCCATGCTCACTACATACGTGTTCTTTATCGTTTTTTTTCCCACACTGTTCTCTTTCATGATTCCTCCTGTCTCTTTTGTATTGCAATGGGATTACTTATACACCTTTTTTTTTCCAGAATACATCCTCCAATTCTGCTCTCAGAGAGGACTCCCAGGAAGCACATCTGGAGTCTGCACTTGTGAAATACTATCAGAAGAGCTAAGCCTTGCTTAGTGGGCGAGTAAGGAAGGGACGTGCACAGGTGGACCTGGCAGCCAAGAAGAGGGCAAGGGAGTGCAGTAGGTGGGGGACTAGCAGTGGCTGGATGGGCAGAGCAGGAGGAGTGGCAGGCTGGGGTGGGAGCTCTGGTGGGGAGAGTTAGGAAGGGACAGGGTAAAGGCTATGCAGAGCAGGAGGTTCCTTGCTGGGGGCCCTGCAGCTGTTGCAGAGCTGGAGGATGAGAGTTGGGAAGCTGGAAGGAATGGGAGACTTGCCAGCAGAAAAGAGATTGGAGGTAAAAAGGCTTGGACGAAAGGAGCACAGGGTTTTGTAGTAAATGCAGGGTTTGGCCATGGGATCCAGAAGAATGGGAAGCTTGGGAGTCTTGGTCAGGAAGCAAAGAGGTTAGCATGGGCATGATTCCCTGGGAGCTCATCTACCCAGGTGGAGAAGCAGAGACATGCACAAGGATGTCGTCGGCAAAACTGCCAGGTGCCGCCAGCAATGTGATAGTCCTGCAATACTGCTTGTTTTGGAGCTATTCCAGCATCTTGTCCACAACACCAATCTTCCCACCCTGAAAACCCTTCTCAAAGTGCATGACAGACTGTCCCAGAAAGAGAGGCAGACTCTGCCTTCATCACAGCTAGATCCATTTAATTCTGAGAGCCCGTGGGGCAATGAATGTATTCAATGTGTATTTTCTAAAGCTCCATTAAACTGAGAATAATTATTAGTAACAGAGAATAATAATGCTGGTTTCTGCAGATTGATTGTTCACATTGCAAAACTACCCAGAACTGAGCTTGCCTAGGAGCATCTGCAATAAATAAAGCCAGAACCGAGAGGAACTAGCAGAGCTCTGTATGAGTCTTCACACAGTGCACGCCTGCTCAGGACTTCGCCTGGCTTTCCGAGTGCTGCCCTATCCTTTTTGTAAGCAAACTGAATTCTTCAGTTAAAATATCAGAACGGTACAAGGTGAGTCAAAGGTTCATATCCAGGGAGTTAATCATCCCAATGGTTTCAACCTGATCCCGAGTTAGGTTGTTGTTGTTGTTGTTTTAAATCTGTCTTTAAATGGCACTGATTTGCTGTTTGTCACTGTTTGCCACATTTCATCATAGAAATGTTCTACTGCTCAATGCTATAGTTTGTCTAGCACTTTGAAAGAAAAAATTTAAATAACTTATGCCATTTAAAATAAGCTCCTGGGAAAATATGAAAAATAGAGATTATCTCATACAGAATAATTTACCAATAAAACTATGTTTCCCTGATCTGGCAAATGGTTGATTAAATAGATCCCATGTTAAAATATGGTTTGCTATATTGAATGATTATGCATAAATTAAATTTTGGATCTTGATTTCTAGGAACACAATTTGGCTAATCCACATCTGCTATGCAGTGTATAATGCCGCATGTTTTACTCGGAGTCGCACCAAAGTTTTAAGTGATCAACAGTAACAGTGTCTGCAAACAAAATATACAAGAACATAAATTATAATGACAGAAGACTGGACTTTTAAGAGACCAAACACAGAATCCAAATAAAATTGATATATTGAGGCTCAGTACTCCAGGGGCTGAGTATCCAATTCACAAGGTTTTGATAGATTTGGGCGCTGCTTCGTAAAAGGCACTTGATATTTTGCAGGACCGGACTCACAGAGAAAGAAATGTCAATGATTTTAAAGTCGTAGCTGAAGCTCCTGCATTTAGCAATCTGAAGAAACCTTGGTACACAAATGGATTAGAATTTCCCACAGTATTATATTAATTCCTCTGTTGTTTACACAGCACTAATTTTAAAATGGGAAACTGATACTTAAAAACAAGGATCAACAGCAAGACTTTTTTGGCCATAAGCATTCAAGAAAAATAGCACCCTATGATGTGTTTCAGGAACATAAAACCTAACTATGACAGAAAAAGTATGAGTTTACTATGTGTGAATTGCAGTAAGATGTGGTGCTGATAGCATCAGCTGTGAGTAAGTTTGCCTGACACTTTCTATGATAATACCCTATATTCTGTTGCTATAACTTAGCAGTACTTTAGCTGTTTGCTATTTTACCATTGAAATTTCATACATTTGAATTTCATGGTCACATGCATCTGCTGCAGTCCAAATCGCCCTTCCTTCCCTCTCTCCCTTGATTCCTCCTTCATTCCCTCCCTCCCTTCCTCCCTCCCTGTCTCCTCCAAAGTCATGGCCAAATTACATGGCCATATTTACATGGCCATGTAAATAATTCACAATCTTTTCTCTGAACAGCTGCAGCACTTCACACCTTGGTGAAGCGATCTGAAAATTTTAAGGGGACAATTTCTGTGCAATGGATATGGTCCTTTCCCGTGTTCAGTGAAAAGCCTGACCAGGGTCCAAGTCTTTGAAAAATCTCTTCATCAGTGCTCAAGAGGGACTCACTAGCACTTTGCACCTGGAATTCCAAAGGGTGCAACACTACTCTCAGCCATGAATGGCAGAGCTTTTCCTACCTACAGTTGCAGTTTGGGGATTTCACAGATCAGGACCAAGAGCTTGTTCTTCCTGGGGTTTTATCCTCCCTTTTTTTTCATTTTTGATACAGGTAGAGGCTGAAGCTGCTTAATAGAAATGTGGGGTACAAATGGGTGCGAAGCTGATGCATGAGGAAACTGCTGAGAAAACCTGGTAGAGAAAGGAACGGGAAGCTTGTAGAAAGAAAGAAAAACTGGGTCAAGAATTTATGATAGGGAGACAGCAGGATTTAGGGGTCAGGGAGGAATGACTAAACAAGGGACTTAGTGGGGATATCAGGACTGGAGCTGGAGATCGTGATGGGAGGTGCCATGAAAATCATGGAACAAATTATAAATCTCTGGAAAACAATTATTTGCAAGTGCATAGCTGTACTTGTTAGTAACTTCCTAGCTTTTCAGAATATACCAGTACTCATCACATTCTCCCAAATTCCTCTGCATCTCTTGAGTCACGCATATGCTAGGTCACGTATTCAACACTGGAATTCAAATAACCATGGACATGTTTAAACTTTTTATTTCTGTTTTACCCTCAAATTTACCCTTTGGCCAAAGGAAAAGTACACTGGGCCAGGGTCCAGGAACTATTAGTCCTAGCTTCATATGTGACTAATGCATGACTTTTTTCACTTTACTGTCTTTGTTACGGAGTCCTTTCCTTGGCAACTCAGCCACAGTACAGTTAATATTGTTTTGCATATTTATCATGTGCAAATACACCCTGCAGGGATGTGTCACGAGATTTATGTTACCGCAGCGTATAATATTACTACTCAAAAAAGCAACATGGCAATGTGTCTTATTGGAACCAGGTTCTCAAAAAATTACTTTTAAAACTCTTTTTGTCTGTGTACATAATGCCTTTAACCTAGAATGATGACTCAGCAAAAACTTGTTTGCAAGCCAATAACATTTTGAACTCTACTTGTAGTCAAGTGTTTGGCTAAAGCACGTGAAGGTGGAAAGGCCACACAACAGGATCCTGGATAGACAAGAACCTAAGTCAGAAGACATTTAGTACCTAGCAAGACTAGGTCCTCAATGTGTAACTTGGACAACACTGGAAATCAAGGCATCCTGGTTCCCATCCTTCTGCTGTAATAACTAATTACATCATGCTGCCCTCCCTGTTGTTTTACAATGCATCCCCTCAAGACCGTTCGCTAAACTGATTTCTGATTTATGCAGGCAGAGTTGCCAGCTTCAGTTGGCTTTCTACCACCTTTGCACCGCAGCCAGGTTCCTCCCCTCCATCACCAAGCACACAATAATGCATGAGGCAGACATGGCTGTGCTACTTGGTCTCCCGGCTTTCTCCCCACTGGGCAGGTAATTGGTGTGTTTAAAATCTAACATGTTTAAAATCCCGCTAGCATTGCCTGAATCCTTTTCTTGAGTAGTAGACTAAGTTTAGAAAAGGACAAGTGAATTCATTTATACTGGTTAAATTAAAAATAGTGGCAGTGCTGTGACAATAGCAGCAGGGGAAATCCCAGTTGGTCTTTTGGAACATTTCAGGCTTCCCGCTTCACTGCCTCGGCTGCAGTATCCCCCCTTACATAACCCAGCAAGCAGCACCGACACACTCATCTGAGCAGGCACATTGCCAAAAATATTTGGTCTACTGAATATCCGTGGTACACAGACTGAGGGCTTTTGTGACCCTCCTCCACATGAACTTCAGCTTTAAATAGCAAAGAAGTGTTTGCACTCTTCTCCCTTGAGAAACACAGATTTACTTTTATGAGGCCATCAATATTAAAGTTCACGCGGCATTCCAAAAAGCTATTTTCCCCTCCTCTTACGCTGCCAAACATGAACAACAAAGCAACTTCGTAATCAATGTCTGCTTTAAACTGTTTCTTCTCTCTTCCTCCTCCTTCCCCCTTCTCAAAAATTTCTTTGAGGGGTATCTTTTTTTTTTGGCTGCTGAACCCTATCTTTACTTTTCTTTCTAATATTTCCCTTGTTTATGTGGCCTTCTTTGCTTTGGGCTTGCATCAAGTTCCTCTGTAGCATTGTCGTGGTTCAGCCTCAGCTGGCAACTGAACACCACGCAGCCGCTCGCTCACTACCCCCCCAACCCCTGCGGGATGGGGAAGAGAATCGGACGAGCAAAAGAACTTATGGGTTGAGATAAGCACAGTTTACTGATTACAATAAAATAATAAAATAATAATAATAATAATAATAATGATTATGATAATAATGACAATAATGTTAATATAATAAAATGGAAAAGGAAGGGAAAGGAAAAAAAAGGGAAAAAAAAGGAAAAAAACACAGAAACACGAATGATAAAACCACTCACCACCCGCCGACCGACCCTGCCCGTCCCTGAGCCGCGATTCCTTCCTCCCTCCCCCGGCCAGCCCCTCCCAGGTAACATACTGGGCATGATGTTACATGGTATGGAATATCCCTTTGGTCAGTTTGAATCCGCTCTCTTAGCTGTGCCCCCTCCCCTCCTGGCTTCTTGTGCACCCAGCAGAGCATGGGAAGCTAGAAATGTCCTTGACTAGTACAAGCGCTACCCAGCAACAGCCCAAAACATCTGTGTGTTATCTCAACATTTTTTTTTCCATGCTAAGTTCAAAGCACAGCACTATACCAGCTAGAGTGAAGAAAATTAACTCTATCCCAGCTAAAACCATGACAAGCATGCAATCATGTAGTTATACGAATGTCCCCATAATGCTGAAATTGTCACATACATTCCAGACGTCAAATCCAAAATGCCTTGGGTTTCGAGAAGAAAGGCAGGGGAGGAGCAGAACAGACTGAAGTGTATGCACTCAAGAACTGGGGATTTGGGAAGGTGCGCATTCCCTGTAAAGCCTCTCAGAGCCACAGCAATAACTGAGTGCAACACAGCCACTCACCAGAGCAGAGTCTCCACAGGCTCTCTGTTAAGCGAGATGGTCCTTCTCTTCTGAACTATAGGTGCTCCACAGATGAAGATGTGTTTTTCAGAGAAGAGTTCCTGAACTTTATCCAAGCACAGTCTGCGTTTCACTGGAGAGCGATCGATCCATAGGACTAATGACAGGAATTTCTACCGTCTTCCTGCCTTCACTTTTAACTGCAATCATTTTTCAGACAACCCCTACGTTAAGGAAGTAAGCAAGCAGAGAAAGCTGTTTGCTTTCACACAACACTTTTTAAGGAACCTACAAAATTCAGAAACTACGCTATGTGTTCTCGAGTGCTCATCTAATGACTTTCATGTAAATATAGATATCGAACTCAACTTGCTGTGGCTGCTTCACATAATCTGGGAAGTAAGCGCAGTTGACAGCCAGCTTGTGTCAGCAAGCTGAGGAAGCGCCTTGGTCCAAGCCATGCTATGAAGGCGTGTCTATGTAGCCAGTGGAGATGGTTGTGGAATAGCATAGCTCATTTTCTAAGATGCAGAATGGAAGACACATTCAATCCAAAAGCTGTTTGGACACGCTAATGTGGAACTGTGCCCAAGCTAATAAGTTCTGCTCAGAGGCAGGTTATTCTTTTACATAAATTGGCCGGTCCCTTATTTGGTGTGCTATATATGCTAGAGCTTGAAATATCGCAGTTCAGGCTTTAATATGAACATTGGTTGCTGGACAAAGTCTGCTCAGAAAGCCAGACTTTCTTTTTCTTTTTCATGTTCATCCTTCTGAAGATCCCAGGAAAGTTATCAACCAATATGGGATATATTATGCTTGCATGGCAGAAGTAAAACTGAAGTTAAGGGGCTAAACCTCTTAATGGTTTGTTTCTCTTTCATATTCACAATGTCTTTCACTCTGCAGGAACA
This sequence comes from Phalacrocorax aristotelis, assembly GCF_949628215.1. Taxonomy (NCBI): domain Eukaryota; kingdom Metazoa; phylum Chordata; class Aves; order Suliformes; family Phalacrocoracidae; genus Phalacrocorax; species Phalacrocorax aristotelis. The sequence continues at coordinate 42,848,697 of NC_134277.1, forward strand.
AGTGAAAGGAGACAGATCTACTACCATTCCATTCGTCAAAAAATGCCCCTTTTCCCCTTGTAACTACATAATGTATACATTAATTTTAAGTTACAGTCATAATATATGCCACAATACATTTGGGGTTTATAACTTTTTAAGTTAAATATTACAGTTAAATATTTTTCCATTGAAAGTCTCATTATAGTTATAAAATGTATTATATGATCTTAACCTTCTATTAAAATGCTCGGTGTCAGCATATCATGACCATATAAATGTCTTTTCAGGGAATTTGATGATAATGCACTTCTATTTCCCATCTACGCAGACTCCAGTCTAACAGATTCACGTGTAACAAGGTTTATTGTTTTACTGTGTCATTAACAAAACCAGACGACCTTTCTGTGTCAGAGGTAAGCCATTTTATATACCATCCTACTCTTATTTCTGTTATCATAACTAAACTTTTAATTAGGTAGGAGTCTCAGCAGTAACTTTCAAATCCTTTACCTGCAATTGTTAAAAATCTATAAAAACATAAGTAATCCCCAGGACTTAGCTTAGTCACAGACACAGTCCTGAACTAATGTATCTAAAATAGTTTCTGGACTGTGCAGAGCTTCACAATCTCCTGCACTGATCATGCACACATTTCTCTTAATTAGTCTTGCAGGCTGCATCTCATAGTGTCTAGCGCTTTGTTTTCCACAGAAGATGTTTATTCTGTTAAAGAGTAAATGCTATGCTGAGATACACATTGCGAACGGACTGATGCTTAGGTTGTAGTTGTTTTCACTGCAGAGTTAAATTGTAATCTACATTGCATTAATTCCTCTCATGCTGTCTTGAACAAAAGCATCTGCATAAAAAATGCACAAAAACATCGCTTTAACGCAAGTTAACTCTGTAGCAAAGACAACAGGACTGTGGTGTTGAAAAGACCTGAATGCTCCCAGTCTCTAGTGGGACTCCCACGCAAAGAGAGACGTATCATTGGAAATTGGTACATCACACACCTGGCTTGTACTTCAGGATGGAAGAAATCCTGTGGCAGGACCTATTCCTGTCTGTTGTGTATAGAAGGAATGTTGTTCTGGCAGTTGGGTATTGAAGCTGCCTTAGACTAGATCTACCTACTTACAAATCGCAAAACCTAGCTGGGACGCATCCCATCCAGTGTTAATGCTTAACATTTTAGTGAAAAATTCCTTTGTGTTTTCCCAGGATACTGGCAACTTTCGACTGAGATTTGACTACTGTAAAAACCAGCAGTAAAACTGAACAGTGTCACTGGTAGTCTCCTTTCCTAGATGAACACAAGACACCATTTCCTCAGGACTACAGATTTCATTCCCTTCTCACAAGAGAGCTCCCTGAAGCTAGTGTGTATCTTTCATAAACAAACATTAGACAATCACGTTTGTTTATACTTGACTGCGGTACAGTTTAGCTGTTTATCTAATGTCTTTTTGTCTCTATGGGCTTTTTCAAATCTCCATGGAGCAGGAGTTGCTGCTGAGACAGCAGGTACTGTTCCATGGTAACTAAAAATAAAAAACGACTCCCTGCTCTTCATTTTGAACCTACCATCCATAAATGGCGTTTCAGGCAACCCAGTTTTTACACTGTGAGAGAAAGGGAAGAATCCCTCCATATTAATTTTTTTCCATGCCACTATGGATTTTATAACCTCTGTTATATCATATCCCATACAGTTATTTCTTATCCATGTTAAAGTATCACTACTCTATTAAGTTTCATGTTTTGTGGAAGCCATTCCTTATCTTTGGTCACACATACTGCCATCATTACTATCTTTCCTAGTTCTACAGTATTTTTTTCAATAAGCACGACCAGAACAACGCAGTTTTCAAAATGTGGGTCAGATTTATAAATCTGGATCTGTAAATTGCATCATGGTTATAACTGCATCCTGGTTTCAGTTTTCTTTACTATTTCCTTCTCCTAATATTTTGGGTTTTGTTCATTTGCCATTGCTGAGTACTAATCTGACATTTGCACACAATATTTCTCCAAGAACTCAGACACCTCCTTCTGTAGTTGTTATAATTTACTCAGAGCTGCACTTGTATAATTATAATGAGGTTTTTTTGCCCCCATGGGTATTACTCTGTATTTAACTCTTCCACCATTTATTGCCAAATTGCTCTGTATTGAGAGAATATTCTGCATCCTATTGCAATTGGTTCTTGGTTTGTATCATCTGCTGATCTTATGACCTGACCATTTACTTCTTTTCCAAAACATTCAAAATGTAAAGTAGCACAGGAGTAAGCATAAAACCTTGAAGAATACCTCTGAGTAAACCACTGCCATTGTGAAAATGGAATGCTACCCTTCCATTACCTATCCTGATTTCTGAAGTTTTTCTTTCAATTACATATGAACACCTGTGAAAACATGCTTTGCCTCTTGCTTACTTTCTTCAGCATGCTTTGGTGAAGGATCTTGCTGAAAGTTTTTGGAAATCCATCTATAATGTATCATCCAAATAATTCTCATCACTTGCATGCTGATTCTTTCAATGAACTCTGATCATCTGTTCCTTATACCCTCCCTTTCCAAAAGCTTTATCAACTTTCTCTTTTTATGTCATGGCTAGCCATAAGTCTGCCCATTTTTCATCACTGCTTGGTGCAGAGGTCAGGCTTATTGGTCTGTAATTCCTGAGGTCCCCCTGAATTTAAAAACAAAAGGAACGTCACATTTGCCACATTCCATTCCTTTGGAACAGAGGCCAATCTACGTCTGAGTTACATTGCAGTTAATAATTTGTCACATATATCAGGCTTCCTTCAGAAGTGTTTTGAAAACCTGATCTAATCTAGGTGATTTGTTACCACTTGGTTCTATCTAATCTGAAATTTCTTCTCTGACACTTCAATTTGAGATAATTTCTTTGACTTGGCCCCATAAAAGAAGTTCTTCTGTGGAAACCTGCCCAAGCTTGTCCACAGAGAACATTAACGTGAAAAATTCATTTAGCATTTCTGCTCTGGGCTTATCTTCTTTAAATGCTCCTTTTATATCCCAACCATTATAGAATGCCTATAAACTGTCTGGCACAACTCATGCTTCTGATGTGTTTAGAGAAAGTCTTATTATTTGTTCTTATGCTTATCACAAGTTATTCCTCAAAATATTTTTGGCCCACTTTATAAAGGGTTTATATTAAATGTGGAAGAGCTTATGTTCTTTTCTGTTTTCCTCATTTCAACATAATTTCCACTTTTTGAAGACTGACTGTTACTTCTAGTAGCTACCTTCACATTTCTGTTTAATCATGCCAGCATTCTGTGTGCGTGTGGTCTCTTTAAAGCCTTTTTTGATAAGTAGTAAATGTTTGCTGTTAGTCTCTGGTATAGGATCTTTAAACAATCAGCATGCCACCTGCGAACATTTTACTCCTTTGGCTGCTTCTTTTAATTCCTCCTTAATAGCCATGATTTGCATATTTCAGTAATACATAATAGCCTAATAACATACAGGAGATATGTATGCTTTGATGTTGCCTTTTGGTTCCTAGGCCAATCCTCATATCATAGGAATTTATTTTTAATTACAATTTCTAATAACATCCGTGCATTGTTAGTTTCTCCCAGAATCCTGCTTTGTTTCTTGGGGATTTTGACCAGCTTGTCCACAAAACGAGAATCAATCAGATCTCAGATAAGACAGCACAGAGTAAATCACCCTCCAGCTGGTCTGAATGGTGCTGAGTAGGTCAGCAGAGCTAGGACTGATAGGTTCCCACTCCTACAGTCTGGGCTTGCTCTCAGGGTTTGCACAGTTAGCTGCAAATTTTTTTGTGAATATGAGGAAAATTATAAAAACTGTAGAAAACTCAGTTGTGCAAACAGGTGCAATTTAGAGAGGGTCCTTTTGAAAGTAGTACTGGTTAAAGCAAATAAATTGAAAGAATGTGAGACCAGAACTGACCACTGAGATTTAACTACCACAGAATTGCATAGTGAAGTCTCATGGATTTGCTAAGCAAAACGAAATAGTTTCAGTCTATCAACTTACATTGCATTTCTGCTGAATGTGAGTCACATCCATGTTTCAGGACGCTAATTTCTTTCCCCAGTAAATTCCAAGAGCAGTAAAATTAATAACTGAAGATATAGAAAGAAAAATGTTTAATATAAGAAAGCTGCATGCATACTAGGAAGGAAAAGACTATTTCAGCAATGCACAAGTGCCCAAATAATGAACGTGAATGTTTATCATTGTTGCCATGGGCCTGTTAAAACTTTTTCTTTTTCTCTCCTACAGTGCCATCTGGTGGTATCCTTTAGAAAAAGCTGAGTCTAACAAAACTCAGCAGCAGTCATGAGACAAAGGATTCTAACTTTCAGTTCTGTCTCTCACACGCTTACTGTGACTACGTTTTCTGAGTGATTTGCTTGATGTTGCTATAGGCATAGATGTTTTTAATTTCAGTGTACATTACGTCTTACTTTGCCTATGTTTATTTTCAAAAGCCTCAGTTCCTGTGGCTTAGTCTTTAGACATCTGCAGTAACTACATTAAATAATTATGTTAGAATATATGAAACTTTTTTTTTGCCTTGTAGCTCCTAAAAGTATTTTTTTTAATCCAACAAAAAAAGTTGTGTATTTCAATTTATAGGAGGAAATCCTGGTCATGTTGAAACTTCTGGGAAAAATGCAATTAGCTTTTGGGGGCAAGAGCATGGCTCATGAAGTTTTTTTATCCTTCTGGTGGAAACAGGAAAGGAAGTGTTTGTCTTGCATGCTGTGGAGGAAAATGTATTACATCTCCAAGAGCAACTTACACCTGCCATCTTGTCTCTGGCTGACTCTCACTCCAGATGTACAGCAGCAATCAAGAAGAGAGCTTGAAGAAGTCTCAGGAGACCTATAAAGACAACAAAATGGCTTATGACCTCTTTTTTGTTCAATATTTCATGATGTATAAAAAAAACCCAAAGCGCTGAGGTTTTCCATTTGATTTTCCATTTAAAAGACAGATCTTTTAAGAGTGCAAGGTTTATCACATCAGGGAAATGGGAAAAGTGTAATTCAGTTGAGATGTTTTTTCAGCTCAGGCTGTTTTCAGCTGTTTAGTTTGTTACTTCATTTTAGTACCACTAATTCCCATATCTGGAAGGGAAAGTTCGATATCCCCATCTCTCTCCCGGAGAATAATAGTGAATACTCTCACCTCAGATTTCTGATTAATCCAGACGTGAAAACAAAGCAAAACAAACCTTGAAATTTCTGGTATTCAATTTAAATGATTACGTAGGTGAGAGCATACAAATCAAATGATACTGTTTAAATCAAAGCTTTTGTTGTTTCAGTGCAAATCCGAGTGGTCAGATTAATCACATGTTATTTTACCACCCTCACATTTAGGGTCCCTGTTTTGTTATCAGTCAAAATGCTGCAGGATGATACAGGTTTTGCACATCCTCAGTCTAAATCAACTTCTGTGTGGGATTAAGAATTACCCAGGAGGTGAGCTGCCTCATCCTCTTTTTGGTCTAATTCCTTTTGCTTCCATTCCATTCAACATAGACTCTGAAGAGGATGTTCTGCTTTGCCTCTTGTATTCCTAACCCTTTTGTATTCCTAATCCTTTTGTGGGAACTGCTCTGTGTGTCTCTTCTGCCTAATTTAACCACAGTTTATATGGCTATAAGATAAAGATGTTTTATACCTCACTAGTCAAGTGTAAACTATTACAGTAAATCGTGTTATTTTCACAAGTTTGGTAACAAGTGCTAGCTGGCGTTGTAAGTGTGGAAGTAACACTTTTATTTCCACATTCCTGCTTTCATCATTCACATTTATTTCTTCAGGGGAAAAACGATACTCGATGTCACATTGAGGAGTGTCTCTCTACTATATTTAATTCCTGGGCTGGGAAAAAATATTGCCTAAATACAAAAGGTCACAATTAAACTCTGCAGTATAAATGTACCACTCCCAATTTCTCTGTTTTATTAAAGCTTAACAGAATCTGACCGTAACAGAACACTATCCTGCGGCCACAGGGAACATTTTCTCAAGCACTGCTTAACTCTGTTTTCCTTTGTTTTTCCTCAGTTGTTCTTTGAGCTGCTACAGCAACCAGAAGAGGAGCTGTTGTGCTTGTACTCAGCTCTCTCTTGCATTAAGGCTATGTTATAGTTCTGTAATGATTTAGGTGGAAGTTATGTAATTGCTACCCACACCTGAACATAGCTGTGTTTCCAGGCCAGAGAGCTATCTTTAAGTAAACAAAAAATCAAACTTCAGATTCTAAGAAGGAAGAGAAACAGACACTGTGCAAGGAAAAGCAATTCTTTTTTATCAGTTTTCTTCTACATTCGTGATACAATTTCTCCAGCAAAGGTCTGCTACATTTATTGTAACACAAAAGGGACAAATCATGTTTGTTATCTTAAACCTGCTTCCCCGACATCAGTGAGCTTTTTTCTCTCTGTGTTTGCTATCCTAGGCTCTTTTTTTTTCCACCAGAAACCAAAAGCTGATCATTCTTCAGGTGGAATATTCCCTTACTTTTGGGATGTTCCAGTATATCTCAGCCCAAAAGTTTTGCATATATTTCTAGGAATATCTGAAAATGAATAAATGGTGCCAATGGGATTTGTTTTAGTGGAATATGGATTAAATGGGCTATAGTCAGAGTAGAGGATAAACAGAATACAGACTGTTGTCTCACAACAGTGTTTTTGCCCTTGAAATACTCTTTTAAAGTTCAGAATTTGCCATATAAATATAATTCAGAAAAGTATCGTCTTAAATACATTTTGGGAAAACCATTCATTAAATTAATTTCCTTCTATTATTAAATTTCAAACAGTATGCTCCATCTTTTCAAAGGCTCCACAGCTCTGTTGTTCTCCAAACACAAAGAGAATGCAATGACTGAAAAGCTATCAGACCGAAGCACAGACAGTGAATGCAGCATATTTGTGGGGTGCTTGGAGACAAATGAGATTTTGGCATAGTGGTGACTCATTTAATTGCACAGCTATCACAAGATAATGTGATAGTATTAACATAAGTAACTATGTGCTGCAATTATTCCTCTCAGAGTGTTATATGCTAGCATTTATAACAGTGTTCACTGCTTCCAGCTCATAAAACAAATCCTGAAAGTATTCTCATAGAGATTACTTTGTAAGTATTCTGAATAAGCTATTAGATTTTGTGTGTGTGCGGCACTGTTAGCTGCCTCTACCCAGCAGTAAGTGGCACTGGATCCGGCAATTACTCACAAAGGCAGGAGTGGGCAGTCGGTGCTCAGAGCTGAAGAGCCAACAGTGAAGGCAGCGCCAGTCCAGCAAGTGGGAAGTCTTTAACCAGGTGTTCCCAAACTACAGCACATGCCACTAGTGACGCACAAATACAGCCACAACGGCAAAATGTCTCCCTCTATGCACACAGCGCTGAAAAGCCAGGAGATACTACTGGAAACTAAATTTAGGAACACTCTTCATAGATCAATTAACTCAAAACAACTGGCCAAACTGAATAGAGAAAATGGCAAGAAGATGGGTAAAAGAAATGGGCGCCTACAATGAAGTTTGTTAAATTCTAATTCTCCACTGATATTATTTCTGACCCTAAAGTTGCCGAGGGCCCATCAAGATAGACACAGTAAAGAACATCCAGGCAAAAATTTCTAAGCCAAAGAGGTAGGCAAAGGACTCTGGAAGATGATTTATTAGAAAAGTGATCATGGTTGGGGTCAGCCTTATTTTGATAACATGTGCTTTCAAATAATGTTTTTTAAACTCTGTTCATTTACTCCTTGAATTATGGTAGGCTCTAAACCAGGTCTTCACCTTTCCAAAATGCCATCTGAACGGTGATATTACAAATTTAAACAAGCAGTCATATGTAAATCAGAGTTAATAGAGCATCCCCTTTGGTAGTTGGACATGCATTATTCAGCTCTGGGTATCTTCTTTTTTCCCTGCGGGCTGCAGCCATGATTAAAATGTTACTTTAAAATGAATGTCTCCACAGAGACAAAGATGGATTTAATACATAATGGATTCTCTCCCACCACGCTATTAAGCAAGAAAGTTACCTCAGCATGAAGATTTCATTACATCTCACCAAAGACTTTAGATATTCCACTGCAATCTCAGAGATTCCACAAGGCCAAAATGGATTAAAACACAGGATCTCTTCAAAGAATATTTTCTTTAAGTACAAAGATGTAAGATTTCCCGTGAAGATAGCTGTCAATGTACATGCATGCCAATTATGTTTTTAAAACACAGCCTATTATTTTTACAAAAATGGCCTGGCATGGTGTAAAGCCTGCAAGGCCATTATAGATGGTGCAGTTCAACATCAAGTTTTCAACTTTATATTTATTAAGGAGGTCATTGTGGTTCACTGGGCACAGAGTCAGACCCCCTTTTAGAGCACCAGATGATTCAAAGGCTTTGCGGTTGTCACCACACAGCATTTGGAAGAAGCAGAATTTGGACCAGATGGCTTCAGATCAGAGCTTGCATTTCGGTACTTTCTGCACAAATATTAAACTAAGTTCCAGCAGCACTCCCCATGGACACTGCCTAGAGAGATGTTCCAAACAGAGCAGGATACAATTAACTAAGATCCAAGCAGTGGGAGTCTGAGGTTAAACAGAATTAACAACGCCATACATATGTAGCCTTTCGGGTTTATGCATAGCTATTTTCCTAATCTAACCAAAGGAAAAATGAGTCCATGGCCATGTTCCTTCCATTTTTCATAGAGCTTAGCTGCCCTTATATGCTACTAGACAACAACAAACAAAGCAGCCTGCAAGCCTTAGGAATTGCCTGTCCCAAATGGCAGGCACTCGTCTCTTTCCTCTCTGAAGAAACTCATGCCCACCCTACTACTTGAGTCTGCACTTAACAGACACTGATTTTTCCTCAGTAGAAGTACAAGTCAAGGCCCTTCTCTCCAGATATCATCACTTCAAACAGGCCTAGATTAAAGCAAGGAAATGCAAGTATAACTCTCCGCTTAAGTTTAATTCCTTGAAATCCAGGCTGCTGTCTGACTCTTCCAGTAGTTCTTGCTGCAGCGCAATCATAGCAAATTCACAGTCTCTGCAGTTTTCATGGGAAATTATAACACAGCTGATTACTTAAGAACACATTTTTTGTGCAATGATCACACAGAAATTCCCTAGGACTAATCTTTAGAAACACTAGTCTGTGTCAAAATCACTGGAGTCTGTAGAGCTCATATATAAGATATTAAAAAAATATACAAACCCAAACCTACTTGCATCTGTCTTCACATCTTGAAACACAAAAACTTTGAAGAAAAATCTGAAATTATTATGGGAGAAGTTCTTACTTTGCGCTTATAGCATATGGGATCAAATTATTTGATTGTGGTTTTGCTGAGCAGAAAGCTGTGTAAGAAAAATGTTCAGTCTCCAAAATAGCAAAGCTAAGTACTAAAAGGTTTAGGAGATTTTTCAACAGTAAATAATTCAGTCAAATAAAGACTCTGGAATACAGCTGTGTTTGTTTTCATTTTCACTCTACATTAAATATGAGACTTTTCCTTCTTATATTTGAAGTTAAAAGGCTGTAAGTGGAGCCAAGCTGATACCTGAGACATCTTTTCTTAACTACTGAATATGCTTTACCAGGGTTTGCTTTCCATTGGCTTCTGCCAGTGCTCTGATGAACAAATGTACTGGCAGAGTACAGAGGAACATTCTCACCTCAAAATAAGGTAGAATTTGCACTTGTGTCAGTTCCACTTAGAAGAGACAATAAAAAACCACATGAATGATGCTGCCAATCAAAATAAGTGAATCTGACTCCAAATACGTAAAGCTTGCAGTGACCTGCAGATGAGGAAGCAATGAGAGCACCAACACACCGTTCTGATCTACAACTGCTGACTTATATACAGCGAATGTGTACAAGGCTGAAGACAAGAGCAATGTTCAGCCTTGGAGAAATAGATCTGCATAGAAAATGCAGTAGTCAAAAAAGTTAAGCTACTGATGAAACACAGCTCTGTCATCTACCCAGAGTTATATTGCACGTGACGTTGCAGAGGCCTGTGAGCAGTCCAGTAGTAGTGCCCCCCACATAAACGAGAGACCTGGATTAGCGTAGCCACTGTGCAATTAACAAACAGCATGCATCACGGGACTGAAAGATGAGCAACATGTGAGATCAGAACAAATGGCCTGCAGGACAATATGGGGCAGCTGTGGGGAAGTGAACCAAGGGCTCTGGCGCTGAGGCAGATAGTGAGATCTAGCCAGAAAAAAAATGGATGAAACATAAAGGTAGGCGTGATCTATAGGGTTTACAGAGCTCTCTGGGGAACTGTGGTGACTATACATAGATATTTAAATATGAATTCATTCTTCACTCATTTTTTTCAGCTGTAAAACAAGAGTATGTCTAGAAATAAATTAGTACTGTTATTATAAATTTTTCTGACTCACACATTCTTTACCATGGCCGGAGAGAAAACAGATCAATAACCTTAAGTACTAATTTCCGGAGCTCCTGAAACATCGTCCTTTCAGGGCAGTAAAAAATGCAACCAGGATTCTTGCACATTACCTAGAAATAGTTTGCACTAGTTTGATGCCTCCTATAAACCGTAAGTTCCGTTTCTACCGATAAAAATGGAACTCTGCATGTTGGAGGTTATGTGATTGATTAGCAATACCCTGATTCTCTTCACATGTTGTTTTGCTGTAAACACTGCTAAAGAAAGAAGAAATCAAGTAGTCTTTATCTGAAAGTATATTAAATACAAAATCTTCCACATGTCAAAATTACTAGCACCAACAGCAGCCCAGCTGGACTCCTTCTGCTCCCAGAGGAAGATCAGAATTAGGATGAATTAGATCCCTTCCATACCATTATACCACTTTTGTTTGTCTAAGAATGTGGGAGGAAAACTGTTAATGCTGAGGCCAATTTGTTGTTTATGTCATCTATTTGCATACTTAATTAATGTAAATTACCAGCAGTTACAGAAGTTTTAGACAACGACAACAGGTATGCTCCAGATTTTTAAGCTAAAATGTCCAGGAGAAAAACATGGCCAGTTTATATTTTCCTTATATCAGTGACGGCAGTTTCCAAGTTTTATTAATTTATTCTACTTTTGGAATCAGGAGCCAGGCAATAATTACTTAAATAGGGAGAAAAGAGATTATAATGAGGCTTAGGACTGGGCAGATGAGAATTTCCAACGGGAGACAGTCTGTGTTCCCACAGAGCGAAACAACTAGTACCCAGGGTAGTTCTGGGTATGTCCTGGAAAACAATATTGCACTGTGCAAAGAAGCTGTTTCTGTGGTGTCGGCCTTTTTTTTTTTAACGCTCCTTTTCTAAAAACAATTTGATGTGAAAGAATTTCATAGTACTAAAACTCCCAGACACAGACCTGATAATGGAAGTTGTGAGAGGGCTTTGCAAAACAAGCTCGGTGTGAGAGCTGCTAGAATGAAGCCTACAATGATTAGACTTCTGAATAATCAGGCAAACAGCCCGCATTGTAACAAGCACTGTTTATGGGGCTGAAGCAAACACAGACAAGTTTGATTCACATGCCTCAGTAAGCGCGAAAACACTTGTAACAAGGAGCCTTGTAAACTGAGCAATTAGGGCTATGGAAACAGTCTCTGCCCTACCAAGATCACAAGCTCGCTAAGAGGCGGGAAGCGTTCAGCCAAGCTGGGATGCCCCAGAGGGATGGGCTCTCAGCTCCCAGGCAGGCAACAATGGCAAAACCAGCCCCTGACCGGGGCTGTGTTCCCTACTACATAAAAATCAAGCAAAAGAAAGCCCTACAAAAAGTAGCTCTAAACATTAGAAAATTTCTAAAACTGTGGCAAAAGGTATAATCTTGGTAAATGGCATTTTGTTGGCTTTATTACTAAATTGTAACATAAATAATCCCAGCTGCAGCAGCTGAGGCACAGGTTTCTGCTTGCAGTAAATGTGAATGCATAGCATTACGTGGCTTTAGAAGTATGTGTACTATGTTGATCCCCTCACAGATATATTTATTCCACTTAAAGACAGTGGTCTACTACAGTGCTTCACAGACACTTCTGTGTTAAGTTTTTTTAAGGATAAAATTCTTGTGAGCACAGCCTTTGAAGGGGTTTGTTTTATGGATGACCACCTACATGAGGCTGACAGCCATAGACTAACAAGGCCGTAGCCATGAAGCTGTAACCAAGGTACAGCTTCTAAAACCTTTCCCATCTCCTGGGGATGCTCCCAATGTCTGGGTCTCTCTGAAGCCCCCCAGGATTTTCATGCCATGATTTGAGCCAACTGCACTTACTACCACCCTTCTCCAAGGGAGACACTCAGTCTCAGTTTGGATCACAAGGGCTTTGTGCTGTCCTGTAATGGAGCACATTACACATTGGGTTAGGAGTGCCCAGCTGTCACAGCTGACAGCTTTCCTATCCGGAAATGCACCCTACTCCCGGGTCCAGCTAAAGGGAACCCTTCAACCACTACTGCTACTACTGCTTCCATGGTTGGCCACAGCAAAAAGCTCCTTTTCTAGGCCATGCACTTCATGGGCTGCAAATGACGTAGGATCCTCTTTTAGCATCAACTTTTTTTGATCAGCTGCTTTTTTATCCTTTAACAGAAGAAACTATAGCAATGGGCCTTATTAAATACATAAAGAAGCTTCAGCAAAATTAGACTCGCTGTCCTAAAATGCATGGAGCTGTTAGTTTTCACCTTGTCCACACTGTAGTAATGTTGATTTGGTGCACAGTATCAGCTTTTTTACTAGCACTTCCTCTTTTCCTGAAGCCCTAGTGGCCCTGACATCCTCAGATCACTTTGCAGCTTGTTTCTGACCTCCTTACTCTTTCTGGTTTGGTGTCTCGTGTGAATGTGGCTGCATTAGACGTCACACAACACAGGATGATACGAACAGAGAGATACTGAGCAGAGAGATGCCTGCTCTTTGTTCCTTACTTTAACATCACTAAATCCAAAAGGACTTGGAAATACAAAATGAATAAAGAATACAGTTTTCTGGAAGAATCATCACTATTGTCTTTGCTTCATCTTTGTGAAAGCAGCGGTGCCACAGATCTCATGAAGGGGCTCTGCTGAGCGCCAGGCAACCTGTTGGTCTAATAAAATGGGTCAGTGCATGTCAGAAGTTGCACAACTCATTTCCATGAACTTGCTGCGTGGCCTAGCCATACTTGTTTGCCGCTTAGGGATGCTACTGAAATTCAATAATTGTTCATAAAATACAATTAAATATTCTAAATACATCCAAATCAAATAAAACTGGTTTACAATTTATCCACTTTCACTGTTATTTTTCCACGTTTCTGTACTAGATTTTTATGCTAGTCAAGACATGTGTCTCTTGAAAATCATTACACTTTATGACTCTTGCTTCTTCTGTGTATAATTACACAAGAATTTGAAGATAAGTTTACAAACCCCTTTTTGAGTCCCAAAGCTTGTTCTTTTTTTCCAACTGTATTGTTAGTCCAAGAAGTTAATTAGCCCCTACCTGCAGACTTTGTAATTTCAAGAATTCTAAAATATTTAAAGTATGTATCTATGTGTTTAAACTTTTAACATACAGTTCTTTACTACAAGACTGTTAGGAACTGTCAAGTGAAAGGCAGTCCATTTAGCTAATGTCTCCAAAATGTTAATGCTTTCTATTAAACTCCAAGAACATAACATTTTTCTTTCACATTAAGCATCATTCAAAAACATTAAAAAATCAGTTCCTCATAGTTCATTTCGTAAGTTGTGTAAGATTAGCACTAATTTCCAAATATTACATTGCCAGAAGATGGCACCTGCTATACGTATTTGATGCTGCTGAAACAACAAAGATGTGCAGGCTGCTCTAGAACAGAGCAGACACATAATTGATTTAGTCCACGTTCCATGGTTTAGAGACTAGAGGATATATTCATTATATAATGACACTCAATGACTTCAGTAAAAGCAGAATTTAGCCTGAATCGTACATACAATCACAAGAAAAAACACTGTTGCACAGTAAGTGTGTATTACAGAACTATCATTTCCTCTAACCCATGGTTATTTAGAATTTCCATGGCTCCACTTAAAATTTTATGTCTGCAGCCTCTTTCCCACGAATTGAAATGGTGTGTTTGTTTCCAACACCAAAAACTTCCACAGGAATATTTTGCCTTCTTAAATAAAGAAGGGGTTTTATTTAAAACTGAAACTTTGAATTCTTAAATATTAGGATTTTGCTGTTCCCTTTTTGGTTCTCTTCCTGCCCATTCTATAGGACAGAGCAACATCCAGTTGTCGTGTCCTGTCCCATGTCCCCCCCTCCCCCCCATCTTTTCAAAGCATTTTTGGCTTCATAGCAGAGTGACAAAAGGAGGTGAAACCAGGAAAATATTAAAAATGTCAGAAACTTGGGCACTATTTGTTTTATTTCTCTCAGTCACACAAAAGGAAGAAGTAGGGGATTCTTTCTGTTGGTATCTAGTGCCCATAGATCAGATTCAATTACGCCTACAGGCTGGTGGTGATCGCTGAAATTTGTGAAAACATCTCCACTTTGCCACCCATTTTTTACAATATTTGGGATATCCTTAAACTTTGGGACTGAAGCTTTTATTGTAAAGTAGGGTGAATTGCCTGTGTCTGGACAACACTGAGTTAGCAGTGGGGCAGAGGTTCCAGGACATCAGCATCTGTGGAATTTGAAATGAAGCTCCAGGAATTAATGATGCCCCTGCTTGATTGTATATGTCCTGCATATTGGTAAGAGGTTTCAGTAAAAGAGAGGGCCAGGGGCAGGTCAGAAGGCTTTGGAAAATGATTCTTGCTAAGTGCTATCAGAGGAGCCATAAGTAAGTCCTCCAGGGATACCTTGAGATCTGTGAGGTTTTTCTTGCAGAGAGCCAAATGCTTGAATGACTAAGTCTGTTATTCACTTTCTGGGAGGCAAACAATGTCCACCTGTAATATTTTGTAACCTAATCTTTTCTAAATACAAGTGTTTCGTACATTACTACATTTGGAGCAGAGATAAGAAAGTACTGGTGAGGAGCAAGAAAGACTTTTAGGGACCTGTTTGGACAGTATGATTTAAATGACACACCAAGATGCATAAGGTCTGGAAAGACCTGTTAAACTGAAGGCTCCAGAACACAGGCAAGGGAAACCCTCTTAGCCAGCTGCAAATTCTTTAAAATGAGAGGAAGTGACAAGAAATGCTTGTTCACTGTTTCCTGCTGTTGCCCTCCAAAATCAGTAACTCCATCTTGCCACTTCCAAACTGTTGCTCTCCCAACTAAGGAGGCTAGGTTTTGCCCCCTAAACTACCGCTCTCTCCAGAACTCTGAAATCTCTCCCTATATTCTTGATTCTTGATTAATGTCTACATGCTAAGATTTGATGTGACCTCTTAGATTTGCTGCTTTTTTGCGCTACTGTTTCAAAAGTTTTTATACAGTCAGAATTAGTATCTTGTATTATTTTCATTCAAATAGTAACTAATTCTTTTTAAGTCACTACTTCTAGATGCTGGCATTTTCTCACCGTATTAGGACAATTACTTCAATGGAAAAAACCTCAGGCTCTTTTTAATGCAAGGAGAATCTGTGAACTAACAGTCAAAAGAGTTTTCATTAAAATCCATGTAGATTAAAAGGCTAAAACATACAAATTAGTAGACAAGGCAATCTTCCTAGGGGAAAAACAACCAGGCAAACACTGACACTCTGAGCAGCACACAGACAGAGGAAAACGTTGGAGGTTTAATTTTGACAATATACTGAAAATAAATTAGCTCAAAATGTCAGATGGTGAACATACTTCTGAAAATACTGAACCATTTTTACGCACTTCACTAAAGCATACTATAGGCTTACATACAGGATGAAAAGAGTATAGAACATTAAGCTGTGTAGTTTAACACCCTATTAGGAAGGTCTCACGTGTAATTCCTACCTGACACTGCCCAAGATCACACAGCCAATTAGCAATAAGGCCAGAAAAATAGTTCAGCTATTTTGATTTCCTGTCCCCCAAGCTATTTGTTAAAATCACAGTTACGTCTCAGACTAATGGTATTTTGCGTTTGTGTCTTCTATTTACATGCCTTCAAGCATCTTTTTACAGTATCTATAGGTAGTACCTGTCTGTTTTTTTCCACTTTGCCTATGGGGAAGTTGAAGAGATTTGTCTCAAGCAATGTAACTGCTCAGGAAGAGTTTAAGAAGTAACACTGAATCCCAATTTACAGTCAACAACCTGGTGCAGATTAAATGATCATCGATACAGGTAGGAATCTTGACACAGACCTGCAATCTTTTATTATAGCAACAAGTGTAAATATTGGAACAAATTCCTTTACCTTTTATGTATAGATGCGCATCCAGGTACTCTTTCTTTGGGTTTGAGGCTCAATCTCCTTAAGAAAAGCAGTTCCTGTACCCTCAATGTAAAGATATATTTAATTAGTCAGTTCATTTGAGTGCTAATCAGGATACTTACGTGTTAATTGATTATTAAAACTATAATTACAATGACAATAAAGATGTAGTTGAGTGTTTAATTCTATACCAAACAGACATACAATTTGCATATTAATAAAACTCCATGGGTGCTCTTTTAAAAGTCAACCAAATTTAGTAAACATAACAAGAACTATATTATTAAATACAAACTAAAGCTGGAGACACATGAACTGTAATGTCACCCTGGTTTATGTTCTTGGGTTACTGCATCAAGGATCATTTTTCAAAACAAGTCCACAAGAAAGACTTTTAAACAACAATCCCAGCATGTGATCGGGAACTCTGAACACCAGAGTGATAATCATTGTATCACTTATTAGTAATGCTCTGTGGAATAACTCACTTATATCTATAACAAGCCAAATTTGCTTCTTGGATACACTGGTGCAACTCCATATTTCAGGAATTCCCTATAGAAATGACAGATTTAAAAATAAAGTCATATATATTAGTATATATTACAGTTTATTAATTGATAAGAGGGAAGGTCCTCTCATGGCTTAATGTCTAATTAAATATTAATACCTAACAAAGACCAGGAATAAATTGCAGATGCCCAATGGAAGAAGTCTACATGTGGGAGTTTCCTAAGGATCTGTACTATTCATAAATTATTTGGAAAACAGTGTAAATTTGGAATTAATAAAGTTGCAGGTGATACCATATTATTTAAAGTAGTTAAACCTAAAGCTGACTGTGAAAGTTATAGAAAAGGTTTTGCAGTCCTCAGTGACTGGACAACAAAACTGCAGATGAATCATTTCTGTTTCTGACAAGGGGAGAACTAGCAGGCAAGGAATGAAATTATCAGGTAACAAACAAAACAAAGTGAAATACTTTTTCACAAAGTATGTAAGTAAAATATAGAATCCAACGCTACAGTAAAATACAGACAGCAAAAAACCAAAAGGTATAGAAGAGGGGTTTGCTAAATTCATGGAGGATAACCACTTTGGCAGATATTAGATGTGATGGTCCAACACGATCACTAATTGTGTATGCTGGTAGGAAGGAGCAGGATTTTTGTGAAATAGACTGAATCAGCCTCAAACACAGACTTAAGGCATCTACCTCCACATTGCTGCAGGTGTTTGAGTCAGGCACCATACCTACCACTTAACTGGGCCAAACTCTCCACAAAATGCCATGACGGACATTGCTTTTGCTTAAAATACAAACGAATCAGCAGTGCTCCCAGCCATTATCAGTTTAGACTGTAAAAAGGCAAAGAACAGCCATGTATCTCCTTCTCCACAAAATGTCCATATTCCTCTTATACCTTTCAGATCAAGTGAAGGTGGACACTCTAAGATACAACGCTGCAATCTAGAGGCTGCGGCAACACATCCTATTTAATATCTCTTGGTTAGAGACCAAGCTACACAGGAGCTAAAGCAGATTAACTCACATCAGGGTCCTAAATCCTAGGAACCTAAAAGTAACATTCGGTGTGTTTGCTTTTTACATGCACAGAAAATACTCATTGGCTTTCATTTATTCACTAGCATTTAGGTAGCATTTTATGCTAAGAGGTTTCCTACCTTCTGAAACAGCCTCTGTCTGGTTTGAATCATGGGGCCTTTTTTCTTTCTCTCAATTCATGTTTTTGGGGTCTCCATTATTGTTTTCACTCTCAGATGTACTGCAAAAGGGTAGGTTGCAGCATACTGTTTGTTGTGGAGGGGGTTGTATGGAGCAGTCTTTGCAGCAGAGGTCTCCCATGAGCTTAGCCCCTGAGAGGAGCTTCTTGCCTGCCTTGGGACCATGAGCTGGAGCCTCTGCCTGTCACACGGCTGTTCATATGCCTTGCTGTCCTCTGAGCCATCACACTGGCCTGTGGGGCAGCTTTTAAAGCGAGCACATTGCACAAGCTTGGGGATGTGACACACTAAGAGAGCTATAATTTTCATATCGTATCTCCTTACCAATTGTAAATCAGTCATTTTAAGGATGCTTTCCATTCTTGCTTCCCTTCAGGCATCTCTTATTTCTCTCTGGAAAAAGAAAAGATGTAGTTT
Source organism: Phalacrocorax aristotelis (assembly GCF_949628215.1). Lineage (NCBI taxonomy): Eukaryota > Metazoa > Chordata > Aves > Suliformes > Phalacrocoracidae > Phalacrocorax > Phalacrocorax aristotelis. Next base: position 42,867,263 of record NC_134277.1, read on the forward strand.
ATAGCTAACTGCAGGACTGAAATGACATATATAATAGCAACAGCAGGCAACAAATGTGTCCCTAAAGTGGCAATATGGTGCCTTTTGTTTTGTTTTAAGACTTTGGAGTGATAGGCAATTTGTCTTTTCGAGCTGCTATTTGAATAGTTACAGGGAATTTAGAAGACAATGTTATGCATGTTCAGTAATGAGGACTGCATAGTCTGACCTGGGCTGTTTGAAAACTGAATGATAGGAAAAGACAATCAGGACAAAATACTGATTATTATGCATAGGGTTATTAGCATTAGAGGATAATAATAGGGTTTTTTTAATTTTCTTGCAGTCTTATTTCACTTTCAGTTAAAAAAGACAAAACAAGCCCACTCTGATCACCAGATATTTTTATATAACACCGAACTATGCCACATTTTGTGGGAACAAACACAGTCTGCACGGAACACTTGCTATTAGAAAAGGAGATGTTTTATAATGTCTAAATATAATGGTTTACATATATGATAAAAATCAAACTCCCCCATGTAGCTATTTAAAGAACAGATATTGCCACTTTATCCACATGAGTAATCCATCTCGCATCTCTCTGAAGGGATGCCAAAGACAGAGTAAGTACCTGACCATGTCCCAATGCCCAGATACGGACAGGCGCAGCACAACCCTCTTGCCACATGCAGGGCAAACCACATTCCAGGCACAGGGATGCAGCGAGGCAGGAGATAATAGAAGCCACACATGTTTGGTGATCCCCAGATCTCTTTTCCTTTCCCTTTGACTGAACTCTGAGAGCACCTCAGAGGGGCAGGTGCATGGAAAAGGAAAGGAATAGGGGATGAGAGAGCTGAGCACCTGCAGCACTTACTGACTTCAGCTGAGGCTGTGTGAGCTCACATTTCTAAAACCACTGTGCCAGGAAAACTGATGCCATGGTACAGATCTCAGTGACGGCTGCTCTGAAGAAGGTATCTCTGTCTGAATACCTTCTTGTTAAGAATTTCAAGGGGGGGGAACACCAGGCACTCAGCAGAGATCCCCTGGTACAGGGATGGGGCCAAAGGTGTTCTGAGCAGCATGAATAGCTGCTAGCTGAGAGCCACCCATCCATGCCTTAGTGGCTCTAGCTCATTACTCACTTGGCAGCTCTTCTACTTCTTACTTCACTTCTCAAAGGCTTCAATTTCACTTTTCTCTCTGTCTCACTTGCTTTCTTTCTCTCAACTCCTATAATGTCTCCTTACACCTCCCTTTGCTTATTGAAAGGAAAACCTGGGGTGATCATGCTGGTATATTATTAGATATTTTTAAACATCCACTAAAGCTTCAGCAGTGCCATGGGTGATATTTTATCAAAATTATTTAGTAAGCTGATTTGTTTCTATTTGTAAATGTGTTTTTAAGGGGACAACTCTCATTAACCAAAATGCAAAAATTAAAATTAAAGCAATAAAATAAATATGAAAACCTCATTCAAATTAATCCCTGAACACAACACTTTTCAATATAAGATCATTTCAACATTTGTCATTATTCCAGGCTCTACATGTTTTCTCAAACTAAAATACACTAAGATGTGGCTGAAGTTAGGAATATGTACCAGTATTTTAGACTAAGATGATTTAAGTAGTTTACATGTTATCCTTACACTGAGTTTTCTAAATGAGACAAATTAAGGTTAAGGATTACAACCTGCATATTTCAAGGGTGAAAATGCCTGAACAGGACATTTAAACAACCTCATTTCTGTTCTCCTTTGCTGGCACAAAGCTATTCAACGTCTGCCATCAAAATACTTCTGTGTGAGGTCCTAAATTAGACTAAACTGACTTTTACAAGCAGATTACACTCTACATCTTTATGACTATTATGTCAGCATTAAAAGCTGGCTTTATCTCCTGAATTTTCCTATTATCACACACTAGCGGGGGCAGTTGAAAAACCGTCACAGATCAGGTTCTCTTTCACCATTGCTTTCCTTTAAGACAGGTGGGGCGGGGGGGTCTCACTGTCACAGGGCCGCGGGCGACAAGGCAGCAGGGGACCAAGTGTCTCCAGTGGAGGGCAAAGAGGGGGGGCTCCTCTGGTGGTTGCCATGGCAATCAGGCGGCCAGAGCCACCCCCACACCAGGCTACAGTAATGGGCAGCTCCTCACCATGATGCCACGTTCGCTGCCTTCCACTTGCACCTCACTGAGCAACGCACCACTTAAGGTGCAACTGCCAGCAGTCAGTCTCCCCTGCATTTTAAGTTTCTTAAATAAATACTTTTATAGCCTCCTGTATTTTCCATCTTTTTCACACCTAGAATCCTCCACATAGACATACATCATTGCCCAAATTCTCACACCTGTCTCCAGCCCACGTGACCAGCAGATATACACCCCCAGCAGAATTCAAAATTGTAACAAGAAAGTTGAAACTAATGTGCGTCTTATACCTCCATTCAGATTACACAAGCAGTGCACCATGATATGCAATATACTCAGTATTTACTTCTGGAATGAAGTTCAAGCCCTTCTACTATCTGCACGCAATACAAATCGTGTTGCCAGTGGTTTTACAAGTCTTGGCCCTGATTTCAAGCAAGGTTTTTTACTTAAAACTACTTCAGTAGATTCCATTACTATCCCTTTTCTTACACAAGCTTTCTCACAGGCTCAGGGACATGACAGTGGTATCCTGGTGTAGATGTGTTGATAATGTACTAATCCTCTGCTGTAATTTCACTCAAGAGTGTAAACTGTTCTTATTGACCTTTGTGAGTCAAATAAATGACGCCAAAATGCAGTAGCATTGGAATTCTTGGAATTGCTCTGGTTTCTGTCTATGTTCTGGTGGGTCACTTGCTTCATTTGTAGAATATGCTCTGCCTCTTGCATATGAGATCACAGAAATATTAATGTAAAACTGCTGCTGCGACTCTTAGTGCATTATCATCACATTATGAAGCTTTCAATAGATGATCTTTCTCATGTTCTTAGACAACCTTGACCTTCAGTTTTTAGTGAGGTGAATAATATTACATCACATCTAAAGAGAACAGTGTAATCATCTTTTCTATTTGCAGCACTAAGACAGTCAACAGTATTTGATACAATCAGCATGTGTCTTGATACTGAAGGCACATGGTGACAAGTCTAACTGAATGTAGTTATTTGGCTGTCATGAAATGCACCTTATGGTGATAAACTTCAGCCATAAAATTGGAAGACTATCACATAAACATGTTTCATGAAGAAATACACTAACAGAATTCACTGCTAGTTTATAGTTGGAAAACTGCATTCTATTTATTATGCTGCAATTTTTACAGTAAGTCGGGTTCCAAAACTCATTACATTTTACAGTGAAGTAATTACTGGGTGTTGATTCTTCTCCTTCAACCAACAGGTCTATCTAATTAGTGTACAATAAATTGGAACACTGCGATTAAGGATGTGTGAAAGGATGCTAAGACTAGATGCAGCTTCAGTGTGCTCAGAAGCAGGGGCAATTGCAGACCTGGTCCCCCACGATGTGCCTGGGGTAGGTACCTCACGGGGCAATGCTCATGGGGGAACTTCCTCTGCCTTTGCACCCTTTTCTCTGTAAACCCGTCCTAATGCAGACACTACAATAAGCATATCAAGGCAGTTCATTTCACATTTGTATGCATTAAATCTTAAACTCGATACAAAACTAGCATTTTCTTTTCATTACTTATCAGACATTTTATCTTTTAGATACATTTCTTCTTCCTATAATCTTAAAGGATATGGTGTTCATAACACTTACTGAAGGTTAAGCTATAAAACTCCCCAAAACAATAGCTTCAATAAACTCAGAGACATTGTCTTATCTTCAGCATAAGTCAGCCTCACTGCAGTGCAAGTCTTTTAGCTTGGCATTTTATTGGTTGTGGGAGATGTTCTGAAGCACAAGGAGTAGGAAGGGATCTCAGTCCTACTGAAAGTGAAAGAAAATTGGAGGCTTACCCTCCATTTGTGCATTTGAAGATCCCCACGCTGTATTTGATCTACTGCCTGTGAATCACACTTTGAAATATGGGATCATGTTTCCACTGGATTAACCATCCCACCATTAGCAGTAAGGGGTTGTTGGTATGACTCTGCTTGTAAAACATTCCCGCAAAGAAATGTGACTTTATCAAAGAGAGGCTGTGTTCATCTGGTGGTTTTAGGCTGCCCAGGTAAACAGTGGAGCACAAATAGTCTTCCAGGAATATTCTCATAGCAAGGGGTTTCTTGGTACGCGTTTGCCCTGCACACCTTGAAATCTGTAAATTGGAAGCATGTAAAGGTACCCTGGAATGGCAGAAGGAGAAAAAGACTGATGCAAGCTATGCTTTACCATTCAAGCAGCAAAGCAGCCCCCTTTGGGCCACTGCAACTCAGCATAAAGGTAAACTGAGTCAATCTCAGCTGCAGTTCACATATCAGCTAGAAAAAGAGGAAATAATTAAATAATTCTGATTTTTTTTTCCAGATCAGAAAGGTTATCCTTCTCTCAAAATTATTTAATCTTTTCAGACCTCTTGCAGACATTCACAACATTAGACAGCTTCATGATAATAAAGATAATACTAATGCCTCACTTCTATGTAAGGCCTATCAAGCCAATATTAATTGTTACTCAGTTAATTCAACAGATGAGAAATAATCACCAAGTCTCAAACAGGGAATGTTTTTACAGGCCTATTACATCTACACATTTGCTAACCTTGCTAGAGCTACTGAAGCTCAGCAGAGGTGATTAATACAACTAAAATAGGGTTTCTCCAGCCTGAGCTTTGACATTATCATATTATCCTTTGCTAAAAAGCAGATTCTATTAGACGAAGTAAAGTTCTCTTTCTGATTTCAGAGAGGCCAAGCAGAGCTTTTTGTGGTCAAATTAGGAAAAATTTAAACTTCCTATCAGCAATAAATTGGAAAATTTAATGAATTCTGATGAATTGATTTTAAAAAGGTTATTCCAAGTTTTCTAGGAAGATTCTTTTTCTTCATTTTCATTCCTTTATTATTGATTGATATCCTGATATTAGCATGCCATGCTAATCACTTCCCATGTTGTGCAAATAAGAATAACTAGTGAGATAATGCATCCATGCTGAAATGCTGTTTTGCCGTTTGTCTGCCCATATTTGAAAAATTTGTATCAGTCTACATTTTAAAAAATAGAAAGTCAGCTGTGCCATTGTTCACAAAGCAGGCAAAACCTTCTGTTTCATTCGTGTCCTATAATGTACCTCAAAAAAATTAGATGGGAAAAGAGTGTGAAAAATTACAGTACAAGACAGTGACTATAGATAAGACTTTTAGAAATATGAGATTGCCCTCATAGAAATGGGCATATTCACATGAAGAAAGTCATTAGAAAATGACAGATAAACATCAGGGCAAAGATCACTGGGGAATTATGATAAATTTCTTGTTCTTCTGATCGTTAATCAAGAGATATAGGTGGTGTTGATCTCCTGAGATAGGGGAATCCTGGGTTGCTGCCTATGCTCCACAAATTATTTATGTGTTCTCATGTTATATGCCTTTCTGTTCTACTGTAGATTTGAAGTATTTCCTATAGTTAGTTAGAATAAATAAAACGCCAAGATATTAAAAAAAAATCTGCAGATATTAGAACAGTGGCTGGACAAGGCAAAGCAAGACCATGCATCTGGTAAGAGAAGATACTGAGTATCAGAAACTATTTTTTGTACAGTTCCTACCACACCAATGCAAAAGGCTTGGCAAGGTAATGACACAGCAGCCTGGCAGTTTTGGGTGGTGGGTTTTTTTGTTGTTTTTTTTTTAAGTGGGCTTTAGAATTTCAGAAAGATTTTTTAATTTTGGCTTTCAATTAATCCTTAGTCCTAGGGGAATTAATTATAAATTTGAAATGAATGTACATTTAACAGATAGGTCAGGACACAGTTTGAACATTTTAACTATGAGATTTTAGAGATTGCTGCAGTCCAGACCTGATCAGAGATGAAAAACAAGTAAGATTAAATGACCAGATCCCATCATGGTGGTAGATTAACTGCCCCAGGTGTTCCTTATGATGTGCCATGATGTTTAATGAGTTCATTAATAACTTGGAGAGGAGAAAGGATAGCAAGGCAACAAAATCTTTTGAGGATACTAAGTTGTATACATGTACAAGGACCTGAGATGACTGTAGAGAACACTAAGGAAACTTAAATAAGACAGGTGAAAAGTCATCATTAAAACAATGAGATTCAAAATCAGGCTGCAAAGAAAAATAATCTGTTTAACCTGGAAAGCTCTAAGCTTATTATATCCTCTAAAGGAGACCTGGGACACCACTGTACGCAGATCTATGTGCAACTGCAGTCAAAAAAGCAAATGAGCTATGGGACTGTGCAAATGGCTGTAGTAATCAAGAACGATTTGAGGGAGAGCAGTGTAATGTTTCTGTACGGAAACAGAGGCATAGCATAGCTGGGTATGTGACACCCAGTCTCCAAATGGGAGCTGAAGAGGAAAGAAAAGAATTTTCTTGGAGTTGTTAGAAGTCACCTTACAAATACAAATCTGTATGATAATGCATGTTCTAGAGCAGGCAGTCAGGGACCCACAGCTTGACCTTGTTTGTAAAGTAAAGGAGCCATTCAGTCTAACTAAGCAGCAGAAACTCAATACTTTTTTAATCCATTTCAGCTGTGAAATTCACTGCCATTGGAAATCATTGGGACTAAGAATTCAATAAGATAAAAAAGGACTGAATAATCACATAGATATCAAGAATATATATACCTATCATAATTATTGATTTTAAAAAGTTATGAATAGCTATTGTGTAACACTCACTGGCTGTGAGGTTTTGGTGACTTTCTCTGAAGCTGAGGGTGTTAGACATATTATTTGGTCAGCAGAAGTTGAGGATAACTTGCATTTCTGAGGCCATATTTTAGTCATGCCATAACGTAGTAATAATAACAACAGAAATATAGCAAGCTAATCTTTAAAATTACTGACCTAATCTTTAAAATCCACTTCAGTTCTTATGCCTATCTAAACACAGACAATCACAAGCAGAACACTACCTCCTTTCAGCAGAAATTACCCTTGACTGTAAGTTCAGTCAGAAGTGAAGCCATCTAATGTTTTCTGTTCTGACTTCATATTTTTTTGTCCAAGGATGATCCCTTTCCACATATCAATGCCAACATTTGAAAAAAATACAAACAAGTGCTTTTGAATAGAAAAAATTTACATAAACCTGTACTGATTTAAGTAGATGTTTAAATTACTTCTTCCCAGCCTTATAACCTCCTTCTTATGCACAAAACAACACTTCAAGCACAATGGCTCCAAAATTACTTTGATTTCCCTACCAGTCTTTCTGCCCGTGAATGCAAACACACATGTGGATTACGGGCCTTTGCCAGGCCAGGGACAGTCACCATGTCTCCTCAGACAGGAGGGCGACCCCCACGCCATCCCCCACCATGCCCATGTTCACCCATGGACTTCTCTGCAGAGCAGGGGCATTTTGACAGGGTGGGTGAGCCCCTACATGGTCAGTCAGGCTGATGACCAGGCCAGTGGATAGCAGACTGCCAGGCCTCCTCACAAAACTTACAGCTAGGTTAGAGAGAAACATTGATGGCAAAGCTTTTCATTCCCTAGGGTAACGTGGCCCCTCCTACACCAGGGTCTCGAGGCGCTCAACATTAACAACTAAATGCTTTTGTGTGTGTGAAACCAGAGGGGTGTTGGCCTGGGGGAGGCAGAAGAGCTGTGGCTCTGGGGAAGAAGGGCATGAGCACAGTGTGTCACCTCTTCACTCAGCCACAGACTGTGTGGCCATGTTTCCAAATCCAGGAAAAGGTTTCCAGCGACGCTTTGCTGAACATACATCCCCCAAATGCTGAGGTGGGGAGAGATGGCCATGTTGGGGGGGAGCAGTATTTCCTCAGTATTGTACTTTGTTGGGTTTTTTGACATAGCTACTTCCTCGAGCTGCTCTGACCTGTCAGAATAGTGAAAATGTCTTCTGTTCACATCTCAGGAAAAGATGCACAGCTGAATCAAGGAATGGCTGCGTAAGTAATTTTGTTTTTTATGATTTGAGCCCCAAAAGGTCTTAAACTGTCAGATTTATTGTCTATCCAATTTTATGACTTTTAGTTGTATTTATTCTCTGATGTTTACCATCAAATGTGTCTATGTGAGCTCTGGTTTGTAGGCTTTCATATTGCTAAATCATTTTTTAAGCTAGAGATGGAGCTTCTGAGCTTCTGTTCAACATCAATCCCCTGAGATACACCATTAACATGAATCATTTCTGAAAGTATGTCGTGCAATATGAACTTCGTGTTGAGTCAATCATTCACTCTGATTGAAAGAAGTGATGACCTTCACAGAAGCAGCGTATCACAGCTAAATATCCCAGGACCCTCTTCACTACTGTCAGTCGTGCCTGCTTTTGGAGCTCATGCAGACTTAATCATAGCACAAAAATAGGCTGAAGATTATTTTCCTTTATGCGGTTAGGTCAGTGGAGCTTTAAATGAAGGACTGACAACAAACTGAGTCCCTTAGTGAGTCACAGAGACCACTTTATTGCTTGAACGTTGTCTTCACAGTGGACTTAAAGAAATACGTAAGTTGTACTTTGGTGAGTTTGTCTCATTTTCCTCAGTGCCCATCAAGTAAAATCTTTTTTAGAAGTACTGGCTCCTCAGCAGGTATTACAGCGATAGATGTTTTTCGGTCCTTTTATGAAACAGGCCTAGGTTTTTAGAAGCACGGGTGCACCTCCCTCTGCTGATTCTGTGAATCTGGACCCGAGGCCTGGATCCTGCCGTTCTCAATTTGCAACAGGGCATGAAAGCATAACTTGATCAGCCTGTTAATTTGACAAGTGCTTAGATGACTTGTGCTTTATCACAACTCGCTTCGTGAGAGTAGATGCTGTTTTATGTTAGCACCTATTCCCATACAACTACTGCAAAAGTGGATTGGGGAAAAAAATAGTTTTGTTGTTAAAAGGCGTGGGTTTTGTAACAGGTTCTGGTTTGGCTGTCTTTTGGGATATTGGATGTGTCACTCACCCTTCCAGTACATCAGCTCTTTCTTCTGTGAATTAGCCTAATTATATGTTTCTGCTTTATAAAATCAGTGGGAGGCCTGGTTCAGCCTGGTTCATTCATTAATGATTTACAGGGCTTGGAGATTATTTGATGTAAAAGGGTATAAAAGAGATTCTAAAAAAAAAATAATAAAACAGCATCAGTTCCACACACTTTCACAAAGTTAGTTTTCCCCACTCTTCATATGCTACATTCTGCAATATAAAATATTATATTTTTTTTTCTTTTGGCAAGCAGCCAGAGATTGGGGACACTCTTCTCCATTTGTGAATATGTCATTTTCTTCTGAAGATAATCTGATTTATAACAGTAATTATCTGCTTCTTAAGCAGTATTTTTGCTGCTGAAATACCATATTTCAACAAATATAAACACTTCAGCATGACTAAATATGCAGATTGTGTTTGTCTAAGTTAACATTTGCTCTTAATTTCAAAATTCATCAGTCATTGAAATTACTTTCTAGATTCTTATCTTTGAATGAAGAAAATCAATGTGTTTGCACCCAAGGTTTAGCCAATATATACAGGATAGTCTAAGCAGAAGTAAGATGCATTGACCCCACATATCCTATCAGTTCAGTGTCTTATGGCCAGTATGAAATGTTGGCCATGTAATTTGAAATAATTCAGAGGAAGACACAAAAAACTCTAGAAAGGCAATTACTGAGTACCTTCTCCACACAAAAAGTTTTGTCTTAGCTTATTCTGTTGAATAGTCTGACACAACATTAGAGTTTTGAAGTTCCAAATTTGAGAAAATATATTCTTAATGTAACTCTGAATAATCCTATAAGTTGCATAGTTGGATAAGAAGCTAATATTAATGCAAAATCCTGCTGCTGACAATTATACAAACACCGATATGCTAGACAGAACTGCATTTGGAGGCATATTTTTCTATATTATGCCTGATGTACTAGTGAGAAAAAAAATTAGATGGATGATAAAGAAAAATCATTGACATAGTATTTAAAGAGTAATGAATCGAGTGTTGTTTCCAGTAGGAAATGCCATGCCCAAAGGTAGTCATTTAGAATTCAGAATGCTATCCTGTTCATTTCTTAGAGTGCAGAGTGAGCCAACGTATGGATATGTCCCACCACCATACATACTGCTTATACCCAAAAGCAATTTGATTTTTTCCTAGTAGATATTGAAATGAAGGAATATTCTTTCTGCATGATCACTTAGGACTATGGCATTTAAAGGTCATCATGAAAAGCATCTTCCAGACACCTACTATCAACAGCAACCTCTCAGAGTATTGACTGATAATGATTATGTATTGTTAAAAGTATTTTCTGTCAAATAGAAATAAATGTTTTTCATATTGTTTCCTGCTTCTCGGATAAATAGAAAAAGATAAGATTTTCAGTATTTATTCTGCTGTCTGCTCATGGATGTGAACAGCCCCTTCAGAGTTTAATCTTTATAGCAATATTTTCTTTATAGATATTACAACCTTGAGTTGAGATTTTAACATCAAATACAGTAAATTTTAGTGTTCAGAACTGACAACAGTGATAATAACAAAACATCCCTAAGGCTGTGTGGCAGCAAAGAAGTTTTTAAAGTAACAAAATACATAACAAATCATCATAGACAATTGTCTCCTTCAATTTCTTGAGCCTCTGTCATCATCTTTTCAGGTTACCCACTGAAACTAAGAGAAAAGGCAGGATAGCTAATTGATAGCAGCTAGTTTTGGGTGAAAAGAAAGCTGAAACATAGCCCAATGTAGGGAGGTACTGATTTACTGTTATATTGGAGGTTGGCTTGTTCCCAGAGAATGTCTTTGATCTTTTGGCCATCACAAACCTTACGGAACCTGTAGGTGTAATTGCTACTTTCAAGTCAGGTTAAATCAGGAAACAATCACATTCCTCTCTGTTTTGGAACAGTATCAGGCCATGTTCCAATCATAAACCAGCACACAAGGCTGGGATAAGCACTGAGCTATGAGGGTTGAGGGTGTGTTTTGGCATTGGGTTTTTTTTTGCAGCAGACGAGATACCCACTCCCCTTTGCTTCTGTTTATTTCTGCTTCCCCTCGTGTTTTACCATCCCAAGTTGCGCTGTTAGGCCGTGTGCTGAGGCAAAGCCATGAAACAACCCAGTTGTGGTGCTTCTTATTTTGGGGTTTGTGGGGTTTTTTTTGTAAAAAAAAGTCTTCCAAAAAGAGGAGAAGGAATGCTTGGCTTGAAACATGTTAGTGATGAAGGTTACACTGTGATCTCACAAACATTTGCACTGGTACTTCAGAGAGGTCTAACTGCAGTGTAGGGGGGCTAAAGCAGGGGATAGAAACAAGTAAAAAGGGGCAGATAGTGGAAGGGTCCTTTTAAACTATCTTTATTGCTGGAGAAAATGTCCATGGAACTACATGCTTGAAAGTTTTCCCTGAGGTCTGAATGGAAATACAGAGACTGGGTGTTGTTCTGATGTATTTGTAAATATTTTTAAGTCAGAAGCCATCATGAAGGCAGCAAGAAAGCCCAGAGGACAGCAAAGGAATCATGGTAGCATGGCTAAGGGACAGCGTTTTGGAGCTAGGTATTGGGTAGAAAAATTCGGAATTATGATTAGGGATTACGTGCAGTCTCCTGTTGACTGATTCCTAATGTGTTCAGGCAAGCAAGAATTGACGCCTATTCTCTCAGGATAAACAGAAATATGAGGCAAATTTCTAATTATATTTCTTCTGCTGCTGGAAACAACTCACAAAACTCAAATTATTTAATAGCTACTTAGCCTAAAAGATTAGCACAATTACATACAGCAGAACTGACAAAGAAAGCACGACTAGCCCAAGGAAGTAGCTTCATTATTAATTACAGTAATTATTTATGATGTTTTTGTTAAGCAGTGACAGTGCACTTAGGACTGTATACAGCTGAACCAAATGCCCAAAGGACCAGACGATGACAAGCAGGTGCTGACCATCTGCACCTCATGTCTTTGGTGGATATTGAAAGTGTTGACAAGGGACTCTAAGCTGAAAAGGAAACTATTCATATACTCATAGAAGATATTTAATCTCTTGAAATACTTATATTGTTTTAACACCTAATTGTTACAAAGTTTGAATGCTTTCTAATAATTTCTTCTTACAACCAGGAAGCAAAAGAGGAATGGCTGTATTAATAAATAGAACACTGAGATATGATTTATTCAAAGAAATGAGAGACCCAAGGTTTAAACCCAACTCCCCACAGTCCTCATAGGTTCAGCCCAGTTTCCTTTTTTAGCTGAGATATACTCATTCTTGTTCCCTCTCTTGCACTATACCCTCCCCATCCAATCTTGCTCCTTTTCTGCAGTCCCTTTCAATGAGCTATCTGTCTGCTTGCCCAGGATTGTTGTTGCTGTGCTGTAACTCACCTCTAGCACTGATGTGCAGGGAACTGCTCTTCATTTATTGGAAACTAGTGGTATATCCAAGAAATTTACTGACTTACTCCTCACCTAGGGTATTCCTCATGCACTAGGGTACATGGATTTTTCTAAACACTAGGGTCATGACAACATTTCCTACCTTAACAAATTAACATAGGTAAGCTTTTTTTGTATTTAGACAGGAATCATAGAATGGTTTGGGTTGGAAGGGACCTTTAGAGGCCATTTAGTCCACCTGCCCTGCAGTGAGCAGGGACATCTCCAACCAGATCAGGTTGCTCAGAGCCCCGTCCAACCTGACCTTGAATGTTTCTAGGGATGGGGCCTCCACTACCTCTCTGGGCAACCTGTTCCAGCGCTATGTGTGAAGCACAAAGGTAGGAAGGCCGTATTCATTCTCTACTGGCAATGAATGAAGGACACAGTAGAACAAATAGTAAGTTAATATAATAAACAACTTTGTCACAGGCTCAAGTGCACAGCTGAATTATCCCAGCTGGTTGAGGTATTATACCTCAGCTGAGCTGTGGGAACTGACTATTTGCATACTTTTCACTCATAGGAAGCATGAAGTAATATATGCTCTCTTAAACCTCTGCTAGAGATTTTCAGCAGGCTAAGGAGATGCATATGGTCACATACTCAGCAGTTCTCTAAGTCATCATAACTCAGTTGTTTTTCCAAGTCCTAAGATACACAGGCATGGGCACACCTACTTCTGCTATTTGCTATCTTCAGAATACGGGGTTTCGCAGATTCACTGTTCTTCTGCGTACCTAATTAAAATGAAATATTTTTGATCAATGATTTATAAAAAAACAACATACTTCAGGCATCCTGAGACAAATATGTGGAGTGGAAACAAATGTAATGAGTGCTAAACAGAGAACTCCCTGATGTGTTAGGCCTGTAACTGCCCTGGAAAGGCAAAACGCCGCAGAGCTCTTCTGCTCAGTTGCCTGTGACGGTTTCACACCATCAGACTAATCCAGAGAGGAGCAAGCCCCAACATTTTCATTGGCACTAGTACATTCCACATGCTTATTTACTCTGACTGTCATCAAACTAAAGATAAATCCAGCATCAATATTGCTTTTTTGAAAGGCCTACCAGACAAGATAAATTAAATACATGCTGCAGCATTCTTACTGAATTCACGTAATGGGGGAATTTCAAAAACTGTAACACTGCCTCTCTAACCAAGGATTTGTAACCCATAATTACATTGATACATGTGCCATGTCAGCAACAGCAGTGAAATTCACAGTATTTTTTATGTGAAATATACTGTTTTATAGCATTAATTCACATTTAATGTGTACACAGTAATAACTATAAAGTATGATAACCAAAGTTATATATTTTCTTCAGGACCTTCATTTAAAGAGCTTTCAAAAGAGTCCAAGGAAATTAAAATATCAGTCAGTTTACCTGCAGGATATAGAGCCAAAGCACTATGCACTATAATTTCTTTTACAAGCAGCCCCTTCCTCACATAATGTCCTACCTCTGAAAAGATACAATAGTCATAATACTTGTACATATTGTTAAAACTGCTGTGCACAAACCCAGGATTTTAGAACCAGACAAGAATGCATCACTAGAGAGAAACTGTGTTATTCATAGTGGGCTGGGGAAAGGAGACCGGTAATGAAGGCACGGAATTCAAGAATTTTTTCTCAATAGCACATAGAGATGACACCCATAAAGCAGGAATGTCGCACTCAGGAAGCATAGCTCTTCATCATAAGGAGCATGAACTAATAGGCACTAAATGGAGCTAAAATCTTGAAGTCCCCTCTCTCAAAAAGAGAAACAGCAAAAATAGTGCGTATGTAAGATTAGTAAGAAGCAATATGGTATTTTTATCTTTCTTTTGTCTAATTCTGCTGGCTGCCAGGGCTACATAACACTAGCACGGATCTAAACTGAACATGAAACCTTTCTTCATTATAAAAAGGAGGGGAAAAAATAAAAGGGACACAATGCAGTCCAAGAAATGTACCCTCATTAAACAAAGAAGCAAAAATAGTTCTAGCTTGTCCTGACACTGGACAAAACTTTTGGTAGAGGTAACACAGTAATTAACTCTTCATTACAGACATAAAATGAAATTTCAGGAACAGTTTTACTTGTTAGCTATTTAAATTTAATTCCACATGTAAGAACCAAGTGAGCAGTTGAACAGTTAAGTAATAACTGCACATAAGGTTTATACTAGGTGTAAGAGCAGGAAGCAGAGGTACAGAATAGATATCACTGGAAGCTGAAAGATAAAAGCAACCTCTGATAGATTATGATTCATGAGCTGGATGGATTTACTTAGAATGGCAGAAGCACGCAACACTTGATGGCAAGAAACAGGCATAATCAGAGCTGGCTTTTATCAGCTTTGGCTTGCCAGAACTTTGTGCCAGTAGCTGTCACAAGAGTCTAGATTTCTCTCTATTGCAACAAAATATTCACTAAGAAAAGCACCTTCTTGCTTTCCAATTCCTGAACATTTAAGACTGGCATAAAGAGAGAAGCTGACTTGGCACAGAAACGTAAGAGTTGCCTCCCTGACTCTGAGCAAGACCTATTCTGCTACAAGAAGAAGGTTCCACAGCAACCTCCTTTTAGATTTTTAGATATAGCTAACTAATACTTAGCTGTATAAGAAAAGCACTTGCACCAAAGTGCAGAAACTGTACTGGAATTAAATACGCATTTAATTTGGAGAAAAGTTCCATGATCTGTTACTACCATTCTTACCTTTTCACTCTATAGATTTTATTATTACTATCAGTTCTTTAAAGTGCTCTAATTTGAAATTTTTCTGATAACTCCACAAAGTTCAAAACTTTTTCTGTGCAGAAATCCATGGTACTCTGATGCCTGTGATGACTGAATGGGATTCCTGGTAAAATATGCAGGTGGACATTCATGTCCACTAGTGCAAACATCAGAAGAAAGCACTTAGTACAAGACTACAGGGCAATGACACAGAAACTCCTGAGCAAAGCACTGAGATCTCTTCTGCTTCCTGAGAAGACTCCTGATTCTCCTTGGAGTTTGTTAGTCACCCTTGTGTTCAGCTGATTAAATTTGTTTGTAGATGTCCTGAAGATTATATTGACAGCTCTTTCAGCTTACATCTTAAGTGGTAAGAAGTTGAAGAGTATGAGTTGACATGATATGACAAATGGAAAAATTAAATGCATCGCTGTGTAGCACTTACACTCATCTCCTGCTCACCCCTTGGCATTTTAACTGTGTTGAGACCAATAGTCAAATGAAAGGATGACATTTGGTTTTGCTAAGATAGCTGTGTTATTGGTGATTTATGGCTAAATTCCTTCATAAGTACACAAATTAGCAGGGAGGGTGAAAGTTCGCTAGTCAGAAGATTTGTAGAGTTCTTGATTCTCAGTGGTAATTTCACTGAAAAATAAATCATGTAAGCCATAAATTTAAAACAACTATGAAGGAGGAAAGCAGGTGGAATAAAAGGCTGTTTGAAAATGACCACACAGTGCACTTGTCTGCAACTACAACAAAATACAGTATCTCTTTTAGGCATATCTGCAGATTTAGGACCTTATTCTGATCTTACTTCTACTTCAGTATAAATCAGAGAAGCAGATCCATTGAATTTATCAAAGTTACACTGGATTAAGAAAAAAATACAATTTCCAGAGTAAAATCAAGCTTAGAATTTGAATGTTGATACTTACATACTAGACAGTACAGTCAATGTCATACAATGTTTTTGTAATTTTATGTAGAAAGGGTCAAAATCCACGTAGCTTTTTTTTTTTAACTAACTTTTTTCTATTGCAAATGAAAGTAAGTAGACTTTTTGAAAATATATTCATTTACCTTAAAAAATGTTACTTCTGGGCACATTCTTTTCTGTCAGAATCTTTTTAGGTATCAGAAATGACTGTTTTGTGGAACAGCTACCCAGGGAACAAATATATACCTATAGAGAGTACCCTAATAGTGACCACGTTCATTATCCTAATAGGAAGGGCAAAGGCCCCCAGTTTGCCACAATAACAAAAACTTTAAAAAACAGAAAAAGTATAAAATGACAAACTAGAGAAAACAAAGATTAAGAGGAACAATCAATGGGGTAAAATACTTTCAGGGAGAACATTTAGAGAGTTCCCATACGAGAGATTCATGGTAGCATATATTTTCTCTGTAAAATATAAATTAGGGGAAAAAAAGCACCTGACCTATATTAAATAGCAGACCAGAGAAACCTATCAGAAGTGAAGATTGGGAGCTACATCTAAACAAACAGAATAGAAAGGAGAATAAATGGTAGCAAGCTAAATGTAGAGATGCCATATGACAGACCAGAAGGGATTTGAAGGAGTAACAGTACGGACAGGTACCCTATTAATAAAACTTTTTTCAAACATACCATTACCAGAATGCCTGACAGAGAGTCAGAGGGGACCAATAGGCAATCAAGGTATGAAAGGCACATTCAAGGAAGATGAGGCTATTGCAGGAAAGCTAAATTAATTTATTGCATCAGTGTTCATTACAGAAGAGAATGAGGTCCTGATATCAGCCATTCCTTATGGGAGATAAGGCTGAGGAACTGGCTGGAATTCAAGTGTCAATAGAAAAGGCTTTAGAGCAAATTGACACACTGAACGGTAAGAAATCTCCAGGAACAGATGGTATTCTCTGAAGATTTATAACAGAACCCAAATATAAAATTGCTAAACTACTCACAGTAGTGTCTAACCTATTGCCAAAGGAACAGAAGGTGGGAAATGTGACACCAATCTTTATGAAGGACTCCAGAGAGATCTTGGATCTATAGACTGCAAGTCTGGTTTCTGTACAGGCAAAACGGTAAAACCGTAATAAAGGATGAGATTAATAGATACCTGGAAAAACACAATATTTTGCATCATGCACAGTTTCTACTGAGGGAATATGTTCTTTACAAATGCATTTGAGTTTTTTAAAATTGTCAAGAAGCATGTAGATTACAGTGATCCTAATGCTTAACGTACTTGGACTTTTTAAAAGGCTTTTGACACATTCCCTCGATAAATGCTTCTACAAAATAAATTACCACAGGATTAATGGGAAGCTGTTGCCATGGATTAGTAATGACTTAAAGGCAGATGACAAAAAATAGCTCTAAGTGGTCACCTTCCTCAACCAACAAGTCCCCTAAATACCAGTAGTTGGACCTGTACTGTTCATCGTTCTCCTGTGCTACCTGGCAGAGGGGCTTCCTGCGAGGTAAGACGGCAGGGACTTCCAGAGCTCACTGGAAAGGACAGTGAAATAAAATGGCAAAAGCAGTTCAATATCAGTCAGTGCAGGGTAATGTATTTTGAGTAAATCGTTCCTGATTATAAAAAGAATTGACTCTGAATGAACTATCGCCATCCTGGACAGAGATTTGAGGGTTACTGGGGTTCGTATTACAAGATCATCCACCAGATGATGCCATCACTGATAGCAAATGGAGCATTGGGACTTCTTAGGAAAGGAACTGAGAACAAAACAGAAAACATCTTAATAAAACTTGGATGTGTAACAGGTATAATGCTGCATGCAGCTCTGGTGATCCTGTTTCAAAAACCTTTCAGTAGAAATAAACAGAGGCAAAGATGGCAATAATCTTGGCAAAAAAGCTATAGAGCAGGTTAGGTTCAAAACACGGCAGAGATTTATAAAACAACAAAATATGTCACGGGTTGTAGGTGGTAAATCGTTATTCACTTTATTATTCACAGTTTTTCACAATATTAAGAACTAGAGAATGTTCAGATGGCAACAGTTTTAAAACAAAAGATAAATGCTTTTATACACCATATAATTGTGGAACTTGTTGCTTCAGGGTGAAGACCAAAATTAAAATGAATCAAGAAAAGAATTAGATGAGTCCCTGGAGGAGAGGTTCATTAATGGATTTTAAACACAATTCTACAGATGCTGCTTCTGTTCCAGAAAACCCAAACAACCAACAAAAGCTAGAATAGTATAGAGGGAAAGAGATGCCTCTACATGGTTTGGTCTTTAAGTACCTGTTGCTGCCTTCTGTTGTAAACCTTCACATCACCTAGAAGGGAAGGTATTGTATAGTTATTGTATATAATTGGCAGTTATATACATGGTAAGGCTTTTTTGTCCTATGTTGTTAGCAGGGTGACATTAATAGTGAGCTGAGATGTAACTTTAAGTCATGAATACTTGCCTCTTTCTCTGCTGCTTTCAAAATATAAATTTAGTATGTTCCTAACTAAAGAAACATTTTAACTTTCGGTTTTTATTTTTACTTCTTGCTCTCATTTCTGCAAAAGTAGTGACTGATAAGAACTGTTCTGCTCTTAGATTGAGTTTAGCAGATCCAGTCTTTGTTTCTACACGTCACAGAAATGTTTAAATAAAGTGAAACTGTTGAAGAGCACATTGAGTAGGTTTAAAAAGGCCTAAAACAGGTTACAGGGGTAAATACGTGGCAGGAGCTGTATCTGTTCACAAATAGACATGGACATAACGCACAGATAAAACCAGAGATGCCAACGCAACAGACAGGGTGCCCATGAAATCACTGGAATTCCTCAAGTCTCAAAAAAAAAAAAAGCTAAGAAAAGGTATATTCTGCACTTCCTAATAATAAATTCTAATGACCAAGAAACAAAGCTACCAAATTTGTATTCTTATGTGAGTCATATTTCCAAATTCAGATTTTATAAATGAGAAAAACTGCTTAATGTTCCACCATTTGTCTCAGAGGTATGCAGTTTTCCCCTCAGCTCGAAGTTGCTCTCTTAATTTGGCTGCCAGGAGGCTTTCTCTGCAGCATCTCCTTTGTTGAGAGCTCCTACATAAGTTCTGCTACTGTAAGAGAATAAAAGATATGCTCCAGCTTTTCCTCTATTCAGGGTGGAGATAAGAGGATATAAAGAGAATCCTTCGACTACTGTTAAAAACCTGAGATGTTTTGGCATAACATGGGCACAAATGCAGAACTGCAGAGACAGGAAATTCCTCTAAGTGTATACTGTGGATGTAAACAACTAGTAGAAAGCCTGTTCAAGCAGCATCTTCCTCAGACAGCTCCAGCTCTTGTAGGGTTATCCTGAAAACAAGTTTCCTACCACTTCATGTAACTCATGCGAAAGCTATTTACCCACTCATGGATTAATTTCATAATTTTAGGCGGATACAACAGTCCAGGTAATGTAGGCTGCTTTCCTGAACTACATGCGATTTGCGCAGTTGGGGTAAATTGTGCAATGTGCACACAAACCTGATGTGCTCTGTAGCTAAGGGCAGCTGTGGCAGGGGGTGGGTACTGCACACAGACTAAGAGGGGCACAGATGGTTGCAGTCATCTCACCTCACACTACCCTACAAAAAGTATGTTTCTGCTCTAAGGAAGCCTTTCAGGCTGCTTCTAGAGTCTATAGAGAGGGACAGACCCTCCACAGCAAGGTTCATCCACTTTTCTTGGGTACTGTTTAGGATGGGATTAATTTGACTCTTAATTAATTGATCTGTTTCTTTCCATTGGGTATTAGAGGAAGCCTAGCTGAGGGGTTTACATTTGGTGTGTTTTACATGATTAGGTGAGGGTAATCCTATCCACAATTAAAAAACCAAAAAAACAAAAAACCAAACAAACCAGCATAACCTGTGTCATGGAAATTACTGTGTGAGTGGAGTAGATATGGTTTGTACCTCAGACTTTGGCTTTCTCAGAAGATCTTAAATAAAGGATAATAGTGGTGCTTCTTAAACAATAGTTGTAACTGTATAGTGTAAATGCTAAATGCAAACTGTACAGTCTCAATAAAACAGAGGTGAGGCTGCTATAGCGAGCAATTCAATTCAGTGAAGCGCCCAAAGGTAGCAATCACAGTGCACTTCAATTCTTTAGTCCGACTGCTATGTAACAGCAGCAGTACCTGGTTGCCATCAGCATGTGAATGACGCCCTTCTCTCCTTATCTCTTCCTCCCCAAAACTCACTGGCAGATGAACTATGGTATCTGGCTCAGCAGAAGTTGTACATAAGTATCTGAATGAATAGCTGAATGCTCTTATTCTACATTCTGCCTCACAAGAACTTTTCTGAAAGCTGAAACGTGTGTAACAGATAGGAAATAAACTATGACAATCTGGGGAATTAGTAGAACTCTAACATCTGAGAAAAATACAGCAGTTGCAGCTTGTTTTAGCTTATGGGAGAGCAAACCCAATCCCTAATACCACATCTTCACTAAGCTTTAGTTTTCAGTGCCAATAAACTGTGAAAGTTAGTGTAATGAAGTCCAATGTAAAAATAAACAATATGCAAAATATGCATAGTCGTGTCCCATAAATATAGCATCTACTATGACATTTACACTTCGGAACCATGCGCTTGACAAACATTTTTCATTCTTGCTTGCAATTGATACCCAAGTATGTTTTCTGAATGTATTTTGGTCTCACAGAAGCGTAGTGCCATGTCCTATTATGTTCCACATGCAAGCAGTTAGAAGATTATATGCCAGCCACCAGCATTGTACAAGTCAGAAGTGATTTACCATGGATACATGTGCCTCTTGATGAGTATTTCTAAGATTATACAGCTGTTGTTTATCAAGTATCATTTATAAAGCATTACATGACAGTAAGCTATAAAGAATGCATGTGCAAGCTTGTAAAATGAAACATAATGCTTGGTAATTTAAAAAATATATTCATTGTAGATTTAATTGTTGAATAGTTATGTAGATTTATACCACACAAATAGGGACTTTATGATTCACAATGACTTAGCAGACAGTGAACTTCTTTGCATCACTAAAATTGGTTTATGGGGCTGAGTCGCAAAAAATGTTAAGTGTGTTCACAGGGATCAGTCCTGCATTCTGCACTATTGAAACTTTGCACTACTCTTGACTCTGCCTGTTCATACAGGAACACTGCCGGATTCAGTCCCACCGGCCTGACTGAGTCGAAAAGTTGATGAGATGACTAGTTACCGACTCATGTTAAATCAGTTAGTAACACTGGTCCTGTTTCTAATAGGTTGGTAACGGGACTTTCTTCAGAAAACTATTTTGTAGTTAAAAGTCAAACGGATCGATAACCAAACTTTCTTGAGAAACTTGCACTTTTATTTAAAAGAGAAATCAGTTATAAACAAAAAGGTCAAGAGTTGGAGAGGATTAATGAAAAGTTAAAATGGTAATTTAGTAATTGTGATATATTTGCGCCTTGCCCCTATTTCCCACTATTAGCTGGACTCCCCAGAGGGACAGTAACTCCCATAACTCCCATGCTACGTTGAAGCAAGACACAGCTGATATCAAACTTGTGTACCGTGAGAGAAGTAGTGCAGTGAGCTGACAGATCAGGGTTACTCAAGCTTAATGTTCATAAAGCTCTAGAGACAATAATTTTCATAAAGCTCTAGAGACAAAAAATATCTTTTCAGATGGAATATTTTAATTTTTTAATTATTTTTAACAAGCTGTCTAAATTTCTGAAGGAGTTCTGGTGAAATTGCACTCCCTGACCACCTCTGACACCCCTGTGGGCAGTCCTAGCTGAGAAGCCTACGGTTTTATGTGAATGGAGAATGCCTTTCCCACCTATTCTGCAAAAAAACTTTTTCAGTAGCTTGCCTGTTTCAATGCAGAGAGAACTTAAATTTCAGAAGTCTGTATTCTTCACAAATGCTAAACTCGGTAAATGAAAAGCAAATGTTGTTTCCTTAAAAATTTAAAGAGTGGGTCTGACAAGTGTAGTGAGCCAAGAATAATCCAACAATGTTGGATCCCAGGTGAATGTATAATTGGATGCAGTTCATCACAAAGCCTGTTGACTTTTTTTCTCATAAGGAAGCGGTAAAAGAAAACCTGTTAGTTTTCTGAATGAGTGAGCAGTAGCCTTGTAAAATGTGTGTAACTGCTTGCATACACAGAGTGTAAATATACACAGCATTCATGCATATGCTTTTGTCATATGTTTGCACACCTGTGACTGTAGAATGAAAATAAAGCTGTATTATTCCAGGCTCAAAATTAATGCAGTGTTTACTTACTGAATACTTATAATACAATCTGAACCTAAAATACCTCCACGGGAAGAGTGAAATTCTTGCAGAATACATGGGTGAGATTATTAGATCTTTCCTGCTTTGTCAGTTGCTATCTGCTTTTGACTGTTTCTTTAAGTTATGAGGAATTCTTAGTATAGAAACTATGTACATGTAGCACGCATTTTGCTCTTTCTTTTGCCTGTTTATTTTGGAAGATTGGATGTGTATTTGTGCTCAGACGTCTGAAAAATGCCAATGCCCTACATTAACCCACAAACCAAATACCGAATGCAACAGGAATTTCCTACAAATGTGTCAGATGATGAACACTTGGCTCTGATCTCACAGGAACACTTCGAATAGAAAAATCAGAAGTACTGGAATTCAATTATTATGATAGTTCAATTAACCTCTATTGAACAGATGTAGAAATTATACCTAATTATACATGTAGCTGACTTCAGACATGGACCTCTGCCCACCGAAGACTAATCTAAGATCACCAAATTCATTTCACTTCAGACCTTTGCTCTCAGAAATGTGTACTACAGTAAGTGATTTCACCATTAAATATCCCTCTAGCACCATAATCTTTCTAAAAGGCTGTTCAGTGCTCAATTTTATACTAAGAAACTTAATGTGATATCCCCAAGTGTTATCACAGAAATTTTAAAGGAAAGGTCACTGATAAAAAGGGTTTTTTAAACACGAGCTTTGCTGAATATTGCTGTAAGCCTACTTTGCTTTGGCTCCACAGACATACACCAAAATGCATGAAGTTGTACCTCCAATTTTAATACATCCGTATTTCGGTGACTAGAAAATGTTTTGAATGTATTCCTTTGCACAAGGCCCAGTGCAAGGCTCTATTCTGAGAACCACAGTGGTAGATATACTGAGTTGTCCCTCTGCAAGGTGGTATTTTCTGTCTAGCCGTATTTTTCTTTATGATCCACCAAGTTCCTTAACTTACAACAGCCTTTTCTTACCACAGACAAAACAAAGGTTTGTAATCAGTTATGCACCCACAAACATAAATTATACACTAACATATTCTAGGAAAATATTACCTGCATTGTCTGTGCAATGTCATTTTTATTGCTTTCATGTTAAGACTACAGAGGAAAAAATGAGCACAGAATTTAAAGGCAGTGGCTCTTTCTCCCAAATATGTTTGGTGTTACCACTGTCTTACATATATTATTTGTTCACCTCTTTTCTTATGCTAGCACCATTGCACAGGGGGGAAAAGAGCCTTTTCCACTCCTTCATGACATTTGTTTCTATCTGTTGTTGAGATTGACTGCCCTGATCTTCCTGCTCTCTCCTTAGTTATTTTTATTAATACCCTTATTTTCTTACAGCAGCTGCTTTCCAGAGGGAGTCTGTGGCCTGCATCCAGTGAAAATATCCCTAAATATTCACCACTGTCTCCTGAGTAAGAAAGAGATTAATTGCTTTGTTGTAACTTCTGGGATCCCTGTTGATGGGGAAAACTTTCTGTCATATACCTAGACTCCTTGTCAGGTGTTCACTCACTCATCTAAATTTTCTTCCTAATATTCTGGTAAATCGACGGCATTGGCTGGACCATATTCCCATGGGAATTACACTGGAGATGGAAATTCTCCATTTTATTCTGGACCTATGCATTTTGGATTTCCAGTGGTTGTAACATGTAGTTGCTGTTGACCGTAGCCTTCCCACCTTTGAGGTTACTTTCTTCTTTTGGATTCCTTTGGCAAATATGATGTTACTGAGATAAGCAAACCAACAAGCAAGATGGGGTGGAGGGAATGGCGAGTCAGATATTCTCCTGTGACTATACTGTATCTATACAGGGTCTCACAGATCTGAATATAGTGTCTTCTTCCTTACAGCCACCAGTATTTTACTGGTAATGGTATCTAGTCCCACTGGTAAAATTTGTTACTTTTTATGAGACAAAGTATTTATCTTGACCTAGAGAAAGGAAAACCTAGGTGCACTGCCTAAATTTATACCATTGGTGTAGAGTTATGGGTGAATTAATATTCTTCAATAGTTAACATAAAAGTGAAATGTTTTTCAGTGTTTTCTGCTGTGTGGTCATCATTTTAATGAGACAGTGTTGACTAGGCCATTTCCTTTTTTATTTGTGATTACAGTGAACACCTCAGCCATGTTTACTGCAGGGTAATAGCCTAGCGGAAAGCCGAGCAATTCCAGTTTTCGAACACTGGGAAGTATTTAATGTAATTATAGCTTCTTTTAAAACAACTAACAGCTTGGAAGTATGGGAAAACTGCAGAGTGGATAACTACTTGAATACTACTCTGTGATTGTTTTTCCCATAATGTATCTCTTTTAAATAACGAAACTTCGTTATTGGCATGATAATCTAGTAAGACATTAAACTTCAAGCCTGTTAACAGGGAGGATGTTGTCTCATATTATATATAAACTACAGTTTATGCATTACATTTTGTAATTTACAATTATTGTCTCCTATTATCTACAAGCAATTACATTTACAGTAAGCAGGTTGTAATGGCAGTACTAAGGCATCCTTGCTTCCTATAAACTTGTGTCCTACATCTTCTCCAAAATCACCCCCGCTAGCTAGGTTTCCTCTTACACAAATTCGTCTGCTGTTGTACCTGTGCCTCTCCCTGATCTTACTGCCTTCCACCATAAAATCCTCTTATTCTTCTCGGATCATTAGCTCACCTCCTACAAAACCTCCTGATGTATCCACCAGGCCATCAGCTCCCTCCTGTGCCCCCCATCTACGCTTTATTTATGCTGCCAGGTGAAGAAAAGTCTGCAAGGACTGGCTGGCGTTTGCTGCCTGGTTGGCCGGGCAGTGGGCACGTGTACTGTCAAACACCACATCCCACATGGGCTGACTTTCCTTCCTGCGGCAGCAGCACCGGCAAGGTCTCTGTCCTCCACCTAGGCATGAAGTTCATAAAACTTGGAACAACTTTTATCTTTGAGACTTCTGACAAATTTAATGGAAGGTGGTCGCTGGATTAAAAAATTAATGTGGAAGCAGGTCTGGCAAAGAAGACAGCACAGTCATGTCAGCTTTATATGTGGAGAAAACAGAGCTAAAAGTGACTTTCATAGTTTTAAATTAAGATGTGAAACTTGAAAAGGAGAAGGATTTCTTCTTAGTTCTTCTTCATGGTTTTTTTAGATGCAATGAAACCTTAAATATCCAGCGTGGTCAAGATCTGTTCCCCGAAAGACTCATGACTGCTATATTGCCTGCCCTCCTGCCTGGAAATTTAGGATATAAACTTCTGAAATCTTGCAATTTTTTTTTCTCAGCACATTGCCGATAAGAAATTCCAAAGACATTTTCTCTGGTGTAGAATAAATCCACATGGAGAAGACAATCCTACTAAATGAAAAAGACAGCAATCCCCATTAATTTGTGGATGTAAAAATACAAGACAGTGGAGCTGCCTTGAGCTCTTACAGTCCTGAAGTGATTTGGTCAGCTGAATGTTCAGAGAATTTTGCAGCTGCTGGGACTAAAACACACTGTGGGAAGGCAAAGAAATTGCTGGTTGCAGAGTCCAGAATTTTCAAATGCAAAGGGACAAATATTCAAATAACTTGTCTGTACACATTATTTTGTTTGAATCTCCCTGAAAATACACACTCTCTCTCACACACACAAGTATGCTTTATGCAGACACATCAGTTACTGTTGCGGCTGGAGTTTTTGAGGACAAATGCATACCATAAAGCCATTTTTATATGTGGCACTTACACTAGGATACCCTCAGTAGAGGCCCAGGATTGAATAAGGATTGAATAAGCGTGAAAATTGAAGTGCCTTCGTATTCAAAATGGTGCTCACTCATCCTTGGTCGGAGTTGAACAAAGGCAAACTCAGAGGAGCGTGCACTGCTGGTAGTACTGTAACTGCCTATAGATAAACAGAGGATTTTTGTTTCAGATGTTTGCTACCCAGCAGAGTCCAAACAAAGGGAAAATGTCATCACAGTGTGTCATTTGTGCTGCCACTGCAAGACTTCAAAATGTTATGCTATTTCCTTGAGTCTTACTGTAACACAACCATTATTCTATGTAATCTATACCATGACTGTATTGCAGAAGCTGCCGTACTGTAAACCTGACACTCTGAGGGCAACTAAGACATATTTAAGTGGGATAAAAAATAACCTTCAATAAAACATGAGAGCAATGGAAATTTTTCATTATGTATTACACACAAGAATAATAAATAACAAATTCCTTTAAAATATTGTAAGGCCAAAGACCAGTCAGGTCAGGACCCTCCTGTGCTACAGGCTGTAAAAGCATTTAGCAAATGACTGTTCTTTCCCCAAAGACTTAAGTACATGAACCAGTCACCTGGGGGAGAAGAACGTAATGCCACAGAAGAAGGCATATTAATGGGAGATAGTAACACTACTTCAAACATAAATAGTTCTTATCGAAATTATTCTTTATTGCGTTTGAAAGTAAAGCATTGCAGGTTCACGCTTGTGCTTGGACCTTGTCAGATAAACAAGTTTCAGACTAACCTTGTGAGCATATTGAAATGAAAGAAGTGAATAAATTCTTTAACTAAAAAATAATCCCATGTGTATAAATCATTCCAAGAAGTATTTTCCATGTTTACAAAAGTTGATGACATTTTAAACAAACCTTCACTCAGACCATAAATGCCAATGATACAACTGGCCATAAAGGGAGAAGGCTGGTCTTAGTATGTTGTGCATGTCTGGGGGATGTTTCAGTTTAATTTGAATGGTGCCTTGATGATTGTATTATTTGCATTCAGCTTATTCAGATTTTTTTCTGTAGAAGAGGTATTGATTTTTGTGCTGGTCAATGGAAAGCCCAAGCAATGCCACAGCACAAAACAGTAATAGTGGTAAAAGAACACAACGGAATAATGTTCATTTAAAATGGAAATGTGAGTTAAGTAGGGCAATGACAAAATCTAACAGGGAACCAGATGTTTGGGTTAAAACGAGAATGTGCCCGGTGATGAAAGCTATCTGCAACGGAAGAGGGAGCTCTCACTGCACCGGCCCCTGCCAGCCGGCAGAGGTGGGTTGCCTCTTCTAGCTGAGGCTGTGGAGGTGGTGCCCATTCCGTCACCATTTATTTTCACTCCTGAACATGATTCAACACAATTTTCCTGTTATTCCTTGTAGAAGGCTGTAGCAGAACACTCCACAGCAAATTACAGTCAGATACGAGCAATGGATGACACTTGGTAACGCTTACCAAGTCCAGCTGTCAGAGGGATATTTTCCTGAGTTAGGAAGGCACGTTTTACCCCCATAGCAATAAGTCTGTTTCTTCCTGTATTTGCACAAACCCCAAACACACTCGGAAACGTACTGCAGCATAAATAATAACAAATATCAACTGTGTTTATGACAACCAAGAATGCAGACCGAAGGCTTGGTGTAAAACTCACCGAATTTAATTAGAAGACTCTGACCTCATTGGGTTGAATGAAACAGTGACAGCGTGATTTTGCAATCCTCCTCGGAGTAGCTGTTACCCCTATACATCACTCTTTCTTTTTTTAATAAGCTGTTCCAAGTGACTAAGAAAGTAGTCAAAGGTTAACATAGATAAATAGCTATGTTTTATCCTCCATAAGTAAACAATTTATGCCTAAGGTCTCAATTACAGACGCCCTAGTGGTATTCTTGTTTGTTTGCTTACTTGTTTGTATTGTTTTGGAGATAATTATTTCCAAATAAGCACAAAAGAATGAGATACTTAAGATTCAATGTGATCCTCTGAAAAGATGGCCAGAAAGCATCTACATGCTCGGTGTAAAATTGACTCCAAGTTAGGGATGTTAAAGGCTTGCAGTGACATAGGTGTTCAGTGCCATTATGAGATGCCCTAGGGCACCCTTCCTAATCACCAGATCACTCTCCAGAAGGAGACTAGAAACCTATGTTTCAGCCCATGAACCATGCCCCGTCATTCAGCAGTGTCTGCAGGAGTGCTTACAAACCTGGAGCAGATTCTCTGATGAAAAAATAACTTGCAAAAGCAATGGATCTACGGTATGTTTACCAGTTGAGTCTCTGCTTAATCTTTTCTTCAACCAATGCCACCCACTAATAGCATATCCAGGGATATATTAGAGAACAATAGAATATAGGTTCAATTACCACTCTGGATTCTCTGTTACATGAAATATTTGTTGCTAACCTGTAAGGTCCTAGGGAAGGTCAGTGCACTATGTGCATCCATGCAGCAATCACCTTGTAAAAGACTGTAAAAAGTAACTGTAAAAATAAGTCACCTAAAAATTTCCCTCCATACTGTACTCTGCACTATTCAGTTAAGGAGTTTGGTTATAGGAATGTCATTTCAAAAGTAACTGCAGGACTGAATATCAGCCCTAGAGGCTGAATTCAGGAAGTAAAGCCAGAGAGAAGTATGTTGAGACACTGCAAATAAGAACTCCTACATGTGCTGGTAGGACTTAACTTTTCTGTATTTTATGTGTATATATATATAGAAAGCATGTATATTAAAAAATGACACATTTATTAAGACACATTTACAAAGACACATATATCCCTATGGCTGCTTGTACTGATTATTATGGCTTTTTCTCTGTTTAGTTTTACAAGAATTCTAACCAGCAACACAAGTTTCAATAGCACAGAATCTTCTAGAAAACCAGGGAACCCACCATCTACAAAGATTTTGAATGCTGTAGCGATTCCCAGGGCTCTACTTTTAGGTGGACTAAAATTATGGAGGAGTACAAAGTCTGTAACTTACAGGCCAGTCCTGTTAGCTGGGCACATACTGTCCTGAAAACTTCAGATTTTTTTTAAGTCTTCATCTAGATTCAGTCTTCCACTATTTAGCTGCATAGTCACACCTCTGGCTTTCCTTAGATGGACAGAATATTATCTTTTTTCTTTTTCTTTTTGGACTTTTTTTGTTGTTGTTATCCTGTGTTTGGCATGCTCACATCGACTCATATATTGGTCTACCTTTTGAAATATTGTCCCAGGTCACTGACATAAACATCTTTTGCATCTGGCACCTGTGCAGGTGCAAAGTCCTTGCCAGATTTTCACAAATGTGGAAGGTTCTCGGGAAGCATGAATCCAAAAATAGTTTTATCAGAACAGTATTGGATTGTTGAGGACTGAGTGGTGTTACATAAAAAGATGACACAGGGACCTTTGTAACACAGATCTGTTGTTCTGCTCTGATCAGAACTCTAAGCATGGATCACCGATGTGATTTATACGGTACATCCTTTCCATTACTTGCAGGATAGTCACTAGTTCATACTTGTCTGAAGATGTCTAAAGCTGTGACTTATAACAGCTCTTCGGATTCCTCTGCCAGAACACGCAGCTTGTGGGGCCAAACTGCAACGCTGTGTTTCATCAGTGTATATGCAGCTGTCGCCGATCTTTCATCCCTTAGTGGCTGGGCTACCAAATCCATTTGAGAGGCATACTTTGCTGTTGCATACTATCAGCAAAACTTATTTCTGCTCATTATTTCTGGAAACACCTTTTTGGTGGTGCTTTGTAAAGTAGTAGGCAGTGTAATCCAAGTATTCTGCCAGTTCCATACCTACCATGATCAACCTTAAGGACCTCTGTAAGAATGAAGGTTCCCTGTTGTTTAATTGTTGTTTAATTTGCAACCCCCAAACAGCGCTGATCTGTGCCTGCTAGATGCATCAATTCCTGCAAGAGAAGACCTAGCAGAAATCTTGGAGGAATTACATGTTATTAGAAATGTATGGGACAAATCCAGAAATACAAACACAGCTTGACTTAGAGATCTGTCTTTGTGTAACTTACGTTTTTGTTCTTTATCCATCCATATCAAGTTTTTCCTTATTAGCTAAGTCCATAGTATTTTAGTCAGATCTCTTTTTTCTTTACATCCACTTTTGTACGAATTTTTCTGCCCTGTACAATTTTTTTCCTGTAATTAAAGTTCCAGTTCATTATCACTTATTACATGCCAAGGTGCTATGATTCCTCGCACATTGACATTGCTTTCTGCAGTTTTACATCTTAACTCCTTAAAGACATTTTTCACTCCCACCAAATGGCCCTACCATGTTCTTAGTACTGTCTTACCAGTACACTTGCTACCTGATACTCCCTGCCAATGCATCCTGGGGACAACCTCGTGGAGCAGTTCTTTAAACACAATGTACCTAATCATCTTTTCCAATCTTCTCATTATCATTGAAGAAAACTCTTGGTAACAAATGGGTTAGCTCTTCTAATGCCTTCCTTCTTTGTCTTTTATGCATGCCCTTGTGAAGTCATTACTGAGCTCAGTAGAGGAGGTTTTACAATATCAATTATACTAGTTGGGTTTTTCATTAGCTTTATTTTTACTTCCTTTATCAAGCATTCAGAAGTCATGGCACCCATGTGTAGCTTAGTACAATTCCCAAAGAGATAATAGAAGACCAGCTGATGCACAGAAGCCTAAAGGAGTCCCAGCTGAATATTTGTAGCTGCAGACGCTCCTATAATCTCAGCTGCCACCATCAGTTATTATTGCATGATGCTCTGATTGCACCACAGCTTTATTTCTCATCTCCAAAGGTAAAAGATCATCTCTGTTACCTAGTAAGCATGGTAGAGACAAAATTCATGCTCTAAACTCTGTCCAGAGACTCCATGTTCCTTCTTACCAATTTCTTGCAGACAGAAAAAAAAAAAAAAAAAAAGGAATATTGCTAGGGATTGAGTTCTTATTATTAATACCTTGGGAATTATATCATGTCCTTAGGTGAGTGCTGGCTGTTGCAACAAATGTTCATTTAAGTGTGCACATCCTACTTTCCCTGGCAAACCTTCCTTCTGCATGGCCAGCTCTTTTTCAGAGAGACATCACTGCCTCCATATAGCCAACAAAGGTTATCCAGCTTGGGATCCACCTGGGACTCTGAGTCTCTCACCTCTTAAGTCCATGGCAAGTCAGTCGGAGCTGAAACTCCCCTAGTTTTTCATTCAGTTAATTAGCAGTCTCCCCAAGTGTGTGTCTGTATGTGAGCCTGGCAATTAACAGCTGCTACTTTTAAGAAGACACTAATTTGTGCTTTCACATTTGTAAATATATAAATACATCTGTTGTAGTCTTATCCATCATGTTATTGACCTTCACTAGCAGATTGTGAAATTCTCTCTGTTAAATTTTTCTTCAACCTTCTTTTCATAAAGCATTTGCTCATTTTTTTTTTGCATAGTTTCCTCTTTATTGCTGAATTCATATATGGAACAGAAGCTGACAAGGGACCTCCTGAGCAAAAAGTAGGGAAATTGATGACAGACTCCTTAATGTACAGAAGTACAAATCCTCCTTCCTACAGTACAAACTCTACCTCCTATAGCTAGAGACTATGCAAAAAGTCTTCAAAGCTGCATCTGGTCACAGGACACAGCATAGTCTTTGCGGCTGCCTCAGAAACTTTGCTTTGGTTCGGAGCATTTTGAGATGTTTTGGTCTTTTTTTTTTTTAAATCCTAGGTGACTTTTCTAAAAATAAATCTGAGCCCTATGCCTGTGAATCAGCTAATGGTAGAAAAAACAATTAATAGAATTTGACCAGAAAATGCACTTTTAATACTCTCCGCTCGCTCTATTTTCTTTCTTCTTTACAGTCTAAAGGAAGAGTCTGACTGATGTTTCATGAACTGTAGGGAAAACAGGAAAATCTTGAATAGAATTTATATAAAGCATTTGATCCCCTCCTATGAGGACTAAAGAGGCATAGTCATTTCACTTGAAGATGGGAGACAGGTATGAAAGGATTATCCAGAGTTCTTTCAATGATTTAAGAAAGTCTGCCCTACTTAACAGGATAGTTAGCCTTTCTGCCGCTTGAACTGGAGGATATAAAAGAAAAAGTACCCAGCCAGCCTTAGGAAGCCAGGAATTATGAGGAGCTCCAGCGGAGAGCAGCTACGAGAGGAAGAAAACTTCTGAGGAAAAAAAAAAGGGTCCTAAGGTCAAACCTCTAACAGGAGCCCAGATGACAGCAACATTGACTTCAGACACTTTTGATCGCTACACCTAACTTCTTAATGGAAGGGAGAGAGAATTAACAGAATGGGAAAACCAGAAGCAGCTCTCTGGGAGCACTAAGGGAAGGAGTCACACTTAGAGGTACTGAATTAGGCACTGCTGCCATACATGCCCAACTTGTACTTACCACCACAGTTGCTACACCTCCTATCGGTCCATAGCAAAGGAGAGACCAAAGCGCTGGTTGTGCAGAATGCCGTTCATAGGCAATGGTGGTCACCCCACGGCATTCCTGACACCATCTCATCACAGTTTGGGCTTGCAGGACTTCTGCCTCCAGATCTCAATCTCCTTCCTTAGCGCCAAGTGACCACCAGGAAGAAAGGTCTTCTGGGATCCCCTAGGACTAGCGTGCAGGGTCAGTGCTGAAGTCCAAGCTGCCATGTGATGAATGGCAGGGTTGACCTGCAGACCTTCAGATAGGCATTTAGGAGACTGTGACCCAAGGAGGAGGAGCCCAGCTGAGGCAATGTAGATGGCCTAGCTTTATCAAAGGCTCCGCAGCCGAGCAGCGAAATAAGCAATGTGGGAAAGGTGGCTTTAGGCATTTTAAATAAGAGAACAGTGCTGGATCTTTGGAAACTGATTAAGCAAGAACACAGAGCTGAGTCACTCTGTATTTGTCTCTCTGTGTGCATGTGTGCATATACAGTCACATATTTTTGTAAGCGTGTGTGTGTATTTGAGAGACGATATGAAAAAAAAAAAAGAGGCATGCAGTTCCAAAAGCCACTGCAATAACGACTTGTGAGCTAAAGCTGTCACATCATATGAAACAGACCCAGA
Organism: Phalacrocorax aristotelis; assembly: GCF_949628215.1. NCBI lineage: Eukaryota > Metazoa > Chordata > Aves > Suliformes > Phalacrocoracidae > Phalacrocorax > Phalacrocorax aristotelis. Next base: position 42,900,703 of record NC_134277.1, read on the forward strand.
GAACACGTGAAGATGCAGTCATAGATATTTTAAAACTTGTCTTCAGTGTTTCGCTCACATTTGGTAGCATTTAAATCTGATACCCTTTATGCCTTTTTTTTTGTGAAGCCACCATTTGCCCTTTTGAAGCAACGTTTGATGAAAATGCAAAAATTCTTGGCTAGCAAAAGATTTACTTTTTTTATCTCCCAAAGTCATATCACTCAGCTTCATACAGTGAAAAAAACATTGACGTTCTTCTGAATAAAAGAAGGATTAGGAAGATTAAAAGGCACACCACTGGACTTGTTGAAAAAACGCTCAAATATTATATAGCCTTCTGCACAGCTTTGCCTTGCAGATCACAGCCAAAACTATTCTCATCTTTACTTTCGGGTAGTTCAGAGAGATGCCAGGTCCAGATCCCCCGTATTGAGTTTTTCATGAAAGTTGCAGTAAAAAGGACATTGCAAATAGAATGTTGCTGAGTGAATGATCAAATTTTATTTATTTTTGGTATTACAGCCAGATGTTGCCTCAGGAAGTTGAAACAAGGAGTCAGGAACTGACAGCTTAGTAATTAAATTGGGAAAGTTGGCAGGCCTCCTGCTACTTCCTCTAATACGTAGCATCTATGAATGAAAGTGTGCAGTATCCCAGTGGCTCTCCTTCCGAACTGGCTCATCTATTACCAGGTAATGATTTTCCGTCGAGGCAACAGCAAAGCACAGGGCCTATTACACCAGCTACATAAAGTTAAAAAGACATTACGAATAAAACGTTCGCCATGGCTTTTACCAACATTTCTACACAAGACTGCCTAATGCTGACATGTGTTTATTATACTTAATAATGTTACTTGAGCTCATTACAGCTGTCAAAAATCTGAATAGAGTGTATTTTTCCCCGGGTTTCTCTCTGAAAGACTTTGCAGTCACTAAGCCGAAATGAAGGGCAGCCCAGAGGAGGCTGAAGGCCCCGCTGGCAGCCGAGTTGCAGGGATGGAAAGCTTGCAGCCGATCGTCCATCCCGACCTGAACACCATCACACCTTCTCTCCCTCTATCGGGATTTCTCCCCTAGCCGGGAATCTGACATTTGGCACTGCGTCCTGCCGGAGCCGCCCGCTGGGCCCACACGCCCGCAGAAGGTATGCGAGAGTCGCTCCGGCCCTGGCACCGAGGCGGGAGCGGCACACGGGCCCCGAGGGTGCTCCAGGCCGGTGTTCGCAAGCCCAGCCTGGGTGTTCGCTGAGAGAAAAACTTTATCCAGAGGCAGCGGGCAGCGCAGGGCAAATAAAGAGCGCGGCTGCGGCAGCGGCCCCGCGCTGCACGGTGAGGGGGGCGGGACGGGGCAGAGGAACGACTCCTCTGAGCCGGCGGCCCGGGCTCCCGCTTGCTTTCGGAGGCGGCCGCCAGCGCCCGGGGGGCGAGGCCATGCCCCCCTCCCCACCCCACACCTGCCCACGCCGCAGAGCCCCCGCCGGCTTTCCGAGGGGGGCAAAATGGCGGAGGGGGCCCTTCTCCCCGCTTTCCTCCTCACACCCCACCCGCGCGCGGCAAGGGGGCGCGCGCGGCCCCGCCAGGGGGGCGGGGCGGGGCGGGGCAGGGCGGGGGGTCCGGGGCTGCCGCCGCCGCCGCCGCCGCTGCTGCTGCTGCGGGCTGCACTGGCGGGGCGGCGGCGGGAGCGGCGGGCTGCCGAGGTAAAGCGGGGCCGCCGCCGGCGGCAGCTCTGGGCAGGGCTCCGCTCCTGCCATGTTCGGCGAGGGTGGGGGGGGGAGTGTGTGTGTCTGTGAGGCGGGGAGGGGAGCGGGGCGCGCCGCTGGCTGTCCCCTCGCAGCCCGGGTGTGGCGCGGCGCGGCGCGGCGCGTCCCCCCGGGGCCCCTTCCGCGGGTGTCCGTGGCCATGCAGGGGCCGCGATGCCCCGTCCCGACTCACTCGGCGGGCGGGCGGGCGCGGAGGGGAGCGGCGGCGCTGTCAGCGCGGGGTGCCCGGGCGCGGCAGCGGGGCGCGTCCTCCGAGCCGGCGGCGCGGCGGTTGCGGTCGTCTTTAACCCCGTTATAACGCCGCTGTAGCGTCGCGTTAGTGCCCCGCGGAGGTGGGGGGGGAGGATTATTTCTTCTCCTTTGCAGACAAAAGCGCACCCGACACGTCGTGAGGGAGCGCGTTTGATAATATAAAGTCGCGCGTAGGAAGCGCTAAAGTGTGCTCGGGACCCTGACAGCCCCGAGCCGGGGCGGGATCACCCCTCCGCTGCTGCCGAGCCGACCGTCGCTGTCCTCTTTACCGTTGTTTGCATACACCAGTAGTTATTTTGGCGGAAAAAAACCCACTCGATGTTTACAGATTTGCTTAAAAAAAAAAAAAAATCAAACAAACCAAAATAAAAAGGGAAGCTAATGGGTCTTGGCAGCGCTTGCTGTAAAAAAGTGATCAAGAGTATGGAAGCGGAATCCCAAGGATGGTGCGCTTTGCTGAATGAAAGTCCTGCGCAGAGAGCGCCACGGTGCCCATTAGATTTCTTTTAGCCGGCTACTTACTTCATCTTTGTGCGTGTTGAATAGTTATTTACTTAAATAACTCGGTAGATGGCCAGGAGGGCGTGCAGGGGCGGCTCTTCGGCTCCTGCTGGAAGTGAAATTCCGTTTCCCCGCCCGCGCACCGTCGGGCCTTGCCCAGGGACACCGACCGGGCTCGGTGGCGGCCAGCGCTGTGGCCGGAGCAGGGGCTGCTCGTGGGTGAGTGAGGGTCTGCAGGGTCCCCGCTGCTGCCGCCCGGTCACTGCGATGCGCTGAGCAAATACGGTGTGAAGGCTCAGCAGCACGCCTGTGTTGCAGGCTCTGATACAAGGAGGTAGTATGAATGCTGTTTATGCAATTTTGATATTTTCTTGTGGTACGTTTTTGTTTGTATTTAGAGCGAAGGTTTGGTCAATTGATTCTGTGGCAGAATTTTGCTGGTTTTTGTAGAGTTGAGATTATGCCTTTGGCTGAGACGTGCCTATTAGCATTTTATAGCAAGCTGCGTGTAACGTGAAATACGGAGGGCTAAATCATTGGCAATATATTTAATCCATAAAACAGTCTTACTTCACACTTTGAAGAGAGACAGGACATAATAGCATGGATTCTAAAAAGAAAATATTTAAGGGAGCAGCACAAAAATAGTATTGTCTGAGGACTGTGGTGGATCTGAAGAATGCCCACCAGGACAGTACAGCAACAGCCCAAAGAGAGGAAATTCACAGGGGCTGCTCTATGACTCTTACCATTGAAAAAGTTCTTATGAAGTTTAGCAAGCGTAGGTTAATTATGTATGACGCTACAGTCACCTGAAGGAATTGAATACTTAGTGCAAGAGCCTGTGCATGTGGGAGAGGCAGAATTAAGGTAGAGTGGTGTCGGTGTAAATTTAGACCAATTGTGTCATTGTGGCAGAAGTTGCTATGTGGACATCACTTGTCTGCAGTTCTGGTTATGTCATTTCGGAAGAGTTGGAAGCAAAACTGAAAAAACCATTGCTCTTAAAATAAGAGCATTGAGAGCTGGTGTGTGTTGTGTTTTGTTTTTAACCAAGAAAGCTAGTTTTGATCTAAAATCTTAATTAAATCTTTCCTTTGTGAACCAAGGTAAGAGCTTGATGTGTTAGCATCTGTCTGTATCTGATTTAATACGAGAGAAGGTTGATCTCAGCTTTTTACATGGGTAAGCTTCCGGCAAAATATATTTTGCTAGATGAAGGGCTGCAGGATTTGCCCTTGCCTAGTAGCATTACAGTGTTAGTAAATGAGAGTGGTTACTGGTATAGGATCTGCCCCAACCTGGGTTGTCATTATTCTGTGACTAAGTGTGCCTGTGAAGAGTGCAAAAGCTGGCTGCAAAGCAGATGGTCACACTTTGGGGTACCCTGTATCTTGCCTGATTCTCTTCTGCACCTCCTTGCACAGCTGAGGGGTCTTGCAGTCCACTTCTGCTTTCAGGCTAATTCTCCACAACAGCAGTATGATAAACCACCCCTGTTACACCTGAAAATCAGGTTCTCACCATGTAGAAGGAGTGACACCACCAAGTGCTGCTTCACCATTACGCCTTTTTGGCTTTCTTCTGAAGCAGTTTTTTCTGTATTAAAATTGTTTTATTGATGTAAGCATACTAGGTCGTTTCAGGGGTAAGGGGTCTCTGGTGTGGGCAAGGTGTAGAAGGCTCAATATTCTCACATACCCATATTTCTGTGGAACGGAATGAGTTATTCTAGCAAATTCCCAGTTATGAGGTGCCCACAGGTGTGTACAGCAGGAGTTTGAGCAGATGTGCCTGGAAAGGATCATCCATTTTAACGCTTCTGTCTGTATGGATATGGTGGGAGAGGTATGTAGTATAAACAAAGTCCCTGTTGACTTCTGTGGTTTTACATGTCTGTAAAATCAGAGTTACCATCAGTTTCAATCAGATCTCTGCTAATGCTTGTGTTTCTTGTGTGAAACACCAGTATTTTCAAGAAAAACATCTAATTTTCCACTACTTTTGTACCCTAGTGCATGATTCTCCTTGTGAGTTTTATCAGCAACAATTTAAAAAGCTGCCGCTTCTCAGTGGGATGCAGTACAGGGTCCAGCCAGTGTCATCCAACTGTTGTGAGCAGTTATGGTGTGCTTTCTGTCATGGTGGAACTTTCTTCTAACCCTTCTCAGCTAACGGTTACTCTACCCATGAAGTGTTAACGTTTTATAACATATTTAACACATTTAATAACCTGTTGTTTCAGTAGTATCCTGTAGTGTTGAACTCTGTAAGTTATCTGCATTAAATCTGTTGTATTTCATTATTATTTTCTCTCTCCTTGTTTATCTATTAGCAGGAGACAGTAGTTACTGAAATTCCCTAATATAGCTTAGCTGATCTTACAATATTGGAATCTATTCCAATGCATTTTGTAAGTGCAAACTATTGTTAAAGCTTAGGCAAAGCAGTGGGAAAAAATTATGTCATATTTTGCTTCTTCGTAGGCTGTGTTCTAATTAAATATTCAGTATTATTAGAGAGACGAACTTTCAGTCCTAAGATACTGATGAAAATTCGGTAAAATCATATTTCCCTCCTTCAAAGCAATGTGTTGTATTCCATTTGCTACAATACTGGGAAGTCCTTAAGAGTTGAAGAGTCATTTAACTTTCTATTCTCTGTAACCTATAGTTTAGTTCGTATTCAAGGTAGATAGATAGATTGGAAAATGCTGAACATGTAGGAAGTACAGACATAAAAAACTAGAATTAGGCCCACTGGGAAAAAGCCAAATGGTTATGAAATACAGGAAAGTGGAGAGAATTTGTAGAATAGACATTTACCTATAAGGAATACTTTTTTTTTTTAGGAGCCACTCATGTTAGTGAAAGCAAAAAGAAATTAATTTTATTAAGTATTTATTTAGTTTGTTGAAGTAATACTTTGGTGGTTTTGGACTTATGTTCTACACCAGCCTAACTTTTCTCTACTGTTCAGCTCTTTCTTATGTCCTGACACAGTGAGCTGGTTATTTTCAGCTTTGATTACAGCCATATATATTTTTTTAGTGCTCTAAAGCGAGTCTGTAGGGCAACAGACCCTACTATATCACACGTCTTACTTATTACTTTATTTTTCAGCAATTACGGCAAGCGCTGATCAGATCAGAATTAAAATTATTTGGATATAATTAAAATTTGGCACTATTAATTAAATGATGAAATGCATATGAGCTCATTCAGTTTCCCTTTTCACTAGATTTGCTATTTTTGTTTTTAATATAGAGTGCAAGCTGTTGCTAATTAGCATGGCACTCTGGAGGTGGTCTCTATGGAAGGTAAATGGAGAGGATAGGATGAAGGGGAAAAAAAAAAACCCAAACCTGGAGAAGTAAAAGTGCCAAACCTGGAGGTGTTTAAAAGCTTTGCACATAGAGTGGGTTTTGTCCTTCTGATTAGACAAGTGATGTCAAAACCTTTCTGGGTCACGTGTAAAACTTCAGACCCAAGTTGAATCCTGTGCCAATGTGTGCATTTGTGCAGGGTACAGGCAGAGGGGCCTCTCCTGGGAGAGTCTCGTGTTTCTCTCTTTTACTTCTCGTGCAGTGCGACGGCCTGTCCCCCGTTTATTCGGCTGGCATGGGGAGTTGATAGATGCCAGCGTGTGGCTGGGAGCACGTGCGCTTCCAGAGCTGCAGGAGGTTCACTGGAGAGGTGCCACTGGTGCTACCACCATGCAACAGCTCTGGTGCGTTTGCCATGGCATTTCTCTCATGGGTACAGAATATTACAGACACCTATGTCAGTTACTGTTATTAAATTGCTGAATGCTTATTTACATCAGGTGCGCCTGTAATATGCAGAATTCTGCTTACCTTTCCTATATGGTGTACAGAAATGAATATACACGTGGTATGTGTATAAATATTTCCGTGGCTGTTTTTCTGTGTTAAAACATATTTCGTGCTCTTGGGTGGAACTTCTGCAGCTGCTGAGGGGGCAGGTTTTGAATTTGCACAGCATAATCTTAAGGTCCAGGTCTGCTGATTGTTGTTGGAGTATTTGGCAGTCATGATTCTGGAGGTTTTAGCTCTTATCTAGGCAGATATGAAAAAGCTGCTCCCTGCGGCAGCAATATGTAGCAAAGTAATAGAAGACAAGCTTTAAATAAATGATAAATTGAATCTTTATTAAACCCATTCTTGCATATGGGGAGCATCCTATGAAGTCGTAGAGAAAGCTGCCTTCCTTGGGTCTCTGCATGAAACCTGATTCACCCCTGCAAGGGCATGCTTTGCACTGGCAGGCAAGGAAGATTGCTCTCGGTGCAGGTAACACGTCTTCCTTTTCTCACATCTCCTTCCTCTTGTATCTGTTTTGACCCATGTCTAGATTCTCTGCAGATGCTTTGTTATTAATCCTATAAAGTGACTGGCATGTACTGTTCTTTTTCATCGAAGTAATATAGTACACCCTGTCCCAATATAATGAGTAATAATGTTTTCCTTTGAGAGGGTGTTTTAGCCCATGGTATTGGTACATGCAAATATTCCAGCATTAGGTGCTATTTGGAAATTTAATTTAGCAAAAATCTTATAAGTAACTAATAAGAAAATCCTGTTCTTCAAAGCTTTCCATCTAGAGTTCAAAAAAAAGTCAAAGGAAGTTACAGATCATATGTCTTTTATTTTTTCTGGGGTCAACTGCAGGAAGTTGTATAGCTACATTCTAAACCACATTCAGTTTTCTCTGAGTGTAGATTTTTTTTTTGTTTGGTCAGTGTTAAAAAAGCTGTTCTGGAGTGATCTGCGTTCAGGTGATCCAAGATGCCACTCATGAAGCAGTGCATTCTCCTGTTGAATCCTTTGTGCCGCTCCTCTGAGGTTGTCCCCAGAAGAGCTTGCTCTGAGATAGAAAGTACGGTAGCTGATGCTGCTCTGTATGTCAGAGGACCTATAAAGTGATGCTGTATGATCTAGGTGAAATATGTGAAAAGCTTTGTTGTGTTTTCATAAATAGTTTAGAGTTTTAACTTGGAGCAGACACCTCGTTTCAGCCATCAGCAGATGTTAATATTTTAGCTAAAATACTTCCCTTTAAAAATTCATTGGAAAAAGAAACAGAGTGCTTGCCAGGTTTACTGTACTGATTTTTTAAGTTTACTGCTTCTTAAGATACGGGGTATTGCCATCCTTTCTCATGCAAAATGTGGGTTGACATCCATGGCTGTAAGATCATGCCTCACTTGTTTTCTTTGTAAGTTTTTCACAAAGAATATTAGCTACAACATTAGCTTCTTGCTTGTATTATAGTATTGCCCAAGGGATGTTCGGTGTCCACCCACATCGCTTCCTTTCTTCTAACCTCTTATTCTTAGGGCAGGGGTATTGTAGGAATAAAAATATATAGTGATTAAAAAGCAATGTTGAATTTGAGTCAGCAGCGTGCTCTTGCAGCAATGGAGACTAATGCCATGCTGAGCTATATTAGCAAGAGTGTGGCCACCCGGTTGAAGGGGGTGAATATTGCTCTTGATGAGGCTGTTCCTGGAGTAATGCTGTGTCCAGTCATCGTCCCCCAGTGCAAGAAAGGTAGGAACAAACTGGAGAGAGCCCAGGGGAGGGCTGCTCAGGTGGATGGGGACTGGCGCACATGGCATACATGCAGATGCTGAGCGTTCTGGGTTTGCCCAGCCTGGAGAATAGAAGATGAATTGCTGCCTTCCGTATCCTGTTGGGCTGTTATGGAGCAGAGAGAGATGCTCTTCTATGGGGTGTACAGGGAAGGGATGAGGTGCAGTCATTGCACATGCCCAGTCAGAATTTCCCCATTTCAATAAGGAAAAAAATTAACAGTGCAAAAGGTTAAGTTCTGACCAGGGGTCTGTTGGAGGCTGTGGGATTTGCCCATGGAAATTTACAAACTTGACTGGACAAGACTCTGAACAACTTGATCTAACTTTGAAATCGGCACTGCTTTGACTGGGAATTGGAGGACACGGCTTCTAGAGGTCCTTTCCAGCCTAAATTGTTCTGATTCTGTAAGATGATTTCCCACAGAGAAGATAAGTATCATAAGAGTTATGCTAAATGTTCTTTGTAATTATATTTTCAGAAGGGAAGAGCTGTTTGCTGGATCAGAGGAGCGCTTTGTGTAGCACTCATGGTGAACATAATTTCAAATAAAAATGATTTTGTGAAAAGCACGTGCAAAAGGAACATGTTTAAACTGTGTGGGGCAAAGTGCTTCTGCATCATGCTGCTGCCATGAACAGTCACAGTTGTGTTGCCATGTGTTGAGAATGACTGACAAGTAAGTGTAAGGCATATCAAGTGGTAGTTTTTGCTGGACCTGTGGTTAGTGTAGGTCAGTTCTTCACAAGGCTGGGGAGGTATGTCACACATACTAAATTTGAAATGGCTGTTATAAGCTGGTGTAATATAAAAGTGCCTTTTTTTTTTTTTGATAGAGTGACTAATGAAGCTCTCTAAGATTGATTGCTGACACGTCCTTTGGGCTTGATGTGATGACAGCACTCTGATGGAGTGGCTCGCTGATGTTAGTTGTGGCATCATATTTGAGCATTTGTGTCTTGTAATATACAGCTTGAATATAAGATGTGATGTTTTTATATATTGATGCCTATATGTAATTTGAGAACACGCATATTTGTTATGCTGTATGCCTGTGTGTATACATTCTTACTTGTGGGAGAAGGGAGGAATGTATCCACAGTAACCTCTCTGCTCCCCTCAAAACTAATTATGTTTTTCTTTTTTTGCAAATAACATTAAATGACTTTTACCAGTACTTGAGTTAAATATGCTAGCTGGGATTCAGGCTTAAAAGTTAAGATTGTTGTTCTGCTGCTCAGAAAGACTGTCAGAGACAGTGTATGTGCATATAACCTGCAGCAGTGTAAGCAGATACTAATGAATCTAGGCTGCAGTATTTTCTCTGTGGGCCAGACTGAGTGTGGCCTTTCTGCAGAGGTACAATGAGCTTGTGTAAAAGCTTGAATGGTTGCTGTCGGTGCTCTGTAGGATGCATAGACTTGAGCGCCTTTTCCCTGTGGGGGCTGCCTACCTGTACAGACCACAGGGTGTGAACCAAGGAGGCACGTTAAGGAGAGCAGGCTGTAGCTCAAAAGAGTGTTGAGCAGGACATATGCAATCTTGTACTCGTAAAAGGGAAGGGAAGTGGCAGCTTTTTGCTCTGGCCCTTACCTTCCTTGAGTCCTGCTTTTGTCTTTAATATTCTTTATATATATATATGTATGTATGTATGTGTATATATATGTACGTATGTATAAAAGCATTGAGATTCAAGCTTTTCAACTTTAAGTCAGTCTTCCAAAAGGACCAGAAAGTGACTTAGTAATCATGAGATAACAGGAATTTTAAATCCCTTTTAGCTGCTCTGTGTGTTTAAATCATACTCAGGATGTGTTTACCAGCATTGTACACATATAAAAGGGAAAGATGATTAATTTTAAAATAAATACTGAAATGCATGATTTGTTACTGAGGAAGCATATGAAAAGGGCCAAATATCACTAGATTCAGATCAGAAATACGGGAGCAGCTCTGCTGGATCTAACAAGAATGCAATACAGAAAGAGCTTTGCTGACAGATCTGCTGTTTTACACAGAATCAATCTGGGTTTTTTGGTTGGATTTTACAACCAATTTTAACAATGTTAAGTGTATAACTTTTGATTTAGAGTATTTCCTGATTTGGGAAGCCAGTAGAGAAGTGAAGTGTTTTCAAAGTAATATTATGAGTACTAAGGGTTGGACAGGCAGAACACTTTGTTAGTTCAACACTCAATTGTTTCGTAGTGCTGCTGATGCGAGGGAGAAATACGAATTGTATTTTGTGGCTGCAGTTTCTGCGCTCTGGTAGAGTGTCTGAGACCAGGCAACTCTCTGCAGAAGATGAAAAAGGGCAGTACAGAGCAATTCCTTTTTTCTCTCTCTTCCCCCCTCCCCCCCCCCTTTTTTCTCTCTTGACTTCTTTTTCTCTTGTCCTGCTTTTCTTCTTTTTGGGCAGGAGTGGGTTGACAGAAACAGTGTATAGTTGGTTCAAAAGGATTTCTAGAGTTCATGTTATTGAAGTCACATTTCCCTTTTTTAAAAAGAGGGTTGAATTTTCATGTGTTGGTGGTTCAGCTGCAAAGGTATTTCAGCTTTTTTTTTCTTTTTTTCTTTCTCCAGAGATAAACTGAGTAAACTGGGGGAAGTTGGTTGTGTGCACTCAGTGTTGGTGCAAACGCAGTTGACTGGCCCTGGAATTCCCTTGGGTGCTCACAGGGATTTTTGGCATGGACACCTACTTCTTCCTTGAGCTGGAACTGAGGAGAGGGTCAGTGTTGCAGTTGATAGGGGTGTACAGTGGGAAGAGGAAGAAAGGAAGCATGTCACCAACCTGAGATACCTGCATTCAGAAACTTTAGTGGAACAGTGCTCTGGTTTCGATTTCTTATTTGCGGGTATTGGAGATAGAATTAAGATCTTCCCTGATTTTGCTGTGAATATCATTGTCTGATGAGTATGTTTGCCTTATTCCTACAAAACTTCACTTTGTAACTGCTCTTTCCCCTTATTCTTTCAGGATGTCAAGCTGGCTTAGGTCCATGAAGACTACCCTGGTGTCAAGTTCCCTCTGACTTGCCTCCGGCTCTCAGGAGCAAAGGTACGGTTACAGGGGTAAGTTAAAATCCACTCACAGCATCCCCTGAAGGAAGCCAAGACCTTAATTAGTGCCCTCTCCTTTGCATGGCAGTCTCTGGTATATTTCTTCCTTCAGAGTTGCTTGGTCCATGACAGCAGGCTATCAGCAACAGAGAAAAGGAAATCCAAAAGTGGAGTCACTTTGAAAATGTAGTGAAAAGTTAATGAATAGAGCACTTACAGGGAGAATACTGATGCAGGCTGTGTCAGGTAAGCGCTTTAAAAGTGAAAAGTGCCCCCCTGTTGGTTTGTTCTCCTTTTAACTGATCTCTCTGAAAATCTAATTGGAATCACAGTTGAACTGCTGTGGTAAAATATGTTTTTGGTAGATAAAGTTGAAATAATACACATTTAGCAATTGGGAGTGTTGCTGGAAATAGTAGGCATGTGTAGAAATGAACACAAATTCCCATTTCTTGTTTCATCCTAAGGGCAAAGTACCCTTGGTGCAAAGCCCAGGGGACCTATATAGTCATTAGCAGATGGAGGGGGACATTAATCTTCTACCCACAAATCTGCCCCAGCACATAAAGCAGGGAGTGTCTCTGTTGTGAGGATTGCTAGAGGTTGTATTAAACATGATAGTACAGTTTATAACCACGGTGCCAGCCACTCTTGCTGTGCATTGCTGTGTTTTCTTGGTACTCCCTGTATCTGGATTTCACTTTTTCTATCTGTGTATAATAGAGTAGTGACAGTGTTTCTGCTTCTTGAGATGTTGGCAGAAGCTTCTTCCAACACTCTTAAAATCTCTCTCTTGCTGTAAGCACTAGAGTATGTTAGGATATACTTTAAGTACTTTTTTGTGCGTAGGGAGAAATGTATGATTTCTCTGTGTCATTCAGTCTTTCTCATTTGGCAGTAAGCTAAGAGACAGGCATGGTTAATGAGGTATCTCAGCAGTGCATTTTTATGGGAGCATAGTTTAAGGTTAGGAGTATGTCCAGTCTCCAAACTGCCTAGTGAGCGTTCTGTATTTGGAAACAAATGCCAGCTGGCAGTAGTTAAGGAGTGCATGCTTATTCTGCTCGTGATAGCCAAAACATGCTCCCTGCTGTGTGCTTTTGGCAGCTTTGCACTGGCAATATGTCTCAAATGCCAGTTGCATGTCCTTCTTTCTTCCTCATAAGTGTGTCCCATAAGGCATGATTTAGCCTAAATAAAAATGTGCCTCTGTTAGATTTGGTAACATATGGAAAGAAAGAGACTGCTTGTTTTAAAAAAAATCAAAGTCTTTCTGAAACACCTGTAGTATGTTATTTCCACAGTGGAAATAGAAAGATTATTATCATGCCTTCCTATACGTAGTAGCAAATTGGCCTCAAATTCCTGAAGATCGGATGATTTTTGTCACACCAATTCTTAGGCATACTACGCTGAAAAATTTGTGTAATTCATTCTCAGTGAGAGCTCTGTGTGGAATCTCAGTCCTGAAGTAGCTGCATATTGAGTTTGTTTGAAGCTCTAACTCTACCTATCTGGTCAATGTATTAATTACATTGGCGGTCAAATTAATCGTGTTAATTTGCAGTCTGAACATATCATCACCTCTTACAGTTCTTCCTATCTGTTGAATTGTTTTAAGTCAATAAACATCTAAAGTAAGTGTTATATTTTATTGAAAAGATAGCTTATGCGTAGGCAGCTTGACTTTTACAATCAAGTGTTAAAAATGTGCTTAGCTGAATTATTTGAAGCAGTTAGTGCATTGTGGTACATTGGATAAAAAATCTTAAGACTCAGAAGGTAAATAAATCCAGCCTACATTTCTTCGTCATTTTTATCTTTAGTAACAGTATAACAGGTTAAAAAAAGCACAGTTTAAAAAAAATAAAAAAAGCTAAACAAAAGACTGAAGCTTTTCAATTCAATACTCGAAAACTGCATTTAAGGTCAAGTCAACTGTAGGGTAAGTAACCTGTGCTTAGAATTTGGCCTAGGAAATATTTATGTATTTAAGCTCTGTATTGCTTTGTCTTTGAGATGATCTTACACCTCCTTTGTTTGCAGCAGATTTTGATATTTGGCAAGATGGTAATTCTCAGACAATTTCAATGCCTTTTTGTTTTCTAAACCAATGAAATTCTGTTGAGATCTGGTAATGTATGGAAGTTTAAAAATCTGTTCCTCTTCTCTAACCTGTGTTCCTTAGGAAAAAGTTATCACCTTGCCAAAATCACGAGCTTTCCCAAATTTGGGATCACACAACTGCTAAAGAAGGGCAGGAACAGTACCCATTGGAAAATGCTAGGGTTTTGGTTTCCGTGCTTCCAGGTATCTGTTGAAGCCTGCCCACAGCAGCTGATTTAATGCTCCTGTTGCCCACTCTGCTTTCACAGTGAATACGAAAAATCTGCATTTCCCAGGAAGAAGGTAAAAAGAAGACCTTACTGTGACCTTTCCCTCAAACCTGTAAGCTTACCTCAACAGCCTGATATCAGTATCACTTAGCTTTCTTTCCTTTCTTTCTTTCCTTTGGCAAGAAGGACTCAATTCAGTTGCTTTCAACAGCTGATCTAAAGTGGTGCAGGTTTCCTTGTAGGTTCTTTGTTGCATCCAGCTATATTCTGGATATCCAAGGGCATGAGCACCTATGTTCAGGTACCTAAATAGTTTCATGGTTGTCTGTGCTATGGTGAAGTTGAGAATCAAATCTTGCTGTGATCTGTGTTGAAGGAACACTGCTGCACATTGGTTAACTTACTCACGTTCTAAAAAAAAACTTGGGTAAAATGTGCAAAAAAAGGTATTTTAGAAAGTAGGTTGCAAAATCAAACCCTCAGAAGTTGTGAAATGTCAGATTTTAGTTATTTTCTTCCATGCCTGTAATTGGTGCAGGAATACAGATCTTGCAGCTGTAATTTCATCATATAGTAACCATTGGGCACCTAAATTGGATAACTGTTACATTAAAAGACATGAGTTTGGCATGGTCATGGTATTTAGTAAATGGCAGAGTGGCATTTGCGTCTGAGGAAAAACAGTGTTCATGGAAGAATGATCATAGAATTTGATGGTAAGTTATTATATCAATGTAGAAGATAAACAGAATTGGTTCAACAGAATTTAAATTCCATGTCAGCTAAATGTATTTGCTTTATATAAACTTAATGCGGGTTCAGACCTGCAATAAGTAAGCATGTGTAATGTGATTGATTTCAGTGAAGTTTCTCCCATTTATGCTGGTGTTGAATTCTGCCTCTAGTCAAAAAGAAATTTTCTAAAAGTTCTGCCAACACAGTTTTGTCTCAGAACAGCTTTGAGGCTTGCCAGCAGTGTTATTTCTTTTGCGTTGTAAGAGCAGCTCTAGTTACATGCCAAAATATGGTCTTATTTTTAAACTGAAAAATAAATGAAACCTATGTAGAAATGGAAACTTTGTTGAATGCCAGATTCTGACTACGTTTCTCCCACTGGAACCACTAGGACCACTTTTGCAATCTGCTCTGCCTTTATAGCATTAAGAGGTATTTCACAATGTGGGAAATACTGGAAAAAATGAGTGTAAGAAAGGCAGGAAATCTGCCAATGTCCATGTCTTTTTAAAAAAATTATTATAACCTACTTGCTGAGATGTGTTTTATGCAGATATCAAATTTAACCAGAATTCAGTGATGCCCAGCCAGTCTCCATTTCATAAGTGTTACTCAGTAGAGAAGAGGCAGATAAAAAAATGTGGGTACCTAAATATTTTCAACATAATCATAATTTAATGATTTTGGCCTGTTTCCCTAAGATAGTAAGACTTACGAGTTTGGAGGCTCTGTCTGCCAGGCTTCTTTCCTTCCCATTTTCCTTGATTTTTAAACTTTTTGTCCCATATAAGCAGAATTTTAAAAAGTTAATTCTGGTAAGATAGGGTTTAAAACAGATGCAGGGGTTTGGGAAGGAGAAATACAGTACTTAAGAAGAGATTGATTTGCTCTAAGATTGTCTTCCTCAGACACTAACCCTAGTAAAAAAGGCCCAGATGTTTTGCCTCCAGCAGTGTGCAAGCAATCAAATCCATTGAGGGCTTTGAGAAGAAGCTCTAGTGATTTTGGGCAGTCATTGACTTTCAGCTTGTGAGAAAAGGATAGAACAGGTACGTCATCATTCCACCATAAAAGGAAGACAGAAATTTGTATTATTAATCTGGAAGACTTTGAGTTGGTTGTGCTTAGAGTTTCAGCTCGGTGTTGAGCTGAAGTTTTCAGAGCAGTTACAGAGGTAAGTATAATCAAGCTGAGCTCAGCGAGTATGATGATGCTAAAGGAGACAGCAGTTGCCATTATAGCATTTTGAAAGCATATTCAGCCAGGTAGTACAGATTAGCAAGACCTGAAGTGTTCACTAGTGCTGATAGCTGAACAGTTGCTCTTCATTTGCCATTGGACAGCTGGGGTCCTGCTAACCCATGGCTTAAGGGCAGCATATTGCTTAGTGCAACCCTGTTGTGTTTTACTTACTTACTGTGTTTTGACAGTAAGTTGCTTGCAGACCAGTGCACTGGGTGGTGTTACACTGTTGACGCTCAACGTTCATCACCACGTCTCAGTGATGATTCATGAATAGCATTATTAGCAGTGTACCTGCTAGGGAATGCATAGTGTTTGAGACTGAAGTTGTTAATTCATAGGATTACCACACAGAGTAGCTGGTCTTATGAACTGCCCTTCCGATCTTGTTCTTTCTTGGTATTGGACTTTTTATCAGGTTGTAATATGCAGAACAGAAGCTCTTACATGAGGAAGTGAATTCACCTTGGGTGATGCACAGTCCTTTCTAGACTAGAAAAGGGGCTTGATGGATTTATGTTCTGAGCAGATAGCCCCTTAGCTCAGGTGACAGATTTTATGCGTAGGCCTCTTGCTTTGTACGTTTACAGTGCTTTTGGGCGTGGAGTTGTACTACTTCTATGCGCAATTGTCTAATATTTGCTACTTTTATCTCAATTCATAAGATGGATCTTCACTTTGTACCTAAAGGGAATTAATAATTGTCTTCTGTAGGCTTTTTGGCAGGGCATGGCCCGCTCTAGGGATCTTTGACTGTAGTAATCTTATTGGCAAAAGATGTAACTTGCCATAAATTGAATTTCCTTTTTCTGAAGCCTGAAATGACCTGTATCCTTGAGTTTTAGAAAGAAGATGAAGATTAAGGGTGTAGAAAGGCAGGTAGACACTAAGCTCCGCTGACTGTATTTGGTGTATAATTCCTATTTGTATCTTTGCAAATCTTAATTTTTACTTGGTGTATGTGGTGGGTGTTAAAGGAGGTGGCAAAGAAGCTACTTTCTACTACTTGGTTCTGTAATTATAAATATACTGACTTTGGTATGAGAAACATCAGACAATAAGTCTTGGTGATGGTTAAGTTAATTCACTTTTAGAAGTTCAATAATTCATCTAAGAAGTGTCAGCAGCTGGGTCTTGTTAATGGTAAGCCTTTCATTTCTGTTAAATCAATTGTGAATAATAGAATCCTTCAGAGAAAAATGATGAAGTAAGCATTGATTTCCAAATTGGGTGTCTGATATTAGAACATTAATAAAATCTAGAGCAAGCAGGCAACTAGGACCTCATATGCTCTGATCACCTAAGTAGTAATCAGAGAAAATCAATGATTTTTGTGTATGGTGCTAGATCTGTTAACATTTCATCTGTCGCCATTCATCATTGTGTCTATAATTCCATTTTTATAATTGTTTTGATTTTGGGGGAGCTTAATAGTATGCATTGAATCAAGCATTTACTGTCAAGCTTTTGTGAACAGAAGTGGCATTGCCATAATGTCTACTCTTTACTAGCTGTCTGTCTTACTGTTTTAGGGCTTTCTATAGCAATGGTTGAAGTAATGTCTATGTATTTTCAAAAGAGGTTAAATTTTCTTAGAGGGGTTCCAAGCAGACTTCATGGAGTCCTCCATTATTATCTCTCTCTAAGCTGTGAGGAGCTGTGTTGCTCACTTGTACGTAGTCACGTTCAGTCTCACAGGGGTGTTATGAACATCTCCAGTAATGATAGTAAAACTCTGTCAAAGAGAAACAGTTGTAGAGAACATTGTCAGAACAGTCAGACTCCTGGCATGGCTTCCTCTGCAGCATCTTCCTTGGACTGTTCCCCACCTATACCTTCTGGCTCTGTGTGCTTTGTTCCAGGCTGTCTGGTGTTGTTGCAGAGGGCCGTGGCTGTCTGGATGCATCAAGAGGAGATCGATGCTGACCTGGCTGGACTCTGGCCTTTGGTGGCTTTAATACAGAGAACAAAGGTTTTGGTAGTGGGAGAATCAGTGAGTGTTCTGAGAGGGAGTAGTTGATGGTAGGACATCTAACCAAGGCATGGGAGGCCATAGGCTTTTGTGAATGGGATACCTGTATGGTTTCTGCTTTCAGCCTTCGAGCCAGTGAGTTTTTGCAATACAATGTGAAGGTTATAGATTTGTGGGTGTGGGGTTGTTTGGTTTGGTGTTTTTTTTAAAAAAAATTATTTTTGTTTTAAATTCTATTTGAAGGCTGAGTTGACAGGTTTTGTTTAGAGCTGCTGGGCACCGGCTTTTTCTGTCCAGTATTGTGCTTAGCAGCAATCCCATTTTGTTTAAAGCCATATTGAATTTGTATGGAAAACCACATACAATCAAATCTGCTTCCTGTTGAAGTCTATCAGAGTTCAGGCTAAAACTGGACCAGGATTTGGCCCATAAAGCATAGCAAGAAAATTTAACAGTTATAATGAAACTCTTAAGGCAAATAAAATGTTCTAGCAGGTGTTCATAAATGTGCTTTATGCTCATAGACTCTGTTAAATGTTAATACTAAGGTCCTGCAGAAGCTGCACATAAGGATTGTGTGAAGGAAGCAAATGTCTGTTAAATGTGCTGTGCAATATTGTAGCAAAGGTGGGTGGCTGTGCAATGCCATGCTACCTATTAGACTGAAATATGAAAGCTATTGAGATTCTGCTGAATTTTCGTTTTGTAAGGGAGTAGTTTTCAAGAGAGAACATATCATATAAAAAAAGCTGTGTGTTGTGCAAAACTGGAAGCATCTTTGTCAGTGTATGCAGTTTTCTTGGATGTATGCAGAGCTTATTAGGAGCAACTACTAACATACTGTATTAACAATAAATTTAAAATAAGACAATTCTTGCAAGGAAAATGGTAGCTGAAAAGCAGTTTCATTTTTTGTATATTTCATTTTCCTTGAATTAGGGGTTTTTTGTGCCTTAGACGAACCCACAGGCAGAAGTCCTAACATGATCCTAAATAGGTTTTGAAGATAATAGGTGTTGGTGGGATTTTATATTTAGATCTGTCTTACGCTAGCTCTTAAGACTTTTTAATCCATCACTTCACCATCAAAGCACTTCTTTATCAAAGCACAGTGAGGTCCATTTTAGATTTCCAGGAGCTTTCTGGCCTTCCTCCTTTCTGGCTTCTAGGGGAAGCATTTGTTGGCTTTTTCAGTGCATTTTGCAGCATGCCCCCCGTAGGCTGGTAGCTTGTACTGGCTTGGTTTCTTCTAGCAGTTAATTTCATTAAGATTCAGCTCAAACCCATGGGACAAAAAAATATCTGTGTGTACTGGAGTCAGTTCCTAAAATGACACCATGAATGCGGCAGTCATTGTTAGAATGTGTTTTGTTGGCGTTTGATTAATTGACTGAGTTATCATCTCATCAATGCTCAGTCATTGTGTTGCAGGATAAAAGCAACCACATATTACAAAGATAGTCTCTTTCCCAGTTAACTTCTTAATTTTCTGTGCTTAAAGAGAATGCATTAGCTTGGAAAACACTAGGATTGCTGAGTGAGGGGAGGTCTTTCACACGACATTTAGATCTATCAAGTTACAAGCATCACAGCTGCCCTTGTATCACATGCTGCTGTCAGAATGTCCACATAATGTCAGAAAGACTCTTCCACTGTTGTCTTCGTCTTGTCCTCAAGTGTCTGTTCCCTGCAGCGGCAGTGCTGGCATTTTTTTAGCTGATGGGGGCAGGGGTGACTCAGAAATCTTGCTTTATTCCACCCAGTTGTAAAAAGGATTGAAGCATGTGCTTATGCAGCAAATTCTCATCACTTGCCTCCCAAAGTCTCAGGGCTACCAGGGTGGTGGGACCGCTTAGCTTGCTCCTGTGTAGTAGTGCTGCTCTAGTGTGCTTATGAATTTTCAAAGCAAGGCTGCGAATCATCATCAGCTAGCAGATTGGGAGCTCCATCATGTAGTAGACTATCTTTTCTTGTAATTCTTCTAGGACAAAGAGGCCTAGTAAAGAAGTGGGCGGGGGGGGGAAAGACTAGGAACTGTTTTTAATCAAGTGGAAAATATGTCAGTACTTCTCTTGTAAGTTGTGGCACTTCTAGAATAGTGATATTCATGCAGAACTTTTAATCCCTGCAGTACATTATAAATGCATTGTGTGAGAATTAAATGTTAATTGAGGCCATTATTTTATGAGTGGACTATTTATATAGTAAAGTTATTTGAAGTAATGGGCCATGAATGCATTTTGTTTATTAACTTCACTAGTGCTCATTCTTCTATATCTTTTTTATCACAGAGCAGTAGTTTTGAAATGGAAGGCCCTCCAGTGACATTAAGACCAGCTACATGTACAGTATGTTACTTTCAAAAGTGTGTTTTGTTGATTTCAAGATACGTAACAGCATACTGTCTAAGCCTTTGGAAGACTGGGCTTTCAGGTGACTTTCCACTTGAGGAGAAAATAAAAATACAGAAGAGGAGGGTGTATATTTTTTTTCCTTTGCTTAAAACTTAATTGATTCAGGTACTTTAAATGGTCTTCTCCATTTTGAAGATGGGAAACTGGGGTAATGAAAATTATTTACTTTGCCTGAGATTATGAAGGGAAGTCTGGCAGACAAGGAAATTAAATTGAGATCCCCTAAATGTCAGGCCAGATCTGTAACTACTAGAATATCCTTCCTTTCTTTTCTGAAATGTCAGAAACTTATAGCGAAGTATAGATTTTGTAGGATTTCCATAGGGCAACTGCTTTGTGGCCCTGAGGGTGTAAATGCCTACAATTTGTATAAATTCATCACCCTTTGAAGTTGAGAGTACTGTATCTGTTATTAAATCTGGAAAAAAGGCAGTGTCAAGCCAACATACTTGTAATAATATTTTGGATTTCCTTCTCTAATTGTTTAATGGAATTAATATGAACATTTTAGCTATAAAGTTGGACAGCTGCGGCAGGATGTGATTTAGCTGGCTCTTCTTTCAACACATTCTGGCAAACTTTACAATATGCAACGTTATAAAAATCCCATTTTTCTGACATGTAGCTTTCCTGTGCTTCTTCAGTTTCCAGATATTTATCCATTGTGTTGTGTTTTTTTAAAGGCCAACTTCAAATTGCTTCTCAGTTCTTGGTTATGACAAAATGCGGTGCAAGGCAAAAACCTTGCATGCCGCCTTCCCTCTCATCAAAGATGCTGGAACTTGTGCGTGAGCAGTGGTTACCTGATGAACTGCAGCACTAAAGTGATGCAGTGTGTGACTACATTACCGTCTGTTCATCACATATTACTGTGGTCTTCTGTTTTTGCAGTTCACTCTTTTGCTTGTTGCATCAAAACTCCATTTCAAATGCTTTTGTCCAAGTAAGGAAAACATTAGGAAGTTGCCTACAGATCCATGCTAAACTCTTATCTCGTAGTAGAAATTTTTTTTTCCTGGCCTGCTATGTGCTTATGAAATTCTGTAAGTATTTATTGTTCTTTGGTGTCTTACAGTACATTTAGGCTCTGGACTTTTGAGCATTACCAAATGAACACAGCAGGAAGAGCCAGCTGTTTATAAGGTGGGGGAGTATTGTATTTTTATAATACTTGTATGCTAATAATGTACAGAGAGTATATGACCGTTTAATGAGGTATGAATGCCGTTGGGTTGACCTGGCAATCTATAGCGCTCAGCGCAGCACAGCCGTTACCTTGCATGGATTGTTCTGTGCAGTTCTGGCGGTAGCAGCTAGGAGAGCCGTCATCGCAGCGAGCTCCTGGTGGATTCAGTTGCTGCGTGTGCCAGCGGGACTGTGCCAAGCCTTAAGTTCTGACTCCACAGCTGGGACAGGTTTGTGCACTCTGATCACCTACAAAATTGAGTATCGTCTATTTTCTTAGAAGGTGCTGCTTTCTGCCCCGTGGTAATCATGTGGTGTCCAGAGTTGCTTAACTGGGAAAGTTTACAGGGCTTTTGCAGGCCTCTAGGTTCAGAGACTGGAGACAGCTGGCTATAGCAAGCAAAAAACTGTGATTAATTATAACTTGAAAAAAACCACACGTGTGAGAGTCCTGAATGAAGTCAAGATTAAAGTAATTTATTCTGGATGATTTTCATAAAAAGGCAGCTCTTATAATTTTAAAAGAATACCTTATAAACTCATCTAAAGATAAAAGCTATCAAGCACAAAAACATGGTATTACACCAGGTACCAATTACTGCGGTTCCTTAATGTGGTGGTGTTTTCTTGGTTTTGCATTTATTAAATATTTAGAAGTTCAACTGTAGATATTTTTAATGAAAATCAGAATTTTCTCACAAAATGGGTGATTACATCATTTGCACATTTATATTGTAAGACATTTTAACGATATAAGCATTTTTTCATTTAGACAGCAACCATAATAAATTGAAATAAAATTCAGCCTTGATTGATGTTCTATGTGTCATGTACAGGGCAAGTCCCATCTATTAAATGTGGTTTGCCAAGGCAGCAATATTAGTAGCATTTGAATGTTTTTCTTATTAGGGAGAAAAATGGTCAGCAACATCAATACCGTCTGCTCCAAAGACCATGGTAAATGGAAACTGCCTGCAGCACATTTGAATTCCTCACTGTATTTGGGATGAAGGTACGATGCAGGCAGTGAGATTTTTTTTTTTTTTTTAAATTAGGATAGACTGTTACAGTTCTTAGGATGAAAGAGAGAGGCTGATTACAACATAATGGAGTGTACCATATTCATCTCTTTGAAATATGACCTCACTCGGCCTTTTCCATTTTACAATCGATTCTCTCATTCCCTTAATGAACCTGTGCGTTCATGACTCTTCCTTGGAAGTATGCACATGAAGTATTACAGTAGCAGAGAGTAATTGTCTGACAAGCAAGTGCAAGTAAAGTGTCTCTCTTGTAGTCTTGTTCAATAACATTATGGACCGTTAATGCATCGCATCAGGTTCCATATTGTTTTGTTAAAAATTATGCAACCATACTTTTCTTAGTGGTTTGTAGTTTTTTTTAAAATGGTAGCTTCAGAAAACTGGTTTAACATCATCTGGCTTTATTTCTTTGCAGTACAGTACATATGTGTAAGAGATGAGCTGTCAGAAAGGTACTCTTACAAAGTCAGTGCTCTGTTATCAGGTACTGCAATTGAATAAACTGTAATATTGTGTTAAAGGAGGAAAGAAAGGGCTCTTTGAGAAGAAGAAATATGCATAATGTTATGTAGAGAATTACTGGAGGTACCATCATTTGGAAGATGTAACTTTTAAAGGATCAAATATGTGACTTCTGTATCTATGGGCTTCTTTTGGCTATCGATGTGATTAGATGTAATAAGAGAATACTATTAATTATTATATTGTATGGTTTATTTTTATATATGGGGTCTGTGTGTCTTCATGTGTATTTTTGGATGTGTTTTTAATATAAATATTGTTTATAAAACCTTAAACTAATTTGTATTATATATAACCATAACTAATATAGAAACTAATTATAGGTGTTTTAAATACATATATGTGTGTATGTATGCAGTTCTATTATCAACCCATAGCTGCTAATTGCCTGTTGACCTTTGCAACTTGCTACAAAATATAAAGCCACCAACTGGGTGACACTCGCAAATACAGAACAACCTGGATGGTACCCAGGATCAGGCTACAAGTACAGAGCTCGCTGTCTTCACTGCTGGGAAATCAGGAGACTGGGGAATGTGGGACAGACTCCCTCGTACCCCAATATCGCTTTGGTCACAGAACTGCCAAGAAGGCTGAGCCTTACTGGGAACTACCCAGGATAGTCAGCAAAACCTTATGGAAAGATGTTGAGACTAAACCACAAGCAGAATAAACCGAACAGAGAAAATTTGCAGAAACTTGAAAACCTTTGTAATGACAATTTCATTGAAATTCTAAGCGTTTGATGTATCACCACCAGCACTGATTTGGTAAAAATGACTATGAAATAAAGATTGAGCTTGGAGAGAAGCAACAGTCCTGTCTGTTATGTCAAAAAGATAATTCATCATGTCAGAAAGCAGTGTTTCCTTTTGATTAGGCCAAAGTCAGTGTCATAAAATGTGGAAATTGCCTTGAACAGCAGACCTGTTCTGGTCATGAACTGTTGCTCAGGTCCAGAGATATAAGTAAAAATAAGGTTAATTTTATAAAACATGAGATAGGAAAATCCTCAAGTTTTGGATCACATTAGCCCTATCAAAATGTTTTGGGTTTTTTTCTTACTTTGGGATAAAAAACACCTTTGCAAATGTAATGCACACTCTTCTTTTAAAATTATATCTTTCACTTTTGGTGAAACTTTTGTTGCTGAGCAGTATGATCCAAACTGTATTTGTTGCAAACATGTTAGTGGTTGCTTTTTCACTTTGCCCTTCTCCTTTAACCTGCTCTATAGGACTATAGATCTTGTTAGTTTTTAGCAGTTTCTTTAGTTTGGATTAGTGTAGCTGACTCCATGCAGGTGGAATCAGCTTTTTTAATTTTTTTTAATGGAAAACTTATTTGGAAACGCTGCATCTTTCAGGTTGTTTGTTTCATTAAAGGAGCCTGCAGTATGCTGCCAGGATGTTTCATTGTGGTAGGGAGTTCACCTGTAATATTAGGGTTCAGCTGAAAACTGACAGTTGGAGGGGTGGGAGTGTTCTGGTTTTTAAATGTGAAAAAAAAATGCTAACAGATTTCCATTTTTGTTACCTGGGAAATTGTGGCCAGGATGGTTGAAAATGCGATCAGTTTAATTAGTCCAATTTACTGCCAGTCTTGTTTTCTGTGGTTGATGTTGCTTGCACAGGAGTGAGACCTCTGCCAAGCAAAGAGCTTGGCTGTACAGATCATGGTTTTACTTGGAGGTGTCCCAAGAAGCCCAACTCGCTGATTGTATGTAGGAGAAGCTGTGCTAGTACACTGACCATCTCCTGCCTCAGGATGTGAACTCTGCTTGTGGTATTTCTGTAATGTTTCGGCATCTTCATTACCTCATCATTCCTGTAGCGTATGTACTTTTCTGTTCTCAGCGGGGGCTCTGCATCTCCCATGTATGAAGTGACCAAAGCCCTGTTCAGAAAGCATATATTCAGTGGGGGTACTTATGTGTGTGCTTGATGATTAGACCAAAGCCTCAGCTGAATGTGCATGTATTTGAGGCCTTCTGTGAACAGGAACGGGGTCATGTTGAAATGTCTTTGAGTAATGAAGAATGAAATGGTCTGTTCAGTACCACATTGTATGCTCTTCAGAGGACTTGAGGACAATTCTTTTTAACCTGTGTTAGTAACGAAGGAAAGTGCACTGTTTGCTTGTCTCCATCTGATCAGAACCGTATTACAGTAGGTCCTCACAAAACAGGCTGTAAAGGCTCAGTATCTCTGTCCTGAACAACGTCAGACCCATGGGAGAGCAGCTGGAAAGCCTGATCCACATCCTCATGAGCAATTTGTTACCTACTGTTATTAAGCAGGCTTACAGAGGCTTTTGGTTAAGGTCCATCTTTCAGAAGATTCATATGTGCTTAGATAATTTACATTTTGTATTTAGTAGATAACAGGAAAAACGGACTGTTATTTTTCTGCAGAAATATAAACAACCATGTTCAAGAGTCAAATGCAAAAAGGCTTCCCTGTTCTCAATTATCTATGAATCATCTTTTCACTCTCCAGCCAATTAAAAATACGGTTCTTTGGCCTCCAAAATGTTTTAGGTTAAGATTAAATTAAAAGGGTGCATTTATTCATTTTCTGGTTATCTGAGTTCATAAGGATCCTGCATTTTTCAAGTTTTTTACTTTGCAGTCACAGGGCTCAAACTTGCTTGATTTTTAAGTGAAAGATGCGATGGTTAAGTTGTAGCAGTGCCACAAAATCTGCAGACTGTGAAATTGGCAGAGAGTTGTCAATTCATTAAATGAAGTCTGAAGGAACAATCTACAGCTGTGAGCTGGTAGTCCAATGAAGAAACTACATGCCTGCAGTCCATCTCACTTCTACATCCAGTGTTTACTATTCTGATCCAGTCTAGAAAAGAAATAACTTACTATTTTTTTTCTAAAATATTCAGTTCAGAATTACTTCTCTTAAGCATCTTACGATGGCATGGTCTGCATCTTAAGTTACTGGACTGCTTTGCTTCCCAGTTTCAGTAATGTTTGTGGTTTGTTACCTGCTCTTGTTCTGACACTTTAAAGCTTTTGCTGATAAGTGCTAGGAAGGTGAAATGTATTGCTTCCCTGAATGTATTCAGATGCTGTGTTTACCGCTATGGAGATCAATGCTGGTTTTGCTTTAGAAAGCTGTTTCTTAAGATAGAAATGACCATCTGATACTGTGCTTCTCAAAAAAAAAAAAAAAAAAAAAAGATTCCTATAGGAGTGTTTTGGAGTCATTGATTCTGATGATTTTAGATGGAGACACAATAGCTGAAATAAACAAGGACAAACTGTTTTTAAAAACATGGAAGAAATTCCCCCTTTCAAAAGGGGACTGAAAAAGCAGTGAGGATGGAGTCTAAGTGTAGCACTTGCTGCTGAAAATTGTGTCTGACCCATTGGAGCAATTTCTTACTGAAGGATGACTGCAACCTAGTGTACCGAAGAACTTAAAATCCCAGAAATGGAAGTGCTTTCTTTATACATCTTAGGTACATTTGTGAGCTGACATTTAAAGGGATACAGGTTTTGTGTGGGATGCATGTGAGCTTTTAGAAGCATTACTGTTTGCAGGCTTTTGAGGTTAGAAGAGTGCCTTTTGGGAGAAATGCTTTTTCAGCAATAGGAGTGAATTTCACTAGTATGTAGTATTTCATGCTGGATTGTTGCCCTACGTTTGGATTGCCCAACTAAGGACTGAGAAGAAAGAAAATCTATCACTTGTTGGCGGTAGCAGCAGCCAGATATGCTCAGTGAAATATTGTGAGAATTGGACAATTCACATCAAAGCATAACCTCTCCTTTCCTTGGTTATATTGCTGCCTGTTGTAATACTCTGCTGTCTTTTGTATAAAATCTCTTGCTGTTAAAGGGTTTGTTGGGTCACGAGATTTCTATGGCCCTTTTCTCTGTTCAGAGTAGGATCTTTCTAGGAAGAAGAGTCAAAGGTACACAAGATGATAGACTATAATAGATTTTGTTTCGTTATGAGTGTTTCTACAGCTAGGTCCCATGAAGGTACAGGTACAACTAAAGAAGGTGAACGGGTACAACTGAAACTAAACGAGACTACTATTTTGTCTTAGAAGACATTACTGGTTTTTGGGTTTGTTTTTGGTTTTTCTTCTTGCCTAGACTTTCAAAAAGTTCTCATCCCAAACTGCCATCCTATAAGAAACATTTAAGAATATCAAATGGAGGAATATTAAGGAAACTTACTGGAATCGTTCCTTCCACTGGAGTTGTGGTGTAGTGTAATGCAGGGCTATACTGTCTTCTAGGGTGTGTGTCCGTGCTCAGAGTCACTTGGACACGTGGCAACTTGGTCATCATAGAAGATTAATGTGGAGATTTGGGAGTATGAGTAGCAGGGTGAATGCTGTTAATGATACTGTTGTGTAGTGATCCCAAAAGATGAGTAAAGAGATGGTAGAAGTTGTGGGTGGTAGAAGATGAATTAGAGGAAGGCTGAAGAACTTTAGGGAGTACCTAGCAAAGCTTAAGTAATAGGCGCTGTGGTGGCAGATGAAATTTTGCAGCTGACAAATCCAAGTAAAATCTTCTGAGTATGTAATTTGACCTGATTGCATGTTGCTGAATATTGAAGTAACTACATTTACTGCAGGAAAACAGCTACCAAGGTAGGGTTTTATTTGGCTCTTAAAAAAAGGGAAAAAAATTAACAAAAAAAATTATAAAACAGAATGGCAGTAATTCCTCATTAGTAGTTACCACTGGTTTATATCATGATGCTTTATAATAGGAATGCTGTGTTTTGTTCTGCATCACTCTTAAGAAAATAATAAAATAAAATAAAGAAGGACTGTGGGATGGGCAGAAGTGATTTGTGGCATTGGAAAGAATTCCTTGTGATGAGGTACTGAAAGAGAACCAGCCTAGGTTAGAGGATGAGCAGTCAGTGGGGGATGTGTGTATAAATAAATAATGCACTTTAATTTACTGCAAGAACAAAGAACTACATTGAAAGGCAGTAAATGGAGATAACTGAAAGTTTTTTTTTTTAAACAGTACATAATGAACTTCAGGAACTAGTGGTGAAACAGATTTCAGTCTAAATGCATGAATTCAAAAAAGAAAAACTGCCATTTACATGGGTTATTAGAATTTGTGCATTAACAGAAGTTAGGATCAACACCCCCTTTTCCCCAGTGTTTCCCCATAGTTATAGGAAAAAAAAGCAAGTTTACTATGGGTAGGTTATTCTGTACTTGTGCAGTACAATACACCTTTCTTCTCTGTGGTGCTAGTCACAGATGGGCCAGAGGTTACATTAAACAGGCCACAGATATCCTTAGTCTGACTGTCCATTTTGATTGTTGGTTTTGTGTTTTTTTTTTCAGAATTCTTACATTTTTATGCATCTCCAGTGCAGGAGAAAGTATGTAATTCTGTGAATACCAAAGTCTCAAGCTTCTAGTAATTCAAAAGGGAAGAAATGGCCCAAAAAAATAAAATACAAGTTTTTTCTTGATTCTTTATTTGCAGGAGAGGAGATATTTCTGCAGAAAGGAAGTTGCTGATAAATATCTAGTGATAATGTATTTATCTGATTTTATCTAATTGAGAGCATATTCATGGAAACACCTTCAAGAGAAGCAGATTTTGAGTCATACCAAATAGTGTATTTAATCAAGGATTCACTACACAGTTGTTAAGAGTATATTCCAGGATGGAGCATGTACTTGGGTGTATTTACCTATTAGCTGACTACAGATGTTTTTGGTTTTTTTTCTTTCCCATGAAAACTGGACGAGCCTTAAATCCTGGACTGTGGTGTAGCTTGTGTATTCTTCTGAAACAAAGTAAACGTGCTGAACTTATTCAAGACCACTAGCTGTTATGAATATATATGCTTCACTGAGGGCAATGAGCACAAGCAGCTACTGCCCATTCATAAATATCCTTATTTTTCCCATACATAATGGGACTCAAAAGACATTGCGGTTCTCCTGGCTAGGGCTGCATTTGCAGTGAAACCGCATATATTGTGTAATGTATAGTTATAGTTTATGACATTTGCTTTTGTTAGGGTTTCTTCTGGGTAATCAGCATTTCAGCCACAACTCCCTTGATTTGGAAAATGCAATCCTCATGGAGAAGAATGCTGATTTTTCTTTTTTCATGAGGAAAAAGCAGTGCAGTCATAAACAAATGATTGCACTAAGGCTGATGTGGAAATTTGTGCAGGATGGAAGTGGAGGTGTATGTCTTCCCTTACCAGAATGTTCCCCACTATTCCTTTGTAGCTTTTCATGAGTGTAGTGGGGTTGTAGCTTTTTATGTGTTGGAGGATCTCATGTTTATACAAGGTGAAGCTAATGGCTGTGCAGCCAGCCTGCCTTTAACACATGTACCACTTTCATATTGAAAATAAGTAGAAATTAGCTGATACCTAGTTCTTCTGGTTATTCAGTGCAAAAGCTGGGCCTTCAACTCCTGTATGAAATCCAGGACTGACGCCAGTTGTAGACTTGTGTTTCCTGTCCACGTGTTCATGAATACATACAGAATGTGACTTAACTGCAGCGAGGATTTGGCCAGACCCAGGTCCTGGGAGCAGCGTGCTCTGTGAACTTTCGTCCTTCAGGTACAGCGGCTGCCGTTAACTTCTAAACACGTCGGGTATTTCTCCCTTCAGAATGTGACCGTAGGTGGAGAGCTGTGGAAACTGAAGGATGGTATCGCAAGAGATTATGGTGAAAATTCTCCCATGTTCATGCGTCACTTCTTTTAGCATTAAGGGAAACCATGTGCTCACACTGAGGATAGAATAGAGGCTTTTGTTAATATCAAAGAGCCAATCAAGGAAGATTTTTTTATATGGAAAGCCTCCTGCTGCTTCCAAAGAAGTTCCTTTCGCAAAGCACAATGATAAATAATCTTACTTCTTCGGTCATTGTATTACCAAGGGATATTGTTTTGTACTGTTGCATTCAGTGAGACTCGTGAAGTTGAGTTCTGATTAGATGGGCCAGTAATGCTGTGAAAGGCGATGTGCTGGGCTGGTTCCTTACAGACTCAGGCCTCAGATGCTTTGGCCGGGTAGTTTTCCAGCGTCTGTCGCTCTGACCTGCCCCTCCAGCTGCCAAGCAGAAAGGGTAGCGAAGGCTGGGCTTCACAGTGAGTGTAAATATAGCGGGGGGGGTGTGTGTGTGTGCGCGCGCGCGGTTGATATTTGGCAGATCTTCCTGGTAAGTGCAATAATTCCTACCTCATTTTACGCACTGTATGTAGGGATTAAAATGTCTTTTGCTTACTGTGCATTTACTGAAAGTGCTGTAGCATATCTGTGAGATTCTGTTTTATCTTTGAATTGTAATAAGCATTTTTTCCCTACAAAATTGTTAAAGCTCAATGTATTTAATGCTTTTTCAAAATACTGCTCTTTGTGAATAGACAGAAATTAATTTTAAATAACTGGTTTTTATTGGCATATAATTTTATTTTAAAGAAACTCAGGCACATTGCTCAGGATTTCCCCTTCACCAACTTAAATTTTTCTTAAACATAAAAATGCTGGGGGGAGGGGGAGAAAGCAGTTTGTGAGGGTGCTTTTTCCTTCTTTTTTGAGGAAACGTCAGTGGAAGATGCTGTAACTACTTACACTGTTTGGTGAAAGAATTGAGTATATTATGCCAGAAACAGGAACTGCCTGATGAACTGGAAGAAAATTAAATTGTAGGGGTGATGTTACAGCAGGGATATAGGTCCAGTTCCATTTCATTTACACATGAAATTAATTTTAAGCTCATGCATTCCTTACTGGTTTTAACAGAACTAATCAAGCACTTAGCTAAGCCTGTGTTTAAGTGTTCTGCTGGTTGTAGCCATACTAAAGTGATTTTTCATGATAGAGTACTATAAGCATAAAAAGTCAGTCTCCTTAATACAACTTCTTTGACTACAGCACAATGCATGGGGGACGAAGGGGAGTAAAATGCTTATCTAAAAAGCTAGTTGTGCCAGGTGAGCGCTGCGGTCCTGGGTGAAGGTCATGGTCCAGCCTTGTACCCCGTGCAATCACAGGGCGATGCTCTTCAGCCCATGGCTTCCCACAGAGAGAGCCAAGACAGAATGCGATGCAGTCTTGCATCAGGCTGACATGGAACAGGACCTTCTGAGGATCGGAGTCTTGCTTAGGAAAGCTTTAGAAACTTATAAATTAGGCAGGTGAGCCATCAGACTCGCCAAAGGAGGGGAAAACAGAAAGAGAATAAAGAAGTTGTTGATGGTCCCGAAGCAATTTTTGTTTCCGCTACAAATCCATTGCCTCAGTGGTGTCTGAATTCCTTTAGGAAGGGTCACATCACTTGTAATGGTAAGACATCATTCCACATCAGAAGACTGTAATTTAGTCTGTGTGTTCTTCTGTAGTGCTCATGAGCTCTGGGAAAGGACTAAATTGCTATAGAACTAAACAGTGACATGAGGATGGTCTGAAAGATCATCTCTGTGTGCCTTGCTGCATCTCCTGGATCGCAGTGCTGCTGTGAAGGGTGGCTTCTGCTCTCCTTATTTTTCGCATGTGCTGCCAGGGCAGGTAATGAGAAAGCGGAAGGTGATTTGAGGTGTTCAGGCTATGGCTGACATTTGAGGAGTCCATAAATATTTTTGTGTCGTGTGCTGTTTCACTGCCATTACGTCTGTGATGTGCTTCCGCTCATTTTAAACTGTGTTGCATAAAATACACGTAGATGTTTTTCTTTCTTTTAATAATAACTTACATTATTGAAAATGGAAAACATTACAAAAAATAATTTGATTTTGGCCTGCAAAAACCATTTGGTTATTTTCATGCTAGTTTTCAGTTGGCTTTACTTTCTTGTCCAGATACCTGAAGTCATCAATGTAAAATCAGGTTTGTAGGGCTTTAACACAGCAGGGGTGAAGTACATTTCTCTAAATGAGGAATTGAAATTATTTTCAGTAACAAAGAATGCCCCAAATTTCCTGAGAATTTAAATATTAATGTTTGTCATGGAAAAATCCCCTTTTTGTTGTTGCTGTTTTGAATGTTAAAATTACATTCCTATTACGCTGACTGGTATCATTGAATTATCGTACTTTGACTACAGTTACCTATAGCATTCCTGTATAATTATTAATGAACACTGTTATTTTTGTATTCAGTATTTTTTAGTTAAAATTTAAGATTTTTTTGAGATAGTTTGTGCTTCTCTAAATGGATAGAATTTGTGTCATGATGTATATGATTGGAGGAGTGACCTCCTGCATTCTGAAATAAGCAGGAACACAACTAATTAAATAATGATTGTCATGTAGGCTGGGTCATGCCAAAACACCTTGAGATTTGCATGTCAAATATAGGAATGCTCTTGAACTGGGAAATAACGATGAATAAAAGTAATTGAAAGGCTGTTAATATCAGAAGCAGCAAGCAAACTCAACTGAATAAGCTCCTTTAGCTTTTAGTGCTATATTTGAAAACATAAGAATTTAATTTTATGTGTTTGTCTTAAATTACTTAAGGCATCAACATCCATGGCTACTGGTAGTTCTGATCCTCTTCAGATTACAGAGTGAAACCTGAAAAAAGTATTGTTTCCTCTTCATTGTTTAGGAGAGGAACCAGGAGAGTTGTTGGCCATACACATCCTGAATGTCCTGCTCCTAAATAAAATATGTATATCATTGTATAATATAGTAATAGATAATACTATAGAAGTAATGTATATAATATCTTTTCCCTAGGTTTGAATCTTGCTAAGTCTGATTCTCTCGTTCATATAAAAGGTGTTCTGTTCTACTCTTGATGTTTTGACAGTGTAAAAGTCTTAATGACCCCTTTCTTTTACTACAGTGATGCAAAGTAACCTTATTAATATGAGTGAAAATTTGGCTTAAGGTTTTAGGTTGTAATCTCCCTTGTGTTTAAAAAAGTCTTTGCATCCTTTCTCATGCTTTGTCTCTATTAAAGAACAGTTTAACTGTGGGAAGGATACACATCATTCATTTGCTCTGAGGCTAATATCACTGTTTCCCTGCAAAAATGTAATTTGTGTCACTGCATATTGTGCTCTTAAATAATATTTAATTCTGTGACCTCTGTTCACCATGCCTTCCCAATTGTCCATTAACTCTCATCTTCAAGCAGAGGCAATCTTTGCATGCATACTAGGAAGAATGCCTGATAAAATTGGAATAGGTTTCAAAAATATGATACCTTGTATGTTTGCCTCCTCTTGTACTGTTCCTTTTAATAAGTCTGATTAATGCCATGCAACCTGAGAAGTGAAAGGCAAGAACTGAAACTGAGGGAGGGAAGGCGCTGAGGAGGAAGAAAGAGCAAACCTTTGACATGCACGCACCAGGAAAATGCAAGGTTGAAAGTAACCATGTCAAGTTGTATCACCTTACCATGCAATTGCTCCCATTTATTCAGTAATTAAGTGTGAATATGAACAACTCTGGTTGGTTTCATTTCTTGTCATGGCAAACCAGCTTCCATCTTTGGTTGTTGTATAGCACTTAGAAAAACAGTGGTAGTCATTTTAGAAAAATTTGAGTTATATGGACAAGTTAAGACATCATCTTAACACATTTCTCCTTCCACCTTTGAGACTTGTGAGAGATGGATCAGACAGAGCTTTCAACAGCTAGCAAGCTGCAAGGAGCATTTGAATAAAATTAGTTACTTGAATATAGTTAAAAGAATAGGGAAGGGCCCATATACTTTGCTGCTGTAAGGATAAAACCTCTTTGCATTGTATGGATCTTTTTTTTCCTCATCTCTAGCTGTTTTGTTTCTGGTTTGGTTTTTTTTCCCATTCACTTGAAATGCCTGTTATGAAACTCACTGATGATGGCATCACGAACTTGTCTCTCTGCAGCTACCAGCTCAGGCCAAGTGGTTCCTCCCTCTAATCTCTCCACATGCTTTTTTTTGACATACATGGAGTGCAGTGGTTAAGTTTTTCTTCCATACCTGTTAACACTTCTAATCCCTTTTCACAACTGCCAGTTTTCCAGCTTTGTGAAGCTCTTACTGTAGGCAAATGTTGCACGTTTGGGGCTTGCTCCAAGATTCAAAACAAATTTTATGTCAACATACTGCTGTTCACACATCTAGAGCACATTTTAGGCAACAGTGTTGTTAGGGATGAATCCACCTAACGATAAAAGGTGCGGAACACTTGGAGAGACAGGTTTAGAGCTGCTCTGAGCAGCGTCATTCACTGAAAACAGTTTTGCCTGTTTATCCCAACTCAGCATTTGGTCCTTATCTCCTGATTTCTTCATGTCTTTATACCTTTCACAGCATACGACTAGTGGCTTTCTGACTGAGATCATTAGTAACTTGTCACAGCTCACTCTTAAGTGACATGTCAAATGCCAGCTCTGCTTGTTTAGTTTATTTGGCTTGCTTGGCAGATTCTTAACCACAGGGTGCAGGATTTCATTCAGACAAATTAGTGAGCTTTTATATTGCTGAAGTTGCCTTTAAGAAAGGGTTTTACTGAACAGATTTTACTTTACTAACAACTGTTTTGAGAAATGTATATCTAGTTCCGTATTTCGGTGGTTATTCTGAAACCTAATGATGATCGAATAATTTTGGAGCCTATTATTTCCTTAATGTGGGACCATCAGTGCTTTCAAATTTTTCTTTTTCCTTACTAAATGCTGTACCAAAGAGTCAGGTTATTAGCTGTACATACAGGCTGTCTATTTTACAAAGAATTTTTGCTGCTACACACATGCCAGTCTATTTTAGTTCCTTTGGTCTGTGGGAAAGCCAGTCAGACTTCCCAGGGAAACCGTGAACACTTGGATGCTGTGGAAACTGTCCTGGTGTTCAGTTCACTGTTGTCACTGGGACATCTTCTGCGCATTTTACATGGTCTTTCATCTGGATCTGTACAACTGATTAATTAACAATTCATTAATAAGTAAGAGGCGCAACTGTTGATCCTGAAGGCTTGTCTTTGGGTAGTGAGATTACCTATTGCTGATGTGTAGACAGCAGTTCTGGTTCGCTCCTTGTTTGCTTCTGCTGTCTTCTGGAGCTGGTCATTCCCTGTGGTGGGGCTGCCTACTGCCAGTGGTCACGGTTCTGCCATGCTTGCATCAGATACAGCTTTCCTAGTTGGAAACCAGTGAAGAAGAATGAAAACTTAGCCCAAAGATTTTTAGGGATGTTGGGCTTTTATCTCTGAAAAAAAGGATTGGGGTGAGCTTGCATTAAAGTGGTCCCTCCTAAACACATGGTGTGTTACTTGCTGGAGATGTTACAGAGTTGTCCCTGTCCAGGGGACTG
This sequence comes from Phalacrocorax aristotelis, assembly GCF_949628215.1. Taxonomy (NCBI): domain Eukaryota; kingdom Metazoa; phylum Chordata; class Aves; order Suliformes; family Phalacrocoracidae; genus Phalacrocorax; species Phalacrocorax aristotelis. The sequence continues at coordinate 42,935,606 of NC_134277.1, forward strand.
CTGAAGTTTTGAAAAGGATATCAACTAATACAGTCTACTATAAGGCCATTTTCAGACCAGCGTGTTAACTATAGCTGGCATTTTTGCAGCGCGTTTTGGTTTTATCTAAGGTATGGTTTTCTACTGCACAGCTGAAAAGCAGCGAAAGTGGTGGCCGCGGAACTTCTCTGCATGTCATTGCATATTCTGATTTGTAAGGGCACTGACAGATACAGAGCAGAATAACCCTGTGTTTGATACAATGAGCCGGCACGTCTTTTGGGCTGAATAGCCATTTCCTTGCTATCCTTATTGTAAGCAGGATTTGCGTATTTAATTCCTTTAACTTATTGAAAAATATATCCCTTTAGGTTTGACAGCTTCCCAAAGAATATTTTAGATTTCCCACACTGATTGTGGGCCATATGTTAGTACTAGTTATATAAATGAGACATCATAGAATTGTGACATGCTTAAATGTTCAGTGCTTTAAAGACTTGTACAAGTGTATGCTAGCTTGGGTAAGTGCTGGAAAAAGAGAAGAGGAACTGCAGGTTTTGAGCAGATGTTAGTGGCTTGGTAGGGGTATCCATTGTCTTTATCTCTCTGTAAGAAGTTGCTGACAGTTTGAAGGGTTTGTCAGACTATTTTGTGCTGCCATAGTGCAGGAAAAAAAGATTTTCCTTTTTGCACCTATGGATGTGCCAAAGATTCATTATATATTAGATCATACGAAAAGTTGAATGCTGATAGTCTCGTTTTGCTGTTGGAAGTAAACGTTAAATGCATGGCTCTAGCTGAGTGTTTCTGTGCTTTTTTGTCTGTTGTGGGTGTTGCTCTGAGGTAGAGTGGCTCACAGGCATTTTATATTTTGTCAGTTAACGAAGGAATGGTTTTAGCTGCAATAGAGTTAATTTTCTTCACTGCAGCTGGCATAGTGCTGTGCTTTGGACTTAGCATGAAAACAACATTGAGATAACACACCGATGTTTTCGTTGTTGCTGGGTAGTGCTTGTACCAGTCAAGGACTTTTCCAGCTTCCCATGCTCTGCCGCGTGCACAAGAAGCCGGGAGGGGAGGGGGCACAGCTAAGAGAGTGGGTTCAACCTGGCCAAAGGGATATTCCATATCATGTAACGCCATGCTCAGTATGTTACCTGGGAGGGGCTGGCCGGGGGAGGGAGGCAGCAATCGTGGCTCGGGGACAGGCAGCGTCGGTGGGTGGGTGGTGAGCGGTTGTATCGTTTGTGTTTGCCCTTTTTTTCCCTTTTCCCCTTTTCCTTTTTATTATATTATCATTATTGTTATTAATATAATAATCATCATTATTATCATTGTAATCTTATTTTAATTATTAAACTGTTCTTATCTCAACCCGTGAGCTGTCTTACTTTTGCTCTTCCAATTCTCTCCCCCATCCCAGAGGGGTGGGGGGAGCGCGAGAGCGGCTGCGCGGTGTTTAGTTGCTGACTGGGGCTGAACCACGAGAAAAGTAGAGGGGGAAAAAAGAAATAGTTAGAAGATCAGAGCTGTAAACTGAAGGCTTAAGCATCAAGGAAGGGAATTTTTAAGATACTTTTGATTAATGTTAATGGGACAGTAGGCTGAGTATTACCTGTGAAGTTCATTGTATTTTGAACAAGTTTCTAGTAAAAAAAAAAGTTGTTTCTGCTGATGCCATCATATTATTTTTTTATTGCTCCAGTAATCCATGATGTATACAACAGAAAAGATAGTGTCACAGAAAATATATTGCACAAAAGTTTTTCTCTTTGTAGTTAAAAATGAAACATGTACATGGGCTATGCATGCAGAGCTGGTAAGTCAAAATGATGTCTGTAAGCTATTTCTGTACATTTAGCTTTAATGCTGATGCATATTTAATTGCCTGGCCTGTTTTCCCCACAGCAAGATGTGGCTGTCTTCCACTGAAGACAGTGCCTGAAGTCTGCAGCAGCCCAGTTTGATGTTTGTACTTTGCCTGTGGAGTGCAGCGTCCACATCTGCAAGTAGCCGGTCAATTTAGTCTGGGGGAAAACCAAAAAAATCCACGTTGCTTTCAGAGGGGTGTTTCTGTGGAAGGGTTCTCGGTGGGACTGTAAATGGATCAATTGACAGTTTTAGTGGCTGTACCTGCAATTTCTGTGCTGGAAACAGGGATACAGTGTATCTTTCTCTTGTGTGCAGACACCTTCTTCAACACAAAATAAATTATGTTGCTGTCTACTTAAACAAGCATAGAAAAGTAATTCTAATTAATGTATGGAACTGTTTCTTAATTATAATTTTACTTTTGGCTTTCACTTCTAAGACCTGACCTACACCACTTACTTTCTTGTCAGAACACGTTTGGAAAACAGAATCACAAGAAATGATTAGTAATAATTGTGCTGAAAGATTACTCTGCATAGTTAAATCTCAGATGCTTTGTCTGTGCGAGGAGTATCTTTTAATTTCAAATGGAAAGGCACCCATGATTTGTAAGTGAAGTTTGAGTAGCTGCTGCATAGGAAATCTTTTTCTGCTTTTACATTAATTCAGTGTAACAGCTTAGATGGTTAGTACCAGTAAGACAGGAGGGAGCAATAGAAAAGAAGCTTTGGATTCATGTATCAGCAGAAAGGTATGCGTGAGCAGAGGAGGAATCTAGCTTCATGATACCGGCTGTTCTATTAGCTTATATTTTTTCTAGTCAACTAAAGCAACTTCTAATGCTGGAGATACTGAATAACTTTTTTCTTTTTTTTTTTTTTCTATTGGACTTGTGTCCTGTTGTGCTGTTTTCTGTAATTTGTGTAATAGTATAAGTTCTTACTGTTTTATCGAAGGATAGCAGATTGTTTAATTTTAAATGAAGAAATCCCTTCAGATTATGCATTTTCTGCTCAACTGCAGATTAACAGTTTTATCCAGTCACAATTGTAGGGTATATTGCCAGAAGATAATTTGTTCCCTCTGTGTCTCAGTCATGCTTATTACCTTCATTTTATTATATACTTTGAGCCTGTGAAATGATTTCTTAACTGCACTTAAAGATAGTTTGTGTAGACAGCAAAATTACTGTTCCCGCCCTCAGGATCAATTTGTAACGTGCTTTTGTATAAATATTATGTGCTACACTTCAATATTGTTCATAGTCCAGAAGATAACTGCAGTGATGAGCCTTACTTAAGAACCATGGTGAAAAAGGAGTCCGTATGGAATTTGAAGGAAAAGGTACTTAATTAGCTGTGCTGTAGTACTGCAGTCCTGTCTCTAGCAGGACTGCTGGTGCCCCTGAAGCTGCTTCTTGCACAAGGGAAATACTAGGTTTAGCACAGCCATTTATTCAATGTGTTCTGGGTTTTTGCAGTGGGGAGAGAGCAGTCACGTAATGAGGATTTTGTAGGCTTGAACTAGTAATTTAAAGACACTGGCTTAGGAAGATTCACAAGGGAGGGAATAGGACAGAAAACTAAGTGGAGAAGTAAAGAGATATTGGTGGATAGTCAGGCAAAGAAATCGAGAAAGAAAGAAAAAAAAAATTCACGTGGTCCTAAAGAAGATTGAAGGAAAATAAAAAGGAAAGAAGGGAGAGTTGTCAGAATATAGGACAAAATGAGTTGCAAACTGTCAAATCAGGCACCCAAACATATTGCTCTGTTAACACTGCCTGCTTGTCTTCACTTTTTTCTTTTCCTTTTTCCCCTCTTCTCCTGCCACCTATACTGGAAAAATAGTTTGCTAGAATGAGACCACAGGGGGACTGAGCATTGCAGCTCAGAGGTGTCTTAACATCTTTAGGTTGAATGCCTTATGTACATTTACTTAGGTTACCAAGGAGATATGCTCACATGCATTTAGTTATTTCATTACCATCTTTCAACTTTATGCTGAGTAAAAGCATCATCAGAGCCTCAACAGAGCACTCCCTTATTTTTTTTTTTTTAACCTGCATGAAATATCAGGGTGGGAGAGCATATTAAGTCTAGAGAAACCTGATGCATGATAACCCCATAATGGGGTTGCCACACACCATTCTTTCTTCACTTTTTTTAAACGTTTTCACCATTCCTGCTGAACGGATGTCAGGTTTTAAAACATTAGCACATGAAAGCATCAACCTTTGCCACCTGAGTTAAACTGAATTGCATAGGCAGCAGACTGCAGGGAGATAAATACAGCGCAGCACACTGCTAAATTATGACTCAAAATAAGATACAGTAAAATATCGTAAGTATACATGTGTTTGTTTATAATTAGCTTTGCTACAAATAAAAGCAAAGATTCCTAGTGCTGCATTTGAGATATGAGCAAGATCTCCAAGGTCTTATTTGTTAATTTTAAAATTGTACTTAGGGTTTTTTTTATCCACGTGACTTTCCCTCCAGTTACTCTGGATGCATTACTACAGATTTCAAGATACTCTCACACTGTATAATGCTCTATCAGATATAAGGAAGCCTTAAAGCAATCAAAAATTCACGCTTTTAATGACTTTGCTGGAACGATAGGAAACTTGGATTACTCTGGCACTGTTAAGTCCTGCTAGCCTTATAAATATTTGTGGCTTTGATTCCTATTTAATATAAAGACTCTTTATACTTCTTGGCAGTATAAATGAGCCTTTAAATAGGAGAAATTGTAACCTGAACTGTAGGTCTGTGTTTGAGAGGTGCCCACATGGGTGGCATAAGTGCTGGTGTGCCCGACCGGGCTAGGCTGTGTTTTGCAGCAACCTGGAGCAAGGTGCCCTGCCTGACCTGCACCGCTCCAGCGCTGGCAAGGTGCTATGGTGTGCCTGTGCGCCCCAGCTAAAATTGGTTTAATTATTGCAATTAGAGATATTGTCTTACCCTATTGATTGCACTTATTTTTTATCATGTTTGGTGTGACTTTCTTTTTGGCTAAAATTCCCTTTTTGTTAATAGGTGTTTATATTTTGTTGTGTTAGGCAGCACAGGTTCTACATGATGAAGAATAATTTGTTCAGTTACATTGATTTGTTTTGGATGGGATCTGCGTATCATTCCTCCTTTTGTCTTCAGTCTGTTTGAAGATAAAATTCAATGACGTTCACTCCGTTGAATGAAATCCCTTATTCCCCTCTGTATCTGTGCACATATGTGTGTCGGCTTTTCCCAGCCGTACCCTAAGTGCCTGTGAAACTCATTGATGTTGATCCTGGTCCCTGCAGTTTAATGCTCTCACTGCAGCTCTACAGGGTCACCACAAATCATATCTTGCTCCAGGTTCCCCAGCGCCCGAGGCTAATGCACACTCTTTGACACTTACTGCTTAAACATACTTAAATGTTAATACAGTAACAATTTAATATTGTTAATACATCATGTGTTCTTCAATATTGTGGGGCTTTGGGTAGTCTGTGCTTTGCAGGGTCGGATCGTGCTACCCATGCTGACGTGGAAGAACCTCTCACTCCTTTAAAAGTTGTCTTGAAGTAAATGCAACTTCATCAGGAACAGGTTTCACTGAAGAACCGGTCCTAGGGTTGTCTTAATACTACCAATTTGGCATGCTGCTCTCAGTTTCCTGGGAATCTTGCTTTTGCTGGAGTATGGTTTAAATACCGTACACTTGCTTCATAATACATTCAGGACTAAGACTTATGGCAATTTATTAAAACCAACTTCCACCCTTCATAACTGTCCTGCAAAGAGCTTGGCTTATCGCCATTCAGTCTTCTCCAAGCTTAAAAACCTACATTTTTGTTCTTATAATAGTGGTTTTAATGTAAGTGGAAACATCAGTCTTGTCTTAAATCTTTGAAATTAAGTATAAATTTTATCTGTGGGTTTTTGTAGAGCTTGAATCTTTGAGGTGGTGCTTTGCTTTTATAAGCCAGTACAAGACATTTGTAATATATCCAGAAAGTACTTTTTCAGAACTATCAAATGATGAGCTATGTTAAAAGATTCTGAAGTATTAACATGTTGTAATTGCAGTTAGAGTTTTAAGCTCCTTTGTTAGCTATGTAGAGTATTCTTGAGAGAATATAACATGGTGCAGGTTAGTTTCCACAGGATGTGATTTGTCATATGATGATTTTTTTTTTCCCTTCAAAAATGGTGTTTTAAAATTATGTCTTTTTAGAGACCGGCTGAGAATGCTCTTTTCTGTAAAACTGCACTGTGCATGGGTGCATCTCATCTAGGAGAACCCCATCAGGTTTACATTCACATATTTCTTCCATGGAAGAGGCTTCAGCTGCTAGCTAAACTCAGGTACATGAGCAAATTTTGATACCGGTGAGCCTGGATTTTTGAGCTGCGTGGATAAACATTCGGTCTTGCTGACTGGTAGTAGATAAATGTGGTTTCTAGACTGACACACAAAATATACGTCAAGCAGTGACTTCGCTGGTATTGACCAGCTGCTTAGGGTTACACAGGTACAGAGGTGGTGTGCTCTGCTATGCTGGTCATCTCCTTTTTTTGACAGAAGGATTCATCTGTAATTAATTTATAATGGCATTAGCTTAATTTTTAAGGATCCTGCCATACTGGATTTAAAAAAAAATTCTTAGGATTTTTTTGGTAGACTTGCTGTATTGCATTGATTTACTGCTTGGTTGTTGGTATAGATTTAGAAATACACTACTGCCACCACACAGCAGAATTCCCATATGTAGGACTGTACCTGATTGGATGTCTTTTATTTATATATGTTCATTGATTTCTTTATTCTGGATGGATTTAAAGATGGCAAGTATAAATGCATTGAGTTGCAAAAATGTGGACTAAGAGCTTTGGACTAAGGTGTGTGAAGACGATAATTATCTTTTATCAGAATTTTGCTGAATTTGCAGTGAAAATGATGTGGATGCAGGATCAACCTTTACTGTTGGTACATGAGTAAAGCACTAGACTGTAAAGTCTGACTCTTGACTAAAGTCCCCTGGCATCTTGGTAATAACACTAAATAAATAATAACAGCTGTAGGGTGGTGTGGAGGCAAGGGATTGTGTATGTTTGTGTATTTGTGTGCATGATAAAATCTGTGTATCCAAAGATTGACTTGTCTACAGAGGCTCTTTTTTTTTGGCCAGAAGAAGCTTTTGATTTCTTGCAGAAATCAAGAATTAATTCAGTCCTTTCTGTTGAGCTTGAGGGGTGGGTCTAAAAAGATGTATGTTTATCCATGTCTCGCAGGAGAATAATTTCACTTATGAACGAGGTACCAAAAATACAGTTAGCCAATCTCAATACTACAGCTACCAAGCCCCGTAACAGTCAAAGCCAAAAATAAATTTCATTTGCTTTAAAGACCAATATTCTAGTTTCATGGGAAGTTTAATGCATTGTTTTATGCTTAAAGATAATTTTGGAAGCCTAAGTACAATTAAAATGCCCAATACCAATTTTAAATATTAAACATTTTGAAAAAATTAATACATTTAAATATTAAACATCTGTGCTGGAGAACAAATTGCAGGCTTGACCACTTATCTTGGTAACATGGTTTATCTGAGTGGTACTTGTCATTCTTGTGTGAACAGTGAAAGAGGTGTCAAGTATATATGTGAGGTCAGGACTGTTTAAGTCATGAACACTTTTTAAAAGTGATTACATTTTAACTATGGAGTGAACGGCATTTTTTGAAATAACAAAACAGAAGTTACCCAGTTAATAAGAACAACAAAGAAGATTAGATTGCTGTAATCTGGTTAGCTGATTTTTCCTCATAAGGAATGTGAAATGTGTTCTTGCATTTCTCATTCACAGCTCTACTTTGATGTTGGAAAACCAGTGATAAATTAAAACCTGTGTGCATTTAGTCACTGTAAATCATTTTATAAAAAGTCTTGACCAGCAGAGGGCTTCTGTCCCTGGGAAATAATCCCTCAGGCCGTTATTGCCAGAGAAGAGGAGCTTTAACCACATACCTTTCCGCCCTGGTTTTCCTTCTCTTGTGGTCCTGTGGACTGGTGAGCTCTGGGGAGCTGTGCTGGATCTCATAGCCTCCTTTGCTTGCCTTCAGGTTATACGTGATATGTGATGCAGTGTCATTCCTTAGGGCAGGGAAAAATTCAGTCCTTCTGCAGTGGCCTCATTTTAATTATGTTAAAATGCTTTTCTTGTCGAGATGTAAATGGGGTTGGGAGGGTGGCGGGGAGAACGTTCTGAAGATCTTTGGAGTTCAGACTGTGGGATAAATATAGTATTGGTGGCCAACTTGTAAAATAGTGTATCTCATTTTATACCAGAGAAAAGCTTTATTCTTTTCATCTTGCTCTGGAGCAGAATGGCATCTGATAGTCTTGCTCTATTATAATTTATGTCATTAGCAGCGTGAAAGGTGTATACCAATGTGGGTGCACTCAAGCAGGTTTCTGTAATGGCAAGGGCACTGATCTTACACTCTGATAGAAATATATTTTGAATCTGTTTTGCTGCCTCATTACTGAATAGACTTCTTGACACATAGTTTTGCATTTTACCTGATAGGCATTAGTCTTTCTTTTGGCTAGGTTTTGCATTCCTTTTATCTGCTTTATCTAGAACTCATCTCTGTTGCTTATTCTGTAGCCACAATGTGCTAAACAGCCTTAAGCCAAATATTGCCACATACACCTTTCTTCTTAAAATACCATTAACTTCACTTGGTGCTATGAGCCACCCAGTCAGAACCAAGCCTTTCGCCTGGGTGACTGGCAGCATATGGAAAGACAACCTCTTTCGGACACATTTGGTTAAAAAGATAGTGTTTGATCTGCCTTTCTGTGTTCAGCAGTGCCTTTTTTTCCTCGGCAGAATTGGAAGATAATAGGATTTTAAAGGGTGAGTAATTGACCGATGACCACTTCCAGCCGTAGCATTTTTCTTCATATTGTGTGGCCTCAGTGCTAAGGTGAGGCACAGCCTGATTTCTTATTTCCACAGCTCACTGCACTAAATCCCGTGGCAGCTTGGATGTTCTGCTGGCAGCACAGGGGAAACAAAGATACGTAACTGGTCTGGGTTGGGGTTTGTGGTGGGGTGTTTTTTGTTTGTTGTCATTGTATTGCATATCTAGAAGGATGATATGCGCTATCAGATGCTAAAATAGAACAGAATAGTTGCAAAATTGATTTTATTGCTGATAGCAAAATTAAATTTGTTGAAAATATCTTCCCCACCCACCCACCCCCAAACCAGAAATAAACTATTTTTTTGCGGCAAAGTTATCTTTTTGGTGCAAATACTCATGTTAATTGTTGATGACTGCACTGCAGAAAGACAAAGGCTGGAGATTGTAGATGCTCAGGAGCACAGCTGGGTAAGGGCTTTTGCAGCTGAGAGAGGTTTGGGAACTTGGGAGGAGGATGGCAGTGACAGTTTAAGGCTTTGGTCATCACGGCAGAAGTTTGCAAGAAAAGGAGTTGAACACTTTAATCACCCAGAAGGGAGTGTATGAGTACTTCCCTCCTTTTTTTAATGAGGATTTATTTTTTATGAGATGGTATTGGCTGTTTTCCTGTTTTCATTTCATCTTTTCCCTTTTTAGCATTTTTCCCCAACCTTCCCTCCCTCTCTGCCTCCTGTCTATTGCCTCTCACTTGAGACTAAATGGCTCTAACAGTAAATGACCATTTGATGAGTCTTTCTTCACCATCCCCCCATATCTAATTTACCAGGGAGTGCTCTTGAGGTGGGTGGTACCCCCCTCCTCTTAGCAGGGTTTTAGATAGACTAAAGCAGCTCACAATGCCCATAGACAAAGGGCATGTTTATCAAGCACATGGGGAAGTTGTGCCAGATTAGTTTAGAGTTAGCTTGAAAGTGACTTAGTTGAAGTAGTCCGAAAACCCTGCCTGGACATTTTCCCTCCAGCTTGGGAGGCTTATTTAAATATACTTTAGATTGATAAGTAATCAGTATAAAACTACATTTATTTATAACATTTAATTTTTTTATGTATGAACATATTTATGTTATCCAAAATACTTAAGGGTGTGTCTAGGTATTTTTGCATCGTTTTCTATAGATGAGTGTAAGGTGCAGTGGTATAGGGCTGCATTTTTGAATCAGAACCAAGGGTCTCAGAAGTTTTTGATAACTTTTTTTTTTTCACATTTACTGTGTCTGCATGAGAAAATGGGATCAAAACTGAAGCAGTTTGCTGTTTTCTGGTTATCTGGATCCTCCTGGTTTCTGCTTTGACATCAGTTTTGTTGTGTTCTGTAAACAATCCTTAGTAATGTAAGGGTGTGTAAGTGTGTAGCCGCTTTAGTGCATCAAGGTTTTAGAAACTGTTCTCAGGTTGCTCTGTTTGTTATGAATTTTAAAGATTACACTGATGCTATATGCATTAGTGTTGTGTAAAACATAAGCATATTAAACGCAATGTGAATATATTTTGCCTTTTCTGAAGTAATTTAGAATAACTAAAAGCACTTGCAACTGAACACTTGAATGTTTTGGTGGAGAAGAACCAGAAAGCACATTATTGTAAAAAATGTATGATAATGATTGAACTTTGTGCATCCCTTACCTCAGTGAGTTACTTGCTTAGTTTAAAAGGTCAAATAAATTAAAAGACAAATTTATGTTAACATGTTGGTGAACTACTTACTGACTTTAATTGTAACTGTAAAAACAGATACCCTGAGGCAGGTTTAAGCAGTAGCAACTAACATTGTTATGATAGCCTCAGGAAGCAAGTGTAACAGACAGGATGTTTTGTAATAAAACTGTAAAACAATTAAAATAGCTGCACAAAGCATGCTGCTTTTTAGCCTGTCCAGAGGAAAGGGCTGCGAAGGGAGTGTCAGCCAGTCACAGTATCACAGTTGTTATAAATTGCAATCTACTTTTGGAAGGGGCAAAAGACGGATAACAAAGTCGACAAGTAAATACATGCTACATAAATATGCATAAATCCATTACCATCTGCCACATTGTCCAATTTGACTGGGTTGTCTTTCTGTGTCTACCACATAAATCAGTTTAAAGCAGTTTCCCTCAAGCAATATTTTCTGTAATGAATGGGTGAAAGATCTACATTCTTGGGTTGTGACTGTAGTTCTGGTATATAATATAGAAAATACCATATTTACCATTTTCTAAAAAAAAAAAAAGGCTGTAGTCCAAAGATTTATTTGACTGTGCAGCTACTGAACTTTGCAATAGTCTTTGGAAGCCAAGCCACGGAGTTAAATTATCAGTCTTTTTGCTTGGCTAAGAATTTTTAGTGGTTTACTTTATACAATCACTACTGCACACAGTAAGTAAAGATTAGAAATATCAGTCTGTAAATGTACTGGTTTTGTATCCCAGCATTATGATCATTTTAAATGATAATTTTTCATAAAGTTTCATTCCTTGCTTGGTAAGCAAACATAGCTCATAGCGCTGCTGTTTATTCTTTGTGTCATCACTGTGATATGTTTCAGTTTAGGTCCAAGTAATTTTATTTTTCTGTCCTGTATATATATAGCACACTTGCATTTAATCTTCTATCCAGATGTGGCCTCTGTCTCTTTAGATTCAGCTTGTACGATTTTCCTACATCCTGTTCTGGATTTCTCCTAATAGCTACGACTATAGAATCACTGTGCTCTGCCATACGTTCATCTGGGCTTCGTTTCTTTTACACAGAGGCTGCTTTACACTGTTCTGGCAACGAAAAGGGGCCCCAGTGAGAATGGGACTCAAGACCCAGCTGGCTTGTCTTATTTTTTATGACTTACCAAATAGATTGCACCAGGATAGATAAAACGTGTTTGTTTAATTTTTTTATGCAAGAAGAAAGTATTAAAATTTCCTTGTTTGCTTGTTTGTGTATAGATTAAATCTCCAAAATAAAAATTGTGAGTCTTTTTTATGTACACCTACGGGGTGTGGGGTATTTGTTTGTTTGTTTGTTTTTTTCACTCCCCAGTTTAGAGGTTTGTAATTACTATTGGAAGAATTCATAATCCTTTGATCAAGGGTATATGTTAAGACTTTACATCAAGGTACTCTTTCTGGTAAGAGGTTTTACTCTTAAAATGCTAATTTGTGATGGAAAAAGACAAATGTGTGTCTTCATTAGCATTCTTACAAAGAAACTGGCCTGAATTTTTATATGAAACAATCTGATAATCCATTTTCTCTCTGCAAATATTTGCCTCCAGTAAGTGAAAGGTCAGTAATCTAAAATGTCTGTCAGGGTATTTCTGTGGAGCTTTGTAAATCACTTAAGTATTTTAAAATCTGTATAGTTAGGTGTCCTTTACTAGGTTAGAAATCTGACTTTGGATTTCTTTTTGAGAAGAATCACAGGTTTGTAGTGTAAGAAAGTTCCAATAATGTTATTAGTGTATTGCAGGTCAAAGTAATTTGTAGGTAGTGCTGAAACGGTTTTTTGATGTGGTAAAGATTTTTGTAGTGTTAGAAAAATAGCTTCTAATAAAAAACACAGCTTCACCCCTTAAAGTGTCAGAAAATTAATGTTAAAACTACAAATGAATCCACTTGGGAAAAAGTGTACAAGAGTGAGATTCATTTTCACTTCCAATTTAGCTGTTTAAAAATTAGGCATCACATATAAGCTAGTTGTCCAGCCTTTCAGCTCAGTCATGGAAAGGAAGGGGCCCTGTAGAGAAGGGATTGTCTCATCTGCAGAAAAGTGTCCAGTAAAGGTGGGATACGTTTGCCCTGGGAGGGCAGGCTGGCTGGGCTGGCTGCGGAGGGAGTCTGCACTTTTTGACTAACTCGTAGTTACCTAGCACTGAATTGGGTGAATCCCATCATAAATTATATGAGCTTCAGTGGTCTGCATTTTTGAGTGTTTGTATGGCAGTGCACAAATATGAATGTGATACTTTTTGTGCATGGGGGGGGGGGGGAAGGAACAGTGTGCTCATAATTAAAAAAAAATGTAGGTTTTTAGTATAAAATATTAATCTACAGTATGCTAATTTTCAGGTGGGTTTTGTACAGCTGGGGTATGATTTAAAATAAAAGATTTGTTTAAAAAACAAACAACCCCCACTCAACTGCACATCTTAAGTGTCTGTATCTTCCTTATCAACTGATTGATGGATGAAATAATAGACCAAAGTATAAAGGTTTGTTTGAGAAAAGCCCTTTTCTGATCTGAAACTAGTCTTTCATCAGTTCTGTGTGTTGGCTGGTTTCCTTTGAGCACGTTTTTGTATGCGTTTAGGGGAGAGAAGATAGTTTGGCAACTACGTATCAAGCCAGGAAACCTTCTATTTCCAGATCTGCCCCAGGCTTCCTGTACGGCTGAGGAACTGATCCTGCGGACAGAAGCTGGAAAAAAAAAAGGGGGGGGAATAAAGCTTGGTTTTGTGTGTAAGTTTTTAATGCTGTATTTTCGCTACCAGTTTTCTTGTTTATAAGATCTAATACTTACCTGCCTAGCAGGATTTTAAGAAGGTGAATTTTCTGACCACCCTGAAGTGCTGTCTTGCAGGATGCTGTATGCATGTAGAAAATCACTTTTAACTGTTACTGCACTATTACTCCTCAAGCAAGACTCCAGGAAATTTGTGCAGGGTACCAACCTCTGAAACGGTCTTGCTCCCTGCCCTTGATAATGAAGTAAAGAGATAAAACCCTCCTTAGAAATGAGATAATTTGTTATTATTTTCGAGCAGTGATGGCAGGAAATAGGAAGAAAACAATTGCTCTAAAAACAATTTGAATGTTGCTCCAGACAAATAAAAGACCGAGGCGGTGGCTGACCTCTCCTGACAAACAGCTGGAGCCAAAAATGTCCACAGAGTTGTCGCTTAAGGACTTAATGGAGGAGATCTTTCAAATCACAGAAACAGTAAACAAGGTAGATGGAGCTTTTACAGAGGTTAAAATTGAGATAGCTCAAATGAAAGCCAGCAAAATGAAATTAAAGAAAAGGTGAATCAACAGCTCCGTGTGTGTGAGGATGAATTGCTTACGTTAAAAGAGACTTCTAATCAAATCAGGTTTCTGGAATGATCTTTGAAGAATCAAGAGAATAGAAGGAGGAAAATCGAATTTGAGACTGGATACCTAGAAAAGGCTTGAAGGACATCACCCAGGGGGAGGTTTTGAAAATATTGCACTGGAGCCGATAAAAATGAACGCCAAGAGAGGCCTCTGGAGTGGAAAGGTTGCACCTGAGCTTCCTCACAGGTGCCCAGTAGACGTCAGGCCCTTGTATTGGCAATTTTGGGCTCGCCTCTGTGTGTAGCAGATGACAGGGGTAAAGTTCCCTGCTCTTAGTTTTTTCAGATCATTCTCACTAGACCTTCGCTGGACACAGACTCTCTGCAATTGATGGTTTTACAGCCTCCCTGAATGCTGGGCCTGATTTATGGTGCCCTAGTGAAACAGGGGTAGGTTATTGCATGACAATATGGCAATAACGGGATGAACCAGTCAGACTGTCCTGGGGCTCAGGAAGGAACCTTTTCCTACCACTGACAAATGCAGAGGTGTTGTGTTTTGCAGGACTGCACACACTTCTAAAACACAGTAACCTGCTTAGGAATTATTGTGATGGGCAGGATTACCTCTGTTATTTTAAGAAATACTGGAAAAGACTATACTGGAGTGTGTTCTTCTGTTAGTTTCCCCATTTTGATACTGATTCTGCCAGTGTGGTGAAATGTGGAGAAGGCAAGGAGAGAATGAGGGTCTACAGTGCCTGGCATCAGCCAAATATTAAGGATGCTTCTGTAGGTTTAGCTTGAATTGGGATCAGGCAGCTAAGAGTAACATAAGTTTCCTCTAGAGTTGAGCCTGAAGTGCTTGGTTTGCAACTAAGTTGGACAAATACAAAAACTAACAAGAAAGGGAAAGAATATCTCCTCGCAATTCTGCGGAAGGGAAACCTGTTTGAAATATATAGGCAAGAAAATGGTAGGATGAAAACCTAAACTTACAGTGAAATTAACTTTACATCAGTGTTGTTGCTTATCTTGAACTAACCACCAGTTGCCGCCTTATTAAAGAAACCTTACTGAGAAAGGTAGAGTAGTTCACTTTAGCACTAGTGTTTTGTTTGCTTTTGCAGATTTCTGAATGTATGTAAGAATTTTCATTATTTCTCTTCTGATTTATTTACTTTTTAACAGTTTCTTCATTAATTTTTACTGGCATTTACAGCAGTCATTTTTTACTTTTTATTCTGCCAGTTTCAACTATAAAGTGGGTGAATTGGTTTAGAAAAAGTAAATGATGTAACGATTCAAACTCTTTAGTCACAGTAATCAAAGTGTTTTGCTGACTTGGTTTTAATTTTTGTTTTCATCTTTGCTCTTAATGATTCATGCTGAGGTATATATCGCACAATGTCCACTATAAAATCTTTTGCCATTTCGCTTTTAGAAGTTTTTCCTTTTTTTTTCTTTTTTTTTTTTTTTCCCCCAGCACAGCAGTGGCAAACAAATATTGCAGACACAAATTAGAGGTTTGATCTGACTGCAGATTTTGGGTGCTGAGATGAATCAAACATTGAAATTTCTTGATGTTGACTAGCTATTTGCAGCTGGGTTGAGTTCTTGGGTAAGGTGATATTTTTTGCTGTTGAGAAGAGTAGGTCCTCAAGTGCTGAAGAATTCTAAACAATAGTGGAGGCAAAGGAACAAGCTCTGAGGAGCTGATATTTCCCTTGTTTCTTGTTTTTTTGGGATCACTATTTTGTCTTCCTAAAAACTACTAAGAATAATGAGACCAGTTAGTACCCCTGTTGAACGTGACCCTAATGAGAAGGATTTTTCCCACTGGATCAAACTGAAAATGTAGCTTGGGGATTTAACAGTTGGGAGATCTGTTGTTAGCAGATGTGCCAATCTGAATAGCTGAGTGAGAGTTCACCCCTTATTTACAGAACCCCAGTCACTCAGTTCTGTTAAAATAAAGGTTGTAAATGTCGTCTTCTGGAGATTCTGAATTGCATTATTGAGTGGACTGATGTGTTGTGTAGCAGTAGTCCCAAAGAAGTTGAGTGAGACATCAGAACTTTCCTTTCAGCATCATCTTCTAAGAAGGTACTGCTGAAGGTGAACTGTAGTGAATTCAAACTGCAAGAATGAAGAAAATAGTCTTCAAATATTTGTATGGATTGGTTTGTTTCGGGGAAGAGCTAGAAAGCATATTGTTGGTTCGGGAAATGCGCTAAAATGCTGTGCTTACAAAACCAAAGACTTCACAAAAGTCACTCTTCTAAAAGGGTCATAGGAAAGGTCAGTGCATTTCTAGGTCTGCATTTGTAGGATGGTCTTGTCATAGAGATTTTTTCTGTTTGTATTTTTCCTTCTGCTCTTACTTGCAGGGGATGCAGTCTTTTGAGTGCTTTGAAAATCAGCTTCAATCAAAATGTTTTTCTTTGCAGTTAATTGGCTTCCAGGTTTGTGTTACATCTTACACCAGAAATAGATGTAGGTGCATCTCTATTAATTTACAGATTTCTGGATAGGTACCCTAGGTAAAGTATTGCAAGAAACTTCAGTTGTTCAGACACTGCTGAAAATAAAATACTAGTATAGGATTTCTTCACCTGGATCGTGACTATAACAGATGACACAAGATTGTATTGTAGGTAGAAATTTGCCATTTTGATTCCACTCTAAGTTTGCAGGCAAGTTGCTTTATATCTATCTGTCTGCCTAGCTATAGGTATGTGTGAGAGTGTATGTAAAGCTTCTAGAGAAAGTCAAATGGGAAAAGGAGGTTCACAGTATGTGGAAAAAGGGACTGGCCACTTGGGAGGAGTATAGGAATGTTGTCAGGGTGTGCAGAGATGCGATGAGGAAGGCCAAGGCCTACTTGGAATTAAATCTGGCAAGGCATGTCAAATATAACAAGAAGGGCTTCTTTAAATACATCAGCAGTAAAACGAAGACTGGGGATACAGTGGGCCTACTGCTGAACAAGGAAGGGGCCATGGTAACTCAGGATGCAGAGAAGGCAGAGTTACTGAATGCCTTCTTTGCCTCGGTCTTCACTGCTAAGGCTGGCCCTCAGGCATCTCAGCCCCCAGAGAAGAGAAGACAAATTGGGACAAAGGAAGACTTACCATCGGTTGAGAAAGGCTGGGTCAGAGATCACCTATGCAAACTGGATCGTCACAAATCCATGGGCCCCGATGGGATGCACCTGCGAGTGCTGAGGGAACTGCCGAATATTCTTGCTGAGCCACTCTCCATCATCTTTGAAAGGTGGTGGAGGACAGGAGAGGTGCCCAAGGACTGGAGGAAAGCAAATGTCACTCCCATCTTCAAAAAGGGCAAGAAGGAGGACCTGGGGAACTATAGGCCAGTCAGCCTCACCTCCATCCCTGGAAAGGTGATGGAGCAGTTCATCCTGGAGGTCATCTCCAGGCATGTAGAGGACAAGAAGCTTAGCCGAAGTAGTCAACATGGATTCACCAAGGGGAGATCATGCTTGACCAACCTGATTGCCTTCTACGATGGTGTGACTGGCTGGGTTGATGAAGGGAGAGCAGTGGATGTTGTCTGTCTCGGCCTCAGCAAGGCATTCAACACTGTCTCCTGTAGCCTCCTCATAGGCAAGCTAAGGAATTGTGGGTTGGATGAATGGACAGTGAGGTGGATTGATAACTGGCTCAACAACAGAACTCAGAGGGTAGTGATCGATGGAGGCCTGTCACTAGTGGTGTTCCCCAGGGGTCTGTGCTAGGTCTGGTCCTGTTTAATATATTCATCAGTGACCTGGATGATGGGATAGAGTTGTAACCTCAGCAAGTTTGCAGATAATACCAAGCTGGGAGGAGTGGCTGATACAGCAGAAGGCTGTGCTGCCATCCAACGAGACCTGGACAGGCAGGAGAGCTGGGCCAAGGCTAACCTGATGAAATTCAACAAGAGCAAGTGCAAGGCCCTGCACCTGGGGAGGAACAACCCCATGCACCGGTACAGGCTGGGGAGTGAACTACTGGAAAGCGGCTCTGTTAATAAGGACCTGGGAGCACTGGTGGGCAGCAAGCTGACCATGAGCCAGCACTGTGCCCTTGTGGCCAAGAAGGCCAACGGTATCCTGGGATGCATTAAAAGGAGTGTGGCCAGCAGATTGAGAGAGGTTATCCTCCCCCTCTACTCTGCCCTAGTGAGACCACATTTGGAGTACTGTGTCCAGTTTTGGGCCCCCCAGTTTAAGAAGGATGTGGAACTCCTTGAGCAAGTCCAGCAGAGAGCTACGAAGATAATCGGGACTGGAGCATCTCCCTTATGAGGAAAGGCTGAGAGACTTCGGTTTGTTCAGCCTGGAGAAGAGAAGACTGAGGGGGGATTTCATAAATACCTATAAATATCTAAAGGGTGGGTGTCAGGATGATGGGACTAGGCTCTTTTCAATAGTGCCCAAGGACAGGACAAGGGGCAATGGGCACAAGCTGGAATACAGGAAGTTCCACCTCAATATGAGGAAAAACTTTTTTACTGTGAGGGTGCCAGAGCAGCGGCACAGGCTGCCCAGGGCGGTTGTGGAGTCTCCTTCCCTGGAGACATTCAAAACCCGCTTGGACGCTTTCCTGTGCCCCCTGCTCTAGGTGTGCCTGCTCAATTAGGGGGGTTGGACAAGATGATCTCCAGAGGTCCTTCCAACCCCCGCCATCCTGTCATTCTGTGATTCTGTAAAGCTAGACTAATATATAGTTTGTAATGACAGTAGACACTACAGCTATACCTAAATCCTGGGAAAACTTGTAGCTGTGGTAGCCAAGAGTGTAAGAGACTAGGTGATGTTAGGCAGCTTTCCCTTCTCTTTTTACTTGCCATTGCTGTGAGAACAGCAACTCTGCAAGGTTTAGATCTTTTCATCAACAAAAACCATTTTTTTAAACTTCAATAAATTATGTTAAGACTGTATTACTCTACCAGTATCTGTTTCAACTACCTATATTCTAGAGTATTTGGAGAGGTTTTTTCGTAGAAGCCTTACCCTAGTACAAAGGCTAAGTGTGCTTTTGAAATGAAATCTCCAGGTTTCATTCCATGGCACAGTTGTGCCCATTTAGTGCATTTATGCCTGGGAAAACCATGTGTTTGTAAGAAGTTGGTGTGAAAATGCTTCTCAGTGTGTGCTCTGAGTTGCAAGGCAGAGCAAAGCTGTGTACTGTAGGGGTGGTACAGCAGGTGTTGGTCACTTCTGTGCAAACCATTGCTGTAATCTTCTTTATTTTTCTAGTTCTTCACTGAGAGTAAAGGTTAGCCTGAGTTCAGGGGATAATCACAGGCTTTGACGATTCAGTTGTGGACTAGCAGTGAGTAAAGATGGGTCTCCTTCACAGTCAGAAAGGTTTTCTGACTAATTGTCTTCTAGTGCTTGGACACCCTAAGACCATGAGGCTGAGCCTGAAAAATGGTTTTGGTGGTAGCTTCACAAGGTAGGTGTGTCATTAAACAGGACTCTCTTCTGCATTCATCACCAATGGTGTGGAGAAACCATGGATGGTATGCACTGAGTACCTTGGCACCAATAACTCAAATGCCCTCAGTCAGGATCTTCTGACAGACCCCTCAGCTCTCTGGGGAGAAGGAATCTGACAGCCACTTAAGAAGAGCGAGGAATTGCTTACTTGATGTAACATAGTTAATTTCCATCTGGAGCGTGAGCAGCAGTTCTCTATGTTGATGAAGGAGCAGAGTGGCTATTGAAGCTGCCATGTCCCCTTTGTCCCAGCTGCTGTGGTCAGGAGGGCTCCTCGAATGTGGATGTAGTTCCAGTGGCTGCTGCTCTTCCAAAGCAATTAACTCATTTCACCCATATGTACCAACCAGTGTGTCTGTATGGACCGCACATCTCAGAGGAAGTGGGTTTGGTGCTGTTCTTTTTTGTGTTCTTTTCATTGGCACAACTGACTCATTTTGTTGCCCAACTCTTATGATGCGCAGGAGGTATTTTCTAAATTATATTTAATGTAGTGTTCATGTGCAATGGGTATGTAATTTTCAATTTCAGTGAATCCTTTTTCTTTTCTTTCCTTCAGAGTGCTGCAAAATGATGGCTCGATAAACAGACTAATTTGTTCAGTTGGTTTTGGTATTATGAACTTTCAAGGAAAAGGCAGCATCCGCTTGCTTCGGGAGATGTTCCTGCTTTATGTCTTACGCCAGGGTATGCAGAAGCCCTTTTAAGAATGGACGCTGTAGAAACATAGGTAAAAGCACCCTGCCACCAGGAAATGGTTGGTGTTTAATTTTTTTATTTTATTTCAAGTAGATGGTCTGGTTTTGTTTACATGCAGATGAGTTGCCCGTTTTATTATAGATGGAGGTGAATTTAAAATATGAAACAGTACTTTAAAAAGTATTCTATGATATTGTATGGTATCTGGGTAGTAGAGACCTGTCAAAACAGACAGGAATGTGTTTATCTGTTGTTTTTTTTTAAAGCACACTTTATCTGTGTTTCATTTTCAAAGTGGCACTGTAATTTTTTTTGGTTTTTTTATGAGTCCCGCTTTCCTGTGTGGCACCATCACTAGGTACTTCACACTGTAGATACAACAGCTGGGTTAATTAAATAGATATGTCACAGCACTGAAGCCAGTGCCTGCTGCCATTGTACACAGGCAGCCAAGAGCTACAGCAAATAGAGCCTTGCAGAAGCATTAGCAATGCAATACCAATTGTAGTAAAAAAACAAGCTATGGTATGAAAAATAGTAGGACAAAAAATGTTGCTTTGTGTGCATTAATTGAAAGTTACATAAAAGGGGTGAAATGTGCATACGTGATATCATAAAACAGTTATTATTGATTATGATAAATCAATAAACTGCATTTCAGATAAATGTTAGCAATCTCAGTATGGAATTTATGGAAGATTTTCTTTCCCTGTAGCCCTACAGCATGCTCCCCCTCTTTTTTCTCCCCCCCCCCGAGATATTAAGACATGTAGTCAAAAATCCTTTTACATTTTCATAAGGAAGTTTGTCTCTAGCGTCTGCACCCAATTTGGAGACATCACCTTTGCAAGCTTTCTGTCTATTTACTGTCCATTATTAAAGTTATACACCAGAGCCCCTACTCCATATCTGAAATGCTGGTGAATGTCACTGTGTGCTTAAGATCTGCTTTGTTCTTCTAAAAAGTGGCTGATTGCCAAAATACTCCCTTTATATGTGTTACTTATTCTCACAAGCTTCAAGTTAGCTGTAACTACTGAAGACAAAATGTTCTTCTACGGCTTCGGTTCATTGCAGACCCAGCAAAGTAGATATTCTGTAACTGAGGAGACGAGGTCATCTCAATGAATAAGATGGAAAATGTTAGATTGCAGATTTTTTTCCCATAAAAGGATCAAAACTCTATCTAGAGCTGCTGGGAGGGCTACTGAGGACAGCAGCAAAAGCTGAACCTCCAGAAAGGGTGGGTACAGAGTAAATCCCAGCACAAGCTCCTCTCTGTGGTTTGGAGGCTGGTTGGCAAGTTTCCAAGGAGCAGATGGTGCCAGCAACATTTTGTTGTTTGTTTGTGAACTACTTGCAGCATTGCAGAGCGAAGGCAGCGTGGGGCTGGTCAAAATGGCAGTACTGCCGTGGCAGAAAATGGGAAGGGACGTGGCTGCTTGAGAGCAGCGACTGCTAAATTACACCTTGGAAGTTATACTTGGCACTTGCTATATGAACTAGTATTGACCTGTTTGTCTTAGAAGATAATGAAAGAGCTGTATAAACATCATTAATTCTGCAATAAATTGTTCAGAATGGTATAATAATACAGTACTATCATTTTAAAATCAAACCCTGTTGTGCATGATATGGGGATTCTGGAAGCATGTGGAGCTGTCAACATCAGATCTCCATTTACTTTTGGAGAATTTCTGTATAAACATATGAAAAGCCAGATTAGAAATCTAATTGTTGACACTTGTTAGCTATGGGGCTGCACGGACTGGCAAAAAGCATTATCTTTTATTTTGTGAAGCCCCCAAATTCGTGTTTTAGTTTTGTAATTTAAAAGCAAATACTAAAATAATGACCCAGATCTCAATTCTGCAAGCTCTCAGACAAGTGAGTAGCTATCTGCATGTAACTAGACGTTGTGTTTGTACCTTTGGGAGGACAGGGTTGCCCAGGTAGAAGACCATGGGGTACCTGGAAGGAGGGAGGTGGAAGGCAGGCTGTGGCTCATGCAGGACTTTTCCTCACTGGCACCCACATCCACTTAACCATCATCTCGGGGACAACCTGGCATCAGGGCTCTCCTCTGCCTTCAGAAACCTGGGGGTCAGCGGTTAGGATGTCCGCGCTGTGTCTGGACCATGCTGCCTGCAGCCTGTGGGGTTGGGTAGTTGTCAAGAAAAGGAGCCCTTCACATGCAGAAGTGTTCTCTGCTCATGCTCTGCTCACCTTCTGTTTGGAAATACGTGCATTCAAAGTCACTAAGGATATTAAAGGATTTGGGGTAGTTGGGCATGAAATGTTTCATCTAGACACGTTACATGGATGAACAGAGAGTAGGGTTTTGGTGGATTGGTTTTTTTTTGGCAGAATACTATAAGTCATGAGAGAATTTGGACCCAGAGGCTGAGGGAATAGTACCAATGGTTTTAATTTTGTCAGCTGTGCCTCTTTACAAAGTAACTAGGTTTCAGAAGTACTCAGTAGGATTTGGAGAGTATCTGGCATAACACGGCCGCACTGCCTTAGGTAGTGAGTTTGACAAATCTGTGCCCTAAGCTTACAAGCAAATGCCAGAGCCAGTTAAAATACATGCCCAGAGTAATCTTTGGCAAGTGAGTGGGATACAGCAGTAAAGGGATCTGGATAGGACAA
This sequence comes from Phalacrocorax aristotelis, assembly GCF_949628215.1. Taxonomy (NCBI): domain Eukaryota; kingdom Metazoa; phylum Chordata; class Aves; order Suliformes; family Phalacrocoracidae; genus Phalacrocorax; species Phalacrocorax aristotelis. The sequence continues at coordinate 42,958,297 of NC_134277.1, forward strand.
CAGACTGACCCACCAGCCTCGGGATGAGCAAGCTAAGTCCCAGGATAACTCTGGTCATCCCCTCACAGCACGTATGAAATGGTTGATGGCAAGGAACTGGTAGCTGAAAGTCATGACTTTTTGGGGTGCTTTTCATACTATATATGATGGGAAGCAGGGGCTGATAAGCATTCTTTTATCAGGCTTTTTAGTGCACTGTATTGTTTTTGTGCAAGGTCACTATATCTATGGTAATTATAATGATAGCTCTTTGCTGACTCACTGTCTTGTTTTCATTTATCTATCACTCCTTTGGTGTGGTACACCTCTAGTGTACCTCCAGTAGCTATAGAAATACACCTCTAGTAGCTATAGAAATACATACGCTCACCTTCATCAGTTTTGAGATGTTGTGTAATCTTGTTGCTGTGTAATCTTTTTGCTGTGAATTTTGCCTTTTACCCAATGTTCTGTTGCCCTGTTTCTTCTTCTTCTTGTTTTTATGTTTTGCCCAGAGTTGTTGTACTTAAAATTAAATTGTGAGCTCTGCAAAGGTGACTGTTTTGCAACGTAACTTTTACAGAATTATTCAAAATTGTTATTAGTAGCTATAAATAACAAGGAGGAGTAAGAACAGCAAACAGAATCATTCCTGCAGAAGGATGAATGTTTGAAGACCACTCTGTGTGTTGTAGGCATATGGGTCTTCTCTTTTCCTACCTATTTCAGATTCAATGAAAAATCATGGTGATCTTAGGAAAAGCTGAGGCAGGTTGTGCCTTCTGTTCTGTGGGAAGAACCAAATCAGGGAAACCAACCCTGAGCTTCCAAGAAGTGGGGAAATCTCAAGACTGCCACTCCTAACTGTTGTAGTAGCTTCTTCTTATGTCTTGTAGACCAAAAAAATTACATGCTTCAATTCATTGTAATGACTTCTTAACATTTACCAATTATGTCTACATTTTCCAAGAAGCTAAGGGGTCTTTGGCTTTCTCCTACCCTTACAACTGTTTTAATGAGACGCCCTTGAACTTCTTTGACATTAACCACAGTTGATTAAATGAACTTAGAAAGGGTGAGGAGAGACACAAAGAGGAGAGACAGGTGTTTTGTATATCTTTGAGCAATTTCTATTTCTGGAGTTGGACAGCATTTTAAATTAAAATATTCTAATGTAGTTTTTACTACTGTTTTAGGTACTGTAGGTTTCACTAGACTTCAAGTTTATCTTTTTTTCCTTACTCTCAGGTCAGATCTGTAGCAAATTTGAATGCACTGTCCTACACGTTATACTGAGTTGTGTCTTCGGACATCTGATACAGCCTGAGATTATTCAGTGTGACAACACTTAACCTAACATAATTCAGTTCAGTGCACTGAGAAGTAGAATGATAGAATATTTTTTTTTCCTAGGATGGGTACCCATCCATTGTCAGTCTTGTTACCACAGATTATCTGATAGGAACACATGAATGTAGGGGTTGCCATGCCAGATGAAACCAGTAGTCCTTCTAAGTCACTGTCCCTTCTTTTGAGGCAGGCTGGAGCTGGGTAGTTCAGACAGAAGTATAGAAAACCCTACAATAAACTTTGTAATATCTTTCACATTATGGTATTTTTGTTTTAATCATGTCAATTAGACTTTGGTCTGTGCTGTGTAGCAAAAGGACTTAAATCCCTTGTGTTTCTTAAATCTCCTCTGATCTAACACTTGATTTTCATGTTATCTACCTAAACCTTATCTGAATCCTGCTGTGCTTTTGATGTCAGTGTGGTGTGGTAGCAGTGCGTTCCGCAAATTAATTATAAATAGGAACGTCTAATATATCTTGTCTTGTTTCTCAAACCTCAAACATGCCTTCTATTAGATATCTCATCTTTAAGCTAAAAGGATTCCCGTCAGTGTTTCTAGTCTCTACCCTGCAGGACTCTTCCAGTGCCTGTAATCATTCTAACAATTCTTCATATCTATTGCACTTGTCACAGGAATAGATCACAATATTTCATCTAAAGAGTATACGGTCATTTTATATAGTAGCCACACTGTTTTTCTATAACGTTTTAATGTTGGTATGAAGAATTAAGGGTAAAAGAGAGATGCTTAGAGCCAGAATTATCTTTTAAATGGTTTATTTCAGATACGTGAAAATCATTACAACAGCGAGAGATTGGTCCTAAAATGTATGTCAAGCACAGGCGGCGATAGTAAGAGGCCCCTTCACTTTAATGGTCTTTTTTTCCTTTTAAGCTAGTATTTCTGTAGTTTAATTTGTGCACTCCTTAAGACTTTTTCTTCTTGTTCTTAAGCCAGTTACGTTCATATGGGATTTAAAATTATACTTAGTGTAGACCTAACTTAGTTCTTCACTTAGCTCGGCAACCATGATTCAAAGGGAGGTTTTTTTTCTAAGAGATAAAAATCCTTACTTTTATCTTTTCAAGTTCCCTCCATCCAAGTGTTTCCAAGGAATAACGCTCCCTTAATTTTTCTTTTATTCCTTTTTCCTTCCTCTTCCCCCTCTTCTCATTTGTGTCATGAGCTTGCACTTTTTAAAAATTAATCAAGAACTGGTAGTCTTGAAAGCAGTCTAACATGGCTGGTATTCATTTGCATGTATGCTGAAATGCATGCATGAGTATCTGGAGATCGCAGCAACGCCCTCTGCTCTGGCTTCAATCTGCAAATTGCTAGTAGTGCTGCTTGAAGGCAGCTGTACCTGTGTGGGAGCCCTTAAGCTTCTTGCACAAGCTCAGGATTGGCTGTAGTGTAAGGACTAAAGTAATTAGATGAGGCATAGTAACAGTCTGCGGACTTTTAATAAAAATGTTTTGCTTATGACGAACCACAGTGATTTTGGCTGTTGGGGGTAAATGGTTTCTTTTGTAATGTAGTGTTTGACCTATAAATCTGACCGCAACTTTGCTAGGTTCTTTTTCTACAAAACTGGCAGCCTCCACTGTCCCCTTTCTTAGGCTCTAAAATAAATAACAAAAACTACCATAAACACAGGATTTGATATTGATTTTCTGGAGTTTAAGATAATCTGAGGTCTTCAGAGATCAGTATCCTTTACTGTGGCATACACATATGTATGCTGCTGCTATAAAAATAAATAACTGAAGCTCTTTAAGGTCTAGTTTGTGAAAAAGATGAAACATTTATTGGCCACTATATTTTGAACATTGTATTTCTGTAGCTGAATTTGATGCTTTGCGTCCCATAAAATAAAAATGATGAGATTGAAGGCAGTAATCAAAAGAAAAGGGCTCAATGTGTCACTCTGTTGCTAGAATACATGTAGCTGGTTGAACCGAGCTTTACTTCTAATATATTTTTATAAATTTTTAAAATGATAGCTAATGAATCAAAAGTTGAGAGGCCTTGGAGACAAGTTATTTATCAGATTTTTTGGGGTTTTTTCCTTTTGGTGATACATGGTGCATCTCCCAGATCCCTCTGGTTGCAGGCTGTTTCTAAGATGTGGCTTGCAGTTCAGTCTGTTCCCCGTCCAGCATTTTGCATCTCTTTAGCAAATACCAGGGCAGGGTTCAGTGATATTAATTTTGAACTTTTCACATCAGCAGATGTGTAAAAGACCTGCAGGAACAAAACAATGCTAATTTTCATTTCGTTATGAATGTCTGGGCGCTGTCTGACGTGCAGACCTGTGCAGCGCAGGGCAGTGGTGGTTTCGAGGCCTGACCAGTCCCACCAGGTGCCGCTGTAATGCAGTGATGCCTGGAGCCGGTGAGGGAACCCGGAGATACGCAGGCCCCAAACTCCTGATTAATACAAATAAAAAGGCAAAGGAAATTGCAGCCTGCGACCTGTGACCTGACCAAGCCATTGTACCTCATCAAGGAAACCTTGATGAATCAGGAGCGGTCTCCTAAATATCAGAGGGCTATATGGCTCTGCAGAATATTGTACCTACCGAGACACAGATTTCTTACAGTGTAACCATATTACAGCATCAATTTGAAAAGAGAGGGAGAGGAAACTTAGGAGTCAAGGCACAGAAATAAAAATGATTCACAGGGAAGTGGTTCAGCAGCGTACCGTCAGCTCTGCCTCTCCAAGTGTGTGATCTATGCCAATAGGCACGTCTGCACGGCACAGAGGAGCATTCAGTTCTCAGCCTGCCCCGAGTGCGGTGGTCTCCGTTACTCAACAGGAGTTGCTGGTGGCACCTCAGAAGTGGCATTTTGGCAAGAAAGAAACTCTGTGAGGCAAAATCGTGATGTAAATTGAAAGTGAGCTCTCTGTCAGCCACCCAAATAGAATTGATTGAGCTATGGATTAGGTAACCCAGATTACTCCTGCCTGTGGATCCTCCAAGTCTCCGTAGGTGCAGCAGGAGATTGTATGTTGCTGCTTAGAACAGTATGCGTGTGGGAGGGAAACCCCCAATGCTGGATTTAAAAGGCCAAATACAGGACAAAAGATGATGGCAGCAGGTGTCTTTTAAAAATTGGCTATTATATTGAGCTGATGAATTGCTGGTTTGTTACATTACCTTTTCAAGGAAATCTTCTCAAATAAAATAGTAACAAATAAGGCAATAGCATTGATGAGCTATCAATGGATCCTAATTCAGTACAAGGTTTGATTCTTCATACTTGCTTACAATTACATGTTTCAGTTTCTTTCTGTTCCTGGAGAATCTAAAAAGTAGCAGATTCCTGCTAGGTGGGACAGCAGGTTTTGGGCAAAACCTCCCAACCTCCCCAACGTTTGGCTCTGCCTTCCACCCAGGCAGGTGTCAAGATACAGTATCCTCCCTTTCTTTCTCTTGCATTAGTCTTATTTCCTGACCTTGTCAAAAATAGTCTGTCCAGTACTTTGCTTTGTCTTTTCATCAAAGTTCGTAATGGCGTGAGGCCTCCCCAGTTTACTATGCACATGGTTAGTAACAGAACCAAAACTTCAGAGATGGTTATGTGAGAATTCGGTGTGATTTGCCAGCTAGACTCAAAGTATGCTAGGCTGTTTTTGGGGCGTGTGTGTATACTCCTTTTCCTATTGTTATCACAGGATTCTGCTGCAATTCTTGGAAGAATAGGAGGTTATGATGTAAGGTGAATTGAATCCAAATTTCTGAAAGATCAATTGGTGATGGGAGGATTGAACTCATTCTTCACTGATAAAGGCAGAAAGCACCTGAAGTGTTGCTTCTGTTGAGATGGAGGAATTTGTAGGAAGAACACTTTCTAACCCCCATTTTTTAAGCTGGCGTTCTCTTCCCCGAACTCTTCAGAAATTGTGGAGCCTCAGTAGGGATCTTGGAAGCCTGTTTCTGGGGATCTGTTAGAGTAAATACTTCTTAGGCATATTTAGAAGGCCTTGCAGGACGTGCTCATTGATGTGACATGAGAAAGAAAGAGAAAGTCGTTGTCATCTTCCAAAATGAATTATACAGACTAGCTAATAGCAGCATCTTCAGATATTACTTACATGCTAAGTGAATTTATTCTGTGTTAATTTATTCTGGATTATTTAAAATTTTAGAGAGCCCTGTGTATGAGGGGATAATACTTGGTCCCAGTATTATTTTCTTGCATCACTTTTAATTGGAATTGCACGTTAATGTGGAGCCTGCACCATCGTATGTGCCGGACAATTGCACTTGAGGCTATAAGCCTACATGTTACATCTCTTCTGGCATTTATATTTGAAACACTGTATTTTGACAAAATTATTCATGATGTACAACCCTATCAAAACAACCCTAGTCGCCTGAGTGTAAGCAATTTACATTGATGGAGCTGCAAGGTCTAACGTAGTACAAGTAATTAGCTTGTTGAATGGTTGAAATAGCTCTGATTGGGATATTTGGGACAGACCTGCTTTTGACTGACATAATACAATATTCAGATCATTGCTTTTGAAGACTTGCATTTCAGCATGCACACTATACATGAAAAAGTGTGCAGTGCACATTAATGGCTTAACTCTTAATAGTAAACCTTATTAAACTTTATCCTGGAAACTTGACAGTGGAAGCTGGCTGAAGTTAAAAGTGAGCTTTGAAGCCCAAAGGAAAATTACTTTGAACCTGAATGTATGGGATAAATCTCAACTGCTAATCAAAATATATAGAATATTTTCAGCTATTAATTTTAATTAATTTTTAACCTAACAACAACTGCAACAACTTCTTTAGCCCCTACTGCTCTTCTAGCTGTGTTAAAGTGGAAATCAGGTATTCATGTCTGCACACAGACATCTGGAGCCAGAGACTCCGCAGACTTTTGAAGTCAGTGGAGTTGCTCTGATTTACACCTTCTGAGGATCTGCCCTATGAGATCAGTGCCTGTCCAGACTTACGTATTCTGGGTCAAATTTAGTGAACCTGGAAGAGTCAAAGGACTTCAGAGTGGATGTTGTTTCTTTTGAAGGTTGATTGGACCTTCCTCTATCTATGTTGAGTGCTCCCCATAGTCTGATTAGTGGGGGGCATGCATTACATATTTCTGGGATTAATTCAATTTCACTTTCAACTTTGATTTTTTTCCTTCTGAGAAATCAGATGGCTTTATGGTAAATCCCTGCTGCTCTCTAAATCCCTAAATCTCTTTCCTGTTTCTCACTTCTTTAAGGTATTAAGTGTTAAGAACATAGAAGTTAGTGTGTCTGACTCTGTGTGTTTAATTTCACCGTATTAAATATAAACAATTTTTAAAAGTCCTCTTATTTCAAAGTGGATATATTTTGCACAACAACACTCTGTCAGGCTCAGTGGTAAGGTTAGCCGGTATTTGTTGGCTTCCAGCTACATTAAGTACTTCAAAATATCATAACCCAAATGTAAAATTGCATCTTACTGCAATACAGAAGAAGCCTGGCCATGGAAAATCTCCAGGTTAATGAACTTTCTGGCTGAGAATATTTTCTTTCCAGCTGCCGAACATGAAAATTGGAAGTGTGAGCTCCTAGTATATTGGTCCCTAACTCATAGTAAACCACCCTATAACCCAGGCTGACAGGGGAGACCACAGAAATGTTGTCTGTAGTGCACTGCTTGTACAGTATGTGCACTGTGCTTTGTGGGACCATAGGCTTGTTAAGGAGGCTCGTGTGAGGTTACCTTGCAGTGTGGGGGCTTTGCACATCCATTCACCCTAGGACTGATCCTACTGCGCTTTTACCAAGTACCAGGCAAAAGGTAAAGTTCATGTGGCTGGATTAGGGTCTTGCTTTATAACAGAGAGTCTGTAGAGGATGAAGTCAGGGAATTTCTACATCATGTACACTAAACTTTGTAGCCACTCACTGGCATGCTTTTGGGAGAAGTTAACTAGGTCATCACTGGATCCACTGGTCTCAGATGCACTGTCTGAGGTTATGGAAAGGCTTATCTGCTCTGAACAGCATCTCTTTATTTTTCTACCCATTTACTTAGGCCATGTGAAGAAGTTAGTGAAAGACCATCACCTAAAAGAAAAAAAAATCCAAACAGAGAAAATCCAAACAGAGAAAGGCTCTTTCACACAGGTATGTTTTCTTGAGAGCTTCCTGTGAGTTTTTGTACTAGCCAGGCTGTTGAGTACGCACACAAGAAAGTTGTGGTTTTTTTAATGCTTACAACATTTGTATCTTCTGAGCTTGTGAATCTGAACTGTCTGATATGTTATGGGATATGTCATGGAGTTTGAACTAAGCAATCTAATAGGGTGGTTACTGGGAAATGCATATTAGTGGGAGCATTAATGTGTTCTCTTTATATTGAAACCAGGTTTGACAATGTTTATATAGCCCATGGGCTGAGCGGTGACGTTAGTATGAAAGAGGCAGATTGTTTAGCTGAAAGGAGAGTTGAAACTTGTCATGTCTGCATTACTGACATTAATGTTTTATGCACTCCGTGCTTCTAGGACTGCTTCTCTGTGTGGGATTATGGTAATTCCTGATCAATTGTGTCTTTGTAAGAAAATATAACCACGCATAAAATAGCCAAAATGCAAGTTAGCTCTTCATTGCATAAAGACCAATTAGAGGATAGTTTATTACCCAACTGAGGTTTGAAAAGAAAAATGTTCCAATAAAAAGGTTCTTGATCAACAAAATGTGAAAGGACTTAGCAATTTTAGTTCACTAGGATTTGGTTAATGTGATTGTCCTCATTTCAGAGCAAGGCGTAAATCCTTTGCATCAAGGTACAGACTTCAGCTTCTGTTGCATGAAGACATATCTCTTGGAAACACAATTACGTAGTTGTCTGTGAGGGGCAGAGGAGTGCACGTCTTGGTGGGCTTGGTCAAGGGAGGAAGAGCACCTAAGAAGCCTGGAAGAAGGGCAGCAGAGTGGCTGCTTTGCAGTTGTCTCACCCCTTGATCATAAACCCTTACCCCCTTGATTGTAAAACCTCCGAAATAGAGTGAAAAATAGAAGTAAGTGAAGGTTTGGCCGCCATAGTTAGTGCTGATTTGACTAACTGCCATGAAATTATTCCATTATCAGAATTTTGCAGTGCATTGTTTGTTTCTTTCTTTACCCCCAAGGCAGAAATACATTTTCTACTGAATTTATTTGCAATGTTTTGTTCTGAAACAGCAAAACTGATCTCAATTATGATTTTTATCTTGGCCACCAGTCATGTCGGAGCCAAGCCCAGCCCAGCTCTTTAAAAAAAATTCAGCATTGCTTGTTATATTGATTGCTATAAGAGTTCCATCCTGCTGTAGTTCAAGCATGTTTATTTTGCAGTATAATGGTAATACTTTGGAAAAGTAGATTTAGTTACTGTAAAAAATAATTTTCCTAACCTTTTTTTTATGCTAAAAAGGTTCTGACTGATTCTTCCAAAATTAATTGTGTGCATAGGAGCAGTAAGGAATAGGAATAAAAAAATCTGGGATCTCCTTTTGTTCCCTGCCCACTCCCCCAGTGCCAGAACACAAATTCATTTATGCACACACACATTTACAGGCAAATAAATGGATGAATAGATAGTATAGATAGAACGAAAGAACCCTGCTATTTCAGATTGAAGTGCCTGTCACTGACATTAATTTAGATGTAGTATTAGGGAGCCTCTTAGAGGTCAGGTTTCCCCTGGAGCGTTAGTTTACCCTGGACATTTTTACACATGATGTGCTAAAGATGTAATGCATCTAATAACTACATCTTGGCTTCATCTACTTGATTCATCAAATACCGTCCTGCTCAATACTGAGTTTTCAGTGACGTGTTATATGTGAAATATTAGAAGACAGCATATTAATACGGTGTTGATTGCAGCTGAATTTTTTTTTTTAATCTGGAGGTATCTAAAAAGGTGGGGGGCGGAAATAAAGTTCATTTATTGCCTAATGTTAGTGGCCTATGCCTTCCTGAAGATAGGGACCCGTCATAGTTTGATTAAGGGAAGATTGTTAGGAATGACAGCTGCCCTTTCTTGGGAAGGTGGCAGTCAGACGCTCAGTGCTTTTACTAGAACAGCATCATGACTACCCATGTAGATGGGCTTATCATACTGCCCGTATCATATAAAACATTATATATATTAGCCAAATAATATTTCCTGTGTTCATGCAAAGCTGTAGGTAGTTAAGTGCATTGTTACCACAAAGACAGAGCCTAATGCTTGCTGTTATTCTGTGACCTCTTGATAATACCAATGCTTAATCCATTTTAAGGGGTCGTTTAACTTGATCGTGAAGACTGTAGTTGACCAGAAACCAGAATAGAGCAGCCCTGAGGTTAATAAGATTGTTTGCTTTAGAACAGTCAGTTTGTCTTTCCTACCTGATATGAATATTTTTGTAGTGTAACACTTGCATTGGGCTGTATGCTCTGCCCTTGTCAATAAGAACTTTATACAAAGATCAAAAGCACAGAAGATAATTTTTAGAGACAAATTGACTTTGAAATTATTCAGATTAGACTGGCATGTGCCAAAGAGCTGGCAGTAGTGCAGTTTAGGAGTTCACCTGGGTTCACCTCTCCATCACTGACTCGCTGTGGTAAGTTGCCCATCAATAAAATGGGTTTTAAAGTTTAAAACTAAACAAATGTAAAAACCACCACCAACTTTGAGATCATCATCTGAAGATGAAATACAGGTGTGTAATGTTGCTACTTCACCAAGAGAAATCATTTTTTTCTCCATCACAGAGCTAGAGCTGTATGTTTCTGCAATGCCAGCCGGGGCATGAGGCTCCTGAGGCACCAGGGCAAGCACTGTTTCATGGGTGGGGGAAGGGAACCGAAGTACGGGTGGTCGGTGGGTGGGGTCTACGTTTTTCTTCTCAATTGCAGACTTCTCACTGTTTGTAATCATATCCCTAAAGGAGGGTTATTTTTTGTCCACAGAGATCCCTCCAGTCATCTGGTTTTCCCTTGCACCCAGGTGAGGACAAAAGCAGTGGAATAGTGTGGAGTTATGGTCTTGTGCCCTGAAAAGCACCCACACCAAATTCATTTACTTTAGCTTGGTCTTAAGACTAGGCTGTGTGTTCTTTGTCCAGACTTTGTTCTTAAACTCTGAAGCAATGCACAGCCTCGCCTTTGTGGGTTTTTTCTTTTTCCTAGAACTGCCTTTTGTATGTATTGGCAGGAAAACAGCATTGCTCTTAAGGATCTCAAAGTCAGTTCTGCTTCTGCAGTCTTAGAGCTGCTGTTACATTAAAGAGGAAGAAAAAAAAAGTCTTTAAATATTGAAACAGTTTCTAAAGTAGAGAGGTTTGAATTTATGATTGATTTCGAAGTGATCTGTGTTTAAACTTTGAATGGGAATAAAATAGTGTCTTGTTCAAATATTGAACTAGTTTTAAAGTTAAATGACTTGAACATAGAACTCTCTCATGGGAAATTGTATTCTCATTTCAGCCTCTGACTTCTCTTGCGTATTGTACTATAAACTCATTGTACTCACACTCCAGTGTTTGCTTAGGCTGTGCTAAGCAGCTTTCTGATACGATTTTATTAGTTGATTAAAAAAAACCCAACAACAGCAAACCACAAAATATACTGAAAAAATGAATAGTAGCGGATATTTTTCCAAGGTAATGGAAATTCAGCAGAACGATGTAACCAAATACTTGGGATAGCTTTTTAAAGCAGAAGATATGGGGAGATAAAAGAATTAAAAAATATTGACACAGAGATGTGGTCACTGAAGTATGGCACGATGAGCAAGAACTGTGTAATTTGAGGAGATTAGTCTCTGGAGCTTGGCCAATAAGCAGATGAACAAACCGTTACCTGTTATTGCTCACCAAGCCCCTCTTAATTTTGGGGGGAGATGGTTATTCTTTATTGACTAGCATGCTGCAAAAGATATTATTTTGTGACATGTGTAAGAGGCCCACAGTTGTATTTTACAGCATGTGCCCTCGGCTTCTTAATGTGGCTGTGTGTTTGAATGGGTTTGGTTCTCTGGCTTGGCTTTCACATTTGGCTGTATAATGCCTAATGAAAATCTTACATCAGGAGCGGTGAGAGCTGCGTTCAAGGACTAGATAAAATGCAGCATGAGCAATGTGTGTGCTGTTGTCTTACTGACCATAACATTAAGATTTGCTGTGTATTTTATAGCCAAAATGGCTTTTCAGTTTCCTAACACTTCAGGGCATAACTACTTCAACTGACTAATTGAGTTGATAGCCACTTTTGCATATTCTCAGTACACTTTTTTCCTTAGCATGGGGTCATGCAGTGGATCAATGTGACATTGATAGTACTGTTACCCTGACCGACTCCACTTGGAGTTTGCCGTAGTTGGAGGAGAAGGCAGATAAGCTGCCCTTGCTGTTGTTCCCATCACTGGAGCAGCAAAAAATTGATTTGTGGTAGCTGGGGGTTTCCTGCAGCTAGAAATTTTCAATGGCAAATCCATTGTATTTTAAGTATGTACCTTTATGGCTGCAAGCAAGGGTGCTGAAGGTAAACTGTGTGTGCAGAGTTAGGTAACAGTGTGAAAAATGATCCCTGTGTTGATCAAAGTTTCATGAACCCATAGTGGAATGTGAATTTTCTGTTTATTTAAATTTTTTATGTTGCCACAAGTGTAAGCCACTGGAAGGGGACCTCAATGTAAAAATGAGTAAGACTTTGGTTTTATGGATTGGGTTGGGTGGGGCATTATGGCAAGTGTTCAAAATTAGCTTGAAACATTTCTTTCAATAATGTCACTTTATAAGTCAACTAAAAAAAGTTCTCAGAAACTTAATGCACATTTTAAGAAGAGTGGGTTTCCAAATATTCCTGTGGTACAAAATCAGTAAATAATTGGTAGACATTTTTCTGGAACTTAATAAATCAGTGCGGCATAATTTAGAAATTATGGTAATTGTAAAAATTTGGATCCTACTCTACAAGGTAAATAAATTACTGTCAGTGGAGGCTGCCTAATCAAACACTACTCTTAGGCCTTGGGAGCCACCTGTTCCACAATTTTAATTAAACAAGAGACATGGAAGGAAGCTCATAGTGGGAGCCATGTGCTGGCTGGTCAGTGCAGTTTTCAATTGCAGGAAACATCATCATCCTCCTCTCCATTGCTAAACAGCCTGAGCTGGCTGGTTTTTTGGGGGCTTGGTGGGAAGGAAAAGTGTTTTGCCCCATGGGAAGGCTGGTAATTATTGCTATATGGTAAGTAGAAATGTTATTCAGACTCCACTTTCCACAGCAGAGCTACATTTTCTCATGCTGTTGGCATTTAATACCATGTATTGTTCTTAAGACAAAGCTTTTTATACAATCATTAAAAGAAAAGAAAACCCAAAGAACAACAAAGGCTAGGATGGTTAGCTACACTTCTTCAATGGTTGAAAACACACTACTATGAAGCGTTGATCAATTGTGAATTTTTATGTATTTTCCCCTCTATCCAATAAGGCTTTTCCTTTAGAATAAATAGCCTTTTTAAAAGGGAGTTTGGTAGAAGCCATGGGAACAGGGAGATTAAACCCTGTCTTTTTGCTCAGGGCCTGATATAGTCGTGTAGCAAAAGAGAGGGATATGATGACTGATGGACAATGTCAGGTGCAGAAATTTTGCATCTCTTGTTTAGTTTGAGATCTGCCTTTCCTACCACTGAGTATCTCTGCTAGCTCTTTGGTGTTCAGGAGGTTGCCCAGCCCTCATCTTTGATGTGACTCTTAACCTTTTATCTGACTTGTAGTAGCACAGATCATGGTGCACTCTAGGTAGGGCAGCCAGTTTCTGGTTCCTGAGCTTCACGCAGCTCAGAAATGAGGTTTATAGCTTCTCATTGTGGGGCTATGTGTTATGAGTAGCAGGGAGGCTTTCCTGATACGTGTTCTCTTGGGCAAGTTTCTCCACCTAGCTGTGAGTTATGTGGGATGCCCTTGGTTGTAGGAAAATGTTGGTGTTTTGCTTCTAAACTTGGGAGGACTGACCACATTGAGACAAAGTAGGACACCAGCTGGCCTACAAGAAGCTTGGCATTGATGCTATAGTGTCATGGTTTTTCCAGCGGGTTTGCATGACAAGTACTTTTTCACTGGGTTGGAGAATGGTATTCACTGGAATAAGAAAACCACTCTTCCTGTTACTAGTTATGTGCTTTCTATTTTTCAGTTGTAAAGGATCTTGGAGATATTCACATTTATTATGTTCTGGGAACTTTGAAAGAGTCAGTAGGCCATGCAGGCAGGTTCACTGTCCTTGGGTTTTCTCATCTGACGTCACTTCCATTGAATTCAGTGAAGTTACACTGATCTTTATCCATTCTAGTTTTAGCCCCAAACTCTGTGTATATTTGTGCACGTATATGTGTATGCATGTGTACACACATGAGCACACACACACAATGTGCACACGTTTCTATATGTAAATAGAAATATATGGTGAAGGTCTTCATGTCCAGAAGACTTGTAAGTATACGAGGCATAATGTGAAACTCCCAAAATACTGTCATTAAGGGCATTCTACAGAAAAGTCAGTGCAGCAGTTTTTGAAAGCTTATTAGCTATGCTGAGTATGCTCCAAAGGCCTGAGAGTGCTCCTGAGCCACACGTGGATATGCCACAGATGTCATTGGGTGTTTTTTGGATCCCTTTCCTGGCCAAGACACGAATTTGGAGAAACAAATCCATTTGAGATAAAGACAGCGGAAAATTGTTCTAATGAAGTCTCAAAAAGGAAAGCAGAGACTTAGAAATATGATGACAAAAACGATTTATAGTTTATGCAACCTTAATTTCACCTTAGTTAAGCTTTTCTTTTTTTTTTTGTGGGGACGGGATGTATAAAATAAAGTATTGTATGGATGAGTGTAATCCAGTGAATGGTTTACGGACACACTCCTCCAGGGAGTGTTATAAGTTCACCGCTGAGTGCTAGATTTTGCATTTGGATCTCTGATTTAACTGCAAGAGGTGTAAAAACTGATGCATCGAGCCAACTCCCTACTGGTTACACATCTGAGACTCAAGTGCTTAATTTGTTACTTTTAAAGCTATAGTAAATAATTTTAAACATGAAGTGAAGGGTTTTTAGTTGTTTTTTTGGAAGGCCTATTGTTTCCAATAAATGATGACAAATCTAAAGCAAATAAAATATTGCATGATATTGGTAGAAATTATTATATTGGCTCCAAACTTGTTTGTTTGAAACAGTAGCTGTGAGAGACTTGTATATTTTTGTAACTTTCCTGACTTTTGTTCTTATTCTATCTCTTTCTGGGGGTCAGCCATCACAAATGCAGAAGCTATGCAGATCTGGAGATACAGTTCCTTTTTTTTGGATGGGGAGGATGGGTTGAATTAATAATCTAATATGTAGGCTGCTGGCAGCACCCTTGGTGCTTCAGAAGAATCACAGCACAGCTGCAAAAGCAGAACAGATTCGTAGAATTTAAGGCCAGTGATAGTGATTAGTGTTAGTTGTTATTATTGTCACAATCATTTTACTTTTACTGTGTCCCAGAGTGGGGCTGGTGCCTCATTAGAAGACTCTTAAGTCCTAGATTCAGAAAGTTTGGGATCTAAGTGAAAAGCTTGATGCACAGGTGAGGGGAGAACATTGTGCCAGAGAAAGAGCTTAGGTGGAGAGAAGACAGTAAAGATTATGGACAGAGAGTAGATTAGTCACTTCCTTTGGGTGTACATTTGTCTTAAAATGTTAAAAATCTGTGGGCAGGCTTGTGAGAGTGTGTGTGTATTTGGAGGCAGTGTGGTAGGTCCTTATAGTGAGGTAGACTTTTCGTATAAATTTGGGTAGTCTGAGGATGTAAAATAACATGATTAAGGCGTTGTCAAATTCATGGAGGAAGAAGTTTTCTGCAGGTTAGTGTCACCACTTGGTGGAAGAAAAGGAAGAAATACACTAATAGAGATCACTGAACAACGGTTTGTTGCCCTCTATTTATGGCTATAGCAGCCCCCATAGCTTTTCCTGCAAGAGTTAGATGCTGTTATCTGGTGAACCAATGCAATGAAGAAATCTCACTGTCTGATAGAAGCTAGAAATAAAGACACATGAACGTAGCTTGATACAGGAGTGGAAGGCAGCTTGTGCATCACCAAATTTTATCCCCTGCTGTTGCAGGATACTGAAGTTGTATAAATTTCTCGGCCTCCCCTGTGGAAGGATTTTCCTCCATCGCGTTCCCGTGGGACGGTGGTTGGAGCACCTCGCCCCCCCGATGGTAGACATGTGCTTGTGAATTCCAGTCTCAGTGTATTCGCAGCCAAGTTTTAATCATTTGTTCTTACGCCAAAATTGTCTTTTAACTTTAATAGCTTCTCTGCCTCTGTTGCTTATCTCTTCTCCAACCCCCTGCAATTACACAGAAATTACATTCCTTCAAAATAAGTTATAAAACCTTGCATAACGTTTGGGCCAGACTGATGGCTCAGTAGTTCACTAGATAGGATCCTCCCCCATTCTTAAATACAAGTATTATGTTTGCTGCTTCTGTAGTCATTTGTATAACCTCTTGACTGAAGAGATTTATTAAAAACTAAGTTTTCCAGTAAGTTGAACTGAGAGTACAAATCTTGTTTGTAAAGTCTCTGATTTTTTCTGCATGCATGTACAATTTGAACCCTAAAATACCACGTCTAAAGTACAGTTTGCTTCCCTTCTCTGAATGTACAGAAAAGATTTTAGATCAAGACTTAATCACTTCAGTGTCCATTTTCTGCCATTTTTTTCTCAACCTGTGTGGTGACAAATGACAGTCAGTGCTACAGCTTAGCGTGAGTGGGAGGAATGCTCTTCAGCTCCATCATAGGGTTGGTCTTCTGGACTTGGGAGAAGGTAAGGAACTGGAGGGAAGGCAAAGGAAACCTTTGAAGTAGAAGGCAAACATGAAGGGAAATAAAAAAGGCAGGAAAGTTGAGAGTAATGTCATTACATGTTATGATTTTCTGAAACATTTTTAATTCCCCAAACTGCAAGCAATGACAAGAAAATTCCCTGTTGTCTTTCACTGACAAAAAGCCAGAATTAAAACTCTGAACATTTACACATAAATTGAGCTGCAGGTGCACTTTTGTGGGGAAGGGGGAAGATCTTAATGAAGTCTATAAAAATCAACCAGAAAATTCTGTGGAGACTACACAACAATAATATATTTTCCTGACACAGTGTGGGATAACTCCATAGGTCATCTTTTCATCTAAATGCTGGTTATTCAGTTTTCCCAACTGAGGAACACTTTGATTCTGATGGCCATGTGTCGCATGCAAAACAACTGATTAGGGTATGTTTTCCAAACTTTTTTTTCCTACAGTGAGACTTCCCTCCCCCCGAGTACCCTGGAAGATTATTGAATAGAGGTATTATTGCAGTCAGTGTGTCATTTTACTGTACTTCAGTTCATTTAGTCCCAGGTGTACTACGTGTGTGTTCAGTCTAGGGGAGGGCATGGGAGCCTTGCCAAGCCCTTCAGTTATTCTTGGCTCA
The DNA here is from genome assembly GCF_949628215.1 of Phalacrocorax aristotelis. NCBI lineage: Eukaryota > Metazoa > Chordata > Aves > Suliformes > Phalacrocoracidae > Phalacrocorax > Phalacrocorax aristotelis. The sequence goes on from NC_134277.1 coordinate 42,975,155, forward strand.
GAGCCTAAGCACTACATTTTTCTAACTTATGAAATGAATTTCAACTTGTAACCTGTGGCACTTTCAAGGTCATGATTGGAAGGTGTCAGGTGTGCTTTAAGAATAGCTCAGCAAGGAAAGAACCTATCTTAAAAGTTGCTTTTTTTTTCCCTTTTTTTTTTTTAAATAATTGCTGGCTAACAAATAGCCCAGAAAGCAAACTAGCATGAACTCTTCAACACCTCTCCAAATTCAACAAAACTGACATTTATAGCTTTATTGTAGCAGAGACATGGCATTTGGATTCTGATTGTTTGGACTGCAGAGTGTCAGTATAAATAGCTATGATTGACTTTTGTATGGAGCACATCTGGAAGCAATTTATGGCATTCCAGCTAGATTAAAGCATGTTTTAAAGGCATTTCACCAGTCTTTTTTTCTTCTTTTTTTTCTGGCTATGGTGAATAAAGTTTCAAAGATGGTTTAGCTGCTGTTTCTGTTGATGTGGTCCATAGTGAAGTCAAATTAAGGGCAATCGGGGAAAATGGTGCATTTGTTTGTTTTTGTTTGTTTTGCTTTGTTTCCCAGAATAGAAAAACCCTGAAGTGAGTGTAGCTGGAGCTATATTCTCCTTTGGAAGGTAAGATACAGCTTTTGACACCAGGACACTCACACACTGAAAGCCAGTGAACTAAACAATCTTGAAGTGCTGGAAGTACTGACTCATGAGAACACATCTGAATGACTTAAATGTTTGCCAGTGGTAACTGAAATGGGGGGCACAAGAACCACCTCGCTGGTTTTGAAGTATATAAAAATGTATAGAACCGAAATAAAAAAGGAAGAGAAATCATTTAGCATGACCCATCATGAAGTAATTGGGATAATACGAGGCAATTACATGCATGAAATTTGAAGCTGGATGGAAAACAGGTTTACCTGAAAGGGCTGTAGCACTATGGCACAGAGATGAACCTGGGGTAGTAAATGAACTTGTGCTGCAGAGTGTACCAGTTGGTTAGCAAATTTCCAACTCTGGCTCTGGACTAGACCTGCTGTCTCGCTAAAGCATTCCTGCGTGTGGTTATGGTGAACTGGGTGAAAGGTTTGAGTTGCACAGTTTCTCAAAATGCTCCTGCTATGGAGCTGTCTGCTGTTAAGACGTGTTGTTGGGAAAAACATACTGAGAAGTAGTGAAAAGCTGAAAACTGTGCTACTGGTTACTGTCACCATGGTATATTGGGTTCAGCCAGTGACATTGGTTCCTTGGGTCTTTGTGCTTCAGAGGAATTTTCCCCAGTGCTACAGGGATGTGTGGGTGCTGCAGGGGTGTGTGGGTGCTGCAGGTCCATCTTCATTTTTATTTATAAGATGGGACTAATTCTTTCAGTGTTTTCATGGTATTTTTTTGACAGTGCAATGCCCCTGTTAAATGTTCTGTCTAAAGATATACCTGTACTGCAGAGATGTGGCTTCAATACAAGTGCATGAGGAATGAACTTTACCCTGTCTGGTTTGGCCTGAGCTATGAAGAAAGAGCAGCGGCATAGACTTGAGCACAGAATAACCTATGTCCAGGCAAGCTGGTGCCTGTATTGCTCCGTTTTCATTGCTATCAGTACCTGAACTAGCTCAACTAAACCTGTTTTGGAAGCATGTCTTGGCTCCGGTTGCTTTATAGATACTCCATGGGCAGTAGCTGTTCAGACCTTATTTCCGTGCTCTTGGAGGTGGAGGAGGAAAGTAGACTGTCTGGTTAAGTCCCTCACGTCCTTGACTGGTGGTATGAAAGTATGAGCTGCTTTGGTTCTACCTTTCAAGAAGTATTTAGGGTGATAACATAAAATGGGGAAGCAAGAAAATAGGGTCTGAAACCATTAAGTAGATTAAGTGCAGGTTTAAATGAATATAGGGAAGAGTACAGGAGCACATGACTTCTTGGTAGGAGCTGTCTGGTTAAGGATAAATGAAGAAAAGAATTGTATAAGTCATGAAGGTGGGATATTACTTTGGCAGCCGGCTCGGTGACAAAAGTGCTTGGTAGATAATTTTTTTCTAAATGCTGTAACTTAATTTTTTACTGCTCTTCTGGCCTACCTCATGCAAAATATGGGGTTACATATATTATGACAAATTCAATTTTATTTTAATTTATTTTATTCCAGTCTTAATAAATCCCGCTTTTAATTAGACCATATGAGGCTTGAACTGCCCTCTAGGAATTTTATGCAGACTGCAGGGGAAAGGTTAAGCAATATTCAGCCTTCAAAAAGTGGCGATGAAAATGAGCTCCCAGAGCTTAACCCACTTGGATCTTTTCCCAGCCAAGACAGGACACAGACAAAATTCATGAAAAGGATTCTGATGCTGTACGAGGGTCTGGAGCCTGGCAGGTGCATGATGCCTGTATAATTACCCTTGCAGGACTAAGTTTAAGAGTTCATTGAAATATTGCATATATGTAAAGAGTGTGTTTGCGGGCATAAAATCTTCATTATATATCAACAAAAGCAGTTGGTAGAAAACTTTTTCTTTGGAAGTGCATATTTTTAGAGTCCATTTAGATGCCTTTGAAAGCATTGAACATGTGTACTTCTTTTCCTTGTTAAGCAAGGCATTTCTATACCATTTTGTGCATTACCTTTCGCTCACCTTATGTATAGGACCAGAAGCCTATGTATTGCTTCAGATTTTGCATCCGGATAATTTGCTGTGAAATTCTGTGCCATGACAGCGTGCCTCACGCTTCAGCATCTGAGCTTTATTTGTTAAAAAAAAAAAGTCTTTCTGGCTCTCTCGCTTGTGAAGATGAGCACAATGCCTTAAACCAGAGGTGCTAAACCAGTGCACCGCTCTTCCCGAATTTTCACACAGCCTGGAGCGAGAGGCATCCAATTTGTTCCTCTTGGTCCTTGTTAGTGTGGGAGCTCTCAACTGGTAATTCAGATGGTTCTGTTGCTCACTGCACCTGTTTAGAAGAAAGATCATCATTATTAAAGGTTTTCCTAGCAGTCAGAGAGAAGAGGGGAATTGCGTTACAGCGGGCGCTGCCTAACAGAGTTGGGATGCCACCAAATACCCTCCCGGTTCCCTCAGTTTAGCCATAGCCATTGGCATAATTTGCCTTGGGTACTCCCAGATTTAACATTTAGATACTCATAACAACAGCTCGGTCCTGTAGGCACCTTCCTTTGTCACTCCTGACAACTGAAAAGAGACTGGGCTACACTTGCAAACTTATTTAAGTACTTGAAGTTTTTGTGTTAGGTATCTTGCGACGCTTCTGAAAGTGCCTGAATAGGTTTGGGTTTGTATATAGATTTGTATATACATTTTTAAAAAAAACAACAGCAGCATTTTGGTGCTGGAGCTGTGCTGGCACCAACAGTACTTATGATGGCTTCAGCGGAGCAGAGATGCTTTCACCCCTCCTTCCAGCAGCATTACTGCACACCCCCCGCAGCCCTTTTGAGCAGCCTCCAGGAATAACCAGTGCAGCCAGTACTGCATTCATGCGTGGGCCCTGAAAGAAAACACACAGAAAATGACTGTAATTGGTTTATGCTGCCTGATTAATTTATTACTTATTTCCTGACAAGTTCATTGAAATGTAATTTTCTGAGTGGTGATAATACCCACAGAGTAAAAGATGGAGGATGGACAAGTTGAGAATACTAAATCACAAGCAGTATTGTTGCAGGGAGACTTTATTCAGCTTTTCATTAGAGATTGTGTTCTGTTATTATATAGCCTCATTAGTTATGCTTATTGAGGCAGGGGAAACTTTAATGACTGCTGTGTTAGGCATTGGAAACATATTTTAACTTTCTGATGTAGAGTACAGAGAATAATTGCTGGAAGTGTATTAGCAGGATTGATAGGGGCATCTTATACTCTCCATTACTTTTGGATATGGAGACCTCAGAGATTGTTCTTGTTATGGATGATAGTTGATTTTCTTGGTATTTCTGTTGTTACGGGTTTAGAGTGCACACTTTTTATTGTTTCCGATAGCTTTATTCTTTTAATGCTGAATTCACAAGCTACCTTGTGAGTGTGCTGTGCCATTAGTAGCTGTCCTGTAAAACTCATGAGCTGGCTTTGCATGATGCAATTATTTAGCAGTCTCATAAAATGTATATCTGGTCATCTCTTATCAGGCTCATTTAAACAAAGTTATTTAAAATTGACATTCTTACACAAGTGTCTAATTTACAAATAGCAATAAATAGTCCAGGCAGCGTGCCAGAGGCACCTTGGAGGCTTGTAACCTGATCCTGGCTGGAGCGGACGAGGACTGTGACAATTCCATGCTTTCTTAATAATTAAGACGTTGAACTGTTCTTGTACCTGATCCAAACCAGTGTTGGTAGGGTTGATCTTTAAATCAGAATCTATATAGCTGCTGAGCTGACTTACTCCTAGTGTAAACTCGTCAGCAGTTTCCAAATAATTTTCTGTGTGGATTTTCTTAGTAGTGATTTTCTTTGTTATTGAGATTAGTCTGCTGAATATATATTTTTTATATACATACATATGGAAAGTGTTATTTAGTGTGTTTTACTGAAACAGTAACGTTTATTAATGTAAATGTTTTCTATTTACCAAAAGAAAGTGTAATGCAAATTAGAAGCAACATTTTATAAGGGAAGAGTTGAGAAGAGGTATGGGAGTTTCCTTAGTAAGAGCTAGGTTGTTGGTTTTTTTTAATATTTCAAAAAGGCTATTTATAATGTCAGCCAAAAAGCTTTATAAATAGATGAGGCATTAGACTTACAACAGAAAGCAGTATAAATTATAACAATGATGATGATTACCCATTTCACTGACAGGCATGTGTAATGTTTTATTTGTGTTTGAACTGAAGGAGTCTGATGGTGTATTTTAGAAATAGGTAATGAAGAATTAATTGTTTCTTTATTAATATTAGTGACGTTTAATGGTAATATATCCTCTCACTCTTAGAATGGATGTGTGGGTGACATTGTTCAGAAGTGCTTTCCAATTATTTTAACAGAAACCATATGTACGGAGGGTAGGCGAAGTGCAGGATATCAAGTCTAGGTAATTGATGCTATGCAGACTTTATAGACTTCTCATTTCGTTTTTAATTAAAGTTTCAGTGCAATAGAATCCTTTAAAGTAAATTAAAATTAATCATCAGTAGGTAAAGCTGCTCTGTGGAGAACATAAAGCCGCCAAAACTGTTTTTCATATTGTGCATATATTGATCAATCGGTCAATATTAATTGATTTATATGTAAGTGAACCATGTGAACTATTTGGGAAACTTAAAAAATGTTGGATGTGAATCCTATTAGGGCAACAGTTATTTTGTCATGGGTGTCAATCAATAAATACTTAAGTAGATTACAGATCCAATATTATTGTACTAGTTCAACTATGCTATGTGATTGCATTTCAAAAACTCTGTGTGGTTATCTTTCAAGCTAAAATTTTATGCCATTCCCTTTTTTTGTTAGTGCTTCACTATTCCTTTCTACAGTGATGATCTTTGAGATCATCAGTATTAAATGGTACATGAAAATTAATTCTAAAAATTGCCTTTCATATGCATGTATATATTTTGATGAAACTTCTTGTATGCTATGTTTTTTTCTCTTTTTTTGTTAGAAATCTGTATTTTCCACTGAATGAGATTCCCTTTAAATGTAGTAGTGAAACAAGTTAACTTTCCAGTAATTCAGTGGTGATAAAATATTGTGAATTGCTATAAAGGAAAAGTCCTGGATTTTATTTAGATAAAAATCCTACTGATGGTAGAAGATGAAATCCCGACACCATTGAAATAATTGTAGAATATCTTGTTGAGTTCAACGGCATTAGCAGTTTCACCTTCGGAGTTTGTTGAAAGTAAGGGTAACATGTTAGGAATTAAGATAAGGCGATCTGGGCATTAAACTTCCTCAGAACCTTCTGCAAATCCAAACCACATTTCTTTGTGCTTCAGCTCCCTGGATGTAAAACAGTGATAATAAATTCTTACATCATAGAAATGCTGAGAAGAGAGAGAGGCTAAAAGCTGAAAAATTTTTTTCGGGTTCTGGTGAGTTTGGAATCATGCAAGTATGTAGATGGGTTCAACAAATACCCACAACGTCTGGATAGTGCATAAATAGCAATGTAGGAATTGTACGTATCATCCAGATAACTAGATAATTCTTGGAAAACACAAAAATAACTTTGTACCTAGGAAGTTGTCGCAATGTTTGCCAAGTGGCATAATTTAACTGTGTCGTGAGATACAACATATACTTGATAGGTGAAAGAACCTTTTCTGTTTTTCACATTTGTTCTCTGTTGACAAGGGGAAAGATGAGCAGATGATGAGCTAATTTAAGCACATGCTGAACTTTAAGCCTGTAACTAAGCCATGTGTTTAAATACATGTTTTCGTGATCTGAGGGCCTGCATCTCTTGCTCAACGAGCAGGATCTGAAGAGATCCAAGCCGTGATAAGACATAAGGACTTAGCAGGCAGCCCTTTTTCACAGAGGATGTAAATTTTAAGGTAAAACAAAATTCCACTGTGCAAGCCTGCGTTTTTTTCTTTTTCTTATTTGTAAAGTTCTCCTTGGGAATGGTAAAATACCTCCTTTTTGTTCATGTACCTGTGAGGGGTTTAGTTCAGGTTAGAGAGCCTGAGCACTAGGGGGGTTTCAGGTTTGGTGGTAATGAAAAACAGATAATCTGCACGGTTTTGTGAAAACATGAAGGGCATGTAGAGGGCGTGTGAATGAGTGAGTTGGGCTGACAGTATTTTCAATGATACAAAAAGAATAAAATAATCCTTTACGTTCTACAGTCAACCATTTATTGGGCACTAAGAACAATTAAATATGGGAAATAAAATTGAATGGCCTTTTAAGCAATCAATGTAAACTTCTGTGCTAAATTACTGAAGAATAAAAATATACCGTGTCATCAGTCTTTAAACACCTCGCTCATTAAAAGGTTGTGCACTGACCTCTGATCCCTAATCCTCTGGATTATTAGTATTAATTTCTTTTCTTTTTGTCTTTTTCATTTTTTACAGGACAGTGGGAGTCAGTTTCCACATCTATCAAATTAGAGAATGGTTTTAAGAAAACAAGTTACATGACTTTTAGTTTGAAAGGAGAAAGAATGTTGTTCTGTCTCTGTTCTTTGTGTGGTGTGCATGTATATTTAACATTTTTTTAAGGTGGTTTTTTTTGAAGAAGAAGAAAGATAATTGTCCACCCTGACTTTTTCAGTGTGTCAGGTGTCCAGCTAAACGAGGTTATGAGTCCAAGCTTAAGCCTGTCCCTGCTCCCTGGGCTGCAGAAGCTCGGGGCAGGGGAGCTGGTGTGCTTCACTGGTCACAGAGGGGACTCCGGGAGCTGGAGCAGCTCCAGCAGCCGGAGGGTTTCTCTCCCACATGCATCTGCCCATCGCATGACCCAGCTACTTGGTTCCTCGGTGAACTATGGGATGATGGGTCATAGCACCGCAAGGAACAAATCTTCAACCTTAGTGAGATCTCAGTGACTTGTGAGTACGCTGCTGCTGGCAGCTGGAAAGCTTGTTTGTTTTTCAAGTCGATAGCTAGCAGTGTTGTTTTTAATCTAGTTTTCCCCAGCTCGCTCTTTTTTTTTTTTTTTTCCCCCTCTGTTACCAGCCAAATTTACTAAGGTATTTTGAAGCATTCTGTTCCTGCCCAGTTGTCATATTACAGCAGTAATGTCAGCAGAATGAGCTTATCAGTGCATGCCTCTCATGTTGTGGCATGGCACTGAACTGCTCCGCGGTGGAGTTTTAGAGGGATCATAATCACCTAAAAAACCCTTTCTTTGCAGAGTTGAAAGCAGTCAGCAACTTAAGCGGCAAGAGGGGTCTTTTGTGGTAAAGGAATCCCATTTTAGCTATACCAAAAAGGCAAAGAGGAGAGCAGGGTACCCCTTTGGGATGAGAGTAGCATAAATACCTCCCTCCCTGGCTGAACTTCCAGAAGGATGGTGGTGGTAGTTTATGTTCTTTTTAGAGACCTGTGTGCTATGCAGGGGTCGGTCCCTCTGTCTTTGAGCTCTGTGTAGGCTTAAGCCATAGCCATAAGCCCTGTAGTAAATTGTCCTCAAGTTCATTTTTCTGAGGAATCGGGATTCATGGCCTTTCCACTGCCTGGATGGCTGAGTCTGCTGTGACACAGTGGTGGCCCTGCCTTCATTACCCTAAGTGGTTTTGTGACCATCACTTGTTTCCCATTCCATGTTTAAGTGATTGGTAAAGCATTCTTCTCTCCAGTCAGTATTGGCACTGCCTGTTTGCAGCTATAAACCCCACACCTGCTCTAAGGAATCTTTCTAGTGACTGCAGTGGGCTTTGCAGTGGGCTGGCTTTGAAGATCTCTGCAATAATTGCCTGGTATTCACTGGTTCATCTCATATTTATTGTGATGGCTTTAACAAAGCTGATCTTATTTCATATTCATCTGAGTGTTCGTACACAAGTTTTCACTGTAATTCATCATCATTTAACGGGAATGTTGCCCTGAAACCTTTTTGCTCAGAGGGAAATCTGGAATTGTCTCACCACTGTTTTACCCATAACAGGTTTGTCTGTCAGGAAGATTTTTCACTGAAATGCTAACCTTGATGTGAGAAGCAGATGTCATCACTGAAAATCAGACTAGAAGGGAAAAGAGGTTTGTTTCTGCATGTAGAAGGAGAAGCAGTAGGAGACAAACTATTGAAGAGTTCTTACAAACAGACTTATGAAATAGTTATAAATCTATGTAATTAATTTTTAAAAGGTATCTGACTTATTTCTTATTTCATCATCCAAATTCTGAATTTAATTTTATTTTCTAGACTTTTTCTTAAATGCGTGTGAAGAACTCCTGGAAATCTGAACCTTCTTCTGTTCCTCTTCCTTCATTTATAAGGAAATTTGTTATTCATGTGTTGCATTACCCAGGTATTTTTCCTGTAAGTCTTGCGGTCTATATATCTGCTTATTTTAGTTTTTCAATTAACTTTATTTTGGGAACATTTTATCTGTAGACTGGATAAAGCTTGCTGTTTCTGTAATCAGGGAGGAAGCTCCAGCTGATGTGAGCTGAACTGGGATAGTAGCCTCTTTCCTTGTCCCTCCTACAGTGGAGTCTTAAACAGGGCCTGACACAAAGTCGTTGTCAGTCAGTTTGGGGGCTGACATTGATGTGCGTGTGCTTTTCATCAGACCGATAAAGGACTGTTTGTTTTAGGCACTTTCTCCTCTTCATGCTAGCATCACTATAAACAGAGCCATCACCTGCCTGATGTGCTGCCTTTCTAGTTTGACAGTATTTCTTTTCATTGCCTTATAGTCTGGCACAACACAGAGCCCAGCAGTTTCTTTCACGTGATGTCTTTTTTTTTTTTCATTTTCTACTGTCTAAAGTACTCCAGTGTCCCTTCTGCTGCATTACTTGAGCTCTAATGCCTTTTGAACTCGTTATTATAGAAAAAGTACAGGATTAAAGGTGTGCTTGAAAGGGAGAGTTGCTTCAGATTTGAGAATTGTTTTTTCTAAAACTGAGTTTAAAATCTTGCTTGAAATGATTTCTGCATCCTAAGCTTTTGAGTCTAGAGGAAAGCCAGCTCTCTTGGTGCCAAGTGCCGCAGCGCACGGGATGGTGGTCCTGCTGGCCAGGAGAGAGAGGGTGACAGCAGCTCTCCAGGGGTGTCCTGTGTGTCCCTCTGGGACCGGGCTGGGCTTAAACACGTGCTTATCTTCAACATGATTTTACCATGTGCACAATGTTTTTCTATCAGGAGAATAATGGACATAATTCTTTTTTTTGTCTTTGAAAGTGACATCAGATCTTCTGCATTAGAATGGTATTAACAATGATTGGATTCCTTGGAGTCTGTCTTATGACAGCAAGGAGTTTTGAGAATATCTTGAGGCACCTGTTCATGTGTCAAGGACCCTGAACACCCTTCAAAGCATGGGCCTAGATCTGCAAAGGTGTGTGAGCAGCAAATTCCCAAACCCTCTTGTTGCAGTTTTCCCTTGGAAACATGATTCAAAACATAGTACATCTGGATGTGGCCTGGTTATGACTCCTGCCTGATCATGGGCAGTGTTTTAGAAGCAGGTATAGAATCATAGAATCATTTAGGTTGGAAAAGACCCTTAAGATCGAGTCCAACCATAAACCTAACACTGCCAAGTCCACCACTACACCATGTCCCTAAGCACTACGTCTACACCTCTTTTAAATACCTCTAGGGATGGTGACTCAACCACTTCCCTGGGCAGCCTGTTCCAGTGCTTGACAACCCTTTTGGTGAAGAAGTTTTTTCTAATATCCAACCTAAACCTCCCCTGGCACAACTTGTCCTATCACTTGTTACTTGGGAGAAGAGACCAACGCTCACCTCGCTACAACATCCTTTCAGGTAGTAGAAGGGAGTGATAAGGTTTTCCCTGAGCTTCCTTTCCCCCAGATTAAACAACCCCAATTCCCTCAGCTGCTCCTCATAAGACTTATTCTCCAGCCCCTTCACCAGCTAGGAAGGTAGCCAGCTGCCTAGAGCAAGCTCACTGCTGGGAGCAGGAAACCCCACAATAGTCCCATCTTCCCACTTTCCCAGTGGCCGGGGAAGTGAGGCTGGCCGGTGCTGGCATCAGGTCTGCGTCTGTGATGCAATGGACTCTTCTTGGAGGAGGTGTAGCTCCCAAAATGGCAGCAGCTGCTGCCCACACTGCTAGCAGGCATCAGGGCATCAAGCCTAAAGCACAAGGGCTTCATCCCATCCCGGCTCTTCCCCACTTCCTTTCTCTTTTCAGTATTTCTGCTCTTTCTAGGGCAGCAGCAGCCTTCATCTTCAGGGTGCAGAAATGCTAATGTGCACATGTGGTTATTGCTGTTTCAGGGAAGGAAAGAGGACAAAACAAAAAGTGTTTTCCTCTTTGCCCTCCCTTGGATGCACCACTGAAATAGGGACTTACTGAAAATTATAACATTTTGTTACCTAGGCTGGGAATAGGTCTCTTCAGGTCAGTGTGGTTGGCTCGGGCCACTTCCCTTCTCAGCCAGTCCTAAAAAAAACTGTAGTAAGTGGCAATTTTTTTCTTAATTTTATCTTTGTTGTTGGTTTGTTGCATGTCTTGCTTCTGCCAGTTGCCCCTTTGCTTGGGGATGCTTTTTGCCCCAGTGCTGTTCTGCTCAAGGAGCCTTTCTCATCAGTCAGTGGTCTACCACAGAAGTCTCTGCAATCCATCACTGGTCTCCTGTGGGGTGACCCCGAGATTTAGACTCTTCTTGTGGGCATGTTGTCCCCTCCCAGCCAAATCTTTTCTTTCTCTTCTGTGTTGGTGGCAGTTGAGAACTCGTAGAACTGCAGTTGTGGTTTTAATTTGCAAGCTGTGCAATCTCCTGGCCAAAGAGGATGCTTGCCTCGGTAACGTGTGTGAAGATTTTGGTGTGCGACGTGCCATTACCTACATAAATCATGTGGGCTTCCCTTGGTAGTAAATTTTTCTTTCTCTTCATCTTTGAGGTGAAGCATAGAGATGCAGGTACATTTTGGACCTACATAAACATAGCTTAACTCTGGCTGATGTAGCTAAACTGGCATGCCAACTGAAGGCCTTACCCACATCTACTGTGCTAAAGGCTTCCTGGGCCAGGGTCTTGATCCTGCTTACGTGGAGCTGAGTTGTCCTGTTATGTGTGAGCAGGGTCGTTGGAGAACCTGCAGAGTTTGCACCCAAAAGGAGTTATGAAATGGTGGTGGGAAGGTGCCTTTGGTGTATATTTTCATAAAACACAGTTTGGTATTGCTTCTGTGGCAGGTTTGCCTGGGCAATTTGTGGATGATAGTCAGATGATGTGAGAAGCGGGAGAGCAGAGCTCTGTGTTAGGTTAGGGAGGATATTCCCAGAATGCATGGAGAGGTGGTAGAAAACGGTGCATTGATGAGTATACTGCGGGCACGGCACGGGATTATATAGTACATGCGCCTATGCTTGTATATTATACAGAGTAATGTACACAGGACGCTTACAATATACATAACAATGTACTGCCAGGTTTAGGTGAAGTGGGATGTGATTCAGACAGCATCCAACTATGATAGTGTTTGGCTAAGTAACGGGTGATGCCAGTGTTGCTATTGGTGTCTGCTATAAATACCTCAAACTTCCCCTATTTCAGTCAAACTATAGAGGGGGGTTGTTACTGAAAAATATGTTAGTTTTCTCCTAAGCAAGCTCTTACTGCTAAAATCCAGGGATGTGATTATTTATATTACAGTGCTCTTGTGTGCTAGAGACTACTGATCATGTTAAATGTGTTTTAGAGAAAAAACTATCAAAAAAACATTTTTAGAAGTAATGTTAGAATTTCTGTTTGTAGTGAAGATAAATAGCCTTATGCTGATTAAACCACTGGACGTATATTTAAGCAAGGCCTGAAGCATCCTAACTTGAACCTCGCAATGGCATGATCCAATATGTAATATTCTGCCGTGCATGTAGTGGGGTTGTGAAAGTGACTTTTACCAAAAGCCTGGCAAAGATTTATAGCCACCACAGGTGTTATTAGAGTGACAGAAGTCGAAATTCTCAAATTAAATATTTTAGGTGCTTTTAATTTTTCCTAATTTATTAGAAAGGCTGGCAAAGCTGGTGAGCAATGCAGATGTGTTAAAACCTCATTCAAAGTCCAGTAAAAACCTGATACGAGTTGTAAACTGGCTTTCGCATACTCGGATGCAGGGGAGGGCTGTTCCCTGCATTAACAGTCCTGAGCTCAACTCCCCTGGCTCCTTCAGGAGTAGTAAGTCATTGCTGTGATGATGTGCCTCAGTGATTTTACTGTCTATGAAATAGAGACCATCTTCAGATGAACCTCTGGGGGTTCTTTGTAATAATATTGTATTTTTAAAAAATGGCTGTACCACTCTACATAATCTCCACTAATCGGTACATAAACCCTGTTTGGCAGTTTAAACTGTATGCACAAAATATGAGATTTGGCTCTGCCTATTCCAATAGTTAAAAGCTTTACTCTGGTGCGAACTGCTTATTTAATTGTTTTAAGTACAGTACACAGACTTGTCTTTCTGTATGCCAGATACATTTTTTTGTTATGTTCTATCTCTGAGCAAACAAAATCTTGGCTAAACTAAAGGATTACTTTCTGAAATAAAGCCTTGTTCTGTGGAGTTTGCATAAACTAATCTCCCCTGTCATTCAGAGTCGATCGAATAAAAATTCTGTCCATTATTCTGACATTTTCACCAAGTAATCTTATGTCTGGAGCCAGTTTTCATCTATTATTAATATATTCTTGATGGATGGGTTTATTTTCTACCTACATATGGCAAAAATGTATCGTTTTAAGCAAGTTACCCTGCTCCCTCTTTCCCCATAAACAAAAGCACTTTCATTAATCTGCTTTCAGAAGCCTGAAATGAGAAGTTTCTCTTCCTGTGCATGAGTAATTATAGGTGGGCCATGGATTAAATAACCTACTGGAAAAACTTTATTTCCTCCATGGCATGGCTGAGAAGGACTTTCAGAATTACTCTGGTCTAATCAAGTCTTTGTACAACGGGAAAAGGCACAAAAGCCATTGGGGAGTTGGAAAAAGTAGTTCTTCGCTGCTTGGCCATTTTTGTGCTCTGTTGTAGCTGGCATTAGTAACGGAAGAAGGAGTCATATGATGCAACTGCCATGTAAAATGGTTTCTTTTAACTTTGGGATTTTAGATCTCTATTTTAAATAAGTTCAAGTAAAATACAACATTAAAACCACCTGTTTCTTTGTTAAGTAGACGAGAGAGACAGATAATCTTCCAAGGTTTCCACCATTCTCGTTCAGTAATCGTGATTATCAGAGGCATTTTTTTAAAAACCTCAAGGAACATACTTGCATTTTGTAGAAACTGATTTTACTTCCTTTTCACCAGCTCTTCTTCACCCGACCTTTTAGGATTGGAAGATATATGGAAGGTTTGGGGGTTTGGTTTTGGTTTGGTTTGGTGTTTTTTCCTCGCTGACCTAGACACAGCTAAGAAAATGTAGCTCCCTCACACTTCATTCAAAGTCAGCACTGCCCCCTCATTTATCGGTGTTGCTGTCCCTTCTAAACAAGTATTTTTCTCAGTATACTCCCATCATGTTGCCATTGCTTGCAGATCCAACCCCTCTGGAGGCTTACTCGGTCTAACGTGCGATGGCCATGGTATCAGACCTGTAGTGACTGAAGCTGGAGCTTGAGGAGCAGGTACCATTACAGTCAACATAGATTAGCCATGGCAACGACCTCTTGCCACCCACCAGGTCAAGAGGCCGTGTTCCTGACTTTGACAGTGAAGTGATATGGGTGCTGTAGTTAATTCTTCATGACTTGTCGTGGTTTAGCCCCAGTCAGCAACCAAGCACCACGCAGCCGCTCGCTCACTCCCCCCTGGTGGGACAGGGGACAGAATCGGAAGAGTAAAAGTGAGGCAGCTCATGGTTTGAGATAAAGACAGTTTAATAGGTAAAGCAAAAGCTGCGCACAGAAGCAAAGCAAAACAAGGAATTCATTCACTACTTCCCATGGGCAGGCAGGTGCTCAGGCATCTCCAGGAAAGCAGGGCTCCATCATGTGTAACAGTTACTTGGGAAGACAAACGCCATCACTCCAAACGTCCCCCCCTTCCTCTTTCTTCCCCAGCTCTATATACTGAGCATGATGTCACATGGTATGGAATATCCCGTTAGTCGGTTTGGGTCAGCTGTCCTGGCTGTGCCCCCTCCCAGCTTCTTGTGCACCCGTCAGAGCACGGGGAGCTGAAAAAGTCCTTGACCAGTGTAAGTGCTACTTAGCAACAACTAAAACATCTCCCCATTATCACCACTGTTTCCAGCAAAAATCCAAAAGATAGCCCCATACTAGCTACGACAAAGAAATTTAACTCCTGAAACCAGGACAATGACTGTAGAATGAAACTCCTGTGCATGGCTAGAATATGGCACCCCATGTTTAGTTTTGAAGTTGGAGCAGGATGTAGTAAATAATGCTTTGATATCATAGAGAGTGTCTGCTTTTGACTCTTCAGGCATCTTGCACAGATTGCTTGTTTCCTGGCACAGCAAGTGTTTTGCTCCTTGATTTATAGTTTGCTGTTAGTGTCCATAGCTGCAAATTTGTAGCTGATGCTTTCTGTATGAAATCTTGTCATATTCCAGAATTAAGATTCTGTTTTTATTAAAGAAATGCTGCACTGACATGTTGTCTGGTTGGCAAACAGGAAATCCTCAGAAAGAAAACCAAAGTATTTTGGTGTTCTTCCCCCTCCCAGCCCCCCCAGCAAGCCAAATGTGTTTGGATTAATTCCATAAATATGCTGCACATCTGTGAATTACCAGACTCTTAACAGTTACCTGTCTGGTACTAGATCATGCCAATATTTCAGATGAGAGTGTGTGTATGTGTAAAAATAATTAATTGCTCTGTTGATTCCTTTTCTAAGTGATGACACTACAGCATAGGGCTAAGTAAAATTTGCTTTTTGTCCTACCTCCTCAGATGATTTACACTACAAGGCAATTCTCATTAAGGAAGTCGATCAAATAACACAGTTTATATAAAGCTCAGTCACAGCTGGTAAGGATTATGTACAGAACAAAAACTGATGTTTGTTTTCATGTGTTTAGATTTCTAAAAACCATTAAAGAGACCTAAGCTATGTTCTGGATGCCCTTCCTGTAATTAATACATTATATGGAGAGCAGTGGAATATACAGGACTGCTCATCTCAGCATGACAAATGTTCAGTGGCAGTGCGATGAGCACAAAACATTCCCAGTCTTCAGGGTGGAAAGCAAGACTGGCCTTGCAGCATCCTTTGAGTACTCACAAATGGCGAGTTTGGTAGCCAAAGCATCCAAGGAATCACAAAGTTGAGACTCCGGTCGGGAGGACGCCCTGCCAGCAGCTCCATCCGATTCACAGCGAGGGGTTTCCAGGTTGGGACTACTGATTGATTACAGGGGAAGGCAGTGCGTGTGGGTAAGAGGGTGGAGGAGAAGGAAAGGAAGAAGAGAAAACTAGTAGACGTTCAGCACCACATAAGGTAGACCTTTTTGTTTGGACATTTTGTTTGGAAGTGTGCTGGAAGCAAGCACAGCTTGAGCATCAACACTGCTGGTGTTTCACATGAGCCACCTACTCTCTAAGCAGCAGCCTTCTGCTCTTGCGGTCACTGCCCCTATGCAGGTGTGTTGCAGCAATCTGTCACCTTGCTGGTGAGGAACAGCTACAGCAAAGTTTGTGTGGGAAAGAGCATTACAGAGACGGGCACATGGAAAAAAATGGTGTTGGTGCTTCTCGGAAACTGGAGAAGCATCATCCCACCTGAATATTGTAGCCATGTACAAAATGGCTAGAGTGGTGGTGCTGGAGGGGTGGTTCCCCCCAGCCAAAATTTGGCTCCGTCTTGTTTGGTCCAAACCTGTCATCAGCCAGTCCTCAAGCATCAGTAGTGTGTGTCTGTTTGAAGTGTTACCATGATTTTTTTTTCTAGCTAGCTAGCTGTATTACATGTATTTTATAAAGATGTGACAATACAACTTCTAATGCCTTTTAAGCCATGGGTTCAGCCATAGAATCCTTTCCTAGTGGGTCTGAATCATAAGCCTTAGAGGATGGGGAAACACCTACCTTCTGAGCATCTATTTCTCCTTATGCTCTATTAAGCCAAGAGAATCAGATTAGTGCTTGTTTCAGGTTCGTAAGGGAGAAAAGGGGAGCTACAGGTGACAATTAATTAAGCAGAGAGAAAACTATTTTTTGTGCAAATGTTTTTAACTGATAATTAAAGTTTGAGGGTCTCAATTTATGGCACTTGGCATCTAAGACAAATGAATACACTTGTTTTTCTTCACTGAAGTATAAACTGCTTTCCTTGCTTGAAAAGCATCCTGTTTTCTTTAGGTTGAAGTATGTTTCGAACTTGTTTTCACCCTGAGGATTCACTTTGCCTTAATAAATTCTGTTCCTCACCAACTGCAGATGTTGAGGCTGGTGTCAGTAGTGGCCAGGATGTTTTCTTTCCTTCATCTGCCTGTCTCCCTTTGCTGTTCAAGCTTTTTTTGGAAGAGAAAAAAAAAAAAAAAAGCCATTCATTTCATTGTATTTTCTGTGGGGGACAAATTACCACCACTCTCGAACAATTCTGCTTTCCTACTGCTTTGTGGATCTGTATTATTATTTTTATTTTCATATTATTTACTTTATGAATAGTACAGGCCTTTCCTTACATAAGACGACAAATTCCTGTCCCAGATGACCTCACTTCTGGTTGAACAGGGGCCTGCCTTGCCATGTCATTTCATCTGGGCAGAGAAGATGAATACAAATGAGAGCTTGCTGGAAAGCAATGCAGGAGAAATGTTTTTGTTTAGCAGTTTGTCATCTGCCACAAGCTACTCTGCACAACAGTATGCACGGTGCAAATTAGGTTGGAATTTTTAACAGTGTGTGTGGAGGGACAGAAATGGCAAAGATCCTTTAAGGGTCTGCTCTGCACCTTGCTGGGCAGGTAGGGTGGGTCTGTGCAGGAACACGTGTAAACTTGCACATGTAAATTTGGGCACCCGTGTGTGCACCCATCTGGAATGAGTTGGGCTCACATTTTCATATGATCAGACAAATAAACGCGTGACTGGCAGTTAAAAGTCTTGGATGTCTATTACCTAAGGCTGAAAACACAAGCTGGCTTTCCACTTCATCTCTCTTGGAATGATGTTGGGAATGGTACAAGATGCCTGTACTCGACTAGTCTGTCGATACTCTAAATAATACTTCTTATATCCAGCAGCCTGCTCAGTTGTGACTGCAAACAGTTACAGCAACTTGTTTTATTGTTTAGAAAGCATAAAAAAAAAAGGAGAGGGTGTTGGTTTCCCTTGGATGAGCTGCCTTAGTATCAGTCTTGACACTGACTCTTTGAAGTAAAGAAATGATACTATTACAGGAGGGCCTTTTTGTGCTAGGCAGTGTGCAAACACCTCATAGCAAATAGTCCTTGTGCTCAGAGAATTTGTGGTGTCAATAGACAAGGCATGTGTTGGGATGAGAGAGCTCAGACTGAATAAACATGTGATGGCAGCAAGTACCTTGCTAGGGTCAGGGTTATTTTTTGCTTTGTTTGGGTTTTTTTGGTCTGTTTTGTGATGGGAGTGAGTTATATGACAAGAGGAGAGAAGTGAGCTCAAGGAAGAGAAAAAAAGAGTAAGTGAAACATGGAGAAGCAGCTACGAGGGCTTGGCTTCTTGGCACAAGGAGCAAATACAGGGGCAATGTGCTGAGACGGTGGGAGAAGACAGAGGGCAGGCACAGAGGGAGAGGAGGTGTTGAGGAAGGCAGCAGGCATGGCTGGAGTGACAGCAGTGACTGTCCTGGGCTGAAGAGAGGGAAGGAGACCTGGGCTTGGGGTGAGCCGGACATGCTGAGGTGGTCTGAACGCGTGGGAAGGATAAGGGCCTGGGGGCCGTGGGGGTGAGGAAGGAAGAGGGAAAGAGGAGGCGGGGTTGAGTTTTGAGTAGAAGTGGAGCATGGATGGACGGTTTGTTCTCACTGTGCTGGTTTCAGGTTCAGTGGGGTACTTTGCTGAAGGCAAGGTACAACTTTTTACATTTAAATAATGATTTACTGATCACTAAGACTGGTGCTTAAACAAAACTCATCCCAGTAAGTGAAATCCATTATGAGAGTACATCTGCATTGATTGTCATACTAGATCTTTATCCTCTCCCAAGTGTAGGATGGCACATTATCTCAGCTTTCTTCAGACGGATGGTTAATCCATAGTATTTTGCTGCCTCAGCACACTGATTGGTGATGAACTTGAGGCAGATGGAAAGTTGAAGTCTAGTTCTATATGTAAAGAAGTGTACATGGCTTAACTCTGTGGAGGCTTTTAATTTTCTTAAGTGAAAAAAGCTTGCCAAATGTTCAACAGAAATATTCCCAGCATCTGTACTGCAAAAAGAAGTCCGAGGAGAGGAAACCAAAACACAACGGTCTGTGTTAAGCAGTAAGACAGGTAGTGTTATCACAGCCATCCCATTGGACTTTTAAATGTAGGAGCTATATTTCATAATCCATCTTTCGCCATAGATGGATCAAAAAAAAAAAAAATTCTGACCACAGAGCCTGCAAGCAGGATTCTGCTGACCTGTGGACAGATGGCTTGCACATCTTTCTTCAGACAGAGCTTTCTGTAATTCGAGTCATCAATAGCCGTTTAAAAGCATGTAGGAGCATATTCTTTTCTCATTGTGGTACTTCTTCTGAGCACTAAATATGATGTTGTTCTGTAGTGCCCTGAATGTGTTGGGGAAAACACTGATGAGGTATTCTCACCACCTTACATGGCAAGCCAAAAATTAATCTTTCTGCAATTCAGTATCATGAAATAGTCCAGTGAGTATTTGGATGTCTTCTTCCATTTACATTTGTTAATGTTAGTGATGAAATAGAGAATCACAGGTTGGAAGGGACCTCAGGGATCATCTAGTCCAACCTTAACTGCCCTAGGAGAAGGTGTGCTGATAGTCATGGTTATTTGGCATAGTGGTCTTTAGGGTAGTACAGTGTGGGTGGCTTCTGCTTTTAGTTTTCTTCAAAATCTGTCATTTGTACAATTACATCTTTCTGCAGAACAGGCTAATAGTAATCTGTGGAGGACTTTGCTCCAGTTGTTTGTTAGAAATTAAAATTTCATTTGAGCTGGGATGGGATTTCAAGGCACTGTTACTGTAACTAAGAGGAGAAGTTGCCTGGGTACGCTCAGGGGATGAATTTGTTGTCAGTGTCATTACTACCCTGTAGTGAACTGAGTAGCAGTGAAGAGGTGGTCTACAGAATCCGCTGAATATTAAGTACATGCAAATGTAAAATTAATAGAGGTATGCATGTATATAGCAGTTAATCTGTTCCATAATTTATGTAGTTTTTCTCCAGATCTCGTATAAAACTGTGAATATAAGGACTCAAACAGCAGTGTTTTCTTCAAAGCAAATAAAATTAAACTCTACTATTAAAGTAAACTCTCAGGGATGCTTTTGAAGTTGGTTTTCTGATTGGGTAGTGTAGATTATACCTTAACAGCACTCTTCCTTTAAAATAGTTAAAGTAAACATCACGGTGAAGAGAGTTTATAAAATGAAGTTGGAAAAAATTATTGTACTTCATATTTGATTTTTGTGTATTTCCATCCTCAGAAAATGAGGTGATGCTTCATTACAGTGAAGTCAGATTATCTAGACATTAGGTGTAAATACTTGCAATATGTTTAAATAGCATTTTAACTTAGCAGGATATAACATTTTAAAGAAAGACGGAGTTGCTTTGTCTCTGCCATTATGAGTTATCTGTAAGTACATTTAATACTCATAAGATGTTACACATGCAATTAATTCATCCTACTGTTTCTCAGATTGATATGATATGAAATAAAGTTTATCTGTTTTTTAGCATACAAATATATATAGAGAACTTAGTGCTGACTACAGTAGAATGAAAGTATTTGAGAATATTTAGGACACATATATGGGATAGTTTAAGGCCTGCTGTTGGTCTTGCTGTAGATCTGAGAATTTAGAATAGAAACAAAGGGATGGTCTAGATTTACCGGCATTATAGATATCGTTGTAAACAAATACCACTAAAAATTGTGCCACGCAAAATAATGGCAGCTGCTGTTTTCTCTGTGATTGAGGATGAGCTTCATTGCGATAGATAGGGCCCGGATTCTGATGGTCCTGTCATTAGCATTTTTGTGGTTTTTATTGGTAAAATACAGATCAGCATTTTATTGTTAGAACAGTTACTCAGCGGCAGCTTGACATGCACTCATATTTAGTGCTATTAAAATGACACTTCTGCTTATGTAAACTTACATGCTTATTACTTATGTCTCCCAAGATAATTGTTCGCTAAACAAGGCAAATGTAAACAGGAGGCTATTTTTTCAGAAAGTTGCTCCTTCAGCTTCCTGTCCATCCCAAAGGTCAAATCCTTTTTTGTGAGACCAAAAACAGCTGCTGACGCAGTGGTGACAGTGAAGAATGACAATATTATGATCTATGGTACGGTTAAGAACTCGGAGTTAAAGGTTGTAACAGAGTAACATCCTTTCAGCATGTTTCTGCAAACCTTAATAAGTGGAGAAAGAAAAATGCATTTGAAATGGGCTCGCATTTAGAATGCTCATTTCTTCATATTTTAGTCTTTAAACATTTTTTTCCTGCATAGGTCTTCACCTGATAAAGTTCATTTATATTGCTTACATTTTACAAAATACCTGAAGAATTGAATAAAACTGTGCTGCCACTGAATCCAAACCACTCAGTTGTGTTATCTCTAGCTCTAGTCATAATATCACCATGTGGTGGAAAGCATTGTTAACATTTTCCAGCACGCTGTGCCTTGTAAAAGCTCATGTGAAGTTCTGACGATGGAGTAGGGGACTGAGCCCAAGCCATAGACTCAGGTTATTTCTCCCCCTGCCCCCATCTTTACCGTTACTGCTCAGGGAGGTTCCCAGCTGTGCAAGGGTTTGGGACAGAGACCCAGGTCCCTGCAAGTGCCTTGGCCAAGGTGCAACTCTGTTAGATAAATTTTTTTGGTCTAGTGGCAGGAACGGTCTCAGTGGCACCGCTGTGAGGATGGTGGCAGAAGGGGAAATAAAACAACGTGTCAGAAGCTCTTCTGTGATGAGGTGTTGTGCTTTTAAAAATTAACTCTATCCCAGAAAATTAGATGTATCCCAGGATATTAACTCTGTCCCAGACAAACCCAGTATGTGAGATCTGCCCAGAGGTTTCTGAAGCTGGCTGTGGAGCAGATACTTGAGTTGCACAAGGTTCGGTGCCCGTACCGGGTTCATCCCCAGAACTCAAAGCCATTTTGGGTTTGTTCGGGGGAGCTCTACCAATTTCCCTTCCAAGTAATCCTCTGCAAGCCTAGTGGAAGAGGTTGCATTTATTCATGGCTGCCTGTTTGTTTATTGTGGAGTTGAGGGAAGTTTATTATACATCAGGTTTATTTTTGGGTTTTGCTTTTAATGCTGGGTGTACAGATGTTCAGGACGCTTCACTGGGCAGTTTTTGTTGTGCTTTAAAAAAAGCCTTAATTACTTCTCCCCAGCTTCCCTTCCATCGGTTTTTGTGTGGAATTTCAATGATATTTCTCTGATTAGGCTATTAATTTATTTTTTTAAATGAAAAAAAAAAGGCAAAAAGTTTCTTTAATGTGTTGATTTTTGTCTTAAAAAAAGAACATGACATATAAAGGAGAATCAGTTTTCCTGAAGGAGGTTGGAAGCTGGTGTCACATCATAGTAAACCATGTTCCTGCTTGCAGCTGGGAATGGAAAATGTTCTGTACTCTCTGTTGTTGGGGTAAATAGGGATGGGATGCTTGCTGGAAGGCACGGTAACTGGCCCTTTTGCGATGTTAATGCTGAAGGGCAAGAGAGAGTCCTGCTATGGGACTGATTTTTTTTCCAACATGATGGAGAAATATGCTAGTTTGACATGGCAAACTCTTAGAGAAAATCCAGATGAAAGAAAACAGGAATTTAGGGGAGAATTAACCATGGCAGAAGAAAAACGAAGTTGATGAAAGAAAGAAGTTAGAGAACTGCTTGCCTCTTACGGAGAAAGAAATGGCAATTTCCCTTACTTTTCCAGACTATTCCGTTATTTGTAAGTGTGTTCCTTGTGCCAAACAGTTAGCTGAATTTCATAGTACTGAACCGATATTTAAGAGTTAAATGCTGGCAACAACCAAACCTTTTAAAGTAACAACCCAGGCAGTGATACAGCTACCTCAAAGAGACGTGCTGCTAGGGTTAGAGGAGCTCAAAAAGAAGAAAAGTCAGCTAATTCTCAGTAGAGGGTAGCAATGGCAGGTAAAAACATTGTCAGTTAAGACATATTTTATCATGATTACCACAGAACTCATTATTATGATTAAAGATGTACTAGCCATGACATGCCAGCTACATGCTGGTAGCAGAAAATACCTGCTGTTTGTAGGTTATTATCAACCTCCTTTGAAGAAAATCAGTCTTTCTTTACATTTGCAATGCAATGAAACCCCAGGCATTTCTTTGCATCTTTAATTTAAGCATGCTTTTCAAACGCAGATACCCAGCTGCAGTGAGCAACAAAATACCCTCTCACCATCGCAGGGGTTGATGGGTTTGTCATGTTTTGTGGCGTCCCACTAAACAAAAAAGGAGTTTTTGTAAATAACTGTGTTAACATTTTGGGTTTATTGTATTATCTCTTGAAATTCTAATTTATAGGACCAATAAGACAGAAGAAAAATTGATGACAGTGCTTAACAGAGTACTGTACAATATTTTGAACCATAATTGTAAATATCATTGCTAATGTTATATGGTAGCATAAATAACATTAGGGGAAATTGCTACTATGAAAAAAAGTCACTAACTGTATCGAAGTCATTGGTTTTAAACTGCAATTTACCTATTATAGACCGTGATAGGAAAAAATGACAAAAGTGCAAGTAAAATGCAAGTTCAGTTATAACTAAGCCCATTCCAGAAAAAGTATGTTCTAAATGTTTGAAGCAGCTATTTTCATGAAGAGATGTATGTTAAACATCAACTTCAGTAAGCTCAGCTTACTTGGTCAGATAGGTACTGTGCAACTATTAAACGGACTGCTTTGTCAGTGAACTGACAGATACGTCATTCCTCCCATCTTTATTATTTTTTAAATAATGCAGCACATGTGCACTATTAGCACTGTAATGTGAACACTCCCATGCTGAGGATTTTATTTTGCCTCAGAAAAAAATCCGCACTGTGATTCAAAAGGTTGTTGATATCTTGCCTTTTATGGCCAGCTATTGTCTTCCTTTTCTGATGAACATATCTCAGTTACTAGATGGTACTGAGCCTAAATATTATAGGCAGAGAAAGCTATTCCATTTGCAGTTGTATATTTGTAAACTTAGTGGATTTACTAACTACAGAAACTCCAAGACTGGCTAGTTATGTCTAAGAGGTCAGTTTATGCCTATTGCTTAACATGACATTAAACCACATTTTGTATTTCTCTTTCCAGTGTGGCCTAACTCTATTTTTTTTAAGGATTTGATACTTTTTGTATCCCCAATTTTCTACTTACCAACTGATGTAAATGCGGCTTTCTATCTCCATTTTTTCCCCCTATGCCTCTTGCTGTTGCAACTTACCTTGGATGGCAGGTTATTGGTTACTGCCTACGGGAGCCTTTTCCATGAGCTAATTTAGCTGTCAGTCTGAAATTGGTAAAAAGGATGAAAGATGGATCATAGGCCTGGGGCATGCCTAGACCAATATCTAACGTATCCCTATCTGGAAGTACGCTTATTAAAACAGATTTGAAAAATATTTTTCCCAATCTTGCTCTGCCATCATTTCATCCAGCTAAGAAAAACATTTTTACAGTGACACTACTGATTCTTTGGCAGCTCTCTTTTTTCTGAAAGGGAGAAAACAGTATTTAGATACAAGATCAATAGAAAAACAAATAGACTATTACATTCCCTGGAGAAACCCCTAGAGAGAAGACAGATGCACAGAAATTTAATATTCTTGTAGGCAAAAATCATGAACATGGGGGTTCTGTTCAGCTGAAATGAACTGTGGTAAATATGTATGAAATAAACATTTAAAAACGAGTAATAAAAAAGGAAAGCTTTTAGGCTAGGCTTTTTGATTTGCTGTCTTGATGAGGTGCTGTGTTTGAATTTGTGATCCCTTCAAAAGTCATTTTACAACTACAAATAATATTTATCTTAAAATTATATGGTTCAGGCATAACTTCATATAGTGAGTGAAAGAAAGGTTTCTTTCCATCTGCTCTTTTTAGATGTACCATTGGACCATGTGTCCATTCACAAAGTTCATACAGAGAACTGTGTATTTAATATTGCCTCCATTTTAATGAAGATAATTATATTCTTCTGCATGGCCTTGAGCCTGTTAGAATTAGGTATGTGCTTTTGTTTCTTTTCCACAATAATTTGTAAATAAAAATAAATATACTTTTCAGTGACAAGCTAAGTGTGTGTCTGTCCACTTTCTGTCCTTAAAAGTTAAATCTTGTTGTTGTATCTACTCAATGTATGGCTTGAGCTATCTGTATCTGCTGTCTCGGGCCTCTTCCTGGAGCTCCTCCACTACACATCTAACCAGGAGGATGAGGGGTACCCTCCTGCTGGAGGAGCTGCAGGATGAGTCTTAAAGAAACAAGGTAATTGGCTGCTGTCACACTTCAGTTAATGCTGTGCTTTATTTGCCATTTTCTTGCACCTAACTGCAAGTCTATCTGGAGGATTACACATTCAGCTTTTTGAAAAACCACAACCTTTTCCTCCACCCCGTCCTCTTTTCAAATCACATTTGTGTCAAGGTCACCACTTCTCTTCTTCCCTGAGAATGCTTCAACTCCATTTGCCTGACACTGAAAACTAGCTGTAATCCGATAAACCTTACATTTAATTTTAAACACACAAATACCCTTAAGCTATGAAAGCAATGTTAGTTTCTATTCTTAATATTTAACACATATCAGAAGCAGCTACAAGCTTCCACCAGCTGGGACGTTGTTTGGGTTGTACTGGGTTTTCTACAAGCAAAATGCTGTACTGTCATTATTCTTAAGGAACATATTGTCCAAAGTACGAGATGTAATAGGTGTGTGTGTCAGATGACACAGGGAAGGAGAGAGAAGTTTGGGAGAAAGGGAGAAATAAAGCAGTAATACAGGTAGTTCTTAAACTACTTTTAAGTATGTTAAATCATACCTGTTACTGATTTCTTCTTCAATATTCACAACAGTATTTTACCTCTACCAACTTCATGTAATTTAGATTTAAAGGTGATTTAAAGGGAGTTGGATATGCATACTGTATCATCTTAGAAGTTGGCACATTAGCATTTTTCAGTTGTATTTTTCACTTTGTATCTCATGATCCCTTGGAAGTTTGAAACTGAAATCTACTTACTTGTTGGGTATTTTTTACTTAAATGGAATACGTATGCATGCACCTCTGAAATTGTCATTGTAGAGGTCTTTTGGGAGTGGCTGTGACTCCTGACTGTGGAATTCTGTAATGGAAAAATATTTTTGAAAAAGAACAAGACCCTGATTTTGCAAACTCTTAGGTATGTGAGTAGATCTATTGGTATGACTGTCTCTGGATTTAGAGGGGCGACAAAATAAAATTAATCTCATTGGGCAGTGTTCATTGGAGTATGTTCCTGAATAGTGTAGGTGTGAATCTGGATACCACATGTTAGCTTATGCAATAAAGGCCATTCCGCATGCTCACAAGAGAGCACTGAGAGACAATGGCAAGAGTAGACTCAAATAGTACCCTGCCCACCTGCTCCCAGGCCCATCCTAGGAGCCCTCAGCCCATCAGAGGCCCATCTGCACAAGCCCAGAGGAGCTGAGGGCACAAGGGCAGGTGGGAACCCAAATTACAGACTCGGAGGAAGGGACACCCTGTCTGGGTACCTCTTTGGGTCCCAGGAGAGCCTCAGCCCTGTGGTCAAGGTGTGACATACATCAAAATAAATCACGGCTAGAGCACCTGTGGGACACTGAGGGGACCTCCTGCCTAGGGGTATAGGATGCTTTAGGGGGTTCAGCGGAAGAACATTTTGTGATTGTACAGGACTACTTATGGGATGCTTAGAGGAGGCTTTATGAAAGTGACATGGGAAAAATTGGTAATGTAGTTGAAACTTCAGGCTCAACAGTATCAGTGTAATCCGATTAAAACTGCTAACATGGTGGCATTTTCATGTGTCATGAAGTGAATGTTTATTCCAGCCAAATTTCACAGGGCGGGCACCAGCTGTAGCATCCCCTCTCAGTGCGGGGTAGTGTGGTGGTGCCCATGGATCTCCTTCACATCTGAGGGCTATAGGTCAGTAATTTCATAATTTTGAGGACCGTGTAAGATGTGCGTCATTCCCAAAGAGCTGCACAAAGTGGAAAACGGAAACAATGCTGCACTGGCTGTGCTGCTTATTGAACAGGGCACAAGGAAGATGAAATTGCAATGCACTTGTTTGGTGTGAGAAAGTATTGCTTATTGCAAGTTTCAAAATTATTCAGGAAAAAATGTTTTTCTTACACCTATGTTACTGTTTGAGAACAGATAGGATTTAATTTTACCATCAGAAACTGAGAAAGAATCATACCCCTTTCCTGTATTTTGGCAAATGTCTTTTTTTATTAGTGTGGAAATAGATAGGAGTAGAGGTGCACTTATGGGGATGTACGTATCATGAACCTGTGGATACCAAATTTTGTAATTCTTGTTTGAAGACAGACCTGTCAAGAAAATCATGTAGGTTTCTGAAGGATAATTTCTGTAACACTAGGAGAGTACCTTTTAAAAAACTCCTGTATGAACACCTTCGTTTCATCTTCTCCAGATTCACAAAATCTGGGAAAAAACCTAAGGATAAAAGGTGAATTTTTTTCTTTTCATGTTCACGACCATTAAGCAACGCGTACCTGCAAGACCCTGTGAAGCTGATTAATAGAAAAATTATGATCAGTTAATAAAGATGAGAAGGTTTATCTAGAATGAACACACCTAGGAGAAATAAAAGAAAATTCTAGTATGTACTAATTGGTCCCATTTTTGCAGAAACTGGTCATACGCAATTTTATTTGGTTGCTGCAGGATGTAGGCTTTCATTATCAGGTGTTTTGAATTAGGCAGTACAGAGCCAGCAGCAGAGCTGGGGTTAGAGCTCAAGCCATCATTGTCACTTCTATCCTCTCCTTGCCAGTCATTTATCCCCATGAAGATTTAAAAAGAAAAAAAAAAGAGAAGAAAAAATTCTGTTTTGTTAATAACCAATACTGTTGATATGTATGTTACAAACCTGCAAGACACTAAGCACACTTAACTGCTTTGCATTTTTACTGGGAGTTGCTCAGCAGCCCTTGAGGTGGCGGTCCATGTCACTCACCACAGCTTTGCTTAGGCAGGGTATTTACATACTGTATTATACTTACCGTTCTGTGCATCATGCCTTTGAGTTTCTAATGAGAGAGGTACCAGCATTACAGGTTCTACGTAGAAGCACAGCAAAGGCAGGAATAATTTGAATAGGAATGATTTGAAGACAGAAGAAAGTAGTGACAGAAAGCATAGAAAACCTTTCTAATGGTACAGGTTATTGAGATCTGGAGGAGGCTCCTGTCATAACTTCCCATCACCAGAATTATTTAAGAGCATGTCTATTAGAAATGATGCTGGTATAGTTTATCCTGTCCTGTGATGAGATGGCCTGTCATAGCCCAATCTTGCACCGGTTGAGTGTTAAGCTCCCTCGTTGCATTAGTAACCTGCAACAGCTGCCTCGCGTTGGTCATCAGGCCTGGCCATCTTGCAAGGTAATGCATAGAGTAAGTATCCCACCACAGTGCTTTTCTGGATTTTTCAGGAATTCTTCCTTGGAAAGCTCTTTTCCTATGAAGGAGGAGTGGTTTGGCAGACAGACTTTGGCACCGCTTGTCGTCTGTCGGTCATGGGGCTTGGTGTCCAAGGAGTCTTTGTTTCTGCACAGTCCCTAGGAACACTTCAACCCATAATGGATGGTGCCTTTACGCCACTGAATGCACCGGCCCTCTTTCAAGAGAGATTTGCAGAGAAAACAGGAGCTTGTGCATGCATTAGTGTGAGTCTGGAGGTACTTTGCATGTGACCGTACTTGGTCAGAGATGCAGTATTTGGCATGGAAACTCCATCTTCCTCCGAATTTGGGGTGCTGACATCTGCACAGTGGAGGACTGTAGCACAAGGAAGGACCAGTGAAAATGGAGTGTAGGACAAGGTTTGTCCGACAGGACGGTAGATTGTCCTGAAGACTCTTGCCTTTGGCTGTGCAGCTTTAGTCAGAGTTGTCAAAAGTTAATTTTTCACAAACATCTGAGGAATTTAAAGTCTTGCTGAAAATTACTGAGTACTTTCCTCAAGCATCTGTTTCTTCAGAGAGAGTCAGAGTATACATGAAATATGTTCTGCAGTGAGGACTGGCTGCAGTAGCAAACATCAACTGAATTTTTTGGGTGCACCATACTTGCATTTTGACTGATACTTCGTTCTTTGGCTTTCCAAAAATTGCTGTGTATCAAAAAGTAGAATTGTAAACGGCTGAAAAAGAGGGACCCAACCCCTTGCAGATAATTCACATTGTCCAGAAGGGAAGAGACGCGTGAGGAGGGATGCTGACAGTCTTTTGTCTCCGTGTCCCCTGGTGGTTTTTTCTACTATGTCGTTTGAAAGCAGATTGTGTGTGAAGGGTATTTAAAAATATCCAAACCGATCAAAATCAGCTATGGCATAGAGGCAGAGATAGCCGGGAAAACAAACAGACCGGAGATGAAATATGGATGAGATAGACATACCAGTGTTTCATGAAAGAGAGCTTAAAACCAAAAGCCAAGAAACACAAATATAGGGAGTTAAAGTACAGATACTTTATGATTCACGTTACTGTCTTCAATTAACTGTGATATAGAATTGCGCGATTTTTTTTCTTCGAAAAGAGAAATCCATCTCCTTGCTTATTTTTCTACTTGCTGCTTTCTGTTTAAGTTAATTCAGCAGTAATTGGATACACTGTGTCTAATTCTTAATAAATCAACAGAACTTTATAGTGATATTGACAGTGGCTTTGCTTGCCCCATTGTTTCTATCAAGAGTTTTATTCCGCTTCAAAACAATTTGCAGTGAACGCCCTTGTTTGTTTGCCACACTAGGCTTTGTTCTGGCTGAAAACTTTGATTTATAACTGTATATAATTGATGGCTGTGGGGTAGGTGGACTATAGCTATTGCTCCTCCTCTTTTAATCTAGCTTTGCGTAGAAATCCACGTAGTGGAGCATTCTCAAGGGAACCAGGCTGGGAAATTTTCTGTATACCCAATGGGAGGCCATTAATCATAGTGAAGAGTCTCTTACTGGCTGCAAGCATGTTTGTGAAAGTCAGGAAAACAAAAGTGGACCACCTCAAAATGACTGATCAAGAGAATAGATGTTAAAGCCAATGTATTCATCGTGATACATCAAAAAAAAAAAAAAAAGAATAGTTTGTGCATTGCTAATTGCATTGAAGTATATTTATTTGGATAGATTTGGTACCTTAAAAGATATTTTATACACTAATAAATGAGTGTAATTGTAGATTTTAGAGATCAGAATCCTAAGAGAAAGAAGTAAAAGATTTAATTGCTGCTGTTGATTTGTAAGAGAAACTTTTAATGCGACAGATAAGGAATGCCAAAAGTGTTTGCTGAATGTGTGTCAGAGCTGAGCCAGTTGAAGAAATGTGCTAAAAAATCTAAACTGTTTAGTGAGATTTTGACAAATATTCACCACAAAAAACGTCTAATTCAAAACTATTTTTTAAAAATTAACATTTTTAGGAATGTTAGCAAATAGTTTTTTCCAGGAGCTTGTGGCACCTAGCCTTCTGGCTGTGACCCAGGGCAGGTGAGGAAGCACGTGCTTACCTGAGAGCACCTGCAAGCTCTCAGAGGCAGCGCTCGCGTGCTTACTGCGAACCCCAAAAAACATATTTCAGGACTCGGGGGCTCCGTGTTCATGCAGTTCCTGCTATCTTCTTGTGTCCTTCACAAATATCTGCTGTTCAGATGCAAATCTAATGGGTTCCAGTTGTGACTGGGCAGAAGGTATTTTTACAACAAAGCGATAGTGCTAGGATTTGAGTACAACTAAGTTGGATATTAGATGGACTTAGAGGAGGTATTTTTGCGATTAAAAATTTCTGCCCAGCAGGGAGAAATAAAGGAAGTAAAGAGGCTCAAATGCAGTTTTTAAGCACTGAGAGTCTGGACTTTTTCCCAGATAAATAGCCATAAAGTATAGGAAGAGAGATATTGTACTACGACATAACAATATTAACTTTATTTACTAGACAAACTTTTTTTTTCTTTTACTTTAGAGGCTAAATCTAATGCAGTCAGAGGTAATGCTACAGTTAGTTTTCTCATGAACCTGTGGTATGGTGACATACTTAAGGCAGTTATTTTGCCTCACAAAAACTCGTTAAGTGAAGCTTCCTACCAAACAACTTCAGCCTATGTACTTTAAAAGGGTTACTAAATTTCGTAAATAACGTCCATGAATAATGCCTGAATATGAAAATGGAAAGAGTGCTTTACATAAATTATAATCTGCTGGTTTGATAATCTGATAAATTAAGATGGAAACATTTTGTCCAGAAATTGGTACAGTAAAAACTACAACTCATCCTGACAAGGTAGTTGCAAAGTTGAAAATGGCATTGCAGGCAGTAATGTAAATCTTAATTAAAAATGCAGAAGAATCAATGTTCATTCTGAATCATTAAGTATATTTTCTTATTAATTTATACTAAATTTATGGTAACAGGGGAATAAGAGTAAGAGACTAGCTTACATTTGATAATTTTTTTACAGTCGAAGGGAAGAATAAACTTCCCTGTGATTAAAAGAAAAAAACCCTACCTTGGTCTGTCTTTTTCACTATTTGTGGAAAGGGCTTCATTTCAGCTGTGTATTCTGTAATTGCCAGTATTTTTATGTCATACTTATTCAATACTGTTATACATATTGGCATGTATTTTTTTTCGCATATTAAAGTGAAACCAAAATAGAGTCTATGTCCCAAAGAAGTATATTCATGCTTGACATAAAGCACATGTTAAGACCTGATTATTTCAAGTTAAGCATATGCTTAAGTTGCTCTCAGCGGAGATGGCTTCTCTGAGCTGTAGCTTACACCCTGATGTACTTTGTTAAATTACAGCCTTGTCAAACTGAGTGCTGAGTCCTATTTTAATGGTGTTCCACACATGGTTGTAGCACTGCCTCTAATCTCAAAGCCTTTTTAATTACTACCCCTTCACTTGTTTTCTTGTTTCCTGGCATGATGGAAGTCCAAGTGAAATGAAGTCCAGGCTTAAGTGTTCATCTCACCTATTCATCTTAGCTTTCCTTATTGTTATGTTTATGCAGAGTTTTATTAGACTTATGGGATCAAAATAAATTCCCTTAGTTTTACAAAAAAATAATAGCTTTTGTATGTCCTTCGCATTTAAGGGTAAACACAGCAAGCTTTTAAAGTGGTTTTTTTTTCAACAACTAAAATACAGTCTTATATTCTAAGTATAAATCATAATTTCATTATCAACAGAGAGAGGTCCAAAGCCATATATATGTATAGTTGAATGATATAAGTGGCATTTGTGTGTAAAATGTATTCCCTTGCCCAAGCAAACACTTCATAACAACATGAGTGAAAAGATGTATTTAAAAACCGAAGGCTTAAAGCATGTTACTTATAAATTATATGGAATGTAGTTTTTCTAAAATATGAAGCTCACTGGATATGATCCAAACCAGCTGAACTATGTTAAAAGGCATAATAAACAGTCATAGCTTTACATGCAGTTATTTAATTGGCAAATAGATTTTTCTATCACTGTCACTGGCAATAGCAGCCATTTGATACCAGGGCATGGATTAAATGTTTCATCAGTAGTGCCTATTTAAGGATCTTTATGGAACAACAAGTTAGTCCCCTGGGCAAGCCCATGTCAGCTGCAATAGAGAGATCCACACAAGTGAACGAGATGTATTTTTGCAGGATTTACAGGGAGACTAGGATTCGCTTTTCTATCTGGATGCTTTCGAAGGCTGCTTCCCATTTTGTTTAACAACAGTGTCTGCTGGTGGCAAATATTTAATACTGAGCATTGTATATCCAAAGGATTTCTATGATTTTCTTGTGAAAATGGATTTATAAGTGGTTGTCATCTTTCTGGAAATAGGTGAGTCTCTGATAAAAGCAGATGTTGCAGGATTTAGGTAGGTTTAATTTTTCAGTAAATACTCCGCATCTAGACTAAACCTAGTGATGCTTCAGGTACCTGCCTTGTTATTTTCTCTCTCATTCAGAAAAAAAAAAATCCAAAAATGACTGGTCACCTCCCTCCCCCTTTTAATACAGGGAAAATGTAATGTCTGTAGGATTTCAAGATTGGTTGACTTTGTTTAGTCTACTATCCTACTCCCAGGGTGCTCATAAGATCTGTGCGTGTAGTTAATCCTTGCTGCAATGTTTTATAATTGGTGTGTATAATATATACATTTATCATTTTATAGCACATTGGTTGAAGTTAGAAGCATTTTTAAAGTTAATTTTAAATATGTATCTATGTTTGTCATAGAACCTGAGTCTGTTCTTCTTGACAGTTAGATTAATTTTTCCCTGGTTGATTTTAATTTCAAGCTTTTTGTTTAATATGTATCTTCCAGAAATTCTTTAAGAGCAACTCAAAATGCATAACATAGCTGAAACTGATTACATCTAGTATTTGTTTTCATGTCTGTGTAAGTGTGCTGGGCACAGATTGAAGTCTCAGCTGTTTATTGGCATCTTTTTGATCTGAACTGATGATACTGTGTCTAACCTTTTTAGCTAGGTTACTGCTTTCTGAGGTTGAAAAGAGGAGAGTAAATGCCTCTGAGGTTGAATTAAATGAGCCGTTTGCTACAGATGCAAACTCTGGTGGATAAGCACCTTTCAGGCTCACTTGAAACTTTTTTCACTGCCTGTTCTCCAGCACGAAGCACAGCTTGCACTACCATTACTTAAAGAATTGTTTCTGGGATTCTGGCGAGACTAAGAGTAGTCTCAGTACACATACTTGGCAGTTTGTGTTCTCACAAAGTTTTTAATATGTATTTGCATTTATAAAATTTTATAATTTGTATATTTCAATATATCTATCTAAAAATTAGGGTGGTTTTTTTTTTACTTAAACACACTCTCCTACCAAGCCTTTTCATTGTGTTTTTATCATACATAGGGAAAGAAAAACCACAGCTAAGTAACTTCTAAAGCTAGGGATACAAAGTCAGATTCCTACCTGTGCAAGGGCCCTTCTACACCAGCTGGTAGTGCAGAAATGCTTCTAAGTAGTAGTGTAGTATTTTACATCCACCAGATGATCTTTAGAGTCATGGCATGGTAAAAAAGCATAAGTATAATGTCCACTTAAGAGTTGTATCTGTGCAGATTTCTCTATGCAAAATGGAAAAGGGAAGCAAGGGAGCAGGTGCATCGCTCAGCCAGCCCTTCTTCCCTCCCCTGAGCTCGTCTCCCTCTCACTTTTCTTAGTCCCTGTTACTTTGTGCATCATCCTGAAGATCTGACAGCCAGAGTTAACTCAGATCTCGTTTGTCAGTTATATAGCTATGCATTTAGATGATAAATGTAGGGCTGTTCTGGCTTTTGTAACTTGCCTCATATGTGGTTCTTTTCTGGGTTGGTGTAAATAATGAGTGTTTTCATGATTCAGTGTGCGAGAGAGATGTCTTTCTGCCCCACTTAGGTCTGTCCTGTTTGTGGTTGCTTTAAAGAGAGCGTTAGGTTTTATTTAGGGACTAAAGAGGTGAAATCCTTTCATTCCTGCAGTACTATCGCTATTTAAAAAACAAAAAAACCCCAAAACCCACCCACCGGTTTCTGGTTTGAGCCCAAAGTAAAGCCTCTTCTGTATTTTCCAGTAGCATCAAAATGGAAAGGACTCTTAATCTCTGCTTTATTTACACTGTTATTAAGCAATAACATCCTGTATAACTCTGAAAAAACTATTGTTCTGTCCTTGAAATCAAGACCTCAGGCCACTGTCCTCCCAGAAGACCTGGAGGGAATCATATAATGAGTGAGTCAGCTATTGACTGGACAGCAGGTGGAGATGGTTTAGTTTATTGATAAATCATCAAACAACTGGATGGAAAAAAGATGCTTGTGGCTAATCTATGTGTCTCTGTGTACTTAAAAGCTTGAATCATCATCTGCTCTTACAGTTTTGCGTGCTTGTTTCAAGGTGGCAAAGATTTTTGTGGCAACATCCGTGTTTTTAGAGCCAAACCATTTCAGGATTTGACCATCTCTGAAGACTTTGCATGCTGTCACAGAGGCAATAATACCACATCATCATCATATTGACTAAATAAATCTGTGCTATTCCATTGTTCCTCACCAAAAGCACACATCTGTACCTTTCTGTGCTCTCCCCTGTAGGCTGCTTATGCCTTCCTCCATAACTCAAGGAGGCATGAGATGTGCATCAGTTTGCATGATATTTCAGCCTTGTAACCCAGAGTGTGATGACTGCTAATGTGTTTGTTGGGTAGGTTTTTCTGCTTGTACAGATTAATGACCCGATTCAGAAACTGTTCTACATGCTGGACTCCTGCTGATTTCTGTTTGCGCAGAGTTGCCAGGGAAGCTAACTTTGAGCATATATCCTGGCACAATTTATTCAAGGTCCAGTCCTGGTGCCCAGCCGGAGTTCAAATAATAATAATAATAATAATAAACTGGCCTTCACACAAAATCCTTCTTTTTCTCATCTTGAGGCAGAAATGTTTCTTGCCTGCCGAAGGAGGTACACCGTGAGCACTCTGGGCCTGGGTGGACGTCTCTGTGGACCTCTGGTAGTGCTCCAAGCACTTCTCCCTGCTGCCACAGAGCATGCAGTTTGAAGGCAAGAAATAAGTATTGGATTCTTTCTAAGTTGTTGTGTCATGAAATACAGAGTACCCGCAGTGTTTTGAGGAAAAAAATTTAGCATTTCCTCCATAAATTTATTGCAGCTTTAATTTGCACCTTTAGAACACTCCAAGTTTTCTTGATACTCAACAACTGAAGGGTCTGTTCCCTGTGTTGAGGCCTCCATTTTCCATGCAGCTGGTGGTTGGCAAGGTGCTTTGTAATGGACCTTTAGCTGTCAGAGGGGCAGTCGTGTGATGGGTCAATCCAGCTTGAGGAAGTGGTGGTCTTGCCTGAAGGTGAATCAAGAGTAGCTGTGCATGTTGTCTCTTTGTCAGGATCTGTAGGGCTTCACCACCCTCAACTGTGTATGATCCATATATATGGATCTCTGAGTCGCTTACTACTTAGAGACTTAACCTGTGATTTTTACTGTTAGAAATCCAGGATTTCCACCTGCTAGAAATAGTAGTAATCCTGAAAATCCATAGAAAACTAGTTTTCTAAGAATTTAAAGATCCTATTTCTAACCAAGTTGAACTGCAGTATAGGTGAACGTAAATCTTTCCTGGCTTCTCGCCAATACACTTTTGAGGAGAAATTCTTCCTCACAGAAGGCGGCTGTTTGAAGTGCCTCAGAGATTTGTAATGCGAGAAGTAGCCAAGGTGAGGATGGATTAGCAGGCAGAGTGCAGGTGCGTGTTAAATGCAATTTATCACAGGGATACCACCCCCAGGTATGTGGGTGGGTGGATGGGTTGAGAGATGCCTACCTAAAGCTTTAACTTGCTCAGTCAACACTTAATTCAGAGGATTTTCACAGTTTTCACTGCTTCTAACAGCATTACTGCAGTCGTAGTTTCACACAAATTAGCTATTCTTGAACAGGTTTCCTGTTGTGTTAGGTGTAGGCACCTTTCTCTGCAGAATCACTCAAGCGTGGATGCCTTTTCTTTCTGTGTGGTGGTTGCAACAAGCATACTTATTGTGACCACTGAGAGGTTATCACTGCCTGGTAGGTAGTATTGTGACTTCTCATAGGGGATTTAATCTTCTGGTTTCATGCACACGTTTATGGAAAAGACTCATGTCATGAAAATCTTTGTGTGATTCCCCCATCTCTTTATCCAGCAGCACTGGACAATTAGGTGCTGATTTTACACTTACGTTAGTGTGACACTGTTGAGACGTTGGTGGATTTATTTGTGATGAAATCCTTAAGAATGAGTCATCTGACTTTGTGACTTGCCTTTGGCTTTGTACTGTCTCCCAAGAACATCTATTTGCATTTTCATTGGAGTCTTCGGAGGCATTATCTTTTCAGATGTGAGAAGTAACAGCAATAAACTGCATTAGCAAATCCTCCTACAAGCTGCTTCTGTTTCCTTAAACTTCATGCTTACTAGTTCCTGCTCCCCTTTCATCAAAATAACTTGTAAAGCATAGTGGTTTTAAAGACTTCATGCTAAAATTGCACAGATCTGCTCAGCTGGCTATGTTATAGATGCTAATTGACTGCAGTATGAGAATAAACAAGGGAGGTATAAATCTGAAAATACTGCAAAAGTTGAGAGAAAGCAACTGTGATTTTGAAATGATGGTGTCTTTTTTTGATCATGGGTGGGTGAGACCGGATTCGTTTAATGCCAATAGTAAAGCGTCACTGTCTTCAGCTGCTCTGAGATTTTCCTGTAAAGGGTGTGGTTAGAGAGATTGGACTTTTTCACTTTGATACCTGAAACCACAAAAAAGAATCATGTGGTTTCTTTTTCTGTTACCATGTAGACGCTACCTCTGTTTTTTTCCAAAGTTCATTTCATCTCTCACAGCTGAGCTGAAAAATCAAATACCAAATCTGATACTCTCGCATTCCATGTAGAAAAGAAAGCCTGGATTTGGAGTCAGTCCTACCTCTGAATAAATAGAGCCTACTTTTCAAACAAACCTATGCTGATTAATAATGCACTCCTATATTGTGCCAAAGTAAATTTTGCACAAGAGCAATGAAAAGAAACACATGAAACTTGGAACTCTGCAGTGAGTTTTAATTTTGGTTAACGTGAACCTCGAATTTAGGGAGTCGGGGCTATACTAAAATGGTAAAGAAGCTTCATCTGCTGCTGTCTATGGGAGCTGCTACATTTTACACAGCTTTTGTCTGGTGTTTTTTTTTCTCTTCCAAGAAGAGAAATAAAGTCCAAAGCTTTGATTCTTCTTTTTCTTTTCTTCATGAGCAAAATACCTTTAGGATAAAAAAGAAAAAGCAAAGAAGCATAACAGTCCTTAAGCCATTAACACGTGTTGTTCATGATACATAGTTAAAGCGTCTTTCTCCTGATACCGGTCTTCTTCATAAGCCAGATACAAAGCCCATGCAACCACGTGGATGCAAGTCAGGGTTTGAGCATTGTGGGGAGACTAACTCGTAGTGGTTTCTGTTGAGAATTTACACTTCTGCTGAAATTTTGAGCTTTAAGCACGGTGTTATCATTGGCTTCGTGCAGTCAAGATTTCGTTTCTTTGGACAGTGGCACACACCACAGTGAGACTTCAGTGGAAAGCAGTGTGAGTTCAGATGAGTAAGATAATGTGGTGATAACATTGAGCAAGAAAAATGTATACTTTGAAGTAGACACAAACAGTTAAAAATTAATACATTTGCAGTTCGTGATTTTTCATGGTTGGCCTGAATGTAAGAACACTAATGCATTGTGCAACAGTAATTTCTTTTAACACTGGCAGCACCATCCTCGGTGGAAGCGAGGAATTGTTTTGCAACTCGTCATATATCAGTTTGTCAAGCTTGACCATGTTTTGTATTTATTCAGGAATTATTACAGCGTAGCAAAAGGTTAAATTTTTGCTATGATGTGTAATCAATTCATCTGTTGGCTGGTGGATCAAGCTATGCAGAGAAGCAGTTAAGACATTGCTCTCCTCTTAGCTGTTTGCATTAGTTTTACATCCAGCTGCTTTGCTTCAGCTAGTGCCCCGTTCTGCTGTGCTTGATTCAGTAAATCATGGCTAATAAACATCAATTTGTTAATGTGACGACACACAAAAATATAACAGTATATATAGAGCTATGGTTTTTACATGCTAATGAGCTCTCTGCTCCATTCCTTATTGTACAATTCTTCCCCATTGCCTTTCTGTGATGGAAGTGCTCTGTTCACAGCTCCTACCATCTACAGTGTCCCCATGGAGACCGTATGCGGTGTGCACCTCCTTTTTTTTTTAGCTAATAAGATCCTTGATGTTTATAGAAGCTTCTCTGAGACATATTGTAAAAGATACCACTGAAATGAATATTTGCTAGACTACCTAGTATTAAAAAAATAGCAATAGATGATTTCTACTTTGTGGAAGAAGGGGGAGAGGTGAGGGGCCTGTTTATGATATTGTGAGCTTTAACAGCATATATTAAAAGTATTTTTTTTTCTTTTTTTTTTTTTTGCCTGGTGAGGATGCTGCCCGTCCTATTTACATCCTTTTTCTTCCTGCCTAGAATTGCCTTCTTTTGTTAAAGAAGGCTGCTGTACCTGCATTATTGACTGGTGAGGTATCCAAGTGCTAAGTTGCAGTTTCTGTGAAAGCTGTTTGGTTCTGATTATATCCAGTTCAATCTGTTCTGTAACTTGGTCTCCTTTCCTATTTACTGTTGTATGCCTTTATTTATAAATACCTTTTCTTTTGTACTCTTTTTGTATGCCTGGCTCATAAAATCACAGCCAGAAGTACAAGCTTTATGACTATAAAACAAGTCATGCCTACCTTGTAGACTGTGTCATCTGCTGTGATGTTGTATTCTATGTATTATCAATTTTACTGTAAGAGGAAAATTAGAGCATGCATTTTCCACATGAAGAAATCAAATGTAATCTAAATGCAAACCACAGGTTTTATTGCACAGTAATATTTGATAGCACTGCTATTACTAATCCCAGCATGACAAGAAACACAGCATAGTTATGAAGTTCACAGCACTCATTTTTAAATGATCTTTTTTGGTAGGAAAGCCACAAAGCCAGGACAGATTTTTTTTTCCAGTTTTAGTCTCAGATTCTCAGAAATGTTAGTGGAATACTGTATATTTTACAAATTATTTCAGGACTAACAGGAATACGTATCCTTATTAATTTCTGTGAAAACATTTAATAGTAAAAATAAAATGAGATAATTAACCATATCCAGTAAGTACCTTATTATCAGTGCTGTTGCTTCTGTAAGGTACTTTATGGGGAATTTTACCTTTCTTGTGTTTAGGGTTTTAACATCCATAGTCAAAGAAATAAAAGGCAAATGATTGTGTTACAGTGGAGTGCATCCACCTCGCAGGCGGGGAGCATACTGCCACTGGTCTCGTAGGTTATACAGAACTATTAAGCTGACAGTGAATGAGCTTCTTTCATTGCCCCACTAAAGGTGTTACAGTCATGTAACAATGCGTGGTTTTGGTCAGCTTCAGTAAAATTGCCAGAACTGACTTTATATTACAGCGATAACTTAGTAGTAGGCAAGTGTACTGTTTGGGGGTGTTGGATATTAACTGACGCGGACCACGAGAGAATATATTCTGCCTTCTTGAGACGTGTGAGTTTTTACACGACAGCTACTGAATACTGAGAATTGTGGGCGTGGTCCATAAAGGCTGAGCTGGACTTAGCTGTGGTTAAATCAGTTGCAATTAAAAGTATATTTAGTATGTTTCCCTATGTTTTCCATTTCATGCCCAAAGAACGCTTGCTGTATATAGTTGTTCTCATGATGTATATTCTCCTTACTGTGTTTGTAAATGCTCTACATAGAGTTATCAAAGTAGACCACAGACTGGGATGTGAAAACAGATGCAAGCAGGACATGCAGTTGCAGCTGCAGGGGGAATTTGGAGGCTGTTATTGCCAGAAGAGAAACTTGGCTAAAGCCTTGGGCATGATACCCATTTTCAGATGATAAATAATATTGAGTTATTAGTCCTCAACAGTTATTAGGAACTCAGGTTTTCCTGAAGTCAGAACCATCGTCCTACCTGATACCTCTCTGGATCAATACTTACTTAGAGTAAAGTATAGTAAGACCACCTCATGGACAGCACTGTTTCCATTAGATAAAATTTCCTTATAGACCTGTCTTTCTGAAGCAGGGCTCTAAACCAGGTATATTAGACGCATCAGAGAAGGAGAAAGGCAATGCTGCTTCACAGGCAGGCACTTCTTGGGGCTGGTCTCTGGTCCACAGGCATCAGGTCTATAGCTGTTCCTTAAGTATGCACACTGTAACCATAAATGGGAGAGGAAAAGGGAAGGGACTTTAATGGGAGAAGTGAGGAACTTGCCATAATTTGAATTCTTATCATTTATGTATGTGGAGAATTTCATTAATCCAGGTTCTGCGGAAAAATATATGCCATGTGTTCATGGTAGGCCAGACTGTATTGTGACAGTGGTGTCTTGCATTGCTATATATAGGAAATTTGTTTGTTAGCTATCCTGAGTTCATAGTGCCTTTCTATCTAGTTAGGGTTTTCTTGCCTTTTCATTTACTCTGTTACTGTCTGGGCATCCAGTCTTGTTTCTGTTAAGGGGGTATTAGCAAGGTACCTGGAAGGAACTGGCTTGCTTAAATGATATACACTGTAACTTAAGATAAAATAAATCAAATTCAGAAGTAATATCACTGGTACTTATGTACATGCTACTTTGATCATATCTGTTTGGTTCAGTGTTATTTACTATTGGTGATAATGGTTTGTCTGCTTTATCTCCTCTGTTCTGTCAGTAGTTTTGCCTCTGTCTGTATTCAGTTGTATCAATTAATAATGCTTTTAGTTCATTGATTTTACTTTCCAACTGACTGAACTTCAGCTGGCCAACTTTCCCTATGTGCAGTTTTCCTAGATCTTCATTGCAAATACTCATCCCTTGCTTCTTCTGAGAGGAAGCTGAGAAATTTTAATTACCTCTGGTGACAGCGTCCAGTTAAAGGACAGAGAGATTTTTGACAGAGTTAAGTTCTATGTGTTCCACTAAAGCTCTCTTTCCTAAGGAGAACTTTACTTTCAAGTAGGCTGTGGTTGTGTCTTGCTCTTCTGGATGCAGTTATAGCCAGCCTTTTGGTTGTACAGATAAAGCTAGGGTGATGGGCCACGCTGGGCTTTGGTTTTTGTTAGTTTGTTCTGTTAGCTTTCCATATTAAAGCAGAGAAAACTAAGACCTCTTGTGTGTGTGTGTGTATGGATGTGGCCTTTGTGCTGGGAGTAAGTGAAACCAAGTGTTTTAGTTCTTCCCAACACGACACCGTTTTGTTGCTGGAAATCTGGAAATCTCTGAAATACTGTGTAAGAGACTGCTCAATATGCCTCTGTGGAAGTTATCAGGTAGTATATCCCCATCCAGTGACCCTTTCAGTCACTTTTCAGTCAGGGGGTACTCCTGAACCTAACAGTTTCCTTAAACGTGGGTTCAGTTTGAAAAGTCCGGCTGACCTTGCAGTTTGATTTACACACGTATGCATTCATTTTTGTTGACACCTTCTAAGATCTATTCCCCTCCTAGTCCTTCTGCTGGTAGGTGGTCATGGGAGCAAGTCCCTAGTTCCCAGAAAAGCAATGCTTTATTTTATCCAGAGTAACTGGGAATGTTGTACAAGTACCTCAAAACATACTTTCAGAGCCTACAACTCTTTTACAGATGCCAGGGAGAAGCATGTGCTTTGACTTTTTTCAACTGTCTTCTCTAGCTCTGTCATCCTCAAAGACAGATTTTGGCTTTTCTTCTCCCCCCCCCCCCCCCCCCTTATTTTTAATATTTTCTATTCTTTTCTTTCTTTGTTCTTCTTTTCTTTTTTCTTTTTCCTTCTTTTCTCTTATTTTCTTTCTTCTTTTCCTTTTTTCTTTTTTCTTCTGTTTTTTTTCTTCTTTTCTGATTTTCTTTACAATTCTTCATATTCTGGGTCTCCTGGGTTAAGACAAGAAGAGTGAATGAATGGGGCAGGACTTAATGTAATAATATAAATTTTTTTTAATTTCATGATTAACATTTTGAAGAGAAGTTCAGCAGGCAGTGATTATAATCAACTGAGGATGTCCAGAATACATGAGAAAGCAATGCTTGATTATAGCAGTTTACAGTTTTACAGTTAAAGATATGAAAAAAACCACAAATAGTCCCTTTGGGAAATGAAATATAATGGAAGTGTGGTTATTAAAAACTAGATATAATGTACACTGGTTATTACCTATTACTGTAAATCACCATGAGATGCAGGAAACATATCAGATAGATAAAACAGCCTTCTTGGAATATGTTGGCTTATTTTTCAGTGGATTTTTTTTTCTTCTTAGGCATTGAATTGATTTGGGGTGTGGAATTCATTTAGGAGCATTTTCTGAATGGCTACTGAAATGAAGTTGTTATCTGTACTGAACCGTAAGTCATGTTTCCCCTTACCCCCAGGAAAACCGCTTAAAGGGTTGATCGCATACACCAAGTACTAATAGATATTAGTTACCTACATTTAATGATGTTGCCAGCCTTGAGTATTTCACTTTTCTTAAAATGGAAGTGCATGTTGATCTCCATTTCACAAATGGAAAAATTGAGTCAGATGGAGTTCAAATGACTTTCCTGAAGTCACTAGCAAATCACTGTCGATCTGAAGATAAAATCCAGCAGCCCTCTCCCTCATGCCCTAAGTAATTTTGGTTTATTAATGCTTTTATGCTCATTTTGTGAAGATGTGAGCAACTTCACATCTTTAAGGGTCATATCTCTGGCATCTGCCGGTATCCTGTCCATCACCGAACAACTTGATTGTGTTACTGCCGCCTGGATCAATCAGGGGTCTTGCAGTTCTGATATAATTTCTGTTGTCATGGGTGGAAGTGGAAGTAGATACATATAAGTCTAGGTGGTTATGTCACATCTGTACTGTCATTGTCCTCCCTTTTTCTAAGGATTTCCTGAAATAATTCTTATAAATTGCAACATTAAATTCATTCTATGGATTAGAGAGGGTGAGGTTGGCCTAAGGAGGACATCCAACTTCAGCCACTGACTTTGCATAAATCTGTTGTGATTCCAGTCATGCAGTGATGCTAACAGTCAGCTGTTATGTCAAGACTTTTCTTTGATCTGCTAAATTAATATGGATTAGATTAAACAGAAGATAACCAGAGATGAAGAAGGAGGTCAAGAAGAAAATTTTTGGCAGTTGTAGCTTTGAGTTGGGTTAGCCTTGGCTAACAGCTAAATGCTCACCCAGCTGCTCGCTAACTCCCCTCTCCCATGAGGCAGGGAGAAAATAGAAAGAAGGCGAGAAGATTCGTAGATCAAGATAATGACAGTTTAATTGGAAAAGCAAGTGCTGTGCATTTAAGCAAAGCGAAAAGAGGAATTCCTTCACTACTTCCCATCAGTAGGCAGATATCCAGCTGCTGCCTGGAAAGAAGGGCACCAGCATGCATGGTGCTTACTTGGGAAGACAAACACCACAACCATGAATGTCTCCCTTTTCTCCTCCGTTTCCTGAGTGTTTGTTGCTGAGCATGACATCTTATGATCTGGAATATCCCTTTGATAAGTGCAGGTCAGCTGTCCCAGCTATGTCACCTCCCAGCATCATGCTCACCCCCAGCTTATTCACTGGGCAAGGGTGCTGCAGGGCAGAGTGGGCATGAGAGAAGGTCTTGCTGCTGTGCAAGCCCTGGTCAGCAATAGCCAGAACATCGGTGGGCTTTTAACTCTGTTTCAGCCACAGATCCAAAGCAAAGCACTGTATGGTTTGCTATGGAGAAAATTAACTCCATCCCAGCCAGACCCAGTACAGCAACTAAAAGACGGTTTACAGCTCTAGAGGGTTGAAAAAGTATTGTACTTTTTTAGAGTATTGGGAAAAAAAAAACCACCAAAACCAACAAACCAAGCAAAAATGCCACGCCCCAAAAAACTCCTTTTCTAAGGAGCAAACAGCAGCAGGTTAACCATAGCCATTCATAACACTAAAATGATGCAGAGAGCACTGGGTAAACTGGACACTAACGAATTGCCCACAATGAATGGAGTCCAGTCTGGGCAACATCAGAGCCTCTCTGAAATGTCATATGCTGTAATGGCAAAAGAACCACGGGTGGCTGGAGAGAGATTGGGATTACAGAATACAGGGTTTTGTGTCAAATGAGAATGTATTCGTTTCTAAGAAGAAAAAGCAAAGGTGAAATTGGTAGAGACATTTTAATTAGCTTATGTGCCAGTGGGGTTTTTGTT
The DNA here is from genome assembly GCF_949628215.1 of Phalacrocorax aristotelis. Classification (NCBI taxonomy): domain Eukaryota; kingdom Metazoa; phylum Chordata; class Aves; order Suliformes; family Phalacrocoracidae; genus Phalacrocorax; species Phalacrocorax aristotelis. The sequence goes on from NC_134277.1 coordinate 43,020,043, forward strand.
TGTTTCTAATGAATATCTTGATCCGTGACATGGTTATAGAAAGGCCCGTGTTTGGGCAGCTAGCAAGAGAAGGCAGTGGAAAAAACCCCTATTACTCAGTTCCAGGCACTTACTTAATTAAAATACAAAACAGGCAATATGGTCTCTGGATTTATTTTTCCCATGTAGTCTATAAGCAATAAGCTGAAATTGCAGGGAAAAAAGTACACTTGCACCTTTTTATCTTGACCTTTGAGATGCTGCTTCTCTGAGATGGACATAATCCAGGCCCAGCTTTAAGGTGTTGAGAGCTTTGTGTCTGCCTAACCCCAGGTGGGAATACCTCCTTCAGGTAGTCTTTAAATCCTACTGGGAATAGTAAGCCTTGAAGTTCATTAGCTTGCCAGTTCTTCTTTTCAAGTCCCGTTGAGGTGAGATGCAGCCTTGGGTTCCCCTCATGTGCTGTAGTCATCTCCTTCCTCACTAACACCTAAAAAAATAAAAATTAGAGTTTTTTTCTGGTCTTTCTGAAATGTTCTTCTTCTATGGAGAAGTCATGATTTCTCACCCTCTCACTTCTGGCGCTGTGAGTTAAAACAGTTTTTCCAGCTACCTGACCCTGTGAGCTGCGGTAGTCTCATTGCGCCCAGGTCTCTCATTCTTAGGATCATAGACTAGTTTGTGTTGGAAGGGACCTTTAAAGGTCATCCATTCCAACCCCCCCTGCAGTGAGCAGGGACATCTTCAACTAGATCAGGTTGCTCAGAGACCCATCCAGCCTGACCCTGAATGTTTCAAGGGATGGGGCCTCCACAGCCTCTCTGGGCAACCTGAGAGTTGCCAGTGTTTCACCACTCATTGTAAAAAATTTCTTCCTAATATCTAGTCCGAATCTACCCTCTTTTAGTTTCAAACCATTATCCCTTTTCCTGTCACAACAGGCCTTGCTAAAAAGTCTGTCTCCATCTTTCTAATAAGCCCCCTGTAAGTACTGAAAGGCCACAATAAGGTCTCCCCGCAGCCTTCTCTTCTCCAGGCTGAACAACGCCAACTCTCTTGGCCTCTCCTCATAAGACGATGTGTTCCAGCGCTCGGATCATTTTTGTGGCCCTCCTCTGGACCTGGTTCACAGCTCCATGTCTTTCCTGTGCTGTGGACCCCAGTGCTGAATGCAGGACTCCAGGTGGGGTCTCACCAGAGCAGAGCAGAGGGTGAGAATCACCTCCCTCGACCTGCTGGCCACGCTGCTTTTGATGCAGCCCAGGATACGGTTGTCCTTCTGGGCTGCAAGCGCATGTTGCCAGGTCATTTCCAGCTTTTCATCCACCAGTACCCACAAGTCCTCCTCCGCAGGGCTGCTCTCAATCCCTTCATTCCACAGCCTGTATGGATGCTGAGGTTGCCCCAACCCAGGTGCAGCACCTTGCATTTGGCCTTGTTGAACTGCATGAGTTTCACACGGGCCCACTTCTCCAGCTTGTCCAGGTCCCTCTGGATGACAACCCGTCCCTCAGGCATGTCAACCATACCACTCAGCTTGGTGTCATCTGCAAACTTGTTGAGGGTGCACTTGATCCCACTGTCAATGTCATTGATGATGATATTAAGCAGTGCTGGTCCCAGTATGGACCCCTGAGGGACACCACTTGTCACCGATCTCCATCTGGACATTGAGCCATTGACCACTACCCTCTGGATGTGACCATCCAACCAGTTCCTCATCCACCGAACAGTCCACCCATCAAATGCATCTCTCTCCAATTTAGAGAGAAGGATGTTGTGGGGGACCATGTCAAAGGCATTACAGAAGTCCAGACAGATGTCATCTGTAGCTCTTCCCTTGCCACTGATGTAGTCATTCCATCATAGCAGGCCATTAGGTTGGTTAGGCAGGACTTGCCCATGTAAAGCCATGCTGGCTGTCTCGGATCACCTCGCTGTCCTCATGTGCCTTAGCATAGCTTCTAGGAGGATCTGTTCCATGATCTTCCCTGGCACTGAGGTGAGGCTGACAGGTTGGTAGTTCCCAGGGTCGTCCTTTCTACCTTTTTTAAAAATGGGTGCAATGTTTCCCTTCTTCCAGTCCCCAGGGACTTCAGTGACTGCCAGACTTTTCAAATGTCATGGAGAGTAGCTTGGCAACTATATCAGCCAATTCCCTCAGGACCCTGGGCTGCATCTTGTCAGGTCCCATTGACTTATGTACATTCAGGTTCCTCAGGTGGTCATGAACCTGGTCTCTTACAGTGGGAGGGACTTTGCTCCTCCAGTCCCCGTCATATGGACCATCCACTCAAGAGGTGTGGAAAGAGAGGTTGCCAGTGAAAACTGAGGCAAAGAAGTTGTTGAGTACCTCAGTCTTCTCATCTGTTGTTCCCAGTTTGCCAGTCCTGCTTGTTGGGGCAGGGGGGTATGCTTTCTTTGACCTTCCTTTTGTGGGTGGCGTACCTGTAGAAGCCCTTCTTTTTGTTCTTTGCATCCCATGCTAAGTTCAGCTCCAGGTGTGCCTTGGTCTTCCTGACCCCATCCCTACACAACTGGACAGCAGCCCTATACTCTTCCCAGGATACCTGTCCCTGCTTCCACTGCCTGTGCATTTCCTTCTTGCCCTTTAGTTTGACCAGCAGGTCTTGACTCATCCATGCCAGTCTCTTGCCTTCCTTTCCTGATTTCTTACACCTGAGAATCTAGAGCTCTTGCGCTCTATGGAGAGCATCCTTAAAGATCTGTTCTGCTCCCTTGTCCCTGCAGGTGGTTTCCTATTGACTCTCTCCTTGAAGAGCTAGAAGATTGCTTTCCTAAAATTCAGTGGTGGTACAGGGAGTAGGCCTTTCTGACCTTGGCAATACCTCTGGTGTAGATGGACCATCATCCACATCATCCATTGAGTGACCTTCCACATCCAGAGCCTCACGCTTGTTGTACAGAGGCACCTGGGACGGTGAGGTAGGCAAGGAGGGGGTTTGCTTGCCACCTAAAGCACGGAATTGCCTCTATTCACTCTTTTCCTTTGAGCTATTGACTTCAGCCTGGCAGGGAGAGGATACAGGATCCCCTTGATCATGTTTTTTTTTTCTGGTGGCTGTTCCTGTTTCAGGGAGGGCAGAGCAGGGTTCTACCAGTCTGTCTCGTTCTCAGACTCCCTGATGCTCCTTAACCATTCTACTTCCTCTCATAGCTCTGCCACCAAACTGAGCAGGTCATCCACCTGGTCACACCTTACACAGCTGTTCTCACTACTGCTGTCTCTTACCAGGGAGAGGTTCTTGGTACTCTTTGCAGCTGGGTGGCTGCATGTTTTTGTGGGAGCTCTGTCTGAGTTGTTACATCCATTCTGGTGAGTGCAGAGGACATGACTTTCTGCCAGGTGGATACCATAGCTAAGCTCCTTCTGAGTTCAGCCACCAGTTGAACCCACCTCTTGAGCTGGTAGGGTGACTACGGCCTCCCTGGCACCCTTCTGTGCGAACTGCCGTATCATCTGTTTGCCTGTGCCTTGCTGCTTAGCAAGCCTTACTTCCAACCTCCAGCCACTAGCCCTATGTGTGCCTCTAAAAGTTGGCATTTTTCTGTCTATGAGGTTAAGAAAGGAGCTACATGAAGAATTGCGTGGTCTGTAGCTGGGATTTCTGTCCCTTGAATCTTGGAAGCTGTTAGATGCAAATAGAATATAGCCCTCTAATGAGAACTGCTCTGTAGGTGTGGAAAACTTATGGTTATGAATTGTATATACTTATTTAATTTCAGTTTTTCTTAGGATTTCTTTCATGAGCTTTTAGAAGCTGCAGTTGTAGGGATTACTTCACTTGGTGTTTACAACCCTGGCTCGAACCAGCTTCATACCAGCTGCTTAGTAGCAGAATGGGGGTTGCAGCAGCAGGAGTGCATGATTGCCCTATGGGCCAGCACTGGTTATCCCCTCCTGCCCAGGACCCCAGACCCTGGCATTCCCAATGGGCTCATGTTTTTAAAGTAGTAAAACCAGTGATAGTTGACATATGACAGGTTTAAATGTTAATTGTGTAATTAATGGCTTTGAATAAAGATTTTGATTAGTAAGTTTAAAATAAACATTAAAACAACAATTAGATTTTAAAATAAATCCTTTTTTTAACCCATAACCATGTTTGTTTTAGTGAAATGTAAAGTATTTCCATCCTGTAAGCAAATCAGAACGCATGTAGGCTTTCCTCAATTCGTTGTGACCTGTATTTATAAGAGGAGAAAGCTGGGCTTCTTTTAGTCAGGCTAAAGGTGGTTCCAGGCTGAAAACTGCTGAAGTGGATTTGTATAATATCCAGTTCTTGTGTGTACAATTACTTAAAATGCAATGCAACTACAACCAGCCTGTAAAGAAACACGCGGGACACCTGTGAGGAAATAACTGTGATTTAGGCTGAGGCTAAGGTGATGAATTCTTCGTATCTGAGGACGTATATATGTGCATTCAGATACATCTTGGAAGTTTGGGTCCTTTCTTCACCATAAGCTGCAGTGTAATCAGTGCAGGCAGGTGGAGTAGGTTTGCAGGGCTGCTCACACAGGTGAGCCTGATGATGGTTTGGAGGACTCACCTGCCAGATGGGTGGGACCTGGGACACCCTTGGTAGGTGAGCAGTGAACCCACTGCAGGGTTTCACCCTGAACTTGTAGTCCACAGAAGCTGTTTCTGATCCAGGTACCTGTGAAATAATTTGGAATTAATATCTGCTGAGCCTTATGCAGGACAGATTTCTGGGTTTGCTTATCACAGGACCTACAGCTTCAGGTGGGTTTTCAGAGGTCTGCCTCTTCTATCAGTGTCAGGGGTGTTCTGCAGGGCCAGCAAGCCCTGCCTGCAGCACTCCAGTGTGTTGCAGTTTGCTGTAGGTATGTGCCAGTAGCAAGTGACTTTGTGGTTCCTACTGTGCGTCAGGGAGGTAGCAACGGCAGATCTGCTTCTCGGCAGAGTTCCTCTAACTGGTTGGGTGCTTCAGAGAAGGGAGGGCATGATGTGTCAGAGGAGTCTGTAGGGACCCCACTGCTTGAAGGCTGCAGCTGGGTGGGGGGAGAATGGCCATCGTTCTAGGAGCAGGCCTGGGACGGGGTGTGAGTCCTTGCTGCCCCACAGACCACACTCGTTTGGGTGAACATGGGTGCTCTCCACTAACGTTAGCTGCCATTTTGAGCAGGGGTCATGCTGTGGCTTACACCGCTGGCTCAGTCACAACCCACACTTCTAGCGTTACTCCTAGGCTGTCCTAACCTCTGCAGCAAATGCTGCCAACAACAATCTCAAAGCTGCTGAAATTATAAGCAAAAGTGTGTGCTGAAGTAGCATCTTCATTCAGTCACTGGTGTTGTCGCTGTTGTGTTTCTGTGATTGCCTGTTCATTTTAATATCTGTATGATAACAGTTTCAAAAAAAGTTGCTATAAAAATAGGAGATCCTGTTAAGCCATCACAAAAGGGTGAATATCCTGAAAAGCTGCGGGTTGGAAGTTAAGTGTGCCGCTTTCAGAAGTTACTCCTCCTGAACTGTTGCCACAAAGAGAGGAACCTATGTCAGTGTCTCTCTGTAACATTTAAAGTGTACTTTGTTTCCAAAATATGTTTTGGTTTCCATTGATGGGCTGTATGTACTTTTCTATCCTTTTGATCCTAAAATGAAGCTTGTAGTGAGGAATATGCTGGTTTTACTGTTCACTTCTGAAAAGATCAAAATACTTTTCAGAAAACCTGCTTTTTGTGGGTTGGTTTTTGGTGTGGATTTTTTTTTTTTTTGGCATTGTACTCTCTGTGCTCTACATTTCTTCTTAATATTAGGAAATTTCTTGAAATCATTGTTCTGTTGTTTGTTAGAAGTATAAAGATCTTATGTCTGTTCATTTTGTAACTTTTGACTTTCAGCACAGTCACTGGAAGGATGAGGTGGTTAATGTTTAATGAAGAGGTCCTTTATTTAAAATGCTAATTAGCCTTTGAAATGAAATAGACTTTAACCAAACCAAAAATCTTTCCAGAAGTTTCAGATGAACTTAGCACTCCCCCAGACCCTCATCTTCTTCCCCTTGGACTTTCCCTGTTGTCTCCCACCATCTCTTCTTCCTCTGGTTCTCAGAACCATCCAGTGTATGCAATACCCCAGTGCTCAGTAAAAACCACAGGGCAAAAACCCTGTTCCATTTCTTTCACTGATAAATACAGAAAGTCTGAGGTGTGTACTGAAATGGAGACATGCTTTTCCACAGACCGGTGTGCCTTTTTTTTTTTCCCCTTTCTTGAAGAAAGGAGGTCTATAAGAAGACCTAACAATGCCCTTACTGTTCTGTCAGAAATTGCCTGGCTACATCTTGTTTTATTTGGCCCTTGCTGAATGGCAGTTTCATTTATGTTTTGGGTGTTTGGCAGATATTTTATCTTTGTCAAACTTCACTTTTAACATTTGTTTAGATTACTTGTCACAACACTTTCAATTTTTTTCAAACTCTTAAGATTTCAGTCAGCTTGACATTGCTTAGAAGTGGTTTCTAGTATTTTTGAACTTGCTTCTTACATGTTGTCCCTTTTTGAGCCATCCCAGTTAAGTTGGTTGATTCATATTTTCTTTTTCCCACTTTCCCTTTTGCTGATAGTGCAACACGGTTATTTTGAGCCTTTGACTCCATCAATGGTGGGGTAAGCATCTTTTAACTCCTGTGAATAATAAAGAAAAAAATTACAGTGACATCTGTAAAAACCTGAATGCATCCATTTTACTCCATCTCGCCTGGTATATAACACAAGACCACGCTGCCCACACTGAAAACCTGTGTTGACATCAGGAACATCCTTCCCCACTGTTCTGTCTGATAGGTGATGGTATTTGCTTTTTGTACCTGTGAGGCGATCCTGCGGATGTTCAGTAGTGCTTATCTGAGCCATCAGTCTCTGAAAGTAGCGGGTGTCCTGGCCTAAGGGTTCCTTGTGTTGTGTTTTGCCAGGTGCTGTCAGTTCTGTGGTATCTTTGATATTTGTGCAGGGCAGAACACATGTGAGTGTGAACTGGGCTGTGGATACAGACCTGGTTCCGCTTGTCTGCCCGTGGGACATAATCTTTGCACTGATTTGGAAGGACCTGCAGTAAGAGACACAAGGAGGATACTCCTAAGGCTTCCCAGCTCTCCATCAGCAGCTGTTTCTGTTCATTTAATTCCTCCTTCAGCCTGAATCTTGGGCAATGACCAGACTCTTGCCATTTTTGCTGTGCCCTTTGACTCTGTAAATGAAACTGAATGGGAGAATGTAATTTTAAAAGAGACTGGAGAAACTTGAGGTATGACATTCACATTGTGTTGCTTAAAAATAAAAAATGAGGCCGTTCCTTGCTCAGGTGTTCTGTCACTAGTGATTTCAAAGGGATGATTTGCTTACCCTAGTCTTATTTGAGCAATAATGTTTGGAGGATTGCCATCATCCAAATCTATTTGAACTGATACTCTTTTGTGAAAAGGTTTAAATTTGGAAGTTAAGTTTCTGAGCTGTAGATTCCTTGGTTTAGCAAAAGGCAGTTCACAAAAAGTAATGTGATTGCTGAAATAATTTAGTCTAATACTTGACCATGCTCTATTCATTTCCATGCTTGAGCTGACTTGCAAATGAAGACATATGGACATGAACAGTGTGAATAAATTATCAAAAATTGCAAATGTTCAACGTTCTCCAAAAATCCTGGTGACAGCCTGCAGACTTCAGCCAGCATGGATTAATCACAAGTGACCCTAAAGCCAACCAGAGGTCAAACGATGAGGCAGACTGCCTGAGAGCTGTTGTCCCTGCTTGCATGGAGCTTCCCCCTTACTGCTTGCTGTGGACTGGTTGAGAGGATGGCAGGCAGACTGGTAATAGCTTGGTGTTTACAGAGTCTAAGTGTTCATGTGCAGATGCCAATACAGTTTTTTGGGCAGCTTGGGTCCATGCTTTTCCCCTTCTGCCTTCATTTGGAAACTGGCATTGTGTTTGTCTGGGGAGCAAATGGAGTCCCCTTGGCAGTGTTTATCTGTCTGTTGCTATTATTAATTGATGTAATTGTTTCTTTACTAATATTTACCTAGGGTTTTAACATGGAATTGACTATACAGATAATTCTAGTGTAATCTTAGAAGAAAGTCAATGTCTTAATTAGAGAAATGACTTGCTACTCTAGACTTGTTATTCATGAATTGATTTCCCTCCCCATTCCCGCCCTGAAAAGTGTTTGCCCTGAAATCTGAGGAATTTGTTAACTAGATGGGTGACATTCGAAAAGGTGTATACTAGTGATTAAGATGGACAGGTAAATTTGACAAAGAAACTAATATTTGTCCTGAAGGAAACCTGAAACATTTGGGGTGGGGGAGGGAATTTGGAGGCATTTCTGCCTTCTCTAAGCCTCTTTCTTGAGTTGCTGCAGTATGCTGTGTTGAGAAAAATCAAAGTATCAGGGACCCTTGAAGAAGGTGAGGTACATCCACTTAACTTTTCTTTTAGTGTGCTACTATAGGTCCTGTAACTACGTAGGATCATCCAGGGAAAACAAGAGAGTTATTTAAAGGCATAGCAGAATATTATTTTTAAGCAGGACGCTGGTGATGTTGAAACTCAGTGCCTCCCAGTTCTGCTAGGGCCAACAATTTTGAGGATGAAAAACATATGGAATATAGATACAGAACATATCCACAATGCTTGGGATGTTATTTAGTATTACTTGTATTATTCAGGCTAGCAAAAACAAACAAAAAGACCAAGACAAAATCTCCTGTTACAGGGCATAAGCCATCCAGTAGACAGTGGGAGTTGGAAAGAAATTTTATGGGAAAGTTTTTCTGTAATTGCTCTCCTAGAGATTTCTTCATCCATTCCCTGAAGGATCTGATGCTGGCTGCTGTCAAATGAGAGGTTACTGAACTAAATGGACTATTAATCTGACCCAGTACAGCAATTCCTGTGTTCCTATGTTTACAAGCGGGCTTTGTCTGCTGAGGGCTTTCTCTCTGGAATAAACCCTCCATTGGAGGCTAGGGAAAGGAAATTGTCCAGAAGCTTTTACGCTGTTGCTATGTAATTTTGTATGTTGTTTTCAAAAAGTGAATCCTTTTTTTTTCGCCCTTCCCTTTTTACCTGTATGCATGTTTTAAATTATGAAATTTAGCTTCCTGTTTGATGGATTTGCTATTCAGTAATATTCAGGACCATTGAGTAACATAATTATTCCGAATTATGTGCTTTTAAAAATGGAGGGACAAAGTAATCTTGGTTGGCTGGTATATGGCTAAATGATGGATTCTGTTCAGAAAGGTGTGAACGGGTGCCTTTGTCACCACTTGTCAGACCTGCTAGCATTTCTGTTTCTTCGTTAAAAGTGGAGAATTTATTAAAGAAAAGTACATTATTATTATTAATTTTTATTGTTATTATTTGGTGTTTGCTATGTTCCAGTGAACCCAACTTTCTACCTTCACTCATTTTTAATAGAGGGTTTTCTACTTTGCTTGACCTAAGAGGTTCAGTGAATAACCTACCTTTGCAGTGAGGTATGTGAAGCAGAGTTGTAATGTCAAGGAATTGTGTGCCTTGGGTTTGCTCTGTAAATCTTAAGTTGGATTTCCTTTATTTTTCTAAGGCTTAAGAGTGGATGAGACAGTAAAGCTATTTAATTCAGATCTTTTTAGCACATCAGACAATATTGCTTCGTGTAGATGACTTTCAGTTCTCTTTACTGCTTTAAAAGGTACGTGAAAGACATAGGATACAAGAGTGCTTTGTCTCACCAAGAAAAATGTGAACCTCATATAGGGAGAATGTGTTTCATTTCCTTACCATGTGTCAACAACTGGATCCTAAACCTGTGTTTATCAGATGCAGAACTGTTTTGGAGGATTATCACTAAATCAATTGCTAGACTGGAATTTAAACTCTCACTACAGCGTTTCTCAAATTTTCTTACTATTCTACTTTTAGGCCATTTGGTCTTTCATGCTTAGATTTGACATTCAGAGGCTATGCTTTTATGTTCCTCTTTCTACAAGAGAATAAATATTCCTTTCTGTTGCAAAACCCTTATACTCTCATAAAAAAAGACAATACACCTGATTCTTTTTTTTATTAAGGCACATCGTTACTGCTCAAACACATGCAGGAAAAAATTGTCTTAGCTCACAATGGTAAAACTATAGTATAAGCATATTACTGTGTTTATAAAATGTGTTAAAAGGGAGGAGATACTATGGTTTTCTTTAACAAATGGACTCTCCTTATTATTTTAGGAGTGTATGTCTCTTTTTGGGTAGTATACGTTAAAAATTAAAGCACACATTTTTGTCTGGCAAAACGAGGGTCAGAATGGTTACAAGAACATGAGACGTAGTCCATGTCATAAATACAGCAGTTTATACACAGGAATGATCTAGAGGGTGCTTTTTCCTCAGTCTTTTTCAGTATGTCTTCTATCTCTTGCTATATTAGAGCTCTGCATCATTTTTCTTGGACTATGCCTTTCATATGTCGTTCAGTCAGGTACGTTGCTTGTAATACATCCTTGAATTTCTTAGTATTCCACACAATGTAGTCACTTTTCATTTTAAATAATTAGTTTAAGTAGACTGGGGTGTCTTTTCAGACCATTGTCATTGTGAATCTCTGACAGCACGCATGAGCTCTGTATTTATGAAAGGGGGGGGGTCCTTTACATCTGTTGTCAAATCAAGCAAAGGTGACTGTATCCAACACGTTCATTTTTCCTCCTACTTCTGCTCCCTTCCCCTCTCCCTCATAAACTCAGATACCCAGTGCAGAGTGACCGCAGTTCTTCCCAGCTCTCAATCCCTGCAGTCATTGACTCCATGTTGGGATTTGGAAAAATTTGTCTTAGAGCCCATATGGGCAGAATATCTTCAAGAACCACAGCTTGTATCAAGGAAGTGGCAGCCTTTACAGAATTCACTTACTTTGAGAGATTATTTCATTTAGCTGACGTCTTTATTGCATTCTTTTGCTTATGCATCGTTTTGAGGACACTTAAATTGCTCTTTTCTGCTTACTTCTGATTTGCTTTTGTATATGGTACTCTGTGAGACCCCATATAATGGACAACTATCTGAGACCTGGTTGGTACAGACAGAGCTAGCTGGGGAGAGGGTGCAGTCAGGGTAACACTGAGGGATGTGCTTGAACCAACATGTACCTTTTGGCCATCTCTGGACTATTCTGCTTAGTGACTTTTTTTTAATTTTTTTTTTTGGCCTGATTATAATTACAGAAATTATCAGTCGATTTCGAATGGCTCTGTCTTACTAGCGAAGATCCTCCTCTCTTTTTTTTTCTTGGGGATTAATTCAATTGCTCACTCAACCTGTGCATCTGTTGAAGGAACTTCAGGTGCTGTTAGAAAAGCGTTCTCTGTTGTGACATGTCTGCTTTGACATTCCCAATTCAAAGATATGCTCTACTTGGCCGCTGGTATTTGCATGGTTAAATCATATTGTCTTATCAGCCTTGGGCACCCAGCTGCGTTTCCTGGCTTCTAGCTTCTTACTCTTCTGTGTCCTTTGCGGTGCACTGGGCTTCTGGATCCTGACTTGTGAAGTGCTGCTGTCCTGAAAATTGTGCAGAAAGAGCCTATATAAGGTCCTTCTGCTGCAGTGGGGAAGGGTGATTACCAGCTGTGCAATAAAGGTGGTACGGAAAGCGTACCTGCCCTGCTGTCTGGCTCTGGATACGTTGTTATTATTATACAATAAAAGCAGAGTGACTCAGACTGCGCTGCCTGGTAAGCACAAAGGAGGGACGGGCCACTGCGGCAGAGATGGTGTTGTCAAAATCAGGAGATGTGTCTGCGCTGGCTTATGCTCAGCAGCATACTGGCCTTGTGGTAGGAAAGGGCTGCTGGGAGCTTATTGGCATGTGTGGGCTGGAAGTTGCAGAAGTGGGTACTCTGTTCCCGAGGCTGAATATCCTTGCTGCTGTTCTGCTCGTGATGGTTCAGAATTTGTTAGAGTCTTGTTGGAGGAAGCATTGCCTGGCTGCACCCTGCCTTTCTGCAGGACGAGTCTTCTTGGGGACTGTTAGTCAGCCAAGTGTAGCAGCTCCTGTGGGATTCCAGATGCTGTTGACATCTTTACAATTAACTCGTATCTCATGATGTAATTATGAAAATGCTCACTTTCTTGAATGCTTTCAAAATAAATAATTCTAATACATTACTTAGCCAGTGAAGCTGAAAGGTTAGTGAACCCAATGCATTCAGAGGCTAAATGCTGCCTTGTTGAGTGCCTGAGCTGGGTCAAGGTGGTTCTTCATATTACCTGTCTCCATCCTTAAGAGTCTGCACGTAACTGCTTCCACAGTAAATTTGAAGTAATTCAGGCTAGTTTCCCTGTCTGCAGGAGTGGGAAAGTTGTTTTGCATTTACCAGTAGAAAGATGCTTTCAGAAGTGGACTTGTTGGGAATGATTACTGTGATTAATTCACACACTTGCTTATTCTGTAAGAGCACCTTTGTATTGTATCAAAAGTCCTACTTTGCAGACTGACATGTATGACATGAGTCTCCTTGAATTTTGTCGGTGCTTAGGCTCCTGTTAGGTTGCTTTTTGGAAGTTAAATGCAAGGTTGTAGTTCACTTCAGTCTTTCTGATAATGTAATCCATCTGTCCAGCATCTCTCAAAATAATTCTGTGACATAGATTTTCTGAATGTGTTAGAATGTGGAAAAGATATGCTGGTTTTGTGGCTACCATGATTGATTATCACACCTCTGTCCCTATGACCTGACTGATAACATTTTGCAACATTTTCAGATGATTCAGAGGACAAGTCTGAAGGTGCTTACATGTGCAGTGTTATCTCAGCATATTATTAGCATTTTGCAATTGCTTTATTGGCTCCCTGTTAAGCAAAATATTGACAATAAAAATGCTATTTTCGTTCTGCAATCCACTCTGTGGCTTTATCCCCTCCTAGTTAATGGCTGTGCTTGTTCCTAATTTTGCTACCCTATTGTTCCTGTGACAGGGAGCTACAGAGAACAGAGGTTTTAAAATAAATGTTCATAATCTCTGCCAGCCCTCTGGCATATTCTACTGACCCTAGGGGAGTCTTACTGGGAATATATTGGAACTTGTGATATGTAATAAGTGAAGGTTCAGGAGCCTGAAGTAGAAAGCAGAAGTGTCGTCTTCTCTGGGTAAAGTAGGACTGAAGACTCTAATAACTCGGAGGAATTACAGAACCTTTCAGCAGACATACTATTAGACTTGCCATATATAACAAAAGATGATAAATTATGTGTGTTAAGTTATTTTGTGCTAGCACAGTGTCCACACCTTGGTGATATTAAGATGACAGATGTACCTCTAGTCCAACAGACCAGTATTCAGAAATGAAGTTCACAACCAATGCTTGAACCCTATTTTTTTCCCCTGTTCCACTTGGATCACCCTCCTTACTTGACCAATGGGTGCAGCAAGGAAACAAGCTCCTCTAGCTCCAAGGAAATAGAATTTCCAACCTTGTAGAGCAAAAAAAACATTGGAATGCTAACAGATTGAACTTGCCTCCTGAACATAGTGTCTTGCCTCCTAACTCTGGGGCATTGAGAAGTCTAGATCGTCATTTCACAATTCAGGCATATCCCTAACAAAACCTTCTTTCAGGTTTCTCAGCCAGCCTACTGAATAAACATTATTCCCTTTTTGAGTGAATCCACATGCTTATCCTAACAATGGGTTTAGATTATTCCAGATAGAATTTTTCTTTGCAGTAACGTGGACTCTTGTAGGATCCTTGTCTGTGTGGCATATAAAGTGAAGTGTGCTGAATTGAGGCAGAGCCACCCGCTGTGGTGCATGTTTTCCAAATTAAACAGAGAAGAATAAAATTCTGTTTATCTCAGACACTGTTGAAATCTTTGTTTCTTTGCATAGTGTGTGAAGATCACATACTGTACTGACCCTTCTTCAGTCCATTTCCAGGCAGCACATCTGTGCCATAGTAGGGTGCAAAAAGATCTGTATTTACTGGTTGTCCAGGTATTGAACCAATCATAAGCAGAAAAAAGCTCTAGAGCTTTTCCTTCCTTAAATTGGTGATGAAGGCAAGTCTAACGCTATGATTTGAGGTTGTGGCTAGACATCCAGGTTGGTTAAATTTGACTACTAGGTTCCATCCTTTGTGCCACTAAAGGTATCCTGTATGGGTCCACATAAGGGAAAGCTACACAACTGATCTTTGGGAGGGAGATGGTGTGCTGCCTTGCTTTATTGTGATGGTTCTGCTAAGTCCAAGGCTTCACGGGAAGATACCTCTAAGCCTGAACAGACAGGTGAGACTTGCTTCTGTTCTGGGACAGTCATCTCTAGCAATGTCTTATTCAGTAAAGGCTAACAGCAGATGTTGCAAACCTAAATTGCCCTGATCCTTCCCAGTAGTAGCCTACAGTGACTTTACAACACCTATCTTGATGGCTATGCTTTATCCATACATCAACACCAACGTTTTCCACATCTGTTGCTTGTAGACATTTGATGAGCCTCTGTCCTGACTTGGGGCTTCACTGGTTGGGGTTTTGAGACCAGCACCCACTTATTGTCACCAGTAAAAGATACCACTGGTCTTGGATGTCTTTGTGCTCTCCTTTAATGAAGTATCTTGTCATCCTGTTTTGGTGGCTCACCTGCAGTGCTCATCGTGACCGTAGAGTGTTGGTCTCCCAAAGAGATTTACTTCTCTGTCAGGGAGCCGCCCTCCAAAGCTGTTTCCCCCTTCAGCTTCTGAGCAGATGAAGTACTCTGTTCTTTTAATGATTCCCAGGCCACCATCACTTACTAGGGATCTTCCGTCTGTCACCAAAACAATAACATCACTTGACCTCTCTTACTGATCTCAGAGGCCTCTTAAAGGTTATAAACAGTCAGTATAAGGCCTTTTTAGTAGTTGCAGTGATGGTAAGTGCTGTATGTGTCATTGGTCACCATGACATGTTTTCCATCAGCTAGAAGGTTAAGGATGAGCACTCTGAGAGCATGCTTGGGAGCCTTCAGATAGATCCCCCGCATCCTCATAGCTGTAACACCACTTGGGAAGAAACTGGCATACTTGTAAACATCTGCACATCCCATAATATTGGATTATGTTACTGAATGTAGACAGCAGGATGTGGTTTTCCTTGCTTACTCAGTCTCCCTTCCCCTGGCCTCCCGTCTCTTTCCAAAAGCCCTTCTCACAAAAACTTGCTTTGACTGGGAATCAATGTGACGCTCTCTTGAGGCGCCTTGTACCTAGAGTTAAAGACCAATTAATTGCCAGTTAAGGGGAAGACGAACAGTGGAGATCTTTTTCCTGGACAGGAAGCGTGTCCCATTCTGAACTTAGTCAGAGATCAGCGATGTCACTTTTCCTTTATAGATAGTTGAGTATGCCATCAGTTTAAGGGTGCTACCTGATGGCCTGTGTAAATCTTCCCAAATCTTAGGAGCGTGTTGGCACTGGTTGCAGCTCACCTTTGTTATCTGTGATTCTTTTTCTCTGCCTTGACTGGATGATGAGGGGTGAGCCCAAGGGATAGGTTCCTTAATCCCATCAGTGATAATTTTTCCTCTTCATTGGTTGCCATCTCGCATAGAAGCAGGTATGCTCAAAACAGTCTGATTGGATACATAGGACCGTAAAGGACAGTTTCGGTTGCATAGTCTAGTCTAGTTTTTCTGAACTGTAGGGAGAAACTGCAGGAACAAAAGAAACCCACTGAAGAAATGGAGTCGGAGAACAAGACTAAAGTAGTAGGCATAGCGCATTGTGTGGGAAAAGCTGCTTATTGGAATTTCTGGTTATAAGTGACTTGAGTGACCAGCCTGCTTGTAAGAGCTGTTTTTGCTGGCTGCCCTGTGCTGCTTAAATTGTGGATCATCTGAATTGTGTTTGAGAGAAGCAATGGATTTTTCCCTTTGAGTTTGGGGATGGGCAGAAACAGGGAAATGGGTTCAGTCTGCAAAAAACACCCACACGTTTGGTCTGGCGAATCTCTGATCTCCTAAACCCCTGTAGCCCATGGGATAGTCTCTCATTTAGGGTATTCTCGATGTGAAGTTACTGGCTTACATCCTCAGAAATAGTAATAAGGACAACAGAGATGACAATGTAAGAACAGTAGTTTTTATTCCACTGAAAGAGCAATTTTAAGCATTAAGAAATATCTTTTAAAGTCAGGGAGGGAAATCAGTCTAAAAGTTCGCTTAAACTCAGGGAGCAGGAAGCTCAGTTACCCTCCTTTTGGCTTCCATAAATGAAAGAGAACTTTTCTTGGCAGTCCACTGGGATTTTTGAATGTGGTAGAATAAGTAAGGAATGCATTTAGTTACAAAGGAGAGTATCCTATATACCAGCACAAAATGTATTCAAAGCCCCTTGAATTCTCTGCAGAAAACTGCAAGAGAGTTCCTTACAGAGGTGATTGAAAGCCACTGCACAGGAAATCAACTTCTCATCCTGTACATAAACATGAGCCAATTCTACTATATCTGGTTCTCGGGGCAGTACACACAGTAAATTGTTAACCCCATCACCTGACCTAACCATTTATCTTTACTTCTCAGTATAGTTTTGGCAGCTGCTGAGTAATGAAAGAAACATGGAATGCAGATAGCTGGAAGAAGAAAAAAAAAAATCAGAACCCCCAAAAAACCCCAACCCGAAAACCACTACAACCCCCCAAAACCCCCCACCCCTCTGTTACAAACAGCAAATAACTGGAGAAAATGAGAAATTGCCTGATGCAGTGGGAGGATCTTAAATATGGTTAGTATAGAACAGAATTAACATCTCTGTAGAAGAACACGTGAAGCATGGATTTTCAATCCTTCACATCTCTTCATTATGCTAGCACTGTGCTAGCACAAATAAATTAATAACTCCCCTGAACCTTTGTGGAACAAATAACCATAGCGCCTTTCAGATTTTGAAATGTAAGCTGTGTGTGTTTTTAATGTTATGTGTTATACATGAGGGTTGGCTGAAATAGGTTATTCTGCTTACAGAGTATTGTTCCCATATGAGGATTCAGGCTATGTACTCACAGCTGCTACTCTCCAGCATGGACTCTCAGTTCCACTAAAATCAATAGCTGGCACAGCAGGGCACTGTTGTATGGTGTGTAAATAAATGGGTGTCATTGTCTCACTTTTTTTTTTTTTTCCTTTTCCCCTTTCAGATTTAGATTTGGGTGTTTTTCAGGCATATATCAGTGTGTGCTTGCAATGCAGGCAATACGAAACATAGCTGCTTAGGAAAAAAGAAGCTTCCCCCCTTTTTTATACTTCCCAATAGGATTTTCAAATAAACAACGATTGCATTAATTATATTAATTATCTCTTAACGATCTCAGTCAGGAAAAAACAAATAAAACAGAAACCCATTTTGCAAGTGTCAGCTTTATGACAAAAAGGAATTCACAGTCGCCCAGTAG
The DNA here is from genome assembly GCF_949628215.1 of Phalacrocorax aristotelis. Classification (NCBI taxonomy): domain Eukaryota; kingdom Metazoa; phylum Chordata; class Aves; order Suliformes; family Phalacrocoracidae; genus Phalacrocorax; species Phalacrocorax aristotelis. The sequence continues at coordinate 43,037,477 of NC_134277.1, forward strand.
ACAGCTATCTTACATACTAAGATGTAGGAAAATTGTCATAGTAATAGTGTCTTAATTCAGTTACAACAATTTATCTTCCCTCCTCCCATAAGTCTTGCACCTATAGTTGAAAATATATGACATTTGTGGTTATGGGATGTAAGAGCTACAGATCTGCTTTTCAATAAACTGACTTTGAAGTTCTGTTTCATGTATTTTCTTTTTTATTCATGCATCTGGTCATATAGAGTGGTTTACTTTTTTTGGCTGCAAACTTGGCAGATACAAAATGCAGATGTTGTTCTTCTGACTTAAGCTGCTATTTTAAGCTTTTTGGCCAGCAGTTGAAAATTTTAGGCTCGGTTGTTTATTTGCTTATCATCAAAGTGGTTTTTGTCATATAATTCATATGCAAGTATTAGCTTTCTATGTTTACTTTCAGAGTTTGAGATTAACAGTATGGTCTTTTTTTTTCTTTCCTTTTTTAAACCAGCATGCTCTTTTCATTAATAATACAGTAGAATATGTTATGCTTCAGGGAGCTTTTATTTGCCAAAAACCCACCCCAACCCTCACATTGTGCTGTAGTGCTTTCCCTTTAAGAAAACCATATCTCTCTCCAGATGCCTGCATCTCTTTGATACAGAAGGGTACACTAAGTTCCATCTATAAACAGAATCCACTAATTAAGAGTAATTGCTTCGGAGATTGGTACAGACTATTCAGCATCAGATGCATGTTCCTCTCAGATATCCATTAGCCTCTAATAAGATAATGCAGATGTGCCAGTCTGTTTCCTGTTTCCTTCTATTGTACCTTTATTGCCGTATATGGACCAATGGGATGGGCTGAACAATAAGTGGATGTCCTTTTGCTCCCAGAGCCCTTCTCAAAGGAATGTTTGTTATTAGATTGCTTTTTCTGTTTAGTTTCACATCACTATGCTAATAAAGGAAACATAACACTCCAAAGGCTCCTTTTTTTTTTTTTTTTTTTACTTCTGCCACGGTAACTAGTTTATTGTTTAATTAAATCTTGTTGGATAGCCAAGAAAACAAAAATGCTACATCTCACAGTCAACGAGGACCGCTGGAAAATGGAGTACACCCCTTCTTGAAATAAAGTTTCAAAGCATTTTTAAGAGTTTAAAAGCAACGTTGTTATTGTGTTACTGTATGTGACTGATTTGCGCTTGACTAGTGCTAAATCTGCTGAATTATTCAGTACTACTCAATGCAACACCATCAGCTAGCATAATAGAAAGCATGTGCGTAATCAGGGATTTCAGTACAAAACTATACATTAGATACAGTAAGGGTTCCTGAAACTATTAGATCTTGACTTGTTTTGAAAACAGCATTAGACTATGTCTCTAAGCCGGTTAATAAATAAGGACTCCGTCAACTCTGTCCCTTGGGAAAAAGATGGAATATATTGTTGAAAGGTTTTGCATGTGGAATTTCTCTGGAACTGTTTTTGTTGCTGGGAGAGGAGCTTCTCCTGTCTTGCTGCCCAGGCTGCCCTTGCAGTCCAGAGGTTCCTGTTTTAGGAGTTAGCCTAAGATTTAGAGAGGGGGGATTTTTGGTGTTGGCAAGAAAATGGGAAATGAACTTACAAGAGACTTCCTCCATGACCCTGGAAACTCTGAGGACATCTATGCTGCAGACTGCTAGGCTTAGAGCAGCAAATTCCCCAGCACCTAGCTCTCTGCAGAGTATGTCCTCATGTTGGCATGCCTCTCCTGTGTTCGTGGTTTCACCCCCAATTGTAAATGAAGGGCAATAGTGGTTCACTATGGTAGAAGGGTGTAGGGACCGTGGCTTTAGCTTAAAAGTTTGCTGGGTGCCACAGTTGTGGATATCTTAAAATGACTATCAAATTTCAAACATCACCGCAGGTAGGGCAGAACTCTCCCTGCTGACCTTTTCAGAACTGAGGGAAGAAAAAAAGGCAAAAATCGTGCTTCACTTGCAATGCTGACAGCTTCATTCCCTGCTATGGACAGTGGGAGGGGAGGAAGAGCAATGTGGAATCGGGGTGGTGTTGGCAGAAGGGAGGACAAACCTTCCTACTGGCACAGGACTATCGGCCAAGCCTCCTGGTTTGGCTTCTTGCCTATCTAGCTGTTGATGTGTGTCAAAGTCACCTGTAACAGCAAAGGGATTTTATAATTAAAATACATCTTATGGAAATGCAATATTTAGAAGGATGAATTATGTTACAATAATACCGAATATTGTTACCAAATGTAAGGTAAATAGCAATATAATGAATGAGAATCAAATCATTTAATGTATTCTAGGAGAACTGACAGATGTGGAAAGCAAAACTTTTCTGTAGTAAAGCCTGTGCAAAATGCATGGGAATTTAAGAGACAATAAGAAAAGCTGGGTCACTGTTTATCTAGCAAAATTTGGAGCTTATACATGAAAACTTCTGCTGAGCTACACACGCACCAAGAAATGTGGAAGAGATGGGTACACCTGCTGCATTAACTGCAGCTGATAAATATGCTGTCTGCTCTGCGCTGGAGCTACTGTAGCCTCCTTCCCCTGTGGCCATCTGCTTTATCACTGAAGTCAAGTCAATAAAAGGCCTGTAAAAACCAAAAAGGAGGCATATGTTCTGTCAAAGAAGAGTCATTGGCTGCTGTTCAATACAATGTAGTGCACAATGTGATCATCTCTTGGTAAGCCTTCAAAGAAGCTTTTCTGTATGATCCTTTCCATATTGTTCATACTGAGGGCCTTGTACCCACGAACAATCCCTAAGGACATGACTAAGGAAGAGGATTTTCATCCTATGCAGGGTAGATCCTCTGAAGGGCCTCAATGACAGCCATTTTCTGAAAATTTTGCGTTGTATGAATGAGTGCTCAACCACCGCCAAGGTGACTCTGCAGTCAGTTTGGCTTGCTCCTTCTGGGGTTGCTCCTCAGCTGTGGTAGCTGGCTCTTCCCATCCTGTTTAGGGTGCGCTCATTAGCTCCCTCTTCAAGGGAATCCAGGTATGGGCCAGAGGAGAGTGCATTCAAGGTCCACACAGCATGGAAAGGATGGAGCTTGCTTCTGGGCAAGGGTCACAGTCCAGACAAGACATGCTCCTTCAGCTGTGTGGCGTTTTCTATAGCAAGTGACAGCAAAGTCAAGTCTCCTTCTCGAAGCTGGCACCTGTACAGTGGCTTACAGTGTTTGGTGCTGTGGTGCAGGTTTAGCTGAGGAAAAGAGATGTTTTCACCTTGAAGCCATCTGCAGCCTAGACGCCTGTGGCTGGTGTCCACTGCTGGGATCTTCATCAGTGAGTTGAGGAGTGTGAACGTGTTGGTCTGGTGACACAAGTGAAGTCTTGCCTTAGGAGTTGTCTTCAGTGCCATGGAAGTGGCATGAATGCGGGCAGCTGATTTTTGGGTTTCCTGTGCTGCAGCAGTTTCTACTTTGTGGTGTCCTCTGCTGTGCAGTGATGGAGGTGATGGGTCTGTAATTTCTGTTAGCAGAGCTGGTGACTTGAAGTCCCTGGATAAGTGCAGAGCACAGGTGGCATTTCCTTCTTTACATGGGTAGAGTTGCTGGAACGTAGGCGTCTGCCTACAATTGCCTCTTCGGCCATCATATAGATGTTCAGCATGTGAACATTTTTAATGTCCTGCTGCTCCTGAGGGGCACTATTTAGAGTTGAACGTTACACTGTTTAGAGTGTCATACCTTTTGCACTGTCTTCTTTCTCTGCCTTTAGTTGGAGAGAAAAGCAGAGGAACAAATTCTGAAAGCTTATCTCCGGCACGCCAATCTGCAGGAAATTTCTTGCCATGAAGGGTAAAAGGAGGGTGATTTTTGAGTAAGGCAAGAGAAACTTGTTTTCTGGTAGTAATTTCAGTAAATAGTTATACCTAACATCAAATTAAAAACATGCAGAACTATAGGATTATAATCTGATTTTGGCACTGTTAGGTATTTCATATGGTTTTGCATACTAAGGGACCATAATGTTGCTGCATTTTGTCGTCACCAGGTCCGTCACAGAACATGTTCCTCCGGTGGTGAGGAGGTGACCAAAGAGTTTGCCAAGTGCCCTTTTTTCCCCTCCATGCTGGAGTAGTCTCTTCTTTTCTGAATACTTGTCACTTAAATGTACAAATATATCTGATGATGTGGTTCTGGGAATTTTTGTAATTTATGCTGAGCTCTGCATTTTTCTGGCTAATAGAAATATAATTGAAGGTTTTATGTAGTTTTATAAGATGAATTTTATTTCCAAAGCCTTACATCATTTAAGAATAGGTGACCTTGTTCTGTGATTAATTTAATGCATAGATTTTTGGACCTGGTTTTCATCACCATCCCTCCCCTTTTTGTTTTTTTACAAACATTTTGAAGTGTGGTATTTTTGCCGGCTGTTGTGGAATTGCTTTAGAAAATGTTAGCTCTTTGTGTATTCCTCTGACACTTGGCTTTCCCTGTCTCTTAAGGTTCATAAAGCTTTAGCTAGGTAAAACAGTCACCTGCAATGGTTCATCTCATTTTGTGGTGTTAATGAGTCGTTATATTTTAGCCATTGAGGCTTCCCTAAAAGATCTGCCTGGTTTCACCAGTCTCCAGGCACGAGGTCCTCGAGCTCAGCATGGCCAACAGCTGTGTGTTAACTCACTATACCCCTGTTACAGTCTCATCTCTGCATACGTCTGTCTGCATTAGCATTAAAGGTATTTTGTGCATAATTTACATGGTTATCAAATACTTACAAGCTACATTTCTGTTATCCCCAAGCAGGCTGCACTCAGCAGAAATTGCTGTCTGAAAACATGCACAGCTGGTAACCTTTGCTGGTATTCCACACAGAGGAGAAACACTCCGCTGCTCTCTGACAGGCAAACATATGCATTTGGGGTTGGGTTTTTTCCCTTTCTTTTCCTCGCTCATTTAAATTCTTACCAACAACTAGTAGACTGAGTAGCAATAGTGACAGTCAATGTGGAGTTGTCACAGTTCCCTCCTCTGGCATCAATTTTGCTTTGTGACCTTGACAAATCATTTCACCATTGCCTTTATTTTCCCACCCAAAGATCTCCTTGCCTTTGGTTTCAGGCCATAATTTCAAAGAATTACGAATAAAAATGCTATATAATGGTGGTGATGTTACTGATCGCTGCCTGTAGCAGATACGAGGGTGTAGCACGTTGTCTGAGGAAACAAAGCCTTTAGGCAGCCCTGGACTGCCTTGCTTTTGGGTGGTTGAGCTCTGTGGCTCCTACTGTCTTCTCCCAGCAGTGTGTGTTGGAGGAGATGGGTAACTCCTTATTCAGGGTGATGCTCAGGAGCCAGCTGCGGCACTGCTTTTGCCTGGAGCGCTGCACAAATAACTGCAGGAGAGTGTTTGCAATGTGGAGCGGTTGCAGCCTTCCCGGTAGTTCTCAAGACACTAGTAGCACTTACTAGCGTTGCACAAGAAGGTTGGTTTTAAGACGACCAGCCATTGGCTGTACATAGACTTAAACAGCTATGGTGGGAGCAAATTTCATGGCTGAGAATAGTACAGGAAGTCCCCTGTTCTCAGCCTGAGGCTTTTGGTACAGAGACTGAGAAAATGAGGACCCTTCAGTAAGCGCCAGCTATATGAGTGAAACACTGAGGAGCAAGGCGTGTGTAGCTCTGGATGACTTTGAAGATGGTGGTCATGAGAGCAAGCGAGTTCCCTAGCAGAGCACAGGAGCAGTGTATTGCCTTCATGCCACTCACTCACCCAGCTTATGAAATAACAGGTGCTTGTTTATTTGGTGATAGAGGCAGTTCCCCTTCCCTCCCCCAAAAAAAGATTAAAAAAAGACAACGATCAGTGAAGTATCTCTCAAGTGATAATAGATAAACTAACTATCCATTGTGAGAACAATCATTGGTAAACCAATTAGTGTTTTAACAGCCCAATACAAAAACAGTCTCAGACCCGGTTCCCCAGTCCCCTGCCTGAGCCATGGCATTGAAGTGAGCAGAGAGTCTCCTTAGTGTCATTCATTCTGGAGCTTCTAAGGAGAAACTGAAAGCTTTCATGTACGTGGAAATTTTTCAGAAGTTTATTTCCCCCCCTCCCCCGTATCAATATTTCAGGTAATCATTGATGCATTGGTTTTAAAACTGGCAGTTTCCAAAACAAGATTGCTTCTGACCAGAAATTGCTTTTGGTGTAACACATCAAGTTAATGGGTGTTCCACTGTTAGCTTTAGTAGAGTGAGAATTTTACCCCCAGGTAACCATCAAGCTGATCTTGTAGGACACTGATAAATAAGTAATCATTTAACAAAGGTAGCAAAGGGATTAAAGATATTTCTATGTGTATATATTAAAATATTTATAATAAATATATTGTTTTCTTCTTCTCACAGACTGTATCAGTATGTATCTGTAGAGAGCAACTGTTCTCCCAGAAAAACATTTGCATAAGCAACTGAACTGCGCTCTGATACCCAGAGTAAGAAGACTTTCTCTCCATGGTCTGCAGAGCAAGAATGTCCTGGAAAAGAAAACAGTAGGAAGCAGTAATGAAATATAGGACGGACCTGATCTAGTGAATTACCTTTTAATCATCACGCAACCCAGCTCAAGCCGTACCTGCAAGCTTGACAACCCTCTTCGTTCACAAGTTGATGTATCTATTTGCTGGCCTGGAGTGATGCAACATAATACTTATACACTGTGAGGTGTTAACATGACAACCAGCAGCCGCACATGTCCAGTACCAGCAGTGAATGGACATATGACTCACTACCCAGCAGCGCCATATCCATTACTTTTTCCTCCAGTCATCGGTGGACTCTCACTACCTTCCCTCCATGGACTCCAAAGTCACCCGCCAACTAGCGGATGCAGCACCCCGTCACCTGCAAGTAAGTGCTTGGTATTAATAACTGTTATTGACCAGTTTTCCTCTAACAAAGACCAATCGTGTTCGTTCTGAAATTATTGTAAGAGTAATTGCAGTTGTTCATCGGTGCTGTATTTTACTTAGGCAAAGAGCATGCATTTGTTTTGAAATACCATTTTCACTTAATCTTGTCTTTATAAAAATAAACATACAACTACATGACATACCAAGGCTGTGGAAACCAGAGGTGATAAAACCTGCTGTGGATTTTGGCATATCCTGCATTATCATGTTAACTGCAGAATCCAATGATGTGCTTAAAGAAAAATTGGCTGCTCTGTATTCATGTACAGAATTTTCTTAAGTTGCACAGTAATTAATACTGCTTTCATTTTCTTCCGTAAGTAGCTGCTTTCTTCCTGGGCAGTGTGTGTAGAGCAGCCCAGTGGAGAGCTAGTAGCTGTGAGCTGCCTATGGCTACAGAATGAACCCCTGAGTATATGGTTGGGTTCCATGTGTAGCCCCCTCACATTTTCAGTATTGCTGAGTGTATTAGCTGGGCAAGTTTGTTTTCATTGCTTTATGACGAACACACGTTTCCTGTTTGGACTTAATTTTATGTAGTTTACGTGGCTCCAAATAAAGCTGTCCCAGGTCTAAACTCTTTAAGTAGCATCACATAGACAAGATGCACCTCTGGAGGTCTTTGCAGTGGGTGACTGTGAGGAAAAACAGAACGTATACAGCTTTGCAGGTCAGTATGTTATGAAGATGATTGTCTAAATACATTACTGTGGTTGTTCAATATGAAAAGTTCTTGACTGAACGGCAAATTTGCAGAACTACTATGCTTTCTACTAAAGGAAAAGGAGACTTGCTATAACAGTGCCCCTCATAAATCTTTCAATAAAAGCATGTGAAGTTGGAGCTCCCAACATGCATGGGAAACCACAGTGAAGAAAAAACTTCTGAAGAGTGAAGTTGTGGGGTTTTTGCTGCCTAATACTAATTCTGGCCTCGTGTCTCACATATCTGAAGACTAGGCAGTCTTGAAGAAAAGCAATTTTTCTTCCCCAGTTAATGTGGACAGTTTTCATGCAGTCACATGTGGGAGGAGGTATAATAGGGTCAGGCCTGTGTTTGCTGTTTTATTGCAGAGTGTTTATCTTTATTGCAGGTAAAAAAATGAAACTTTTTCAGCCAGAATGTCTGCAAATAACTGTTTGACTTTCCAATCCTTTCAGAAATTAACCTGGTTAATTATCAGAATACCGTACTGAATTTATCCCCCAATATTGCAAGAACACTCACCTGCTGAATAAATAGTGTCATTAGTTAATGGGAACTTTTTCCCGAGGTATACATTAGTAAATACCAAGTGTATATGGTCAGATATGCAGTTTTTCTTTTCCATGAGTTGGTGCTGTGGAATTAACAGTGTGTTGCAGATACATTTTTCATGATTAATAAAACAGTCGGTGTTCAGCCTTTTGAAAAAGTAGTGTTAAGTATGAATTTCTGTGGATATACAAATAAGTGGCGGCTACTTAATCTTTGGGTTTGTATCTTTATGCCCTGGTCCCAGCATTTTCAGGGCATTATTTTTGTTGAGGTGCTTTGCAGCACTGGCTCACATTGACTGAGCTCGAAAGCCTGGCAGCTGTTGTGCATAGCTTGAGGCAATAATGTTTGAAAATACCAGCTAAAATTGGCAAGATAGGGAGGAGGGTGACTTGAACGAGAATTTCTTTTCAGACACAGTTCCCTGCAGGATGACTCTTCTTGTTTGTACTACTGTTTTCTTACCTTTGGTGGTGACAGCCTGTCTTGTTTTGAAACTAGACTTCTGATTCTGGAGTTTGAGGTTAATATCACTAGAGTTATAGAGACAACTTCTTGGAAGCGAGTAGGTTGCTCTTTGGGTTATATTTCAGGTTTTTGTTTCTCATTGTGGATGGTTTTATTTATTTATTTTTTATAATAAAGCCACCCATGGGCTGAGGTCAATATGATTGATGGCCTCTATTAAAATTAGAACTTACTCTGGATGGTGGAAGAATATAGATCTCACTTGCAAAGACCTGAAGAAATTAAAGTTTGGCCAACCACTGCCCTCTATATGTTTGAAGCTATTGTACTATTTATCTTCTAGATTCTTCACATTCGTGCAAAATCCAATAGAAAATTTTTTAGTTAATAGGAAATGCTGTAAGGATATCCTTAATCTTTTTTAAATAATGCAGTTCGACAGCTTTTGTTCAAACTTACAATCGTTTAAGCCTTCATATTATTGTCCTATTTTGTTGTGTCTTGTTTTTAGACTTCCCATGATAGCAGGTAACCTGATATCAAGTTGCATTAAGTTATGTTAATCTACAGTTGGTGTAGGTATTTCCAGCACCATTAAACAGACAACAGTATTTTAGACCTAATTTTGTGAGCAAAAGGAGCTTACAATAAGAGTGCAGGATGGAGTGATTTACTTTCATTGATGTTAATAATGGTGTTGCTTCCATGACCTGTGACTTGGCTTCTGTTTTTATACTGAGATACATAGTGCAAAATACTTAATAATTAGAGGGCTGGTCACGGTGCTAAAGAGGTCAGAAGATGAAAAAATATCACTTTTACGCATACATGAACTATGCATTAGCACCGACCAAGCCCACGGTCAAGAAGATCGTTATTTTTATAAGTCCAATTGATTTACCTACCACTGTATTACTCCATACAGCACAGAGCAGACGTCTTAATTCCTGAGATCAGATGTCATGCAGGCTTCCCTGGTTGCATTAATAATGAGGAGTTGCTTCTATATTTAAAAAAAAAAGAAAAGAAAAAGCAAAGATTCATTCAGGAGATTACTGCTTAGCTCATTTAGAAATTGTAAGGGAAGGCCAAACTGGAAGCATTCCCGTGCTTCTTGGGTCATATACCAGCCTGCCCCAGACCAACAGGGTTCATCTGTCTGCTGGACTGGTAGGAGCTGTGGGAATGGATGCTTAACAAAATGCCTTCAGAGCCTGACACGTTTGCGATAGGAAAATCACAAAATGTTAGTGAAGCATTTGGGGGAGAAATAAATAAATAACTATAGGCAAAGATTGTTACATGACATCTTATTAAAGTAAAAGCATCTTAGGTTGTGATGAGTAGCAGTCATGCAGGCACACACAGGCAGTTCTGGTATGAGTGGTGTTCCTCTTCATTATTTCTGGAAGAAGGGGCCCATCTTGCCGTCGTGAGACCTAATGCTGGTAATGCTGTTGCCAGAGACCAGTAAAGCAACTGTTACAATGTGAGAATACCAGCTTAAGAAGATTTTACCTTCTTTACAAAGCATATGTTGTGGATGTAACTGCAATTTTTAATTTCTAGAAAAACTCTAATTATAAAAATTAGTCTTAAAAAACAAAAAAGCCAAGCCCTATCAAAAAACCCTAACCAAGTGAAGTACCACGTGACATTTGAGAAGGAAAGTATGTTGTTGTGCCCAATGACAGGACAAGGGGCAATGGGCACAAGTTGGAACACAGGAAGTTCCACCTCAATGTGAGGAAAAACTTCTTTCCTGTGAGGGTGCCAGAGCAGTGGCACAGGCTGCCCAGGGAGGTTGTGGAGTCTCCTTCCCTGGAGACGTTCAAAACCCACCTGGACGCATTCCTGTGCCCCCTGCTCTAGGTGTGCCTGCTCAATTAGGGGGGTTGGACAAGATGATCTCCAGAGGTCCCTTCCAACCCCTACCTTTCTGTGATTCTGTGTAAAGTCAACACAGATCATCGTAGTATATCCACTGAGTTGAAAACTGATGTGGAAAGTACTGTCTTTATGTTCTGGCTGATGGAATCGCGAGACCACACCAGTGTGGCTGTTTCGCAAGCGAATCTCAGCACGGGGAAGATGAAGCTGTGCTGCTCATTGGCAGAGCATCTTTGTAAGACTGGTTTCTGTAATGTTACTTCACCAGAATAGTCAGATTTTATTTAACGTGGGTGAAGACCACTACATAATAAAGCCAGTTGCTATGACCTGGAGATTTTGGCATGGGGAGGAAAAAATTTAATCTGAGCTAATGCTGTGATGAAGGTAATCCATGAGTGTATCTTAGATCAAATTAAAATAGGGTCTGGACAATAGCCACTGTGGAAGCCACTAAATAATGAAACACCTTAGGTAGCAGTTGCTCCTTTTCTGCTTGGATTGAGCATCCTGCTTCGGGCACCCTGTGTGAATGGAGCAATGCATGTAGCCCACGGCGTTCGATGGGAGCAATCCCATATTCTACCTCAAGCACTCTGTCACGTTTTGGTCCTTAGGCTGCTGACGTGAGCCTTTGGATCCTCAATATTCTGCCTTCATTTGTTGCAAGGGCGAAGGAGTAGGAGTAGCTTGGTAAGGGGGCAGGGAGAGTGGTGAGCCTGATAGAAGTATATCCTGGAATTTATATAAACTTAGTAAGATTGCTTCGTCCAGATAGTTTAAAAAAAAAATCTGAATGTGTTATTTAGAGGGCTGTTGGGATGTCAAGGAGAAAAATCTGTACTAAGGTCATTTGTTGTATTTTAGCCAAGCCTTTCCATACTTTTCTGTCTGGGGTGTTTTAAAAGTGCATTGTAAAGAATAAAGGACTTTATATTCTGTTATATATAAATCTTCTAGGTATGAGAAAATGTATGGAAAGCAAGATCATCTGAGGAACTGGAAGAGGTAGGTATACAATGAACTAACTAAAGCTTTACTTCTGGATAGTGCTATGTAAATACTAATTATTATATTTAGTAGCCCATATTACTGCATCTCAGGCTTTTTAGACATCCTCAGGCCAGGCAGATTGTGGTTTTAAGCGTTGTTTTCTGCTGGAATTGTTTTTCCTTCCATTACTGCTGGTTATTTACTGCTTTAACTCCAACTTAAAGCTTGCTTGTTTTTTTGTTTTCCTTGGGAAATGGATTTTCCACTGGTATAAATAAAGAGTACAGTTAAATCCAGTGTTACTGGTATAGTACTGCAAGATATTTTTGCCAGCCCCACCCGTTGCAGGAATTCATTTACTTTTCCACTTCTGTTGTTAATCATTATATTGACACAGAAAGTCCTCCCAAAAGCACTCTTTGGCAGATTGCATTAAATATGAATAGCAGATATTCATTACGATGTGTTGCCCCCAAGAGAACTCTAAACTATCTGCACTACTCATGAACAGGCAAATACACTAATTCTCCAGCTATTCAAATTATTTTCAAATAGTTTAGTGTCTCTCTAATAAAAACAAGAATGTCTCCGTTTCCCTTAATTACTTAGAAGGTCAAGGACTCCCACATCTCACTTTACTTCACAAAATGGGGAATATTTCTGTTGGAGGTTGGAGTATGGTTAATATGTGATGGATTTTCTTCCCTCAGCATAGTTACTGAGGCAAGTGCTGTCTGTAATGGAATTTTTAAAAAAATCACACCACCTTCAGTACTCTTTGGCACTCTGGAATTGTCTAAAATAATATTATAATAGTTGTATTGAATTAGGAAAAAATACATTAATCAACCTTGCTTGATTATGTTGTTGAGGTTTTTCATGCCTTCTAATTTTAATGTGGCTGTCTCCCTTTTTTTTTCCAGTTCTGCCTCCCTGGGAAGGCTTACTACATAGTCATTTACATGTATCTGCAATTAACAGATAACTTTTAAGACTTCTGTACCTATTCAGTGCATATGTTGCACATCTTTATTGAAAAGACAGAACATGTGTTTGCATTCAGGAAGAGGGGGATAAACAGAATATGAATATCAGATTTCTTGGCTACAGACAGTGTTGCCTCATGCTGGCAAGTCTGGGGAGCAATGTCCAGATGATACCCTGCAGATATCATTCATGACCTTAGAAACCACCATTTCTTTTCAGTTCTTCCTTACATTTATGTTGTGGGGTTTTTCCTGGTTGGGCTCCTTCTGCAGCTTGAAAGCATCTATGGTTCGATTAATAAAACTATGTTACATTGCCATTTTCTGATTATAGTTAATCTGAAACTATCAAAAATTTAAACTTATCTTTTAATGTTAGACCTTCTTTTTTGAGTACTGCCACTTCCTAAAAAACCAGGAGCGCCCCTCGACTCAGTGCAGCTGGTGGCTCTTGCTGCAGCTCTGCACTGCTGAAGTGAATCCTTGGCACCCTGCAGACGCAGTCTGCTTCAGATTTTAGTGGGCAGGGGACTCATCTGCAAGAAATCAGTTCTGGGTTTGTAGACAGGAATTTGCTTCCTGGGAGGGAGCTGAATTTAGAAATTGTCTACTCTGGCAGGGGAGCACGTGGTGTAATTCTGGCATGTGGTCAGTAATGGCTCTGTGCATCCCTTGTAGACTTGCTATAGCCTGAAGGAGCCTGGTGTTTGGAAGCCGAATAGGAGCTGTCAGAGAATTGCTCCTTCCCTCCTTATGGACCCTGCAGCAAGGAAATTCCCCAAAAAAATGCCTTCTTACCTAAGGTTGAAAATATGTTTCTGCGGAGTATTGCGAATGACCTTTTCCTTTGCTCTGGCCCAACCAAAAAAACACCCAGTAGCTCCCACTGTTGGGGAAGTCAGGAATGAAGAGCAAAGGGCTTGTTCCAGTACCCGGCTGCTGGGTCCCACAGGGTGACCCCTGCTGTTGCCCCTCTGGCCGGTGATGGTGTGTTTTGGTGTTGGCTGATCCACTGCAAACAAAACACACCGTATATCATTCCAAAGGAGTATAATGCCGGATTTTGGGTTTGGCAAGGTAGTGGCATCCAAAGTTTTCTCGGTGTCTGATGTGTTTCCAATCCAAATTGATAGGTGCAATCTTCCAAAATTGTTAATTGTGTGATAATTCATTGTATTAAAAGTGACTGTAAGCTTTCATTTTGCCAGGTTTCTGTCTGAAGGCATATGTTTAGCAGCTACAGTTTTAAGAAAACCTAATCATGTTATTTTAATTACATGGAGAGTTTCCATAATTACGTGGAGAGTTTCCATTCAGTCACATTGCTGTGTTCAAAAGGCATGTCACCTTTTTTTTCTTTTAGCTAAAACTTGCTGCCTCTTTTTTGTTTTTTTTCCTCAGTGCTGGCCTTGGTAAGACTTTCCTCCTTTACTCTTCTTGGGTTGTTAATTTGTGTTTACTATGCTTTTAACAATATGCGGCGTTTAATTGGGAAGGCTTATTTAAGATTCGGATAGGGCAGATTTTCATCAGGAGAGATCGATTTATGGTTTTCCTTAGCTAGAATTTCTCCCCCTTTTGCCTATTTAGGGAATATGGGGAACAAGTTGTATTACATGGACTTTTCAGCTGTATCAATGACAGCATGTTTCCCATTTAAAATGATAAATACCCACCCTATCTGATGAGTCCCAAAAGGGCAGGGAATCCTTTTTCCCTTCCTTTGTCCTTCAGCACTCCGTTTCCTTTCTTACTGCCCAGAATAGGCCTACATCAGTAATATTCATAAATGATTTACAAAAGTAATTCCTGTGTAATAGCTTGGGACGTCAAGATTTTATGATGCTGCCAGATGTGCTATCAAACAAAATTATCTGGTTCAAAAAACTTGTGATAAATCTAGTCAGGGAAAATTCCCCAGGGCAAACTCACCCTCTACAAGAGTAACTATATCTCATAAAATTGTTAGATTCTCCTTTACCACATGTTTGAAATCAGACTTAAAGCAACAGTTTTATTCACGTGCAAACTTAGGTTTGGGATAAACTAACAAACAGGAAGGACTGGCCTTAAGCAACAGAAAACTCCTTTCCTTTCAAAACACCACACACGCTCAGAGGAAATGTCAGAGTAAATATCAGAAATATTCGGAAAACCAAAACCTGCATCCCTAAGATACTCAACTGTTTTGTCTAGATAACACATTTTTAGAAAGCAGTCGTACCCTCAACATAGTGGGTCTCATCTGGGTTAGGCTGCTGAGCTCACGATTGATATTTCTGAGCACCCTGAAGTTGTGTGCTGAGCAACGTGCCCAACATCTGCCACGTGTGTGTTCATTCCTTCATAGTCTCCGTAGGGGGAAACGTATGGACAGCAGGATGCATGTTTTGGCTGGAAGTTCAGGCTTCGAAGGAATGGAAGTGCTGGATATGCACTGGAAGTCTCTGTATGGCCATGCCTCCATGCTGGAGAAGGCTGGCCAAGGCGATGCGCCCTTCGCTTAGACCTGCTGGTTTATGATGGTCCTTTTTTCACAGGAAAGCCCCTGAGGAAGTCCAGCCACCTGCACAAATGAGCTTCACCAGTATAAGTAGTTCTGTTATGCTGGAGGAACAAGGATTTTGAGCATGATTTTCATCCCATAGTTCAAGGCGTGTGGGAGAGGGGCTGAAACTCTTGGCTGGGAGTTTCTGGGGGAGAAATGTTGAGTTCGGGCAATGGAGGAGTTTGGTTCAACATTTCTTGGGAGCCCAGAGCAGAGCATGAGAGCAGGGGTCTGGAGGGCTTGTGGTGAGCAGTCTCTCTGGGGAATGCACTTCTGCATTTGCAGGAGTCCGAGGGGTTCATGTGCTCGGTGTGCTGCCTGCTGTTACACAGCACACTTGCTTATGGCTTAAATTTAAATGGAAGTCAGCTAATGTATGCAAGCAATAGGTGTGGACCTCCAGGTTGAGCTTGTTCTTTGCTATTTTTCAATGCTGAAGGCCAGTTAAATTTGATGGGTTTTTTAACCTCGCTTTAGCTTTCCTGAGTTTCACATGTTTAAATCTGAGGCTTGCACTAAGGATTGTTCTTTTTAAAAGAAATCTGAACTGCAAGAAATAAAGATGGAACGTTAAAAAAAAAAAAACAACTCACAAAAATACTTTCTTCATTCTTTTACCTTCCTAGGGATTGATTCAGACCCCAGCACAGATGCACAGCTCCTGCGAGGGCTGTGGAGACTCTGTCTATGGTCAACACTGGACATCATCCTCTTCTGTATGTGTGCAAAACCTATCTAGTTGCTTCTCAGAAATTAAAGCCGTGATCTTTTGGCTAGGTCAGTAAGGGCATGTGAGAGTGGATAGTGTTTATTCTGTAAATTTAAGACTTAGACACTTTTCAAGAGTGTCTTGTTTTTTACTAAAGGTGTATTTTGATATTTGCAGTAATTTGGCAATATAATTTCTGAGATATCATGGGGGGGGGGAAATGCATGCTATGCAGTTCTCACTTCTCAAAAGTTTTCAGGTATGTTTCAAGGCTTCATAACATAACTCATCAGAACCTTTTTACAACCAGTAAACCTTTTTACTACATTTTTACCCAGTCATTTTTTTAAATACCAGAAAATCAGTTCTTATGAAGGAAATAGCATCACTTTTTCCTCCCTGTATTTAAAAACAAAAAGAAAGAAATTCTTTAACAGCACGGAATACTCCAGGGAGAAAGGTGGTGTCCTGCTGCTTGCTCTGTGCAGCCTGCAGCTGTTATCAGAGGTTTGCCCTAAGGGCTTGCAAAACCTCTGGGCTCTAACAACCTCTGCAACTGTATCTGAGGGAGAAAAAACTTGGCTCCCTTTTAAGATTGAAAGCGTCCAAGCCAAAAGCCGGAGCGCTGCCCTGTCACAGTCAGGTCACCGTTAGTGGAAAATGCAGTGCAATTTCCTGTCCATTGTGATTTTATTTGGGTACCATGCAAGTAGTAAAGTTAAACTGCTGTGGAACACAGCATCTGACAGGGGAAATACCTAGAGGCTACAGCAGAACCAGTGGAAATCCCCATTATTTCTATCTTTTTTTCCCATCTTCATTCCTTCCAGCCACCTAGTGATACTTGTTTGAGGGTGATGGTCCTGTAGAGAGATGCACAGACCTTAAGTCTGGAGCCTTAAAATGAGGCCATGTTGTAAATCTGCAGTCTTTGGAAGAATTCACCTGCATACCAGCATTTCCTAAAAGCTATCAATGAAGGCATTTGGTGGGAAATAGAACTGTATCATGTAAACAAATCTGTTTATTATATATCGCTTTCGTATAGCAATTCCAGGATCAAGAGTTCTGTTATTTGAGAAATTAAATCCTGTGAGAATCATTAAAAGTATAGAAATAGTGATGTCATTACAAAATTAACTGGCTATAAACCCACGGGGTGACATATCAATTCATAAAGGGAATAGCAAAACAGAATGCAGGGCACATCTGCTGCTCCGATTCCTGCAGAACCATCAGCCTATTGGTATCTGCAGACCACTTGAAACGGAACATCTGTTAGAAGCACTTGAAAAAGCAGCAGGAGAAGCCGAACACCTTGCAAAACACTTTGCCGTCAGTAACATCATTGTTTCAATGGCATATTCTTAGAAAAAATTGTTGTAAGTCCCCTTCAAGTCCTAGATCTTCCTGGCATTGTTTCTTAAATAGCGGCAGCATGAGTAATTGTAAAAATAATATGGACTTTTCTAAGGACTTCCCTAACATTTTTATTACTTTTTATTTATTATACTGCTGCAATGCACAAACTGCTATAGAGTTTCCAAACAAAGAAGGAGATATGATCTCTGTTCCAAGTAGCTCAGAATCAAGAAAAGGAAGATGTATAAAGAGTAAGGGAAAGGGACGTGACTTCTGTGCCAAGCAATGGAGGTAAAGAAAGGCTCGTATCCTAGAAATGCAAAGCTGGGTTTGGGACTTCTAAAAAAAACCGGCTTCATGCTTAGAAACAAGACAGCCTGTGGAGACTGACGTGCTGCTTGTGAAGACCAACAGTAAGATGCTGCAGCTTATTTCACAAAACCTGCGTGTGCAGTCAGTGATCGATTAAGTATCGTAATTGAACTGCAATTGAACTGTGTCGTCTTAGCTCTTGACTGAACCAGTCAGGTTGACAGTATGTTTCCCCTAGCTCCGTGGTCCAGCAGAGTCCAACTAATTGGCAATTTTCTTCTGTTTAACAAAACCAGAAATATAGTTAAGCCACAGAGAGAAGGATTTCACTATTGATTAGCAGTGGTTGGTTTTGCAAAGTGACCTGACAGACATTTGGAATGCATCAGCTGTCTCACGGCGCTGCAGCCAAACATCCCGGAGCACGGTTTGCTCTCCTCCACTTTTATTAGTTGCAGAAGAAGCAAACTCTGCCAGGATGTTATTGGAAGGGATGTTTGCCATTTTAATATGTAGTTACACAAACTTGATGAAAACATATTGCAATATCTTTGATTTTTAAGAATAGGTAATTGTACTTACTCATAGTAAAAAATGTGAATCATTGCTATAAATTTTTTGGGAAGGTGAATTAAAACATACAGCACAAGTCACAAAAAATGCTCAATTTTATTCAACTCCACAAGTACCAAAGCATTATACTGGAAATACTCCTCGTTTCACTTTTTTTCAATAATCAAAGAATTTTTACCTTGTCCAAGACGAAGCTGGAGCATTCCATAACCAAGGTAAAGCCTAAATGAGGCTGTCCAACACCAGTGCAAGCATTTGGAAAGTCGCTAATGCGGGCAGTTTAAATGGGGTTTCTGCCAAACCTCTGTCACCATTGTGAAGCGCTCTGCATGTGTGCCAGTGGATTTCTAACAGTGCTGAGAATATTATACACTTGAAGGCCTAGAATTTACAAACCTCACAAGGTATACATAGGAGGAGCATTAGCACTAAAAACCAGAGTGAGGTATGTGCATTTTTCCTCCTTAGATGTTGCTTGATAATCCATTTTTCAGTCAGTTCTGGGCCCATGAAACTGTTTTGGCTACCCAGAAGTCTCCACAGTTACAGGCCCAGTAAGAAAGTAGTAAAGTAATAAGAAACGTGTGTCCCTGTTTGGTAAACTTGGTCTTTTGGGGGGAATACAGGAGGTCTAAACAAAGTTGTTAAAGCTGCTCTCCTGAGATTCTACTGGTGCAAGGTCTCCCTTGAGTGGATGCCTCTCCTTTATCATCAGATGCACTGAGCACATTTTAAGATCCAGCAGGTTTCCTCTCTTTGGAGGAAAAATGGACTTCTAGGGACTGATCTGTTGTTTGAGGCAGGCAAAGAGCTATTAAGTATCGTACAATGACAAAAAGAATCCAGCAATTGAAGTCCCCTTCCTTACCTGTAGCTTCAAGTTGCAGTCTACCTGCCCCACTCCACCTCCCCACTTACCCAGGAGCTCTACCTTTAATCTTTGTCTTTACTTTCTTGTCCCTACAAGTTGTCTCTTTGAGTCTGCAGGTTTTTTTATTTAATTGATTTCTGTGGTGTTTGTGTGCTTCTATTTACCCAATATGAAGGCATATAAACATATGCATAATTACAGAAAATATTTCTACTCCCTCTTTTCTTACTGGAGGAATGGCTTTGGTTTTTATCCTCAGAGTAGAATGGTGGCATCTTCAGTGAGATGTTGTCTTTGAGTAAGAGGGATGTGGAATTGTTTTCAGGAAGGTTAGGCTGGTTCTTGGCAGCCAAGAAAAGGGGAGAGCACAGTCTGGGAGGGGGCTCATGCCTGTACAATGACACAGGAGGCAGCTGGCTCCTGGGACTCAGTGTAAAACAGTGTGTAAAAATGTGGGGCCCAGTGAACAAATTAATTTTCTAAGTTTCTCAGAGATGACACCAGCTGAGGGGGGTCTCTTTGCCTGTGTCCACGGAGCACTGATCATCTCTCAAGGGCAACAGAGAAGGCGTTAGAGCCACACTGCTGAGTCACCTCACCTTGATCACATTTCCAATCACAAGGTTGATGGTAAGCGCATGTGACGATTCGAGAAAAAATGTTGATCGTTGTCAATTGTCCATTGGTCTGGAAAGTTGGGAACCATTGACCTAATGTGTGTCTCTAAGGTCAGGGAGACGTTTTTCCAAGGATTTGTGCCCAGGACATCAGCCTGCTAGGAGGAGCATGAAGAAAGGTTGCTGTCACAACAAAGCATCGCTTTTCCTTAGACTGGACTATTTTTCCCTTATCTTTTTCCCCAGAATGCTTATCTCGCCTGACCTGATTTCAGAATATCTTGTACCATACAAGGCACAATGATACTTTGGATCAAAACTGTGTACTTGGATATGTATGGTAGGGCACAAGTGGCTCCAATGAGTTCAAATCAAACAAGGGGCAAATTTCTTCCTGAGGCCATTAATTGGTTTAAACAAAGTTGCTCCCCAAAACATTGCGAAACACATAATCATCTCTGTAGCCATATATGCCTATGCAGAGAGTGAATAAAATTCTGCTGCCATGCCAGGTGGCTCTCTACATGGGCATCACTGACTGCAAAACAGCTGGAATTGGGTCTGTCCATGTTGGTGTTCACCGTAGGGCTGTGCAGAATGACCTTGGACTGGCCATCTGCGCCATTGTTTATGTGTTCAAGAAGTACATTTCTAATAAATTATTTTCTAAAATGCTAGGCTCAGTCAGCCCATGCGCTTTCTTTCCTAATAATAGATTGTTATTTTCTGTGCAGCATTTGTGTCAGAGAGAAGGTCCAGGGCGGCTGGGGGAAAGGGGTGAAGGAGGGCAGTGGGGCTGCTAGAAGGATTGCTGGTATTTCTGTGGGACGGAGGGAACAGGCTTCACCTGTGGCATACATTTGTTATAGATTCCCTCTAAGATCAGGAAATGAGTACAGTCAGCGCTTCATAATTAACTGTGAGCGGAAAAATCTCTGGAGATGGCTAAAACAGATTTGTCCACTTAGAGAAGAAACGCCATGACTTAACAGGTGTATGGTGCCTGTAATGTGCTACTTAGGAGTTCTTCAGGCTCGGCTGCAAACAAAATATTATCCGACTATAATAACATTGTGAACCCAAAGACCTTAACTGGTTTCATTATCAAGTGAGTGCCTGAGGGGAAATACACAGATGGAAAGGCATTCCTTTCCCTTGGTATAATGCTCCTGTGCCAGAGAATTTATGGCCAGGACACAGTTGGCCCTTGCGTGATCGCCTGGTGGAGGAAATGCATGAAGCCATTCTGGTGTGCTTTTTGGGTTTTGTTTTTTTTTTATTATTCTTGGAGCCTGTTTAAGGGGTGAGTTTTCATTGCCATCCCCAGGCTTGGGGACAGCATAGCTGTATGCCACAAGCTACAAGGTGGGGTTTGTGCTGGTCCCTTCTTCTCTCTGCTGTGGTCCTTGTTCTCTCTCTGGGCAATGGGGAGGGAACAGCCCTGCTTGGAAAACACCCACTACCCTGATGGGTGGATTCAGGCTGCTCTCTAGGTCAGTGTGATGCTCGACCGGCATAATCATCTTCTTCGAAATTAATTTATCCCAGAATGTGCTGGGGGGCTGATCAAAAGTGGTCTCCCAAAACCGTGTCTGTCTTTTTTTTTTTTCCTGGTGCAGAGGCACCTGCAAACTGGCTGAAAGACTAGTATTGGAAAGGTCAACTCTTCCCTCTGTATTCCCAACCTGTTTGCTATACTGCTGGAGATAGTGTCTACAAGGCAGAGCCCTGTCGCTGAGGCAGTCTGAAAGGCTACATGTGAAAAAAAAAAAAAAAAGAGATATTAACTCATCATTTAGCTATTTGAGGTGGCTATACTCTTTTCTGGTTCATTAGATACCCTGTGATTTCTCAGTTACAGTTGTCAAGAGAAAGGTATGATAGCCAAGTTTTTTTCACTGTGTGATCAGAGAAGCTGATGTTCCCTGGAGAGGAGTCTGGTCCATCCACCGTGGACTACTCATTTGTGGGAGAACCTGGAAGATGAATATAGAATCACAGAATGGTTTGGGTTAGAAGGGACCTTTAGAAATCATCTAGTGCAACCCCCCCCTGCAGTGAGCAGGGACATCTTCAACTAGATCAGGTTGCTCAGAGCCGCATCCAGCTTGACCCTGAGTGTTTCAAGGGATGGGGCATCTACCAGCTCTCTGGGCAACCTGTTGCAGCACTTCACAACCCTCATTGTAAAAAAATTATTCCTTATGTCTAGTCTGAATCTACCCTCTTTTAGTTTAAAACCATTATCCCTTGTCCTATCACAACAGGCCTTGCTAAAAAGTCTGTCCCCCTCATTTTTATAGTCCCCCTTTTAAGTACTGAAAGGCCACAATAAGGCCTCCCCGCAGCCTTCTCTTCTCCAGGCTGAACAACACCAACAACTCTCTCAGCCTTTCCTCGTAAGGCGATGTGTTCCAGCGCTCGGATCATTTTTGTGGCCCTCCACTGGACCCGCTCCAACAGCTCCATGTCTTTCCTGTGCTGTGGACCCCAGCGCTGAATGCAGGACTCCGGGTGGGGTCTCACCAGAGCAGAGCAGAGGGTGAGAATCACCTCCCTCGACCTGCTGGCCACGCTGCTTTTGATGCAGCTCAGGATATGGTTGCAGATATATGCAGGGCACTTTAGGTAGTTGTCTAAAATACTCTTATGTTTTCCAGAACTGAACAAATCCACAATGTTGGAAATTGCATGCAGAATCCTTGTTATATTTTTGTGTGTGTGCGTACATTTAGGCTTAGTCAAGAACCCCGAAGGTACTGAAGCAAAAACTAAATAAGTAATGAAGTTGTGGTTCAATTGTAAATGTTAATGTTTTTGTGAGAGACTGGAGGAGAAGTTCTTTTATTATTCAAACTGGCTTTTTCCTTCCTTGTTTATATATCAGTTTGCCCTCCCTTTGAACATTGTATATGGTTTCACGGTGAAGAGTTCACAAATCTTAAAATGTTGCCGTCTTGTCAATGACACTGATCATAGTGCAAAGGTCTTTTTAAAATTTCATACAGATCAAATAGCTCTGTTTGTTAAAAAAAGGTCAGAAAAAAGGTCATCAGAATCTTTCATTGTTGGCAAAACTACCTATTTTTTTCTTCGTCTGGCTCATAGAAACAGCTGAACAGAACTGATTTCACTGAAGTTATTGATTAAAAACAATCAACCACCTCCTTTCCACAGCCTTCCCCCTTCTTCTAACAGACATCTGGCATGGAAAATTTAAGCTAAGTATTTTTCTCAAGGCTGTAAGCAACCAGAGTCTGCTACGATGGCTGCTGCAGGCAAGCATAAGGAGCTTCAGCAGCCCTGCCTCCAACAACTTCTTAGTTTGAAGATGTTTTGCACAGGTGTAAAAACGTGATGCCAAAGTGTGTCTTGATATTAGCATACTGTACGTTGTATCTTATAATTAACTGTACCCTCCTGTATGTTGGCATTTCTCTGACTGCCATCCTTTAAGCTGCCTGTATCTGAGGATCTAAGCCTTGGACACCCTGAACTGCAAATGAAGTCAGAGAGCTGCAGGCACACAGCTCCTGGCAGGATTATGCACCCAGTGAGCTATTGCTCTCATTATGTTGCACTGCAATATATCATCAGTGTGAAACATCATCCTAATGATGCATTAGTGTAATACATCATCAGGGGAGCCCCACCAGTAATGTATTACTCCAAGTATGGTGCTACTCAGTAAGAAAATAATCTCTCAGTCCTTGTGTTGTTTCAGAACTGCATCAGCAAAGGCAAAATATGTTGCTAAAGATTGATGTAGCTTCCCCGTTTCATAACTGCGTTAATGGTGGGGGCACCTCCTGTACGGTTCTGACTTTGCAATTGTATTTGCAAAGAGCTGTATTTGGTCTGCCTTTGGTTGCATTTCTGTTTGGAAGGAGCAGGAATTGATTCTTTAGATTGATGACTGGGGGGCTTGAATAGGAAGCCATAAATCTCCTGCCTGAGTACCCGTTATATAATTCTTGGGGATGGGGAAAGTGTGTAAGAAAGCTTGGTGCCAAAATTTGCAATTTTAAGGATTTTTCCAGTGTCATCCTGATATGTCTTCATGTTTCAGTTGCATACACTAAATACGTTTAAAAAACACACTTTCTCAAAAATTAAACCCCTCCATTTCGTGTATCAATCTATTGATTTTCTTTGGTCTGCAATATCCTATAGCAAAACAATCCTTCCCATAGGAGCTCTCTCGAAGGTGAGATTTACTTCGGTGGGCAAGGCAGTCCCATGACTTTGCGTACTTTTGAATTGCAGTGGTGATGCTGTGAGGTGGTCACCAGGGGATTGCATCAGTTCCAGGGACTGCCAGGTGGAGAAAAGTAGTTGGCGGTGGTCCACATAATATAACACAAGGACCTCGCTACTCCATAGGACACATCCATAAGCAGGATTGGAGGGAATATTAGCTATAAAATAGACGTTTCTGAAGTGAGGTTTTGTACATGGCCAGTGGTTTTTTTGAGTGATTTTTGGATGCATCTAGTTTATAGGTGCAAGACAGGAAACTTAAAGGGAGCCTGAACTTCAGCGTGCTTTTGAATCTGTGTTGCATATTGCATATTTGCAATGCTGAAATGCTGCACACAAGTTGTTTCAAAAAAAAATAATCTTCCCAATCACAGAACAAACTCAGCAAAACCAAGGGACTGTTCTTGAGTAGGCTGAGCAAAATTTGGTGTCCCTTTGCTTTGTTTCTTGTTCTCTTGTGTATATATACATATATAACTGGACTGAGCGGCATGACTGTGGCCCTCTTGGGATTTGCCCGTCACCCCTTTTTTTTCTGTAAGGCTTCTAAAAAGGTCTTTACCAAATGGTTCTCCTTGTGTACTTATGTCGGTAAGATAAAGAAGTATGATAACGCTACTATATTTGGAGGAGAACCTACTGAGCCGTCTGTTACTGCAGCAATATGGAGATTACTTTTTTTTTTAACTGCTATAGCTTGTTTCATTCATTCACAATGTTTTTATTGTCCCAATCCAAAGCCTGCACATGTTGGTATAACATGAGGAGTACTTCGCTGGCATCATTATTCTTTTACTGGTTAAGTGCTCTAAGGGTTTATGTAGGCAGCAAAAGCAGTACCCCAAGCCAAAAGAACTTCAGCTCTAACTTTCTTGAAACCTTATATGGGCAAAGTATGAATGGCCCTAAAAGACAGTAACTAATTTATTTCTTGAAGTGGTGCTGGGTTAAGGATCATGATCACAAATCACACCATCTTCAACATTATGGTCTCCCTTCCTGCTCTAAGGAATACAAATCTGCTCTTTTGAAGTTCTTCCTCGAGACTGGTTTAGGCTCACAGAGGTCCCAGCTTGCTCTTCAGGAGGATGGCCAGTCTGCTGGCGCAGCACAGCTCCTTTGTGTTAATGCCATAAGCAGGTGAAGGAGTAAATTTCTGCCTGTATGTGGGGCAGAAGAGCAAAGCCTGGTAACTCTCCCTGGTGATGGCACCATGGCTGTTTGATAATTGCCTTTGGCTTTAACATAAAATGAAGATCAGCCTTGTTGTCTGCATTAAATAAACAAAATCCAGTAAAACTAAAACCTACCTGTCAAGAAAGCACGAGTTTAAAGGCAGAGATCGTTTAGTGGATTGATCTTTACAGGTTTTAAGATTAAAACTGCCACTTCATTTCCGTGCTGTTGTTTGGCACTACTCTGAAATCAGTTTCTCTTTCCCAACCTGCCCAAACTCAGCCTCAACAAAAAATAGTTTTCATCAACACAAATGAAAAGATTCTAACCTTAATTTTCTGATTTGGCTGCTGCTAAGGGTTTTGGTGTGGGTTTTGGTTTTTTTTGTTTGTTTGGGTTTTTTTTTAACCTTAGAACTGCTCAGCTCATGCCTTGGAGCCTTCTCGTTAGAGCAACACTGCTGTTCTCTGTGTATACAGAGTGTGTAATGAATCAAGCATTGCTGTAAATATTGTTTGTAAAGTGAAGTGTTTCTGGCAAATTCCCTCAGCTTATTTCATAGTCATATATGGCAGGTTATTGTGTTAATAGATTATTAAACTCTGCATATGCACTTTAACCTTCTCTGAACTTTGTTCTTGTCTTTTAGAAGGAGTTAACTAAACCCAAATTAGCAATGGGCTGCCAATCAACAGTTGTATGGGTTTTTTTGACCTTACCGGTATGTCCTGTTGCATTACATTGTGCTTTGTTCTTCCATCGGGTTACTGTGACTCAGGCACAAATGTGACACGTCAGAACTATAACATGATGTGACACGGCCAACAAAAATATCAGTTAAGAGTTGTGTGGGTAGGTTCAATTCGTTCACTTCATGGATTATTCGCTGTCCATTCATGTGTTGATAAAAGGTCCGGTAGTTCTCAACTTGCTGGCTGTTAAATGAAAGGGAAAAACAAAAAAAGCACCAAAGTGAAGAAACAATAGCTAAGACCCTTGTCCTTCAGCTGGATTCTCCCGCATTCAGCACCCAGGCTGTGCGCTGCGGTTCCAGCTGGTGGTATTTGGAACCTGTAAGTTAATTAGAAGGAGAAATTTCTGCAGCTAGCAATGTAGATATTCTGGAGAAAAAAAACATTGCCCCAGGGGAGGGATGATATTTGAGCAGATTTATAGTGCTCTGAGTGTGCATATGAATGAGATGATGGCCGCCAACATGGCTTGCTGCTGTGGGGAGCTGTCAGCTTTGCTCAGGTGGAAGGACATCCATGGAGGGGAGCAGTAGAAATTAAGGGAAAATAATGATAAAAAATGCATCGGTTTTAAAATGAGATTTTAACGTTCTTAAGATATGTAAAAGCAGGCTTTCTTTTTTCCTCTGGAGGGGATGGGAAGGAAAGACACACCCCACATAGGCAAGCAGATTAAAGTCTGCTAAATATTTGGGGGGGGGGGGGTGAGGGGGGTGTCACTATGCGTAGAGGCCTCTCTGAATGCCTACGCCCCATCTCCCTCTTGCGTGTCTGTAAAAATGACCCTGAAGAGAGTTCAAGAAATCCTGGTTTATTCTGCTCTGGCAACATGCTTACTTGTTTTGGTGCACATTGAAGGGTCAGCATGGTACAGGGTAGTGAGAGGGAGGGATTCATTGAGGAGCCAAGGGATGTGCTTGTCCCACATGTTTTAATAAATTGCATCCCCTCAGCTGAAGCATTGTTCCTCACCGTGAGGGTGCTGTACCTGATTGCACAGGGCAATACATGGCTTCGTGTAATGGCTGTACAGCCACGTGGGGCTGTGGCATGGTCGCCCACCTCACTGTGTGGGCTGGAGCACGCTGCTGGCTGGTTTCCTGAGAGGGACTGCGGATGGATAGGGCAGGTTCATTAATTACCTTTCTTTGACCACAGGATTGCATTTGCTTCGTAAACGCTGAGAGAATGTAAAGTGGGTCAGCCAGCAGTTTTAAGAATTGCTTCTGAATCCGCTCCTTTCACTTTTATCTTTCTTTCTCAGCCTGAATGAATCTCTAGAGGCTGCTAATTGCAGCATGTTTTCTGTAGTGCTCAAGCAGTGGACAGCACATTTTTAACCTTGCCTTCCACAGAGGTTCCGCGTCACTTGATGGGCGTGTTGAGGAGCAGTTGTGTGTTGCTAAACTCTGTCGTTCAGAGGCCCTTCTGTTTTTAAATATTTGTCAGTGCAGCCTGCTGTCATTTACAGTGAACCTTTATTGAGATCATTAGACAGAAAGTTTAAGATTAATTCCCTTTCAGGGCAAGAGGAGGAGGATAAATAACCAGTCCTGCTCGGTGTTTGTTCTTAATGACTCCAGCACAGTGTGAAAGAGTAAACAGTTTTGACAAAAGATGTAATTGATTGTTTGGGTTTGACTGATCGCTCAAAAATGTAGCGTGTCCTCATTCAGAAGATGCTCTCTGTAAGGTAATGAATGTGATACTGTTAGAAAAGAGGGTGTTGTGCTAAGCAAGGGTGAGGTTTTATGCTGTGGCTCTGGTCGTAACTAGGCTGGTGGCTGCTGGGAGCGCTGGTGCTGCTCCAGCCCTCTCCCTTCCTTTAGTGCCCCTCTCATCCTTGGGGAGCTAGTTCAGAGAATTAAAACAGTGGAAAGCTAGGCTACCAAAAATAAGAAATATTAAAAATTAAATGTTTTCTGCCAGTTTAGATCCCTAAATTGCTGTATTGATTGCCAAGGTCAGATGAACACCAAGGCTGGCATGAGGGGATGGGATCCTGCAGCCACGAGGTCAGGGAGGAGGAAGGTGGGACATGTTCAGTGGCAAATAGTCAGTAGATCTGCAAGCTGAATTCCAGACTCTGGTGGCAGGACACGCTAATGGCAAAGTTAACAGTGGTGTGGTTATCCGTAGGCTTTCTGCATTCTCCAGCTGCTACCTCCAGTTTGTTGGGAATGAAGATGAGAGCTTTAAAGACTGCTTGCATCCTCAGATGCCCTGTGGGCATATTCATTCTGTTCATATCATGTCTAGATCTAACATTGTCTTTTTCTGTCCCCTTTTCTTATGTAAGTTTTTCTAAATGCTTCTCTTTCATCCCCTAATGTGTTACTCATCATGCTGTTTTCTATGCCTCCATTTTACTGTCAGAATCATGGGTGATAAGCACATCAGTGGTATGTTAAGAAATGAAGTAACTTGTTTTTCCACATCTGTGGAAGAGGGCTGCGTATCCACAAAGGGGATGTGCAGCAATGAAAATGAGAAAATACGGGAGGGGTGCATGAAAGGCCAATGAATGAAGAGGCCTGAGAATGCAAGTATTTGCCAATTAAAGTTATGCCATAGAAAGGCATTTTGGGTGCATAAAAAGAACAGAAGAGTCATACAATGCTCACGTATTCAGGATGTCTTTAGGAATGTGGAACTGTTTGAAAAGCTGAAGTCAGGGCCGGCCCATTTATGTTATGGCTTTGTAATGCCTATTGTGATTCTCTTGGGCTTAACTCATCCTTTCCTTCCTCGATTCACAAAATCAAATGTGGTGCACCTGCAAGGGACCACAAGGAAAGACTGAACAATTATCTGAGCAAGTCAATGGTACCCATTAAATGTTTAGGTGATAGGCTGAGAAGGATTTATATCCTTTTGGATATCCTTTGGAGCTATCTAGTTTTTAAGGGACTAAATAATACTTTGTATTATTTTTGCTATGTATTTTGTTTCACAGAATGTTTGTGAAGCAAAGGGAGAAGCACTACTACCATGGTGGTTGAGGGTGGTAAATGATCAGTCATGGGTGAGGAGCAACACACAGAAAGGTGGTCAAGATCTAGGTCCTTGTGGTTGAATCAGGTGTGAAGAGCACCTTTACTGGGTGACCAAAGCCTGACTATGGCTAGACGATAACTACCCTGAATCTCTGCACCCTTCCTGCCTAGGGGGTGCTGCGTCTGTCCCTTGGAAGGCAAAATAAATTACAGGGTTTTCACACAAAAAAAGAATTGCTTAGTATTACAAATAAATTTTCTGGAAAAGGAAGTTGAGGGTACAAACTGCTCTGAGCTTCCTTGCCAGTCAGTGCACGCATGTACATAGTTTTTGTCCTCATTATGGATAGGAATTGAATTCTGTGGCTGAAGAGTATGTTGATGCCTTAGGCAAAGGGTTGTCGAATAGCTGGGAAGAAAGCTTTCCCCCTTATCGGAGGGGCACCAACAGCGCCCTGCTGTTTGTAGGATCAGTGCTAATGCCTGGTTAGCTGCATCGTATCTTAGTACATGTTGCTTTGTACTTCCCAGTGCCTTCTCTTCCTCCTCTTCACTCCTTCTGTTCTTCAGGTTCTAGGCCATGGAAAGTGGTTGGATAAAAAGACCAATATTAGAGAAGGGGTGAGAAGTAGAGTTTGTCTATTTGTGTCCCTTTTCCTTCATTGGTGAGTTCATCCACTTGAGCGTTCCTCACTGCACTGCTGGTATTCTTCCTCTGGATGGTGTTTCCAATTTCTCCTTCTCCTCCTCAGCAAACTGAGACCTAGATTCAGGTCTCAGGTTTTGCTGGTTGGTTGGTTGCGTTTTGTTTGCTTCTTTGTTTTCTTTTTTGTCTTTTTTGTTTCAGAATATGGCAGAGTACCCAAGGCGCAGCTCATTGTGTTGGCTTTTTTCTGAGTAATTTCCAACTGGTCAACCTCCTTTTGAAAAAGTCAGTTCTAGAAGTTTTGGTATGCAATAAATGCTTTGGTAGCATTATTTATAGTCCCTAGTATCAACTTTCTACTCCAGTTTCCGTATGTGAAAGATGTTTTTCTCTGTGGCTGGATTGTGTGGTAATTATATGTTGAACTGGTCAGCCACAGCAACCGTAAATTCCTTTGTCCCAGCCTTTCAAGTGCATCCTGTGTCCTTTGTGGGTGACTTATGTTTTTATTTTTACATGTGTGAAGCTGAAATGAGGTGATACTGGGAGGCTGGTTATTTGAAGTGGAGCCTACTTTATCAATTATTGTGGTTTACTCTCTGGAACTGATCTGGTCTGGTGTTTACTTATCTAGTACTGTTCTTTCAGAAACCTTTGTCAGTAATATCGTTAGTGTATTATTATTGTATAATAATACAATATTATTGTATAATATTGTTAGTGTATTACTTTACCCCCCAGTTACTGACAGAATTTGAGCAACATTGGATTGAGACCAAATCCGTAGAAAATTGCCTTAGAAATGTCTGTAATTGCTGAGAGTTTCCCATTTACAATTACTTTTTGGGATAGATCAGCCAGCTTTTGATCTGTTTTCTTCTCCATTGATTATGTCCACTGATAATATTTAATTGGAATGTCATGTAAAACTAATTCAAATGCCTGACAGTAGTCTAAGTGTATTATTTCTCCAATAGTGTTGCCAGCCATACTTGTAATGATACCAAGCTTTATGGGATAAGACTTCTTTTCCACAATATTGTGTTGATTTCCGTTAGTTATGCTACTATCCCTTAATTCCTTACTGATCACTTTTGTAACAGCTTTTACATTATTTTGCCTGAAATCAATACCAGGTTAGCTGATCTATAAATACGTAGCTCATCCTGCTTGCCCTCTTAAAATATTGGTAGAAAACCAGCTTTTTCAGCTCTCTGCAGCTTCCCCCTGAAGCCTGGGAAACAGGATGGGATTACGGACAAACCCCTATCGCGTCCTGCCACACCCTCCTGACAGCACCGTCTCTGCAGAAGCAGCTTTAGCACATATCCTCGTTCATACACACCTTGCAGACTGACTGTGAGAAGTATATAAATCAGCAGGACAGGTATGGAAAGGAAAATGATAGTATTAAAAAAAAAACACCAATCATTTTACTCTGTCTCTATTAGCAGAATGTCTGTGAAGCAGTGGTCCCAATACGTGTGATGATAATGAGCCATAAGTTCATTAGTGGCATGATGCTCTCAATCTTATAAACCTGATGGCTTCTCAAAAAATGTGTGTGAAGCACTAAAAGATAGGATTGGAGGAAGTCTAGGGGACCCCAGGTAAGAGTGATGGAGCCTTGCCCACTGGCTTCTCAATCGCTGGGGAGCTATTCGCTCCAAGGAGCAAATAACAAAACTGGTATGTGTAAGGTGATACAGTAATGAGCACACTTGCCCATGGGTAAACATATAGTGTTTTCCATGATGAAAAAGGAGAGATCTGGGAATAGAGATGAGAAAATCTCTGGACTTTGATGCCAGTACATTTCTGTATTTGGCTTGAGGAAAACTAACGCAGAATTTGACACATTCTTTTAAGTTGACTGGAAATTTGTCCTCCTTATTTTGAGAGCAGTTCTGAACTGGCCCGTAATTGTCAAAGTGAAAAAAGGAAATCCTGTCGTCTCTGCTATTATGGCTTAAAGCACTTTTTCAATTAAATTATCATTAGGGTTACACCATGAAAGGTATCAACATAATCCGTTTAAGTATATCTTATAAGGCTCTTTACAACCAAGAAAAATCTCCTGTCTTTCAGGTACCAAAGTTACAGGAATTAATCAATCACGGACTCCAGGGGAAAATTCAGCCTTGTTGTAACGCAGTAGCAGGCATTCATTTATATCATGCCTTGGCGTGTATCTTTGTCTACGATAAGTCCTGTGATAATATGAATATAAAATCCTTTGTGAAGCTCTTGCATCGGGGTATTACAGCTAGCACAATAACTACTCTGTACACCAGCGTTCCATGCTATTTTGGTTTCTATTTGATGTCATGTTTTTGCTTCACCTGGGGAGTATTTTTGCCTGGAGGAAACAATTGAGAAAAAAAGAGGCGTATTTGAAAAGCCAGGAATCAAAGGAGTTATTTCACCGTGCTCAGAAGTATTTTTATATTAGGATTTAACTCCCTGATCATAGACGAAAAGTATTTATTGCATGTTATTGAAAACTTTCTCTGAGATGTAACTAATTTTCCTAAGGCCTTTGTGGGACAGTCAACCTTAGCGTGTCTTGTCTGGTAGCCTCAAATATATATGCTTTTATTTTCAGAATTCTTCAGTGTAGTGAGTGCTATAATTGTCTCCATGTTACAGCTGGGGAACTGAGGCAGAGAAAGGCTTAAGTTTAAAAAACATTGCTATTCGCGTTGTGTTTGGAAGGCATTCCCGCTTGTGCAGAGCTTCTCACCAGGAGAGAAGTTGGGAGCTTCATGAGGGTCTGCAAGCAATGGTGAGATTTCCAGCCTTGTGAAGGAACAGACTTTCTCTTTTTCTTTATTGTTTTATTTTTTTCCTTTTGTGTTTCTTTTTCTTTTCCTTGCCCACTCCCCTGTCAATAAGGTAGCACTCCCTGCATGGGGGAAGCATTGCCGAGCACTGTCTGGTGGCACAGGATGGTTCTCCAGCAGTTGACCCAGAATTTCCCGGTAGGGTTGGGGTGGGTTCTGTTGCCATTTTCATTCTGTGCTGTTCCAGACACAGCTAAGTGTCTGGAAACACGTCTAAGTTTCAGGCATTTGCATATGTGAATAGGAGGCAGTTTCAGAGTATTGCTATTTATGTATTTGTTCCTGCTGTGTAAGGTTATCCATCACAAGTGAAGAGATTTTTGATAGACCTTATCTTCATGTACAGTGTAAGGAAGGTACATTTTGGTTCTTCCTGTATCATTTTCAGAGAGACAAACTGCAAACGAAAGCCAAAACAAATCAAAACCTCTATGATTTCCTGATGCAAAATAACATTTCCAGTTCTAGAGAACAAACGTTTAATCAGTGCATCATGCAATCATGGAAGAGGAAAGCTAGCATTTTTATCTTAGAAAATACATATTGCTGGTTGTGACCTAGAGCTAGGACAATGCTGCTAGTCCTATGGGAAAAAAAAAAAAGAAGAAGCCAACAAATTTTCAGTTGCTGGAGTACAGCACCCCTGTGCAGTGCAAGAGCAGGTTTTGCTTTAAAACAAGCTGTATTTTGAGTAAATGTTTAAAACCACTAAGTCCTAACTTTAAAGATTTTAAATTTAACATCTGCCAAATGATGGCGTGTAGATTGTCTTCAAGAAGTAGGAAATATTCTTTAACGTTATCAAAGAATCTACATTTCCAGAGTTGCTGTTATGGCATGGTCCATCTTCAGAAGGAACTGCAGCTCCCTCTTTTACTATTAGTGTGATCTCTTGGCATCTCTTCCTTCACTGCCCCAAACTCCGTAGCGCCTTCTGTCCAGCCATCCACACCTTTCTCATAATGTCTCTTGAATTTGTGTCTTCCTCATTCTTTTAAATGATGTCAAGACCCTCTTGGTTTGCATATTTACCTGGAGAAGTACTAAGCGAAGGTGCATGTGTAAGCAGGAGTCAGCCGGTGCTGGTGAGCATCCTCAATGCTGCGTGTGTGGAGCTCTGCCGTCACTCCCATCGAAGCTGATGATGGAGACAAGCAGGATGCTGTCAGCATTCGGCATGTTCCTCGTTCAAAATTCAGCCGTGTATTTAGCTCTCAGAAGCACCCTGGTCTTTTGTGAAATCATGTAATCTTAATTTTGAGCCTATCACTGATCGTTCCTTCTGTTTGATGTGAGCAAGTCTCTTGAGATGGCTGGCATCCTGGTGTGAAGAGATGGAAGTGAGAGATCTGCTAAATCTGCTGTTGCTTAGAGTCTTTGCCTTTGATACTGTCTCCAGAGACTGCACTGATCTCTTCAGTCAACAGTCTACATCCTCTCTGTGGTTTTGATGGGAGATTCCTTTAAGGCATTTTGTACTGACAAGGTTATTTCTTCTGTGCACGTGCAGTAGAATTTTGTAGAAACCTTCAAAGAAAGGATTTGGTTTTTTTTCACGTTTGAACCAAGTTCACAGTTGCTTAGGTTCTTTGTAAAATTACCAAGAAATAAATTATATAAGTGGCTTAATTAACAGTAAGTTAAGATGAAAGATGCCTGTTGTATTTCTCTTACAGTTACACCATTTTTTTTCATACATATCTATGTATGTTGAAAGGTAACAGCTAGTAGAACTGCATATTTTTTGCTGAACACAACCCCTAGTGAGCACTGGCATTAGGCATTTCATTCGTATATTAAAAGAAGAACCAGCATGTTGCACAGAATTGCTGTCGCTGCAGACTTCTGCCTTTGCTTATGCATGAGGTCATGGGTGTTGAAAACTCCAATAAAGCTTTTTATGTTTCCCCCAACAATTTTAAAATTCTACTTTGTTGCAGGCCTGGGAAAATGCTGTTGTTGGGTTTTTTTCTCCTTTTTGACAGAAAGGTTTTCTTTATCAAAAAAGACAAGACAAATTGAAGACATGAGAATTTTTTATTGACTGTTTTTCAGCTAGTATCCTAATGAGAAAGGCTTGCAGCATCTTGGTCATGTGTAGGTAATTTTGCTTTTCTTTTAAAGGAAAATCTCAAGTGTTTTTGCCAGAAGTAAAACTCTGGTTTATGCTTTTGTCAACATTTTTTTTCTGGGATTTGGTTTGAGACCCAGTGGGGGTGACTGCTCTGAAGAACAACTTTGTTGATTTTCTCTTGTAAAATATTCTATTAGATACTTTAAAAATATATATATACACACACACACACACTGAAGAGGTTAATGTTACTTCTGCTGAATTTCCTTAATTTGAAAGTTGTTCTCTGTGCTATACATACATGCAGCATGTGGCCAGGCAGGGCTGTAGGTTCAGCTGTAGGCACAAAGGGGAAGCGTGTAACCCAGTGTTAAATTTGCTCTCTGCTGATGAATTGCATTTCAGGGTCTGCAGCTATGGGTAACTCCATGACAAAGCCAGGTTTCCACAGGGAAGATGCTGAGAAGTTTGAGTGGGAACAGAAACTACAGTAGGCTGCAGCGACACAGTCACCCCTTCCTTGTTACAGGAATTATATCTGAAGTATGGTGCACAGATTCCCAGTCGCTGTAGTTATTAAGTATTCAAAATGGAATTAGGGATATCATGGAAGTGCAGACGGGTCCCTCTAATGATAGTATGGCTGTCAGGAGCATGCCAGTAAGATCTGGAGAGAAATTGCAGTCTAGGCTATTTAGATCTGTAATACGCCCTTATTCCAGTGCCATTATAAAGACTTGTGTTAACTGAGCAAATCTCTTTTGAAGTTGTTTGATTTCCCCCATTAAGTGCAAGACCCAATAATGACTATTCTAATGTGCTAATTAAATTTATTTATTGATCTAACTTTTATTTAGAGAAGACAGTCCAAACAAGAAGCTGGGGCATGTATTGCAGAGGCATGTGGCAGAGCATGGCCACGGCTTGGTATGTCAACGGTAGTGGGGAAGGTACTCTGCCTGGGGTTTCGTTTCAGAGTAGTAATGCAGGCAAGTACATTAATCTCCTTAACTATTCAGAAATGAAAGATCGGGTACAATAACTTATTACTTATTGCTCTTCCAACGTGTCTGTTCCATAAGATTTGCCATTAAAATTAAAATATAGACGCTGTAACAGCTAGTTTTAGAGAGTCTATGGCTTTGCTGTTCAGTGCTGGAACATTTTTCACCGTCAATTCCAGCAGGTCTCCTGCCATGCCAGTGTCTCCCACTCATGGGGCGGTGGACAGTTTACACCGAAACGATGTCTGTGGTTATTTAGAAGGACCCAAGGGTAGGGCTCAGCACCAGGCAGTTGGGTAAGGTGCAGTATGGTGCTGGTGAGCCACTGACAGCCGAAAAAGGCAGCAAGCACAGTTCATTCTTGCTGTACAGTACCTCTGCTGAAACAAATGGGAGCAGTTGTTTCAGTGCATAAATAAATTTCTACATTTCCCATTTCTTTTTTTTTTTTTGTTTCCAGTAACAACTGACATGATTTTTTTGTGATCTTGCAGAGGGATTCCCAAGCCCACTCCTTTGTGCAGCAGTGAAACCAGAATTAGGTGCCTAGGCATTTTAAAAGCTACCCATGCCTCCAGAAGCTTTTGTGCATAATAAACTTTTACCAGGAGGGGGACAAAAATGACTATTCATTGTGTGGCATAACTTCATTTTCATGTTTATTACAGCTTTAGCGCTAATCTTTCATTATGTACTTAAGCAAAATTATCCTTAAGGTTCTTGGAAACAAATCAAGAAACTAAAGGTGGACCCTGTAACAGACATCTCTGGCCATGCTAAGCTGTAACGTAACTTTTCTGACTATTGATTGATTTATTTCACTGCACACGAATGTGCCAAATCCTATCAAGGCACCCTGCTCGAAACGCCATATGAACCCACGGCCCCTGCTCTTAGGGTTCAACATTTAATCGGAGGAGGCAGACAAACAGGAAGAGCAGAGGTAATGGAGAAGGGAAGTGCGGGGATTAGGTTTCCCTGCCCAGGGTAACGGGTGGAATTTGTGGCAGAGCTTGAAACTAAACCCAGGCATCCCAAGCACTGCTCTGTGGACACCAGCCCCATGCAGGACGTGGCATCACCCCGTATCTTGGGTGGGATGGGACTCTGGGAGGGCTTTGCATGGGTGCCCTGCTGGAAGCAGGGCCAGCTCTGAGATCAGCCCAAGTCACTCCCAGCTTTTTCCAGCCCAGCACTGAACAGGGGTGAGGTTTGTATGGCTGCTGTGGGGGGACCTACTCCACTGCCTGCCTGGCATCCTGCTGAAAAATTCTTCCCCTGCGTTCAGCCAGAGCATCTCTTCTTGCCACCTCTCCCTCCTCTAATCCTGGAAAGGATAATAAAATTTACCGATTATTTCATGGGCTGCCAACAGAGGTTGGCCAAAATCAGGCCTGCAGTCTGGTGGCCAAAAACACCTTCACCAGATGTTTGAAAAACAAAACATTACAGGGGATTTCAAAGAGCTCTCTTGTTTTCCAGGGAAGGCTCTTCCCAATTTTCTTTTGCAGTTAATGGGTGGAGGAAGGATCCTTTTTTCCCGTCAGGCCACTGTTATGTTTCCTCTGAAGTACCAATTCTTTACCAAATTTACAAAAACTTATTCAGTTTTGTGTAACGTGCCATTCACCTGTTGGTGGTTATGT
Organism: Phalacrocorax aristotelis; assembly: GCF_949628215.1. NCBI lineage: Eukaryota > Metazoa > Chordata > Aves > Suliformes > Phalacrocoracidae > Phalacrocorax > Phalacrocorax aristotelis. The sequence continues at coordinate 43,074,375 of NC_134277.1, forward strand.
TATGCTGGCATTAAGCAGACTAGGTATTAATATAACTGAGGTTTATACATACCTCTAGTTTTATATATGGATCTCTCTATCATTCTGCTTCTTGAGCTGCTCTTTTATTCCAAATGGCTTTGAAATTCAGTCTATCTTTAATTACAACATACGTATAAAACCAGGATTAAGGGTGAAGAGTTCCATTGTTCTCTTGGCTTTTTTGTTTTTTAATGGGATTTGTGGGTAGTCAGCAGTGTTCAGGATTTTCTGTCTGATGTTTCCCTTCTTTTGGTATATAATAACTTGTCTATCAGATAAAAAGCTTTAAAATTTTATATTTTTTTTTTTAGCTGTCTGTTGAAGGTATATGCCCAGAGGGGTCGGGTTATGTGGAGGTTGCATGTCATCTTTGCTCTCTGCACAGTGAGGTTTTTCTCAGCCAGGAGAAAAGCTGGCATTTAACCCTCAGACCACGAGTTTTCTTGGCATTTGGGCAAGCGTGCGTCTGACACTGTCAGGGTTGCACTTGTATCATCAGTCAGTGCAGCAGAATTAAAAAAACACCTTACTTAGCCAATGCAGCAAAGGTAACAAGGTGGCATGCAGCCTGGCCTTGTATTTGTTTCACCTGTGAAACTGTTCACCATTTAAATTTAGCTGTGAATAATCTGGCAAGGATGTTGGAAAAAAAAAGAGAGCAGCTGAAGACCTCTCCATTACCTGAAATCAAATATTTCACCTCTCCATCACACTCTTGCTCTGGGAACAGGAGGTGACTATCCCCGAGCCTCTCCAAGAGCTGAGCTGGTGGGAGTGCTGCGACGGCTGACTCAGCCCACGGGATCAATGGGAGCCTTTCCAGACCTTACTGGGGTTTGGGCAAGGTCAGTACTGCTGCATTTGGGTTAGGTGTAGTGCAAGGTCCTGTGTGCAAGATGGGCTCAACCCAAGGTTTTGTTTCCACGTGAACTTGTTTCTCCCGACCTCTGGCCTGAGAAAAGATGAGACTAGTGCTGGCTCAAGGTGTCTCAGCTGTACAGAAATGGGATGGATCAGAGCCACGGAGTCTTGTCTTCTCTCAACCCTTTGCCCTGACTCGAGCACAGGGACTCTCCTGTTCCCCATCTTTTCCTTCCTCGCATGCCAGTGCTGCGTTCCCACTGAGAAACGCCGTTGCCGCCCTCCTGCCTTGCCCTGGCACAGCAGAAATACCCCTGGGCCATTGCATGGCCAAGGAGGGCGGGGAGGGATGCTGGGTGATCCTTAACTCCCCAGTGTGTTTGCTGCTCACCCTCTCCTTCAGTATCATTAGCAGTGCTGCTCGGTCACAGCATCTCACCAGTGCACCCACAGTGTTTCACTGCATCCGAGGCTGGAGTAAGGAGAGTTCGTAGGTATGAGTTGCATCCACACTTTTGCAGTGTTTTGCTTCATTTTCCTTCACCCCCTGTGATCTCCAGTGAAAAAAGTGTAATGAGATAGCTGTTGTTAAGCACCTGCTTCCTTTGAAAAATAGTACACAAACAACCTAATTCAAGAATGGGCACAGATGGAGTTGGCCAAGAAGAAAATCACCACCGCATCTAAGGCTGTGTGGGCCAGGTCTTTCTCAAAGGGATGAACGGGAGTCTGCTTCCAAATCTGGGTCTCCTGTGTGTGCCCATGTTTTTTTGCTTTCTGATTAGGAAGCATTGAGTAAATCAGATAGTGCTACGTTTAATGTTTTCACTGCGAGCCTGCCATTTGTTGACACAGCATTGGCATGATGAGCAGCTGCAGGTCAAATTTGTTGCTGGGCTCCCTTAAGTCTGCAGCTGCTAAAAATAAACATTTTGTGCAGGTGGAGGCTTTGGCTGGGCTTGTGGTTTGGCTTAACTTGCAAAGTTTGGGATCTTTTCTGAGGTATGTAGATCACATTCGAAATACTTGGCAAGGCAAGTCAGTGCCTGAACATAAAGGAATCCCACCTGAGGAGCTGGAGCAGCTCTGACGGGTGTTTTGGCATGGCATCGACTGCCTGAACTCAACAGTGTCTTCCATATTGCTGTGTTTTCCAAGGTTTCAGTCATCCTGATGAAACATTGGCTTCTTCTAAGAAATTTCTGTTGGGACTGTACCTGGTCAGTCTGATTGATTGATTGACGTTCAGTCTATGGAGACATTTACCCTGTACTCACCGCCCTGGTGTTAGGGCAGCTGGCCATTGCGATGATATCGATACCAGAAAAGTCATTCACTGCAGCAAATGTTTCAGTGAATCAGAGAAACCTAACAGCTGGAGGCAGAAGTTGGAGGTGGAAGGACCATCCAGGCCATCTCCCAGGAGCAGGAGGTTCAGGGAAAAATAGCACTGCAGATCAGAAAATAATCCGAGTCAAGCCAAGAGGGGAGAACAGATGGGGCCCAGACCACCTAACTTTTATCTATGTTTTAGGTTCTAGTGGTGCAGCCCTTGTAAAATAAGCACTCGAGTCCCCTGTGCTGGAAAGAAAAAGGTGCTTTTGAAAGTTTGCAAATGGAATTGCCATTAGGCAACTAATGTTTAAGCAGGAGTTAAAGGATAATACTTGTGTGTATTATTCCCATGCAAGAGAGTCGGTCTAAATTAGGTGGATTGGATCTCACTTGCTGTTATCTGATGGGGAGATGATCCATGAGCTTGTGGAGACCAGAAACAGAAAGATGAAAAATGGTTTGCCTTGTTCCCACTGCACTCCACCGCTGAGCCAACAGCTCCTCATCCAGAGACACCTTTGCATATTGCAGTCCCGCGTCCCTCGGGAGTTGGTCCGGGCCTCGGTGCTTATACCGCGCTTTCATATATTTCAGAGCGCGTCAGAGCAGGTTCACACCATTTCAATAAAAGTGTGCTGGTTCAATATCCAAGATAAGCCTCTCGCTTACAGCGACGGCAGCCAGTATAGATAAGGGGTGATTGAAAAAGTTCCTGCGATTTCATATACTTTTAAAGAAATAGAGGCATGTAGAAACTTCAGCATCCTTCCAGTATTGGGAATCTAACATACTCAATTACAATTAAAAAAAAAATAAAATCAAAGAAATCCCATTTTATCTCGTCACTATAAAATAAAATTAAAGAGCCATTCACCTTTAAAAAGCAGGCTTAAAGAAACTGGCTTCTAGGAATGTGGATTTGATTCATTTGTATTTGTGAAATAGGACATTCAGTGTGAGATTTAATAGCCGGTTAAAAATAAGAAAAAAAATATTGTTATAAATACTTATTATTTTATTTCCTTCTGTTATGGCTTTGTTCAGGGAGCTTTCTCTCCTCGCTACCTGACTGCACACTGAATTTCATTGTTCACTAATGCAGGCCAGCTGTTCCAGCTGTTAAATATTCGAGCAAATACTGGGTGTTTTTCTTAACAATTCATTTGTATTTAGTTACCTTCTTCCAGTGCAGATTAGCTACTGAATAACCAGGAGTTGGAATAAGAGCTTGTAATTTTAGATGCTTCCATATGTACTTGGCTTAACACATTATTTTTCCTCAAAGACTGTAGTCATAGGTATTTTATATGAATATTTTTCTAAAGTCTTAACATCTAGATACTTTTTAGATTTTTAATACTCATCCATACTTTTAGCTAGTATCTAATTGATACCACTTGCTTTCTGTTTTTCTATTGTTTGAACAGACTTTGCTAGAATAGTATAGCTTATTAATTTAGGGAAATGTTGGAATACTGATGGATTTAAATTTTGTATAGGAAATTATGTGAATAGTGTGTTTAAAGCCTGAGGATTGAAATTGTTTGGCTTTTTGTTTAAAGTTAACATTACATGCTCTCCTGAAGTTGTAGAAGGGTTAGTGTTTGTTTGGTTTACTCCTTTATTAGTAGTACAAAATATTTTATTGAGCAATTCTGATTTTTCTTTAACAGTTTTGAAGAGAGGTACTTTTCTATAGTACAATCATAGACAATGTGTTCTTTCTGTGGCTGTTTCGCTGTCTTTGAGTGATAGTATTTCCTTGGCTAGCACTACGAGCTGCCTCACTTCAAGCCAAACCAGGCGGCCCAGAGAGCCGTATGGGACTGTGCGGCAGGAACGCCTTTCTGTAAATCCTGAGTCTGAAACCTCTGACCGGGTTTTAACCAAATTGCATTTGCTACTGCGTTGTCCGGTGTATATATCTATATGTGCAAACTAGTTCTCCAGGCAGCATAGTGGTGTTAAGATTGATTGCAAACTGCAAAGGGTTGATTTGCTGAAAGTTTCAGTTTTGGTTGAAGCAAAATTACTTGGCAATTTGGGTCATATTTAGAGAAATCTTTCACTTGGAGAAAGGCAAAAGAGCTTGTTTTTTCTGAGGTAGGAAGATTATTTTCCTCTGCAGATTAAAATCGAATGTTAGGAGGGAAGGCTGCACCCCTTGAGAAGGAGGTATATTTCACAGTTATATTGGAGGGCTGGTAGGGAAGGCACCAAAGCTTGCCGTTTTCTCCTGCATTCCCTGCTACTTTGATTGCAGTAGTAACCTGGCATGTCATAGGCCTAAGTTTAAATAGGGGATTTTAGCAGATGTTTTCTGGCAGAGTTCTCTAGGTATATGGTATTTCCATTTGTGCTTAACTCCTACTGAAGTTGTGTTAAACTTTTAAATATTCATTGGCTAAAAAGCATAGGAATTGGTATGGAGCCAAAGAAGTCTGTGCTTATTGACACAGAGATGGGATATTTGACTTACCCACAGAAATTAAAAGACAACTTATTTTTTTAATAATTTTTTTCAAAAATTATTTTTTACAAATTTCCTGTTGTTTTAGGTCTGCCTGCTAAAGGTAGTCCTTGTAGAGGTCCTTTCCTATGGTGATCTTTGTGTATGTTCATCTTTGTAGGTGAGCTACACTGTACAAGATGAAATTTAATATTTTGATATAACTGTGCCTTTTGATGTTCTCTCTAATACTGTGCATTCAAAAAGATCCGTATCTGTAGTGACTGCAGAAGACATGTCACTACTGAGAAAAGGCAACAGGGCTGTAGTCCCTGAGAAAGTCAATTTTAATATGGTATGTGGTGCGAAGTCCTATAGCGATGCAATGGAAATGCCTGTCAGCTCCAACGATGTGGTGCACAAAGTGTGCTTTTACTCCAGCCCTGTAAGAGGTTGGTGTCCTGGTTCTCCTTATGGTCTCCGCAAGTAGGACATCAGAGTTTGTACCACTGCCCCGCATCTCCTCCTTCTCATCCTCCTGTCCTTGTTGCCACCACCAGCTATTTTTACACAGCAGATGGATTATTAGGGGAAATCCTGCGCCTATTGCCCAGCACACCTTATGGCTGGTGGTGTGGAAGTTTGCTCAAGGGAAGAATTGCTTCTCGTTTGCTTCTGCAGTAGTTGGGGTTTAGGGAAGAAAGGGCTTTAAGAGAATTGTCTTTTTCGAGACTGTTTTGAATCGGAGATAGTGCAAAATATCCATCAGTGAGATTTACATTACTTGTACAGCAAGGCTATAGAACTATCGTCAGTCTTGAGCCTTGTCTCACATCAATAGAGAGAAGAGGAAAACATTTACTTGGTATAGTTCCTAGCACAATTACCTAAATAATAGACTTCATACATTCAGAAGAAAGAAAAAGCAAATACTTTCTGCACTTCCTGTGACAGGGTGGTGTGGGAAACATATTGCAATGTGAGAGTGTAGGAAGGGCCGTGCCAGCTCAGGCCAAGGGTCCGTCTAGCCCTGCAAATTTGTCTTCCAGTCTGAGTGCAAGCAGGCACCTAGGAGAGAACAGGAAAAAGAGGAATATGTTTGTCTGGGATCCGAATTTAAGTCCTGGAAAATTATCACTGACATTAAACATGAGGGAGGGTTTTAGATGCTCAGAGAAGTCCCTCTTGGAACCGGAAGGTATGGGGTGCAGGGTGAGTGTCTACCCTGCGTTCACTCTTCTCAGGATCTTGCTAAAGTCATTGGCCCGAATAGTTGCAATAGCATTTTTTTTAAAAAACCAAAAATCCCCATTGATGCCTAGCAAAATGTTTTTACAGCACTGTTGACAGTCATGCTGGAAACGCTAATGTAAACTGCTCCCTGCTTTCAGAAGCCATTTTGTTCACCATGCTGATTAAATTTGCTTGGAGCAGGTTTAATTAAGGTGGTGTTGAAAACCGTCACTTGAGCCAGGGACTTGAGTATGCTGGGGTGCCTCCGTGCTAATAGCAATAGTTCAGCGGAATTAAAATGAGGGCTTTGCCTGGTTTCTTATTTAGCTCACTTGTTGAGGGAGGATTCCTAGGGCCTCAATATTTATGGGCCAATTTGTATTATTGGTGCCGACCCTGGCAGATTTCAAAGTGTTTTGATTTACTTCGTAACAGGCATGGCTTGGTCGTTTAAGGTAGGTATATAAATGGAGAGGAAGACACTGAATAAATAGAACAACAGTGAAAAGAAGGATTTCATGGTAGTTTTTGTATCATAATAGAAAATATTCGAAAAGTTTCCAGTGCAGATGAGCCATTTCCAGATGTGAATAAATATTTCTGCATTCCAGAGAAGTAGGGCTGTGGGTTGACCCCTGGCTCTGTGAACAGGCTGAATCAGCACCGCAGATCCCCAAAGCTTGTGCTTTCTGAATAATGTCCAACCCAACGATACTACTGGGTAAGCTTCCACCTTCCCTTTTGCCCAGTTTAATCTTTATGAATTACCTGAAAAATAGAATAATTTAAAATACCAAAATATTTTTTTCAGAGTAGAGTCTGGAAGGCCATTTCTATCTGTGCTGTTAAATCCATTAAGGTTGTTAGAGCTGTGACAGCTGGAAAGCAGAATATAGCCTTGTGCATGCTCTCAAATGGCAAAGGAGTTTGGAAATTTAGACATTTGAATTCCTCCATATCGGAAGGTATCAGGCAGTCATGTATTTTTAAGTCAGGTGTGCATATGCAGGCACAATGGATCGCTATGGGCAGAAAGTGCATCTCCATAAGAGGGCTGTTGGAGGTAAAAATGGGGGTGGGCTGCAGGTCTTCACACTTCAGATCTTTCTGATGTGCTTGCATGCTGTCTGTAGAAGAGGGGGAGGATAAGTATAACCAGGAGGTGATGGGTTGGCTGAGGGATCCCTTCCCCAAGCTGGGTTACCAGTCCTTGCTGGTTGCAGCCACTGGTACTGCAGGGCTCCTCCTGTGAGCCAGTTCAGGTTCCTCACCCCCTGGAGAACAGCCGCTGGTTTCATGGGCTGAATGAGTGGGGTCAGCCCACAGAGATGTCCCGGGTGCATCAGAACAAGACATATTGTAAGCAGGACCGTGTATAGTGAGGTGACGGTCTGGTGGGTGGAAAATGATAAGAGCATCTTGCCCTGTTCCCCAAACTGCACCCATAAAGTACTTTGTTCAGTTGGTTTGTTTTTACAAAGTGTATGACATGTTCAGAGTAAGCAACTTCCTTGTGCAACTAGTTTGATGGGAAGATTGCATGTACCCCTCTGTGACTGCGGGTGACAAACCTGGGCTTGGTTCTGATTTTGCTGTGGAACCTTACCCACTATACAAGCAGTTGTTGGGCAGACTTTGCTGAAGGTTATAGTGTGCATATGTAGTTGCTAATTCAATAATGCAGGAAGTATGTGTTCAGCTTTGAGCAGTTAGTGCTGAAACATAGAACAGCTGAAGAATGCCAAGTTACTGACCAGTTACCATGCAAACAAAAACATGTTATGAAATATAAAGCTGACATCTCATTGGAACAGAGGCAGGCTGTGTTAGCAACATTACTGGAAACTTGGAGATGTATATTTAATTTCTTTGTTCATGCCTGTATTGCACGGAAACGACCTGGAACCACAAGCATCGCAAAAGTGACTGTGAGAAGTTGACAATCCCAGTGCAAAAGCTTTGGTGCCCAAACAAGTGGGGATGCAAAAAGCTAAGTCAGAAATCAGAGCTGTAGTTCTTGACCTTACAAGACAACTTTGGCTAATGTTAGAAGTAAGTGCTCTCTTGTGGGCTCAGTGTCAGGCCTGGAAAGTAGGAGTCCTGTTCCATTTTTAATGGACTTTGTAGGGTCTGAAGTCATCCAGCCTGGAATATAGATTATTCTTTCTCCATATACCTTGCTTTCCTTTAAGTTAAAATGGAGATTTCACTTCTTAGGTGTTCTGTTTGAGGCTAACGTAATCATTCTGTTTGATATCAACCAATGAAAGACAAAATGGAAGGCAAAATAATACCATATTCTGAGTTACCATCCCGTTATCTGATGCAAGTTGAATTCTGCCAGGAACAATAGATTTGTACTTGGTAATCTCTGTTTTGCCACTAATAAAAATATTTTGCTCTGAAAAGTCAGAGAGATCCAATCGCTCGTAAGAGGTCCTGCCTCTCCAACAAGCTGAGTTTCGTTCTGCCTGAAAACCTGTTCTCCCCTTCTACCTTTTTTCTTTCTAATGCCCTGCTCTCCCTGTCATTGCAAGGAAATGACCCTCCGTTTCATGCAGCTCACATTCTTGAATTCACTGCCTGACTGATTAGCCAAGGACGCGCTCTGCCAAAGTACTGGTCGTGAAGCTCTCTTGCCAGACAGCTTGCTCAAAAACACTTCAGAAGAAAGAGGAGAGGGGGAAGAAACCCACTTGCCAGTTTAAGGACAAAGCTTGTTTACTATTAAAACTTCTACAGTCAGCAAAAGCAATACTGACTGCAAAACTGAATTTGCATTTATAGTACAAATATGAAAAATGAACTCTACCACGAGCATGTTCTTAAAGAGATTATAAATCCACTCTCTTGACTGGTATGCAGTGCAGTGTTTTGATTGTTATATCTAGATAATGTTGCACCCAAAAGTATGGCGTATGGCGGACTTGGAAAGACACCGATAGAAAGATTTTGCAGTCAAAGTAATTTTACAGCGGAAAAGTCTGTAATGAGAGCAAGCCCGCTAGTACCCAAATGCTGTGTTGTTTTATTGGATATCTGTAAAGTTTGGCATGTGGTGGGTTAATAATTAGATACTCTTTGTGTATAGTTCAAGTGAAGGCCACCAGCTATGACTTCACTTTGGCTGGGGTTTCCCTGTAATCCATTTAGCAAATTAAAGAGATTACTTTGATTGGTGCCATTATCTCCTATTCTCTTGCGGTTGAACCACTTAACCTGTGCTTAATTGAAAGAGATAGAGAGGGTACAGTAACAAATACAATCAAATGAAAGGGGCAATAGGATCTGTAGGCCAAACAAATGATCAGCACTAGGCTAACAATAGCAGATTAGAGGTGAGATCAATTAATTAGAAGCTATTGTAGGCGTTGGGTGGCTGCCAAGCTTTCTAATAGCCTAAGTCATCATGCCGTTCTGTTTAGGAGGATTTTAATGACTGGGAGTTGATGTGGTTATTTCAATAATTACCTATTTTAATAATTACTTCATTAGAATATAAAATGTATTATTCTGCAGGCTCTGTGGGAAAGACAGTTTTATTAACAGTGCACCTGGATCCAGGGGAGCATATGTACTGGCATGGGTCAAGCCCTGCCACCTCCCCAGGCTGCAGCTGCCGGCGTAAAGGTCAGCGACCGCCTTGGGGACCTCCAGCCTTGCACCAAGAAGCGCACAGCCTGTCTGCCTGGGTGTATTTTCAGAAGTGCTGCCTGCAGGCCTTTGGCTGATGGGGGCTTTGAGTAACAGGTTGCGAGCTTTTGTCGCCTGTGGTGCTGTTGGGGTGCTCAGGTGTGTTCCTGTCCCTGCTCAGCACCCGAGGCTTCGGGTCATGGTGCTGGGCACTCCTGGTGAGCCCAGGCTGCACTCCTTCCCATGGCTGCAGGAGCAGACATAGCGGCTGGTAGGAGCTAGGAGGGCAGCAGGCAGAAACATCGTCTGTCTGTTGGGAGATGAGATGTTTCCCTGGCTGGTGCAGGAGAATTTGGTGTGTCCAGTTGGAAAGACTGGAGCGCTCTGGTCTAACCTTCATCTCGCCTACTGAGATGCATGGGGTGTGTGCAATTGATCAAAGCTGTCAAAGAACTAGCATTGATATCCTTGAATGTTATGACTTATTAGTGCTTGCGCGCATACTGGCATAGGGCAGTTGGTATGTAGGAAGCTTTTCATTTGTAGTAGGAAATAATTTTTTTAATTGACTTTCTAGGAGTCACTGATTTCGCTTTCAAAGGCACTTGAGGCTGTAAGTTCGAAAAGTTTTCAAGGGGCAAGGAAATTACTGTAAGATCTTCAAAAACGGCATGACTGCTAAATACTTTTAAATACATGTATGTGGTAGATATGGTTGCAGGTAGATTTACATGTTGCCATGTGGTTTACTTAAAAATATTTTTTTTTTTGGCCATGTGCTGCAGGATGCAAACGTTGCATCTGGAGGTGTGGAATCTCCCAAGGCGGTAATGTTCAGATGTGCAGAGCAGAATTTGTCTAAAAGTTAATGTTTAAAACACATCAGCTTTACACCAAACCTGTTTTATTCCATTTTGGGGCAGGGATTGGAAAGGGAGAGTATTTTCCAAGGCATTGAAGTGACTTAGGAGCAAAATTTCAGTAAACATTTTTACAGACTTTTTCAGGCTGGCATAAATAGTGATTTTATCTGGATGGGAATTGTGCAGAGAAACTGAAATAAACGTGCAGTTTTATTGTAGCTTTAATTCTTGTTGTTGATGTTTCTGCAAAATGGCAAATTGGGTTCTTGTTTTGCGTGTGTGCATGAATAGGGTTTGCTGTGAACTGGGATGCCGGATTCCCGGGAGATTAGCATGCGAGGAAAACCTGTAATAGAATAATAGCAAGTGCTGCTCTGAATTTGGACAACGCCGAGCGGCAGATGTACACAGAGATAAAGAAGAGAGCATAGTCTCCAGGAAATATGAGTTCTGGTCATATCATTACCCTGTGATAATGAAGAAAATTAGAGCGCGTGGTATTTTGGTAGTGCTTGGCGAGGCTTCACGCTCGGGTTTGTGAGTAAGCACTCAAACGTCTGGGTGTTTTCCAAACTATACAACCCTTTTGGAACGCTGAATCATTAATCTCCAGATGTGCGAGAGGATATCATGGAAATAGCCATCCTGTGCCATTTTCCATCTCTGATCTTGATCAGAAACATGTAAAATGCACATGCTTATGATAAAGCAAAATAGTTATTTAGTGTAGCTGAATTTATTATAAACTCAGGACAGATCAGTTTCATCTGAAAAGTGGGTGAAGTCATGCTGTTTAATCCGAACTGCTTGCTCCATCCTTCTAAGGGAAGAACCTAGTCGGTAAAGAACTTGCTATCACTGGAAGGCCTTGGCTTGGCAGAGACGCAAGAATGGCTGACTTGATGCGCAAAACAGATGTACTGAAAGTAATAAGCAATCAAACCCATTCTTAAATCTTTGTGGTACTGAAGTTTTCTTCTACATTTGGCACTGGCCATACTAATTTTTGCAGTACAAGTCCGCTCAGGTTTTAATACAGATATTTTTCATAACTAACATCTAGGTTTGTAAGCTAATACCTCTGAAAACACACATGCTGTATGAATGACTAATTTTGAAGAACAGGATCTAAACCCCTTAACTTGGATGAGGCAATTTCTTTTAAATGAGTAGTAGGTTGAACTGGCATCAGAGCTAAATATCCTCTTACTCCGAGGGATAGTAACCCCTCAGGGCAGGATTCAGGTCATTAGTGGGTCAGTTTAGGAAAGCATATACTATTGCTGCCTCCATCCGTCCTGGTCTGAAGATAAACATAGGACTCCAGTTTCCATTGTTACCAGACCAGGAACCTCCACAGGCCATAACAGCAGCTTAACAATTGTAAAAATACATTTGTGAGTTTAAAAGCCTAGAGGTTTTATCAGTGATGGAAAATGTAATGTCTTTGGTGGGTTAACAAAGGAATGCATAAATTGAATCCTTTGTGCACCATCAGAATTTTACATGAAAATATCTACTTACGTACTTTAAGAGAAGTGTATGTATGAAAAACAAATAAAGCACAGCGGGCTGGTATGTTTAAGATTTATCTGCATGCATTTAAGATGGTGACAGTCTAAGGTTACTCACTAAAAGGACAAGTAATCTGGCCATACCAACTGTATGCCAATAAACGTGTTGTATAACACTATTCTATGTTCATTTATATGCCCTATGGGTTATAGGAAAGCTATTTAAGAATATTTTTGGAGGGTTTTAAGTTTTATTGTAACTTTTCTTTTTCAAGATCCTCCTTCTGCAAAGTCAGGAGGTATGCTTATTAAACAGCAAAACACCTTTGGAAATGACCTAAGAACTTTTCTCTCGCAAGGGTTGTTGTTAAAACTTGCACTGAGCCCTTGGTGCTCGCTTGGGGAGCTGAAGTCAGCTGTTAAATTTTCAGGGCAGCGAAGAATCTAGGTTTCCCAAAGTTGGCCCTTTCTGCGTAGAGCAGAGAGAAGATGGCCTCTCTCCCCACCCTCACTGCTTCTTTTATGGAATACAATGCGCAGCTGTTGAAAGGGCCTTAACTGCATTGAAACTGAAAAGGACCCAAAATTACCAGGCAAAAGGGATGGGATGTGTACAGTAAACTCATTTACTATATGATGCAGCAAATTTCCACATGGATATTAACCACCCTGGTGTGTTTGCCTACATACATACTGTGTGTATGTATATTGATGACCAAAATCTGAGATGCTACATCCTGTAGAATGACAGAAGGTAGGTTCTGTATCTTTTTATATACTTGAGGGATCTGCATTAAGTGTTATTTGTCTGCACTACTTAGGATCTTTCTGTTACTGGACATATCCTCAAGGATTTAGAGACTGGTGGTGTCAGACCTCGTGTGGCACCACATGCAGCTCTTCCATATGATGTGGGTGTGCATGCACGTGCACAGGGATGTTGCCTAGATCATGTTTTTAATAGTAGCATTTCTGCCTGATTTTTTTTCCTCCCCACTGACCTCTCCAGTCAAAAAGGTGTGTGTTGGAGAGGCAGAAATTGAGGGTGGTTTTTTTTACAAAATCTGTTAGTAATCTGGGTTGAAATCCTACCTCGTGGACATCAGTGACAAGAATCCTATTACTTCATCGGGGACAGGATTTCAGTCTTTGTGCTTTTTATGTTTATAAGATTCATGGAAAAGCCAAGTTCAACACTCAAAACACATGCAAGGTATAAAAACAAAATGCCGACATGCAGGCTTTCAATAAAACAGGGTTTAATAAGTTACTGTCCAATCTGGATGACAGATATTGTGTAATACTGTTTTAACAGTCAAATCTGCCTTCATCATGATTTGGAGTTAAAGCAGGAGATGGTCAAAATATTGCCAGCGATTTTAATGTAAAAAATAAGTAACAGGAAGTAAAAGAAATGTGTCAAGAGGAGGCCTGAGACAGGGTTCAACAGCAGAGCGTAATGGATTTGATCGCTCCTGCTTTCTTTAGGAGGAGTCACTGCATGTAAAGTATTTGGAGATAATCTGAGCAGCAGGGCCACAGCCAAAGCCCTGTATTTCTTTTTCCAAGTCTCTGATGGAGAACATTCTTATTTCCTTCACTGCCCCTTGAATTCAAATCCTGGCTTTGTTAGTCCAAATAAAATATAAATCCAGGATATATTTCAGTCCCATCTGTATGTGCTGGGTGATGTACAACAGGTGGAATCCATTTGCTGAATAATTACTAGGATGCAAACAACGGAGAGCTTTACAAGGAAGTCATCTCTCTTCATCACAGCTCTGGTGTTAGGGCTGTATTTGTTCCTGATAATCAGCAAAATTCCAAAAGACCAGTAATGAAATAACTCAGAGCCTTCTCCCCAAAACCCATATGTTCAAACAATGGAAGACTTGCTGTCCTTTCAGCAGAAATTAAAACAAATCCTTTGAAGATTACTGCAATTATCCTCCTCCTCCCCCTTTTAAGTGTAACCAACTTTTTGCGGCTTTCTCCTCCAAGAGAGGTGCAGAAAGGGAAGATCATTTCTGGAGAGGCTGAATTCTGGGTGCCTGACTTCAGACCTCCTCCTGCCCATGCCTCAATCCTGCCCCCTTGAACTCAGTGGCAAAGCTCCTCTTCATTAATTTCAGCTGTACAGGATCGGACCAACCTCATCCCCCAAGCCATGTGCCTCTGGAGGGATGTCTGTATTGGCCTTAGCAAGAGAGAACCTTATATTTCTCTTACAACTTTTAATGCCGTGTATGACTGTCACCTCTGTATGTTGATAAGCATTGGACTGAGCGGCCTTTGCACGTGGAAGTTACTCCACCTATGGCCATGTCGTGCCATGCTGGTGCCTTCCCTGCGGCAGTTGTTTATCTCCCCTCAACCACCTCTTCATTCTGCAGACACAAAGTACACCTCAGGAACTGAAATCAGACCTTCTTGGTAGCAACTTTGTGCAGTAACTAAAAGAAAGTGTGTTGTGTTTGTTTTGTTTTTATTTCACTGGTGTCAAGTGCAGTTTGGTTTTTGTCAGGGTGAGCATGGCAAATGTGATAGTTTTGTGAAGCTGGTCGCTTCTTCTGTCAAGAGGCAGGAGTTGTTTGTGAAGGATCACAGGCTGTGCATGGAGACATCCTAGTGTGATGGGTGCATAGGATGCACCCCTCAGGGCTGTGGGACTGTCCCGTCCCAAGTATCCCACCCCTTTTTAGTACTTCTGTAAAATGGTGGTGGTGGTGGTGAGCCACAATGCTTTAATTTCTTGTTTTACTTGGCCCTCACTGGCTATTTACATAAAACTTTTAATAGCATGGTGCTAGTAATGTAGATGATATTGATAAGTAAGGCAGCTGTAAGGCACTGTCTTCTGTCAAAATTTGTTACTTTAATAAAATGACTTCACGCGTCTGTGAAATGCAGATTCCTTTCTGATAAGGTAGGCCAATGGAAATTTCTTGTTGAATCAAGGAGTCACATAGGAATAATTGAATTTTTTTTCTCATGTTAGATACAGTAAGAATCATATCTCTGGTTTTGATTTTCTTCTTTCAAAATCTTTTTCTGTTCTGTATATTTGATATTGTATTTGCTAATGCAAGGAACCAGCTAAGGAAAGGCTAGCATCATAGGTACTGGTTTGGTTTGGTTTTGGCTTGAAGCATATACTGCCATGAAGACTTGCTGTTCTCCCTCCCAAGTTGCTGTTTGGAGCATCACGTAGGTTGCGAATTGTGTTACCTTTTCCTCTTCCAGGACTCTAGTTTCCACACAGCTACCTTTCATCAGACTTTAGACAGAAGACATGGTCTTATAAAATAGCATTTCTCAGTCCAGGTCTTGAATTGCCTGTGACCTACTGACATGGGAAAGTTTTCCTTCAGACTCCAGCGTGACTTGTGTTGTTTCTCAGTTGCACACTTTCCGGGGTATTTTGTGGCTCATGCAAAGGGGTTTGTTGTTTTTTTTTTTAATTAACACCCCCTTGCACATGTTAGCATCAGTGCTGTTGCAGAACAAAGGTTGTTCTTTGTGAATATGTTGTACGCTTTGCAAAAAAAAAAAAAAAAAAAGCAAAGCCCAAATAGACTACGTCTCTGCGGTGATGTGATGTGCTGGAATCCTGCTCACCAGTAATTACCTGCTGAACAAGAAGTGGATCAGTGACAAAATCTAACAGAGCTGAAGCAACTTGCTGTAATAAGATTTTTCAGCGTGTAAAATATTTGTGGGCAAAGATTGTGTAATAATGCTGCTGTATTCCCGATAAATTCTTGGAAAGCCTTAAATCTGATCTTTAAGTTTGACAGATGTGGTATATTTGTGTGGTAGATTTTACCTACTGTAGCTCCGTGTCCTCTGAGTGCAGCTAAGAAAAACCTGTGAGATTGTTAAATGGGAGCTTCACCTGCCAGTCTGTACTGCAAGATCTCTATAGCAACCAAACATAAATCAAGAAAATGGCCCCTTTTGTAAGTTGGTTAATAGGCACAACATGCTTCTTTAGAAAATCCAACTATTCTTTCAATAGACTTTGATTGAAAGTCAGCCTTTTCTACAGACACATTCACATTCACATCTAGTAGCAGCTTGTATGGCTGTCCAAGGTCTAATTTATTACCCTTTAAAGATTGGGCAAAGAAAAAATGGTTCTCGGAACAATGTTTACATTCAGAGGCATAAGCACAGTGCCACAAAAGAGCATCCTTTTGTTCTGAACCCAGAATATTAATCTTTAACCTACTACTTATTTCAACTCCCCCTGCTTTTATTTGGTTAGCCACATTCTTCCCTTGTAATTGAAATCTTAACGATTTAATACCTTATTTATTAGCGGTGGTGGGAGAACAGATCTCTCTGCTGTTGTTTTTCCTAAATCTTGGTGTATATTGATACATTCCTCAGGCTCTTCTGCCGGTTCTGCGAGCTGACTTCTCCTGAAGAGGTTTCTGATGGCAAAGGCAGGCGTTTTGGCTGCTAGCGTTTCTGACGTAAAATTTTGGTGTGTTAACCAGGGCGTTCTAGTAATCTTTGTCCTACTGCGTTTAGGGCAGTTGTGTGCTGGGATTATTTGTAACAGACACATCACATTAAGACCCCTATAAATGCAAAGGAAACATGCAAGTGTTATGCAGTAGAGAGGAATTAGATGCCAGGGTGTTTTTATGTGAGGTCTGGAGTTGACTCAATAACCAAAAGGTAGATTTTCCTTCAAAGAAGAAGGAAAGCTTTGCAATTCACTCTTTCTTTCTGGCTGGGGAGGGGGGAAGTACATCTGATTCAAATATACTGCAACAGGAATTAACCCATTTTCTTTCAGCTAAGACAGCAAGTATGAGAGAAGTCAGTTGAAGCGGTTTTCAGGGAACAGATAAATTAAACGCGTTCAGCTCAGCGTGGGCAATTGCAGCAGAAGCGGTGCAGCGGGGCGTTCCTGCAGAGCAATGTCCCAGCAGCGTGGTGCGTGTCTCCGAGCGCGGGGGGCATCCTCCCTGGCGGAGGCAGAGAGGGGAGCGCAGCGGAGCGCTTCAGACACTTCAGCCCTGGCCAAAGCGGGAGGGATGACGTGGCACCTCCGTCTTATGAAAGCAAACTGAAGGGAGTTTTGGGAGTGAGGAGGAAGAAGAAAGTACTCTGAGAGAGCAGACTGCGAAATTCCTTCAGTAAAATCCTGAAAGCACCCCTTGTGATTCTCCTGAGAACAAAGATTTTTAAATATTCTTTGCCTCAGAAGCGTACCAATGATTCATGTACGGATGCCAGAGGATCTGTGTGTGTACATATATATACAGGTGCATAGGTATACACACAGCACACGCACATATATCTGTGTTTACATGCACAAAACAAGCTCACCGCTGCCTGCTTTAGATGGAAGGCCAACACAGTCTGAATCCTTGTTTTACTTCTAAAAAGTTTGCCAAGGTGTGCAAAGTTGTGTGTGAAGCTGTTAGCTTGTTGGTGCTTTGTTCGGCGCCGCTTTCCCTTTGGGAGTTAGTGCGGGATGTTATTTGGGGGTTTCTAGGGCAAATGGTGCCAGCAGGCACGTCCTCATCACCGCGCCAAGAAGTGCCAGCATAGTTTTCATCCCTCATGTTAATGTGCAAAAAGATGATATACACATACTTCATTGCGTTAAAAGAATAGCATGAAATATATGCCCTGGATGTCCTTACGATATTAACTTCATTGGTAATATTGTAACAGACACTGTCAGGCACCTCTCAGACTGCAGTCGGTGAAATGCTGCAACCTGCAGTCCTTTCTCCTCCTGTAAAAACAGAGGAACACCACTGCTCCCGTTGTGTTGCCTTCAAAATGGGAACATAGGTAGTAGGCAGGGTAGTTGGCGTATGGAGGATGTTTCCTGGCATGTTGAGGGAGCTTTCAGTTCAGCTCTGCTTACTTTTCAGCTCTGGTAGCCTACCTGGCGCACGCTGTGGTGGAGGTGTTGTATGCTGTGTACGTCAAAAAAAAAAAACCAAAACCCCAACAAAAACAAACCCACATTTTTCAGAAATGGCCACAGTTTTGAGAACCTGGTCAAGTGTGTCAGTCCCCGTACTCAGGATCAGAAATCCCTTTCAAAAATTGTTGGGTTTAGCGTTTTACGTATTAAACCCGCCACCTTGCTGTACCTGCACAGCCTCCTGTGAGGGCAGATATCACAGACCCATATGCAGTAGGGCAACAAGCTCCTGGCATGAAACTCCATTAAATCAGCAGTTGACACATTCTGCATTTGTTTCTGCATTTTGTTTTGCCCTGTGGAGAGTGTGTTACAGCAGTCTAATTCCAAGTTGACAAAAATGCGGATAAACTGTGACAAGGTTTGCGTGGAAGGGAATAGGTCATGCCCTTTTCACCGGTCTTGAGCAGAGGGAAGCGCTCTTGGGCATGACCGCTCTGTGGGTGCCCAGGAATAGTCTGCAACCTAATACACAGGTTTTTAATCTATTAGGAACTGACATCTTGTTTTATTAGTGGTAACGACATAATTTTCCCCAGCTTTTCCAACTGCTTTCTTTTGAGCTGCTAACATTATCTTAGCCTCATCTAGGCACAGGGGCAGAGTCCCGGATTAAGATGATGTGAAAAACGGGGTTTGAAAGCAAAGCACAACCATAAAGCATTCCTGTTTCTTTTGTACTTCTGAAGCTTCCCAGTGAAAGTAATATTTTGTACCTAATTTTTTTTTAATGTTCTAGTCTAGTCCCACATGTGGGATTAATTAGACAAGACAAATGGCTACGAGGAAACTCATCTCTTTCTGGGAGGTTGTTTTCCGATGCTGTCATCCCATTATTTCCACTTTTCAGTTGCTTGTTTGAATGACTGATGGACTCAATCGCTTCTCATGTTTGATAGGCAAATACAGCACTCTGCTTTGCTAGTGTGTGTATGTGTGCACCTACGATAAACATTCATTTTTAATTTACTCTGTTTACCTTGAGAGACTGCCAAGAAGGGATTCAGATATTCCAGTGCAAAGGGTTTTTCTATTGTGATACAGGACAAAGGAGTGTTGAGCATATGCTCTTTCTTCAAAGAAAACAGAATATTATTTATTTGTGCAGCTACAAGAGGGCTGGTCTTCCTATGTAAACACTTGCCTGATTTTGTGTGTCACACAGTCTACTAAATATTTTATTCCCATGTTTAAAGAGAAAAGTTTTGCTGTGCGGTGACAAAGGATTTCAGCGCACGGTTCCAGTGCTGCTGCCCTCCGCATGTTGTTGCACAGTGAATATTACAGGTTTCATCCATCTCATGCTGCCAGCAGTTTGCTTTGGGGTAAACACTTTCCTAAGGGACTAATTCATGAAAAAAAAGCCTTTTGCAGCCCTGTTTGGTCCTGCGACAGCTGCGCGTCATATGCATCGCCATTGCTTCAAAAGGCAATGCTGACCTTGTTGGCTGCCTTTTGCGTTTGGGAAAAGGTTATCTGTCTAGCTGGTAATGTGGCTTAACGTCACTGGACCTGCAGTGGCATGTGAGAAAGAAATACAGATTTAGGAAGGTTTGCGTAGCAAAATCGGTCTGAATCCATCTGAATGGATGTGGAGAGAGCTTAGAAAGAGCTGTCACCTGCCCTGCTGTCGACAGTGGTCCCGCGCTAATATAATGTGGAGTCACTTTGGTGGGTCAGACCCAAATTCCCCTTCCTGTCCAGGGTAGATTTTGAACTTTTCCCTTTGAAACTTGTTTCAGGGTGGTTTTCTCCAGGCAGTTTGGTTGTTTTGGGGTGGGTTTTTTTGAGTGATAGGGATTTGAGGGGCATGAGTTTGTGCGTCACAAGCTTTTACAGGGTGGTGTGTTAAGCCCCTGGATGCAGAGAGCTGTTGTGCCACCCCTTTTTTTTTCATGGGAGACTTCCAGGTGTTTTGACTGTGTTGCAATACAGTTTAGTCACCTTTTGTTGCTGATTCAGGGAAGTAGTCTTCATTTCGAGAGCGCAGTGATTGGTATCGCTGATGTCTGATACCAGTATTTATTGAAAAGACAGCAGGTTGGCTGATGTTACTTCTACTGCTCGTATGGCAGAATAACAAAGACTGTGCACTGGCTGAAAGGCCACTCAAGATCTAATAAAGCAACAGTACTTCTTAATAAAATCTTCTTACTGAAGATTTTCCTGATGTAGAGACTTACTATGCATTGTTATTATTGCCACTGTTTGATAAATTGGAATACAAATTCAGACGGCAGCCTGTCCCATTGAGGTTCCTGGGATTGCAGCCTTCATGGACTTTATTCAGAAGTTTGAATACGGGCTGATGGTTTATGCTTCTGTGGTATGGGCCTGACTTCATGCCCCAGCTTGTTTTTAATCCTTTCTCCCTGCTTATCATCCCAGGAGGTGATAGAAAAGATTAGTGTGATGTTTAGTCACATGGCAGAAAGGGTATCTCCCCGTATAGGATAATAGCTTTTTGAAAAAAAGATTTATTTCACTTTTATCTGGTTAAGTTCTATAAAACCTTTATTTGAATGGTGCATAGAGTTTTTATGAACTGTCCCCAAGCGTCTATTAAAAAATGTCATTACGATTTGTTCAGCACAATTAAGGAAGAAGCTTTCTCAGAAAATTAAAAAAAATGTACTGTTCAGTGATTGTAAGGCCACAGCAGTTACAGTTTAACATACAACAAATAAAGTGATGGATGGAGGGGGATGACGACGTGTCTTTTCATTTAGATTGATTGAAGAAAATTGCGATATAAAGTCTCCATTCTGGTGGGCATTGGAACAGGGGCTGCTCTAGAGCTGAAGAATGCAGGTAATTTTGAAGGGGAGATTTTAAAAATGTGTGTAAGCCGAAGACGTGATAGTTACGTCTCAGCCTGAGAGAATGAGACTGAACTGCAAAAATCTGGCAGTTCACTTTTGGTCTCTTTTTGTCATATGCTGAGATTTTGTAAAGCTGCAGTTTGCAACTGTGATTTTGTCGGAGACAGACTGTAATTCAGAGTCATGTTTAGTAAATATTCCTTGGAGCATTTGCTCGGTAACAATTACTGTTAAGCTGGGAGTGTGGTACCAGACAAATAAGACAAGGTGCAATTTTGATTTCTTTTCTTCATATAATCTAAGAGTAACTAAAATAAAAATCCATGGCTAAATTAACAATGAAGCGAAGACTTATGTACTTACTGCATTCTGGTCCTAAGGTTTCCCATAGGTTATTCATTCAGCCAAATATCAGCAAATCCATAACACAGATTTCAAGTCTATTCTGTACTCAATGGGCGAGTAATCCGTTGCTATTGCTATTATCGTTTCCAGTAGTTCAGTTAATCACTTTTTTCTTTTTTTAACTGTAACAAATTACTGTAGATACAGGTGAAATAGAAACCTTTTTTAATAAATGCCTGATCCTGAAATATATTTTTGAAGATTATTTTTTGAAGGTTGTATATATATCTTGTTCATCTTCCTTTTTTTAATTGCATTTATAATATCAAGAATTATTTCTGTAATCTATGTTAGTGCAACTGGCTTTAAGATACATAAGTATTTCTAGTGGTTGCATTGTTAGAGCCATGGTCATCTAAGGAAAAAGTGAGGTCAGATGTGTACAGGTTGTTAATTGTTCATGTGTGACACCATTGGCTTGATGGTGGATGCAGAAAAGCTTAAAGTAAAGCTTGCTATCACAAGTGTGTGAGAAAATCCCCAAAGCAGTATGTTTTCTGCTGAAATGTATCAGGCACGCTTCCTTAGGCAAGAGTAACAACTCTGCGTGGAAGGAAAATGGTCAAGCTTTTGTTTGTTTGTAGTTGAGTAGGAAATCACTTTTTGTGCCAGTTTTAGGAAGTACTAAGTAGAAAGCCCTTCGTTTGCTGTGTTGAAAAGCAAACTGGCACAACCACAGATAGCTCAAATTATTTGTCATTTAAAAGGCTTGTGACAATAAATAGACCGTAGTCATGAGCTGAACATAACAGCCGTGTGTGGGCAAGGAAGAAAAGACAAAATATTAAAGCTGAGAACTAGGCCATGGATATTTACCGGAGGAAAGCTCCCAGCATATCAGTGTGTGTATCTGCAGACTTGCGCGTGCATTTTTCTCCGCACGCCTGTGGTACAAGATGGTTGCAGCATTAGCTGCCTCAGAGACCTGGTATTTGGACACCAATTCTGAAATATGGCTTTGTGGGCTCTATGCCCCCATGTGCTTGTTTGTCCAGGGGAACAGAATATCAAGGCCTTAAAGCAGAATAAGGTACACGTGCTTGGCTTACACGGTAGTGGCTTGTCGGTCTCTGCCATAAGCTGGCCTGGCCAAGCCTCACAGCTTCAGCAAGGATTTGCTCCTCTGGCCCCATCGTGCAGCTCTCCCTTCTCTTGCCCTCCGCTCGGGTATCTCCAGAGCCTGCAGAAGCCATCTCTTCCTTCTTGTCCCTCTAAAGTCCCTGTTGGGAGGAGGTATGGGCTTGGTGCATTGAGCAGAGGTGGGAGGACCACACATCGTCCTTCCTCTGATCCTACAGGTCTTGGTCAGAAAACTGAGCCCATGCCAGGGTGCAGGCCCATGCAAGAGATCCTTGTGGTCCTACAGCTGGTGGGCGACTGGGTCTTGCTACCTGTGGAGCAGACACAGGTAAAAGTTGAATTCTGCTCTGACTTTCAAATAATAAAAATAATAAGAAAAATGTGCAGATAAATCGTGTCATTAGAAGTTAATTAGAGAAATGTGCATAATATTATACCCACAGCTCTGGATGCTAAGCGATACTAAAGCAGCTGTTTCACTCAAGGGACACATAGAAGAGGACTAAGAACTGATTAGTTAAGGAGAAATAACAGTACGTTTAGTATAAATTGCTACCAAAAATAAATTTATTGCAAATGTTTATTTTGCTTGATTGCCTTTGATACATGCGTACATGTTAGGGAAGGGAGAAGGAGTTGTCTGCAAGGAATTAGGCAAGTGACATGGCAAGGGAATTAGCCTCTGTTAGATCCCAGCCCTAATGGCTCCAGCTCCCTTTTGGTAGGAGCTCTTGCCCCACATCTGGCCGCCAACTCCATCTCCTGCTTTTCATTAGTGCTCCAGCCTAAGTTGCTAGAAAGAGTGAGTGCATAATGCATCCTCTGCCCTTCCACAGACTGGAGCAGGGTCTAATCCAAACGCGAAAAACACTTATTGGTTCCTGAAGCTGCTGCTATTTTTTATTTTGAGCAATCTGTCTTTTAAGAGGTGAGCCGTGCAAAGGGAAAACCGAAAGGTGGGCGGCTAACAAGCATGCAGGGAAAGTCGGAGCAAGTAGAGACGCGACATACGAGGCACTGCGTTCGTTTTCCCCTGTTTTTGCAGTGCCTGGCTGGGCCTGCCCTGGGTGAGAGATGGATTTGTTGACTCTGCAGCATGGGAAAGAGCCGACAACAGATTTACTACAGAGATGACTTAGCAGCCCCCTCTAAGTGTTATGAAAAGAGTTTAAAATGTTTATATTGGCCCCTCCGATGTACAATAAATTGTTATCCGAAACAATTGAGAATAAAGAAGGGAAAAGTCATAATTGCCTCTCAGGAAATGCAGGGGCTGTTTCGGCGCGCAGGAGCTGGAGGGCGTTGGGTTTCATTGACTTGGTCTGGCTGGAAAGCAGCCTGCCCCACAGGAAGGCCGCGCATTCCTGTCCTCTCGGTGAACCTGCCTGAAAGGAATACAGGAGTTATTGGGTAATCAAGGCTTGTCAGCACCTTGGTTATGCAGCGTGGTTCAATCCGATAATGTGAATGGAACCTGTAATAGCGCTGATGAAAAGCACGCCGGTTTGAAAGGGGCCTTGAATGATTTTTTTGTTCATTTTCTGTTTACATGTAACGCGTTATTGATGTCGTTGCCTTCTAATGCGCCTGGTTGTTTCATAGAAAAACTGGGAATTATTCCTTATTTTTAAAGAAGAGGGAGAGAGAATGAGAGAGGGAGAGGAAGGAGGAGTGAAAGAAAGAACCCTGTTACGTGAAGAAAATTGCATTCGAATGCTGCGACTGAAACATATTGATTTTCTGGCACAGACTTTTTAGATTAAAAATGCCAATACTAAATCCTTTCATGACCTATAGTTCATATGAAGTTCACGTGTCATTTACTATTATTCTGGAAAAAGCAGAATCTTTAATGAAAACATAGTTTGAAGGAATGTCCTGCCATCCTGGCATTTGCATGCGATTGTAATAAGACTTGATTAAGAGCTAAACATGCTACTGAGGCGGAGGTTTAGGGGTTTTTTTTTTTGTAAATTGAAGTCAATTTATCTTTTTTAATTGCTCGCTTGTCTTTACCCTCATCTTGAGCTTTATATCTCCTTTCTTTTTCTTTGTTTTTCTTTATTTTATTCATTCTTTATGATAGGCAGCCAAAGAAACTCATTTTTCCCACCACTAAGCACAAGGATCTTGCTTCAGATTTTATGGCATTCAGGGGATCAATGAGTCAAAATGCTATTTTGATCTGCAGTACAGCAAACATTTCTCGTATAAATTCCCAGAGATGACCCTGACTTCTCCAACTGTTTTTACCCCTTCTTAATAGAGACTTTAAAGGTACTGATGCTGTGCTAGTGTCAGATTGGAAAATTTAAGGCCAAATTCCTGGCTCAGGTGATTTCAAGCCGCTGGTTATTTCTTGCTGCAAACAGGGCTAAATTTCACTTCAGTTTCTTTCGAGAGGACCTTCATATTTGGTGAGGGGGAGACATGGCAATAGGAAGCTGCTGCAGATCTGCTGGCTTCAGCAAGACTGCGTGAGGGACATATTCATCTCGCTGTGCTGCACTGGGATTTTGGCTCATGTGGGCCGGTCTGCGTTATACCAAATGTTTGCTTCTGGGTGGGAATGCTCCTTCACAGAGGGGCTCTTTCTTTTCCGTTTTATCCTGAAACCATGCAAACCCGTGGCTGCGGTCACCGGAATGAGCATGGGAGCATGTATTTATCATCATGACTTTGGTGTGGTATAGGTCTGACTTGGGAAAGCCAACGAGCCCTTCCTTATTTAAAAAGGGGCAGAGGAAATCTGTGTGATAAACGTATTTACTTTTCCATGGACTTGTTTGCCAGCCGGGCTGGCAGGAAGCGGCTGTTGGAATTCAACCGGCCCACTGCTCCAGCGGGGAGGCGGCAGGGAGGGCCCCAGCGCCGCGGGAGGCGTCCCCTGGGAGAGCCTCCTCGCTCCCCACCTTGCCACAGCCTCCTTCACGGGCTGGCATGATGGCAAGCGTCCCTGTGGGGACCTGCCGGGGAAGAGAAGGCTGGCCTGTTCACCGTAGATAATTCACTTTAGCAGGGAAACCTTCTCCCAGTGTAGGGAAGGGGCAGCACTGGGTGCCCTGGGCTGTTCAAGGAAGCTTAATACCCTAAAGGCTTGTGTCTTTTGTTTTGTTGTTGTTTTTTTTTTAAATACACAACATCTTACTCATAAGCAAGATCGGTACTTGCCATTATCAAGCACGCTCTCCCACTAAACAGTTTGATATGTTTTCACATGATTGAAACCAGGAACTTTTCCCTGGTACCACCGGCGCCATACTGCCTCAGGGACCACGTGGCTGCCTTCGCACGCCTTGCTGCGGACAGGCTCCTTTCCGTTTTGCAGCCGGCATTATGCTAGAGATCCACGGCAACAGCTGGGATGGTGCCTGCATGGCACGAGGTATGGCTGGTGGGGCACGAGGCTGGCCCTTACCGGAGGGGCGAGGGTGTGCCTCAGCGGCGCGCTCCCATCTTGAGTGCCACAGTGGCCCCCAGTAGCGGAGCTGTCATCTCCCCGTCAGCACGGGCAGCACTCACCCAAGTATAGGACGTGCTTTGTCTGCCTTTGGTCAATGTGTGCCGTACGACCTCGTTCTGTTGCCATTGCTTTCATCTCCCTCTTCCATTTGCTGTCTCGGGGAGGACCGAGAAGGAGGGAGAGCACCGCTTGATCAGTTTGCGCTCTGTGCATGTACCCAGTAAGAAAGCAAGGCTTTTCTTGGCAGGACTCTTCAGTGGCTGCCATAACTCCCGAGCGATCAGAGGCCCTGCTGTGCACCGCTCCCCATTTTGATACCGTACTTCGGAAAACAGATTCCCCCTCGGAGATGTCAGATACAGGTTACTCGGCGCCGTGGCTTGCTGGCTGTAGTGCTGGCGGAGGGGCAAAGCGCAGCCCGGGTTGTGAAGCGAGCAGGAATTCAGGGTCGTCTGCAGCTTGCCTCTGAGGCTCTGTCCTGCTTCAGACAAAGATTTACTGTGACTTGGTTAGATATGCACCTCTCGCTTCTCCTTTCTGTTCCTATATCGTGCATTTGGGTGAATGTGAGAGTCGTAGGGAGCAATGTAAGGCCAAAGCAGGCTGGGAGAGCGTCTGCCTTTCTCAGCAGCTTGTTACAGAGCTGTGCTGTTGGGCACACGTGGTATAAGGTTATCACAGGGGTTTGAAGTCTTCTCATGATATATACAGATTTTCAGTGCTTGTTTATCAAAACGAAAGTTATTTGTTCAACAATGGATGTTGTACAAAATATTTACTTTCTCTTCCAAAACACACAGAACTGGGTGCATTGTTCCCTTCTCAGTGGCACCACAGCAGCTCTCCTCGGTCAAAGACTCCGGAATAAAAACAAACAGGTCATGTGGCGCATCTCTTCGTCCGATAAGGAATTAGGAAAAACATTTGAACGAGAGCTGGGGTTTCTTGCTCTCAGCACACCCTTTGCCGCTATGGCTCTTACGATACAAAGTAAAATATGGACACGTCATTGGAAAGGCAAGCTTCTTCCCTACCTGGTTTCAGATGCCCTTATTCGCCTGAATATATTTTATGGTTTTGAGCATGCAAAGCAAAATTTTATTTTGAATTCTTCATGACTAATCTGGACATCTCTTGTTTACAGAAAGTCTTGTGAAAGGTGCTAGGATGACAGCTGGAGACTGAAGCCTGTGTAGGTGCAGGGCAGGCAGCAGCAATGCACCTTGAGCAGCATTGGTTTGCCTGTCAGCCTCCAGCTGGACCTGTGGGATTACTTTTAGAAACTGCTCAAGGAGGGTACGCTTAATGTCCAGCCTTAATGGGGAAACAAAAAAAGGCACTAAGGAAGTAAATAAAGTGATGTAATTAGACCTCTAGATAAAG
Source organism: Phalacrocorax aristotelis (assembly GCF_949628215.1). Classification (NCBI taxonomy): domain Eukaryota; kingdom Metazoa; phylum Chordata; class Aves; order Suliformes; family Phalacrocoracidae; genus Phalacrocorax; species Phalacrocorax aristotelis. The sequence continues at coordinate 43,101,393 of NC_134277.1, forward strand.
CTCATGTAACAGAATAATTGGAAAGGGGATCACCCAGTGTACGTATCTGCAGACCCAGCTAATATGCCCTTTAGGAAATTAAGACATTTAAGTTAATCGCAGTTACTTTTGAAACATCACAGAGAAGTTGGGGGCAGTAGAGAATGCAGAGGTAAGAGCAGCTATGCTGGTGGCAGCGAGCATTTAGTTCTTGTGTAATTTCTGTTCCCAGGAAGAAAAAAAAAAACCAGGTATTAAAACCAGGAAAATATCTCAGGGATAACAGAATTTATGCAGGGAGCAACATGGTTTTATAAATACAAAGCAGCATGTGTGAAATTTGGCCATGACATTCATCAGTTCTTCATGCAGACGATGCCTGGTGGCCCTCTGTGCCCTTTCTCCTCTGCAGCAGGCTGATGGCAGGCATCTTCAGGAATCCTAGTGGTCTGAAGTGCCAGGTCCTCCCTGTAAAAAAAAAAAAAAATTTGCTTTAGCATGTGGTTGTTTTTAATACTTGGCAGAGCACTAATTCTGAAAAATGCTAAACACTGTTCACAAGCATTTGAGATTGCTTCTTGGTCTGGGGCCAAAGAGTTGCCAATGGCCTTTTAAGACTGTGTGGAGACGTTGCATTGGGGAGGCAAACAGGCTTTCCCCTTCATTGTTGGTGAGCCTGAAGCTGAAATAGCACCAAAAAGGGCTGGACATGTTACGGAAAATTTGCTAAAACTGTTGAAAATGGTTGGCGGGATTTTGAAGAGCATTCAATGGATCCAAACAGGTTAAGTAGACAGCTAGCAAGGGAGAAAGCTATTTAAAAACTCAGGTAGGATGTACACACTAGGGAAATACAGGAAATTCTCAGGTGATGGGAAGGTAACATAGCCAGTAATAATGGAATAATCATGGCATAATAATATTTTAATAGACACTGGTTTGTAAGGATAACATCCCCTCCTCCAAAGCTAGAGCATATTAAACTACCTGAAGTATAGAGAGGAGGTTCCGATTTTCCTCTGGTGCTTGTTTATTCCAGGACAGTTATCATCCTCCCTAAATTTTATTTAAAGTTCACAGCAGTCTATGCAGCTAGTGCAGTTTTAGGTTAAGCATATTTTATCCATAATTGCTATATTTGGTTCTCAAGTTATTATTGCAGTTCCTTGGGGTACATTTAAATCCACCTTATTGTAATAGATTATGGAATATAGTGGCTAATGTGTCTAATGTAAAATAAATTACTATAATGATTTATGATCCAGCACTTCAGTTTTATTGAACATAAGGATCATTGTACTAAAATGGATGGTGTATTGCTGGTTTAGCATAAAATACTGAATAACATATTCAAGGAAATGAATGGATTGGCCAGTTCATAATATTCTGCCCCTTCAGCTGAGAGGTCTTTAATAAGCAAGAGTGTCATTACACTTGAAAATGTATGTGTAGATAATCCATTATCTAGAACAATGACAGTGATCGGGTGAAGCTCTTATTAAAGAAGGGCCCTCCTTACAGGGAAATACAGAGCACTTCCCTGCCTGCGGGAGGCTGTGTGCATGTGTTTCTGTTTTTGTTACAGCAGTTAAGGCAGTGTTTAGTGTTGTTGAATTTAAACAATCCGTGTATTTCAAGATAATTTTGGGGTGGGGGTTACAGGGTGGTTTTAAACGTGGAAAGCAATGTCGCTAGGCTGTGGCTTGCACGGCCTCATAGTGAAGTGCATCTTTGCTGGTCCTTTCTACTGCACGTACCTATAAGATACATTTTTCAGCTCTTCGTTTTTCTCTCGTTTGAAGGCCAATATAAATTACACCTTTGCATGCACCTTGCTTCTGTTTACATCCAGGTTTATTAGTGTCATCTCCTACTAAACGTCAAGAAGATTGATGAACCTTATAGGGGGTGATACCACAGGGAGTATTACTGTGAGTGGGTGTTTGGCTTGCCTTGGTGTCACCGGCAATGCTCGCTTTTGGACAGTCACAGCCAGCAGTGTCCTGACTTAAACCCTTGACTTCCTGGGGTTTAGCCTCAACTCTTTAACTCTTTGACCTCAAAAAGGAAGAAGGTTTTATTAGTCAAGAGGGGAAATGAAGAGGAGTCATAATGTGGACAGAATACTTGAAATTTTATCTGGTTAAAGCATGTGTCTAAAAATAGGGAAACAAAGCTAAAAATATGAGAAAAATGAAACAGCATCCCTGTTCTTTGTATTTTAAAATGCATATTCAAAGGAAACCATTAAAGGAACATAGATGATTGTATATCCAAATATTTTCACAGGGACGACAAGACATTTTCCTACAATCAAAATAGGACAGCAGGTTATAAAAGACTAGCTTTCAGCAGTTTGCTTTTAATAATTTGTAGTAAAAGTCACATTTTGTTATGTATTGGAGAGAGGGGAAAAAAAGCCACAACCATTTTGAGGGTGTTATCCCGGAGTAACTCCACATCCGTTATCTTAATAGTGCTTGGATAAAGCTGAAATACAGAAACTATTAAAAAGGCATATTTGCATTCATTACACCCATGGTAAAAGTGAATTAAGAACTCCTCTTGATTTATCTACAGCTTAAAGTATTAAAATAAACACGATCCAAGTACAATAGTTCTGTTACAACACTTGCAGACAAATCATCTCCCCATTTAAACAAGATCTCACCAGCGTTTTGAGTGGGAAGGAGTTTGATGCTATTTTGCCATCTATTACTAGCTTCTCCTGTCAGTGAGCACATCCTTTGGCAGACATGCAGGGAGACTTTTAGAACAAGTCAAAATTATTTTGGCAAAAACTGAAACACCTAGAGTTGCAAAAACATGTATTCAAAATTTTTATGTGTCCAAAAATGTTCAGGCTGGCTTTGACATGTAATTGGATACTGTTTTATAGCCGAGCCATTTCAAGTTTCTCATTTCTTACATCTCAGTTTTATGAGTAGATCAGTCATACCAGCACACTCAGAAAATCCTAAACCAGCTGCAGTTGTGCTGCTAGGGGAAGCGCAAATTGTATCAATAGCTGTGGTGGGCTGCTCACCTGCTTTGGTGGAGGAGGGTTTGAAAGACCCTGGCTCCCTCTAGTCTTTTGGGCTTTTAATTATTTTTATGGTTTTGGTGGTAACAAAATTAGAAGTGATGCTACTTTTTACTGAAGCTTGCCATCAAAGTTTCCTTGCTGCCTTAAACTTACAGATCGTAAGGTGTATATTTTGAACAAGCAAAGTAGTTGGAGAGCACGTTGACTCTGAGCTTAAGGTCTTCTCAGTACCAGAGCAGTATGATGACATGTGGAGCTCTTTTAGTGGCCTAGGTAGGCTTGAGTAGAGGTACCAAACAGCTCTCGAGACTAAGTGTATTGGAGCAAGATCCCGCCATCTGCTCACGCGTAGTTGTGTCGAAGCTCAGACCCCCACGAGGTGACGAGGCACGCCGCTTGCTGGCCTCACAGTGTGTTACAGCTGCTGTTACCGCACAGTGACATCGGCAATGTGGTGACTGAGGCCACGTCAGCTGGACTCAGGATGCCACCCAGAGTTGCTGTCACGCTGACTGTGCCCCTACTCATTCCTGGGATGAGGCTCATAAGCACGAGCGAGATGGAGGTGCTGGGATGTGACTGACTGCAGGGAAAGTGGAGCCCAACTGAAAGTCCCGACTCATCCCTTTTTCCCCCTGTGTTCGAGCACAGGCCCATCCTGTGGTGAGATCACAGGCGTGCTTCATCACATACCCCCCCACCCCACCCCTGTGGCACTCTGCCCACTGCCAGGACCCATTGTGGACGGAAACAGCTCAGGCTCTGAAGGCGAACTATGGCTCTCCCCATTCCTGAAAGCGCTTTGAATCTTTCCTCTGTCTTGGACATCTGGTTTTCACATCACAGTTACTTCAGCCCATAAGCTTCCACAAGAATTTTAAATAAAATATCACTACTAACCAGCTCCGTGGAGAAAAGCAGTGGCTTTGCTCACAAATGGGTGCATTGTTGAGGCCAGAGAAAAGGGGTTTCTTTCATTCACAGTGGGTTACATCACTGAGCGCCAGCCAAATGACGGAGAATAGCGAGAGCTGTTATAGGAACAAGTTTATGCGCTGCAAATGCAGGAAACGTCATTGCTAATGGTGCGCATCTGATGTATATTCAGGCCTTGGCCACAGCATTTCAGGAGTAAGAGATGGTCCAAGTGATGTCCTGGGAGCTGTGGGCATCATGCTGCAGGAAGTTGGGGGTGAACCTCAGGCATGGCATGCAGATCTTGGTGGATTGAAAACAGCTTTTCCCATACCTCTGCATATATGGGCATCTGGATTTACCCGGCACAGTTTTAGGCTTCTCTAAAAGTTATAGGCTGACTTGTTACTGCAAGCCCCCTTTACAGGCAGCGGACAAGCACTTCCAGGGTGCTTGACCTGATACAACTTTGGTGCCTCTCTATGCAGGATGGTACCAAGGTACCCTTACAAATACCTCCTTGATGTAAAAAGAGCTTTGATTGACTAGCTCAGAACTAGGCATGTAGCTTCTAGATGCTCAGGTTAGGCCAGATAACTTCTCTCCTTTTAGCTCTCTTTGCTTATTTGTGTGTATCTTTCAAATCTCGGTAAATGCATGCAAAAGAAATTTAAGGGTCTGTAACTGCCTCTGCACATATTTATGGTTTTAAAATTGTAACAAGATCCTGCCATAGGAAGATTGTGTTAAATCCCTACTTAGTGAAGGTTGGTGACAGCCTAAGCATATATGTATCTCTAGATACATATATATATATGCATATCTAGCTATAAAAAAATACCATGACTTTACATCTTTGTAACAAAATTTTCTTGTTAGCATGATCTGTTGAATGCATTCTACATTTGCTCTTCCGGATGAATATACTGAAAAAAATATACATAAAGAAATAAAATAGACCTTTTCTGATGCAAGAGAAATTTTAGGGCCCCAAGATTTGTCCGTGGATGAGGAACATACTCCGGATCTGAACGTCATACGGTGCTTAGGTGTAGAATTTCCCATAACGGAAAGGCTTTTATATTGTGTGGAATCGGCATAAAATAATGAAAATTAATGTAGTGTCTTATTGTTTGCATTAAATATAAGATCATTTCTTTAAGAAATTATGGATCCTTGTGAAACAGTGGTGTGTACAGCCTGATTTTCTGAAATGGAGCAAGATTTATCCACAGATTTCCATGGAGTTTTACAGAAACTTTCTGTTACAAAACATGCATTTGACTGCCTGCGATGATACAGAATATTCCAGCCAAGTGCTTGGTTTTTCTTAACATACTTGCATGGTTTATTTGTGGATGCGCAATGATACGTGTGACTTACACGCTCTTTACTATTTAAAACCACGCATTTATACATGTGCAGACCTAACTATGTGTGCAACATAAATAAACATAAAGATTACTTTTTTTTTTTTTTCAGGTTGTTTTTGTTTCTCTCGGCACGTAGAAACCATCTTTCTTTGCAAAAAGGAGTAGTGTCAGTGAGTGGGCACAGGGCTGTTTGGCAGGCATTGCTCCTGCCCTCACCCTCGCAGGACAGGGACTCCTGGTACTGGTCAGATCTGAACGGCACAGGGACCGTCCTGTCTTAGCGTCTCTGTGCACGTGCTTGGGTTCTTCATTTGTGGCCCTTCCCTGGGCACCTATAGCTCAGTTGCCAACGTCTTCCAGCATCCTAGTGAAGACATTATTAAAGGTTATTTGTAAAACGTCTGGAGTGCAGTGCCCCTTGGGCACTTTGTGGTTTGTCTTTCCTGGCCGTAGCTGATGCTGCAGGTGCATGGGCTGCTGCTGGAGCCCGCCCCGGCCTCCCCTCTCCCCCAGCACCAGCCACGCGCCGCAAAAACCACCCTCTCTCTCTAATTTCTACAGAAAGGGATACCGCTTGTCTCAGTACCTTGTCCCAGTAGTGCTCCTGCTTCAGCACCTGTCAGCCACAGAGGGACAGACTGGCAGGGAGCTGCAGGGCTGCATGGCTGACCCAAGCTCAGCTTGCCAAAGTCAGAGCCCTCCCTGCTTTTTGCTTTCAGTAGAGGCACTTGCCGATACTGTAATTAAGTGACAACTTCACAATATCAGCAAGATTTTGTTGATTTTTGCTGTTTGTAACTTACAAACACCAATTTCCCGTATCCTCCCACTCAGCGTTTGCTACGCTTTTCGCCTCTTCATTTGCAGAGGTTTCCTCTCAGACCAGTGGATTTCCCACCACGTTCAGGTAAAACCAGCATAACATAGCATGCAGAGTTAAAAATCCCTCACAGGTTCACAGTGCAAATGAGAGCTTCACTGCTCTTTATTACTCCCCTTTTCTGTGTGGCCTTATTTGAGGGTGAGGGGTTGCTCACCTCGGTTTATGAATGCAAAACGAGGCTGGGTCTTTTCCAGGCTGTGGAGCCCGGTGTGTAGATGGAGTTAAACAGTTTCACATTCCTGACGAGAACAGGAATGTTTTCACAGTGCAGTCTGCTCTGTGTGAATTGCAGGAGTTTATTTTTTCAGGATGAACTCCTTGGACAGATTTTTTTTGTTTGCTTGTTTTTTTAAAGAGGAGATGATATGCCATAAAAATATCTACCATAGTAACTAATGGTGGTGTTATTAAAGCTCGATTGGGAAAATTCAGGCTAAAAATTCTATCAGCTATTGAGGAGGGACAGTAACAAACATCTTGTGGTATTTTCTCCTCCTCATTTCTGTGCATAGGGTTATCTATGGTAAGCCCACAGGGTAGTGCCCTGTGCCAGTTGCTGTCAGGCACTTACTGTCGGTATCTCCTGGTGAACGTGGAGCAGAGGAATGGGGAGCGACGATGGTGTGTGGGGCGAGCGGCTGCGCAGCAGTTCAGGGAGTGTGTTGCTTTTCCCTTCAGGGGTTGCAAGGCACATTTTACATTGTGTCCTGCAACTAGCAGTTGAGGTAGAATAATTCTGGCCTTGGTTAATAATTTTCCCCTATATTAGTGTTGCTTCTGGGGTCTCATGAACACGTGTTTATGTTGGGGACAAAACCTATTGAGACTGCCCGCCAGGAGAGGAGCCCAGGGCACGTCTTTGACCAAATGCTGCTGTTACTGGGGCTCTGCCAGTGAAGAGACTCTGTCACTGAGGTTCCTGAAATGCTTTTTCCAAACGAGGTTTATTTGGGTTTTAAAAATAGGACAAAAAGCACTAGGTGAAGCTAAATATTAATTTTGTTGCTTTTCTGGCAGTGAGGCCAAGGAAAGGGAGCGAACTGTACTATTCCATCATGCAACATTAGCTGTGTGTCACGTGGCTGAACACAGAGGGGACTTTTATTATCTTTTCATTTGAGCTGTATGGGTAGGATCGAGTTTTGCCCTCAGATGAGTTCTCCAGGCTCCCTGTGGGTCCCAGCAGGAGGTTTGTGTGTTCGTCCGTGGGCAGAAATCACTTACAGCTCCTGGGCTTCAACACACGGACGCGCTCCTGGGAGGTCCACCTGGTTGGCTGCATGTCACTCAAGCTGCAGGGACTGGCTGTATCTCGCAGCGCCTTTTGCAGTCATTACATCCGAGGAGTAATCGGGCCTCATCTGTGGCACCAGGTGCACACAGATAGATACAAAAGAGCAGCTGATGGGGGTAACCTTTTCTCCCAGGTAAATGGTTCATGTAGTTGTGTTGAGGTACCACTTGGGTCGGCACGTGCTCAGAGGGGGTATTAACCTGATATGCGCCACTGATGTCAGGGGATGGGTGGTCCCTGGGAAAGACCTCGCGTCCCCTGGTGAAAGATGCTGGAAATGTATTAGTAGCACCAGCTCCAGCTCAGGTAGCTTGGATCACCCATAGGAGGCCTTTCTCCTTTTGGGCAGGGGTTGCTGTGCAAGCGGGAGATGAGAAGGGTGGGGTGGGACAAAGAATCAGTAGCAGGATGTATGAGCCAGGGACTACTCTGAACTCGTGTAAGAAATGGTATGCGGTCCTCTGCCAGGGGTGGCAAAATGACAACAGCTCTGGGCCACGGAGCCAATTTCCAAGCTCACCTAGGCAAGACAGGTGCTTTGTAGATGTTTCATCTCCTTTCTTGCTGAGGGATAAGTATAGGAGAGTTGCCGAGACCTTCTGAAAAAAGTAAACTCTTTGAAGGAAATAAGCTTAAATAAACTTAAAAAGGAATGCAGGGAGTCTTTCTTTGGGGATTTGTGTATCACGTGTAGGGTTATCCCATGTATTTCACTGCTGGTCTGCAGCTAAAGGCTTTCTGTGCTGTTTCTTTAATTAGGTCAAGATACTGCTTACACTGATAGAAAAAGTGAGTTATATTTGGTATGATCATCTCTTCCAAATTAAACTTAATGTGGATTTCAAGGCAATGGCAGAAAAAAATGGAGCTGTAAGCTACACCCTCTGTCTTTTTTTTATTACTTTTGTACATCCTGGTAGTGACATAAACTATTCTAGACACTCAGAAATAAAATTAATGAATTGCACAGAATGTGTGAGACAAGCTTTCATGTACAGAGGCAACATAATATGACCATTTGATTTTGCTCTATTATACAGTAAAACAGACTGTCTTAATTAGAAGCCTTAATCAAAAAGCTCATGGTGAATATTAGCTCCTATTCCAGAATAGCAAATGCTTTACATTTCACCATAGAAGCAGATGGCCCACAGAAGCAAATTTTATATATATACACACACACTGTATCTTCACTGTGTTAGGTTATTTTATATGTATAACTTGGTAGCAGACTGTTTTGTAAATGCATGATCTAGAGGCAGTAATTTTTTTAAAACAAAAATGAGAAGTTATGAGTGCGCAGGACTTCCCACATGTTAAAACTGGAATGATCAAAAATCTGTGTGATACAGGGCTGGAAGTGTGTTGTGCACTGGGAGAATGAGTGTCAGCTAGAAGCAGACATGGAGAGGGGAGGCTGAAAGAGCCTGGCGTGTTTAGTCTAGCAAAGCACATGCTGAGCAGAGATTCAGTGTGCGCTAAGAGCACCAGAGGGGAAGGCTGCTGGAGGCGAAAGGAATTAGTTAAACCTAGAGGACACTGTTTGCACAAGAGCAAGTGGGAATGCACAGGTCACAAAACGAGTGCAGTTTGTAGAGAAAAGAAAGGGAAGATTTCCTGGCCAGCAGAGGAGGTGGGTTCCAGAACAGCCTCCCCAAATCAGTTGCAGGGACAAAAGGTGTTGTCCCTTGTGTTTTGTGAACAGGCCTTAATAACACAATTTTCTTGCAAAGATGTGATTGGAGTCTACAGTCTGGCATGTCCTCCATTATCTTGCAAATCCACACGTCCTTTGCAGATTTGTTGGATTATGGTACACACAAAGGCGTAAGTTTTCTTCTCTTAGGACTTAAAGTTCAGGGAAAGGATCCAAGTCATTGGCGTGTGCTATTTTTGAGGAATACGCTCGTCTCTCCTCCACAAGTAGTTTTAGCCTTTTTGGGAGGAGCAGGTGCAGATGATGGGCTGGGGGAGATGCCCTCTGCTTATTGCCAGTAACAAAGCAGCCTGGGTAAGGGCACCTGCGTGTTGTGTGCACGTTTGTGTGCCAGTGATGGACATTGCCTATTGCTATCCTATTTCTGCTGAGATATTGTGCTCATTCATGCCTTTGGACTGTTTTTTTTTCTCTGATGGGTTACATACAGCACAAAAATGCTCAAAAAGCTGGTAAGAGTGAACAATGCTCCTAACTGTTCGTGTGGCACAAGCACACTGTTCACAAAGGTGTGACTAGTCCATCGCAGCACACCCGTGTTTCCCAGTGATGCGTGGGTGCATCCAGGCATACTTGTTAGTATCCTCCTCTTCACTTCTCCATGCGATTTTTCTAAACTGAACTAAACTGAATGGCTTGAATTATGATACCCATTACCTAAAGGTTAATGTTAGTACTGTGATGGTAGAAGTATTTAGTTTTTTCCCCTCTGTACCACAGGCTGTTCAGGGAGAGAGAAAAAGACCAGTCAGGCCATATTAAATCACTCATGGACCTGGTGTTAGCATGTGTCTCGCCAAGAGCCCCCCTATGTATCATGGCGTTCTCAGGGCCATAGATAGGAGAAAGCACCATAAAGTACTGTCCAAATGGTCTGACTCAAACTGCAAATGTAGGGATGCATGGAAGATGAAAGCAGCAGTTTGACAGATGTCATAGCACTAGAGGTTCTCAGTCTTTAGTTATAAAAATCTCACTTTAAAAAATAAAAAGTATGCCCAGTAATATTGGATGTGGAACCAGGCCGCTCATGCACATAGAAATATAGTCTTTGTTTTTACAAAAGAATCCATTAATGTTCCTTTTGTGTTGCACTCAGGTGTAATGTTCAGGCTATGGAGTAAATCCCACTTTTGCTGCATGTTTCTGTCAGCAGAAAGTGCTGCAGGGCATTTGGCTTCACCATCGTGGGCAGAGGAGTGTCCCTGTTCCCTTCACCAGACAAATGACGCGGTAAAACGTGGCACAGCAATGGCAGTAGTACCTGGCACATTGCATCCCCTTCATTCTGCAGGATTTCACACCTTCTTCCCTCTACACAGAGCAGAGGCAGAAAGGACTACGACTGCGGTTGCTGTGCTGTGTTTTACTGGGGGGCTGCATTTACTGTGTATGTGATGAGAATATGGGAATTAAGGGATGTTGCGATGTATTGATTTCTGTTGCATATGCCACAAATACTGGGTAAAAAATTTAGACCGTGGCATTTCTACCCAAATGTTTCCTATGTTCCAGGTATTTGTGTCATCTTCTAAAAGGCAGGTGTAATAAATAGTTTTTTAAATGCATCATAATGCTGAGGCAATCTGAACGATGCAAAAATAATAAGCAAAGACGTCTAGGGATAAAACACTAACCATGTTTGTTCTCAGTCATATCTGTGGAGAGTGTATGGCAATTTTCAAAGCAGGCAGACAGCTACCAACATTTTTCTTCAAAAGGGCAGGATTTGACTTTTACCCTTTATGAGGGCATTGAGTCGCCTGTCTGAGGAATCTTCATTTTGCCTGCAATCAGAAGGGGCACTGTGTGGACTAATGTCGATGTCATTTCTCAGCTGAAGCTTGTTCCGTCTAAAATATCAGGGCCCAGACATCTTTATAGCAGCAGAACAAGTGAAAATACCTAGTTCTGTTTATAACCTCTCAACTCTATTCACACTTCAGATGCCAGTTTTTACAAATAATTTCTAGATACTACAAGAAAAACATACTCTCTAAAGGTCAAGCCCTGAATGAAGCTTGTTTGGCATCATATGCATGAATCCATACATTTACATTATGGTGACACAATTTTAACCTTGGCCAAAGATGGTATAGCACTGTCAAAGTCAGTACTTGCACAAGGATTGCCTTTGACGTAGTATTTCTTAGATCGTTGCAACCTATGGGAGCTGCTAATTATCTGCGGATAGCCAGAAGGGTAATTTCCTTATCACCCTGGGATGTCTAGTTACCATTGCTGTGGGTTAGTGTGGGATGCCAGTATTGTACAACACGGGTAAACTCTACAGTGACAAATGACTTAGAGCCATTTTCAAGGTGACATTTTGATCAGGGAGCTTGTGCCAAGTGTTTTCTATTAAGCATTTCATTTCACTGCATGGTTAATCAGCAAAAGATTCTTCAAAAAATCCATTATGTCATATGTCATATGTAATATGTCAGGACCGTTTCTCCTTGCTTAAAATGAAGGAGGGGCCATGAATGCTTGAAAAATAGCAAATCTTATTTCTGCTTAAAAGTTGAAGTGTTTAAAAGTAAAAAAATAAAACAAACATATAGCTTTGCTTTTGACCTTGTTTAAAAGCTATTTAGCTGAGAAACCAAAAATGTAAAGGTTTACACAGCTTGACATGTTATTAGTTATGCAAGTACTTTCAAAAGCAATGCTAGCCTGCGTAGTATTATGATATTCAATAAAATCAGTATTAACTATGTGTGTCTTTTGAAGCTGTAATAAGTCTGGGTCATTTCATATGACTGCAAAGACCTTTCGGAATATAGATCAAATCCCCAGCATGTTTTCCTTTCTTAGCAAACCGTTTTCTACATCTAGAAGGCTCAAGTACTAAGATGACCTGCAAGCTTGTATCAGAATTGGTCTTTCTTTTCCCTTTCTGTAAATGAGAAACGAGTTTTACATATGCTCACCAAAAATACACTTCTCTTCAAAGTCAGTGTCAGTATAGATTCGATTTGAAATGTGCTTGAGACTTGTTCTTGACTAGTTGATTCTGACAGGGCTACACATGTATCTTGTTTACTTAAGGCAGGAGGTAGGCCGAGACTTTGGTTTCCTCTTACTGACCATTGCAGTAAGATGTCTAACAGGTTTCCAACTTGCTAGCTTTTAGCTCAGGCTAAACTCCTTTGAAATCTTCAAGAACTGTACAATCCATAGATTCATTTACAATCATCTGTTCTTCTTGTTTAAATGCCATTAACTATTGAAGTAACAAACAGCTGGACAGACTGGCAAAGCGTCCATGTGAAATGGGGACACAAAATACTCTATCTTTAAGCCTCACCCATCCTGCTGTGCAGTAATTGCCCTGGAGGGAAAAATGAGCTTGTGTATCTTCTGCCTCAGGAAATCCCATATACCAAGTAGATACTCTGCAGTTTTCTGAGACTCTCAATTCATGGTACCATGGAAAAAATTTAATTATGACTTTCGGTGCCCAAAGGAAAGAAATAGGCACTTGACTTCTGAAACAACCTTACCACAGAAGTTGGCAGAGAGGACCAACCCCATATCCCCTTGGGCTTTGATACCAGTGTTGTTAGCAGAACAAAAGCCAGCATCATCTCCAATGTCAAAGGCAGTGCCAGCACTTCAAGGCAGTAAAGTTGAACACAATGGAGGTGTATTCTCAGTTGCAAGGTAGAAGCTCAAAAGGACTGTCACAGTCTTCCCACACGGGCTCTGGTGAGGCTCAGGCAGACATTCAGAAAGAAAACAGGTAGCTTTCATGTGTCAGTGACAAAGACCTGCAAATAGTCTGCAACACAGTCTGCTGGCTTACACACTATCGTTTCCAAAGACTATTGGTATTGGTGCTGGCCTTGGGAGGAGGGACCTAGACAGAACCAGGTGCTTCCCAACAGTAGTCCCTCACTGCTGAAAGCATGTTATGCTTTAAACCCATTGCCAGTTGTCTGCTCTCATTTCTGTTCTTCAGATCTCACCTGTTCCCCATTGTCTCATGGCAGTCATTGCCTCTGAGATCTCTGAGTGACCCAACCAAGAAAGCCTTGAACTTCCAGACAGTGCAGCCTTGAGTGCCAGGATTGCTCAGGTCGACTGAGCAACACAGGAGCCACGCACACATAGTGGACGTCACTGTGGTCCTGCTTCCAGAGATGGAGACCTATATTTACATGCTGCAGGAAACTGGTGTCTACTAGAACAAATTCCCCTGTCCATCCAGTTCTTTGCTTGAACAACCAAAAGCAGAAAATTAAGAAGTATGTGAATCCTTTGTACAAAGGATATGATCCTAAAGATTTCTTTTGGTTGTCTTTGAACTAAGAATTATTTTCTGCATGAGAACCACGAGTAAATTATTTGAAATGGTTTTACAGTCTCCTTCTGTGCTGTGCAAACTCCATGAGACTTTGATTCTGTAAGGATGAACTACTGTAGAGTTCCTTACCTTCTACTGTAGGATGGGGTTTACCTTGACATCAGAGAACTTAGTGCTATGGACAATCATTGTGGTGACTCCATCCATTTACATTATATCCAGCCCTCTTCCTCGGCCCTTGTCAGAAATTTCTGACTTTGGCGGTGAGACCTCACTTTTTAGCTGCTGCAGAAACACAAGGAAGAGACTGCTGCTTCTGAAGAAACATGCCAGTTTGAAAAGGCTCAAACTAGTGCATGGGATCTCTCTTGTATGGGGTGGAAATGCTTTACTGCAGCATCCTGTCTCCCTCTGAAACTTCTTTCTGTATTATTCCCTGGAAATAGTCAGTAATACATTGCCTATGTCTTTGTTTTCTGTGGACATACACTGTGTCAAACGGTGTCCTCAGCTAGAAATGCAGATTTTGCTCCCTTTGCTTTGCCATTGGAGAGGACAGCATTGCTCTCTTAGGGTCTCCAGTAATGGAGAATAAAGGCCATGGGTAGAAGTCTCAGGGGCTGATTGGTCTGCGAGCTTTGGAAAAGTAGAAACAGGTGAAAAACCTCAAAACCCCATTAAAAAAGTACGTAACTTTTCTTTAGAAAGTTTGTACTTTCTAAAATTTGTACTTTAGAAAGTATGTACTTTCTTTATCAGTAGGAAAAAACAGGCTGACCAGGTGTATTTATGCAGGTTATATTGTCCTGACTCTGGCTTTGAGCCGGGAGGATCATGGGCAAAACTACACTGCGGCAGCGAGAGATATCTAGAGAAAGGGCTGCTCTTATAATTAAAATCCTTGTTGTAGTTGTGCTTATTTGAGAGGCTTTGTAGATAGTCTGGGTGGAGCTGGTTTGAAGTAATTCAGAGGACAAGCTGGGAGATCCCAGATTAAGGTTGCAGCTATAAGGGACCTTATACAAACCCTAGAGATTCATAGAAATAGTGTCCAGAATTTCATTTTAGAAAAAATAAAATAGCAAAGTCTATCAGTTAAATGTCAAATGAAAAAGGGAAGGAGGACAATGGCCAGGAGGGGAGGAAATCCAGTGGTGTGTTTTTTCCCTCTTGTAACTAACCAGTTTTCACCTACCAGCAGAAGTGCCTACAGCATATATCTTCTTGTTTTGCAGATGACCCTAAAGGATGTGTTCATACGGTAATAATTTGTTTCTTCCTTATAAATCAGGGCACATTTATGTTTTCATGCTTTGATAAAGCCATTACTGTAAATTTTTTGCAAATACCCTTGCTGAGGTACCTTAATTGATGCAGGTGATAATACTGTCTGAGCCTGGCAGGGTGAATCAGAAATCTTACTGCAGTCTGCAAAAGTAAGTACCAATTCACCTTCCTCCCTACTGGGCAGTAAGTAGGAAAACATACACTCACATCGACCAAAATGTTCTTTCCTTAATATCCTTGTCTCTGATCTTGGGGATAAGATTTGTTTGTTTCCAAATCTGTTCCTGCGCTACCCATAAAAACACTGTCAGAGAAGTATTTGTATGATACATTTGACAGGAACAAGTATTGGGCATACTTGATCCATCAAGTCTGTGCAAGAAGCTGACTTGGGAAGCACTCTGCCCTCAAAAGCCCTGATCGCTTTAGGAGATGCCAGAAAAATGTTGGCAGTATAGGCAGTTGTGTTTGAAGTTTAGGATGCCATTTCTCTAAGAGGAATGAGAGATGGGTTTCTCTAAGAAAGGAAAGTGAGTAGTTGCTGAGAAGGTAAAATAAAAGAAAACAGGGAATTAAGGAGCTGCTCTGGGTATATGATGATGGATTATTACTGCTCTTTCTGGCTATGAAAAAGACTGTTTTCCTGAGTGTGGGGGAGAGTGGGGAGTGAGCAGTTGACAGGGCAGTAAGATCACTCGATAGTAGAGATTCTCAGCTAGCTTTGCCAGACAAGGATGAAAGAAGTAGGATGACTAGGTACAAATCTCCTTTTACTAGATCCAGATGTCAATGAACTAATATTTTTGTATTTGTAAGTCAGCATGAAAGCGCAAGGACAATTTGCTTGCAGTGACCAATGCTCTTGCAAACCAGTATTGGGGGAGGCACATGAGGAGTGTGCCACCAGGACAAGACTCTAGGTGTGAAGAGCGCAGATGGATCTATCAGCGCTAATGCCCTTCCTTAGGGGAAGATATGATGTGCTCATTAAGTTATTGCTATCTATATTTCTTAATTACTGTGTACTCATTATGTAGGCTGTTATTACTGACCATTTATACAAGACTATCTTTGAAACAGTGTCAGTCTTTCAGACGTGTACATTTTAAATTCGGTAAACTAGTTCTGATCTCTTTTAATAATTCTGTGTACCAGGCTTTAAAATAGTGCTCAGATTATTGAAAACATCATCTTTTATGATTCATGTGACTATTATTTTTATTCCGTCATGGTTTTTTTTCTTTCTCTTGGAAAACTAATGCTGGCACTACTGTTATTGTTAGGAATTGTTGGTTCTTTCCCACACGTCTGGAAATGATTTTGTTCTCTGTGTTTTTAACAGAGCTGAAATGAATGTGGTTCTTTGTTTAGCTTTCTTTTTGTGCCACAATATCACTAGGTGTCTGAAAGATGTAGAGCTTCTGTGGCCCTTCACAAACATTAACTCACTGCCCATGGCCAGCTTTGTGGAAATTTTAGTGTTGGATTTTGCCTTCACCTGGCACTTAACTCGGGCTTGGTCCAGCTGTGTTTTGGGACCTCTTGATATCTGATAGAACTGTGTGGCCCTGTGTACTGGTTGTGGCTGCACACACCTGCATAACCAGCATCCTTACTAACATCATCACCCACAGTTTTGGTGTCTCCTCTGTATCTGCTGCTGTTACAGTGCTGCTTTCCCAATAGCTTCTTCTCCGTGAGCAACACTCGGAAGGCCTCTATTCCCACCCTGCGCTTCTCCACCCTTCCACCCTGCAACGTACCTCTTGGATGACACAGTTTCTAAAAATCACATTTAAAAATAGCACTGTATTAATAAATATGTTTCATTAGGGGAAACACATTCAACCATGTGGAATTTGAAGCCTCAGTGCTTGCCAAACAACTGTTTTGCACTCATCTCCTTGGCACCAAAATGCTAAAATGAAGGTTGCCTTCTGCAGGTTGCTAGATGGTGTGCTGGGAGGGGCTGGTGTTACTGGTCGGGTAGCATGTGCTGTGGCAGTTGTTGAGTTTTGGACCTTTCTTAGTGATACATGCTGCTGTGCTTCTTCCTATGTCACCCTTTTCTTCCATCTCTTCTCCTGCTGTGCTTTCCGCTGCCCCTGCCCCCTTCCCTATGCTTCTCCACTCCATGGTCCCTTACCCATTCAAGCCTTTCTGTTGCTTGATCTTTCCTATAGCACTGCCTTTGCTTACCTTATTCTCTTTTTCCAGAACCTCTGCCCTCCAGTGACCGCTCCACTGCTGCTGGTGGTTGGGTCTATCTGCCTCATGTTAGTATAGCTACAAGGTTGCCTTTGAAGCAGCTCTTGGCTGTGTTTGGCAAGTGCCAGAAGACGACCCTTCTATTTCTTTAGTAACAGCTGGAATTACAGAGGACAAGTGGTATCTTTAATGCTCTAGTTTTTCCTGGTCCTGTTGGGGCTGCAACCATGTGAGACCTTCTGATCTGAATGGTTGTCTCCCTGAAATAACGCCCCTTTGAAACCTTGCTGGTAAGTCATCCTGAGGGCTTTGGGCATGTAAGTCCCATCACTGGATGGCTGTTGATCTCTGAGGGCATTCTGTGTTCCTTCCAGCCTCAGCCATTCTGGGCAATTGCTCTGGAGTGCTGAAGAGTGCATGGTGTATTCTCCGTTGGCTAGAGATATCTGCCCTTCTTTATTTCTTCTGCCATCTCCTTTTCCCTGGTCATTCTTTCCTCCAAACGTTCTCCCTAAGCATTTATCAACTGCAGAAAAATTAATCGCATTTTCTTAATCAGTCCATTTGCCTGTGGCTGAGTGACAGATGGTCTACATTCTTGATGAATCTGGTGGTAATACAGTTTGTTGCTCATACCTTATACATTGTGGGGGGTGGTGTGGTTGTGTTTGTTTATCTGGCTTCTTCATGTTACATTTAATTTGAATTAGAGATATGGTTGAAAATTAAATTTTTACTTCAGATCTGTGGCTTTGACCTGCTGATTCTTCTGGCTGTTTTTTTCTTCCCAAATCTTTTACCTATATTAATCTTCATTTTAGCATATTGTTTGAAGACGGTTCTGTCATTGCCTCTCCTTGCTATGCTGACCTTTCTCCATGCTGCCATGCCCAGCCGTGGGATGGTTCCCCGGAATATCTCGCACAGCTCTGACTCCAGCCACCCCAGACTGGCTGTACCCTGCAGGTATCCAGTGCTCATGGCAAAGGCACGGCAATGCCCCTGGGAATGGTCAATGGTATCTGTAGGGCCACGGGGAACATTTTCTTTCTCTACACAATCATAACCTGTCTGTGATTGTCCTGCTGCTCTGAAGTGCGAGTCTCTGCCACAGCTGCAGCATCCTTGCCTTGGTTGCCTGAGATCACGTTTGCTCTCCGTTGTGCTTCATTCCTTCACTTTCTTCCATGTGTGTATATTCTAGAGTTTCCTTAATGGACCTTTTCCCCACAAACACTTGAGAAGACTGGCGGCTGAAGGGGTGTTTGGACTTTTTGAGTAATGTTGTTATGAGCTTGGCTATACTCTCCTGTAGTAAAAACCGCTGTCCACTGTGTTTAAAGGCTTAGGGCTGCTGGGGAACATCTGATTTATTAATGGCCTCTTTTCAGCTTCCTCCTCATCTTAAGAAGATATAAGCAGGTAATTAGCTAGTTGCCAAGAAGACGGTGGAAATAAACTTTAAAATTCCTCCTTGTAAAATGATTTATTTAACAGTTTTATTCTGACATGTGTGTTTTATGCTTTAATCATCTGTCTGTGGCTGTTGAACAGGCCAGGTTTCTTCATCTTATGCTGTTAGATTTTAGAGCACTGATGTTACATGGTTTTGTTTCCTCTTTTGTTGCTACATGCGAGTGTTTATGTTGGCTTTCTGGTAGACACTTAATTGGATTGTAACTGATTTTACACTAAAGACTGATGTCCATTTTTCTTTCAGTCCTGTCTGGATTGCTCTGGTTTCTGGAAGGAGTCAATATTCAGAAAGGTATTGAACCCTTCTGCTGTGGCTTTCATTCAGGGGCATTATTTATATCTGATCATCAGCGCCAGTTGCCCAGGGTGATAGAGGTGTTCAGGTGCCTTGAATAATGGCTGTGTTCCTGTTATGGTTACTTTCTGGAACTGGAGGTTGGTTTCTGCAGGTATCTCTACCTGAATGTTGATAAAAAAGACTAGCAGCTGTGGCGAGGGCTCTTCCAAACTCCTTTCATTCCCTTTCATCCTTTCTGACAGTTCCTTTGAAGGTAATTCTATTTTTCCAGTTACCAAAGCAAATAAGCTCAAAGTCCTCTTTGAGTCTGAGCCTATTCAGAAGCTCGTGTTAATCAGATTATTTGTGAAACAGCCTTAATATCAAGCCAATAATCTCCGTAGTTATTGAATGACCTATACCCTTTGTCAGGGACTTATGCTAGATACACAACTCTCTTGAACTATTATTCATTATCTGCAGTCTCCCTTACTTCTGCTTCATTCAAGCATTTTCCATTTGTAAAGGTCTCATTTGTCTTTCAGATCATCAGAGTCTCTAAGCATCTTTCTCCTCTGCTGAAACAGACACAGTAATGTTTGAAGAAAAAGATTCATCTCTGTAACTCATCACTTGCTACTTTTATTCACTGTTAGAACAAGAGCGATGAGTTCACCAAAAAGAAAAACCTCTTTCTTAAAACTGGAGCCTGGAAAGGCTGTAGTTTGAGGTGCCAAAGACTCGTATTTACAATTACACACATCCCCCAGGGAAAGCCAGAGGGATTTACAGTAAATATGAGGGTTTGCATCCAGAACTGCTGACAAACCAGCCTCCTTTTGATAGATGGATTCATTATTACTTTCTAATTACAAGCAGATTTCCAGGTGTGTTCACCATGTTATAAATGAAACATGTCCATTGTTATACAGTGGTGGCCTCTGGGTCAGCTGTAAGGGATCTATTGCTCCTCTTCTGTCGCTGGACCAAATTAATCAGATGTATTTTTAACAGATAACCTTTACAAAAGTGACTGATTAATCACTTGGTAATGTGGACTGCTATCAAGTTCTTCATCTCCAAATAAAGGAAGGAACTCAGCAAGACAACAATATGTCAAATGCATCAGTCTCAGCGTGTTAAAATACTTTCAGGGCCAGATGCTACTCTTCTGAAAGAAAAGAAATCTGCTACATCAAACATATATGTTTTTCTGCATCTGTGGGTCAGATTCTGTGCTCAGATGAAGGCTTTCTGGTTACGCAGGCTTGCTGTCAAATGGAGCCCTAAGCGTATACATCTAAGGACAGAATTTGATCACTACAAAGTAATACAATTTCTAGCAGCTTCTGTCATATGATTTTTTTTTTCAGAAGTGTGATTTTTAAGAGGGTACTGAAAGCTGTACACATCAGTAAAGCAGCCAGTCTTTGTCTAATCCTGTATCCAAGGATAGATTTAAGTGTGATTTTTCTATGTTCTAGTCACTTCTTTTGAAGATAAAACAGCCTGTCTTTTAATTTTGTGTTGAAGAATATGCTTGACATCTTTCAAACTGAGATTAGGTTAGCAAAGGCATACCCTCGCTTATGCTGGAAAATGAAACAAGTTCCTAATTGTCAAAAGATTAATCCTTGGCAGTCATCCAGGGCAATATTTGCTGTAGCAACTTGGTATCCATCACAGTTACGGACCAAAGGTCTTGTCATAGACATATTCCTCGCAGCGGCGCCGTAGCAGGGCAGCGCAGCTTCACTACCCTGGGCTGTTAGTCTCTGGGAAACCCTATCCATTCCTCAATTAGTGCCCTCACGGGGGTCACAGTCTTTGATGACTGGGCTATTTCTGAAGATTAAAATATAAAGCTCAGTAATATTAAAAAAAAAAAAAAAACAGGAAAGCAAACCCCAAACTGATCTTTTTGTGCATCATGGTGTTTCTTGTTAGAGGTTTTAGCATCTACTAGAAGATTGCTCCATCAATACTAATAACAATAATATTAGTGAAATGTGAGGCTTTTTTTTTCTGTGATAATCACCATTATCTGTAGGTTGATACTGCTTAAATTGGCTATTTTTTTTCTTATTTTTTGTAACTAACTTGCTATTGAAGTGCAAAGCTGCTATAACAGCATCTTCATCTGCTGGTATTGCCAGTCCTGTCCCTGTTTTTGAGTACTGTCTTTTTTCCTCAGAAATTCATGGGAGGAGCACAGACAGGGACTAGCCTTTGTTGTCCTGCAAACTGAACAGAAGAGTGGTCAGTACTAGAAATACTTCCTACAAATTACCAAAGCTGGCAGTCCTAAGCCTAGTTCCCTTAGTGTAGATAAAAACCACGAAAAATGGCAAAGTGCTGCCCCCACATCCCTACTTCTGTGTGAGCCATCTCTGATGTGTTTTGGATGGTTATTCCAGTGTAGCTTTAGAAAATTCTTCAAAGGGAGTTTTATCTCTGTTATTCATCACAAAAATGATGATTCAGAAAAAGTCTCATTCAGTTCGGTATTCATAGTCACTTATGCTGTGTACCCGGGGACCTTCCACCCTGCTCGCTGGCAGGAAACTGCCTATAGTTTTCAGTTTGCGTGGCAGGGTAAAAATTCAGTCTGCTGCAGACTGACAATGGCAGGGAGGGAGGAGGTTTAAAAACTCGTGCACGGCTTTGTTAATTGACTCCCATTCTGCACCGCTGAGATTGACAGGATTATGGGATGCAGGTAGGATCAGGACTTGATTCCTCACTGATGAGTCTCTGCCCATTTAGTGCTTTATAGGCCCAAGGGAAAGGGGCACATTGACAGAGTGTTCTGGCACACTGCAGTCTAGATTTGGATCCATGATTTAAAGCTGACAGATGTGTAAAATCATATGTAGCCAGAAAACTCCCTAGCGAGGACACAGCTGCATATATCGATGAGTCAAAGTTACTCCAGTTAAGGCTGGCATTAATTTATATGTGGCAAATTCCCTCCAGATCTCTGTTCCTGGTAGTGTAATATCACTGAGTGTAGTTTTGGGCTCGTTCCACCCGCTCTGGGTCAAACCATGTGCTTTTTGGATATGAATGGAGAAGACTTGTAAATCTGAAGCTCCGCTCTTCTCAGATGCTGGGCGAATGCCATCATACCCTCATTTAGATGTGGCAGCTGTTGTCAGTTACTTAATCTCATAAATAAAATAAAGCCAAATTTCCACAAACTGAATCCGCCTCTATCACACGGCCTCCTGCAATGCCTTAAATGAACTGCATATTTTTGTTTCTCAGGAATCTCCCTTTATAACCCACTATACTGCTTGATTATTTCCTCTATGTTGTACAGGAAACAGTGAGTAAGTGATTAATAACCTGCCTCAGTTTTACTTTCCCCTCTTGCTGCAGCCTTGTCATGAAATAATGTGACCCACAGATGTCTGAGCAAAGCAATCCATTGCGTTAATGACAGATGCTGTTGGGGCTTGCTCAGTGAAAGTGAGCTATCATGGGGAAAGAGGCTCAGGTATTCCTACTACTTTGATCATTTCTTTTTTCTTTTGCATAAATTTTGAGCATGCTGAAAACTCCCAACAAAGCACAGCATAACCCACTCTGGAAAATAGCCTGGGGTGAGTACTAGTCCTGAAGGCTCAGGAGGGAGCCAGGGAGCAGGTTTGCTGAAGAAAGGCAGAGTTAGCACTGAAAATTAGCATTCGCTGGCTATAGAAATGGCAGGAGGTATGTGAGGTGCACCATATACGTCAGTGCTTGCTTTCTTTTCTACTAAAAGGGAGATAATGGAAAATAAGGCCTCTGCACTTAAACAAATGAAAACTCTCAGTCATAGTTAATTATATCATGCATGTCAACCTCCACAATGTTTAACATTGTCTGGAGTGAGTGAGTGATGGAAATGAAAATCTCAGAGCTAGTTTTATTAGGATTTAGTTAGGAGGCTGGTGTACAGAGATAGCTGGCAAGAGAAATCTCCCAATAGTAACGCTCGCAGAGCAGGGAAGATTCAGACTGACAGTCGTTTTCATAAAGCATGAGGGCAGACTGAACCAAATTACAAGCTGATTGAATCTTTAAGAATTGCTAATCGTTTCTACAGTCAGTCTATAATATGCTCTTCAACCATCAGCTAATGCACTGGAGTCAGCTGGGCTCCTAGCTGGAGAGAGCAGGCAGCCCTGGTGTGTGGCACTGAGTGCTGGCATGTGTCACGCTGGCTAATTGAGGGTGTCACCCAAGCACTCTGCCAGATCTTTGTTTTCCTGAGTGGTTTTTACTAAAGGCATGTTTGAGTAGTAGGGAAGAGTGAAGTTATATTTGTTAGAAGCAGAAGCATGAAATTGTACTATGTAAAAAAAATGTGATTAAATGGTGATACTGGCCACTCTTTTTTTATGGCCACTCAGCAAAGGAAGCAGAACACACATGCATGCAGATTATTCATAGTAGCTGGTTTGACCCAAGATAGGAAATTCTGCATTTAAATTCAATGGGTGGGAAGAGGGGTGGTTATTGAAAAATTACATACCAACTAGAGGAACCTAGAAAATGGTTTAAAGGCTCAATAATTCATCTGTTTAGCACAGAGTTAACCAGGGACCCAGCAGCTATAGGATCTGCAGGGGTTTCTGCTGTTGGGCAGAGGGGTGTGTACTTTTTCCACCATTACTATTTCTGAAACTTTCCACCACTGCTCAGAATATCAGTACATATCAGCATGTAGTTCCTAAGCATTTTGTTTCACATAAACTTTTTAAAATAACAAGAAGAAAAAAATGTAACTCATGAAGAGGAAAGGAGAAGCTGAGATGTAATTCTACAATGGATAGAAAGAATTACAGTGCTTTGCAACCCTACAGCTGTCCACTACAGTTCGTGCAATCCAATTCTTAATATAAGTAGCCAAGATCTTGCTCTGGGTTTTTTTGTGGGTGGTGTTGTTTTGGTTTTTTTTTTTCCAAAAGCCTGAGGATCTTTTTCAAAGCCCTTAGGTCAAGGGGATGGAAGACGTCCCACTTCTGTGTTCCCTCCTCCCGCCCTTACCTTAAGGTACACCATTCTCTTGCAATACTGAAACCTGAAAACAATGGTAAAGAGTTAACATCAAGGACTTCAGCAAAACCACTGACAAACTACCACACAATCCTGCTCTAAAGAGGTTTCAATAGAACATCTGAGTTAAGCATGGCAATTACAAAGAAGCTCAAGTGGTCTTTGCTTGAAATTGCAAATGTACCACATTGCATTATCACAAGAATTCGCATGCAAGAACAGTTTGCAGATGGTTTGCATTGGCATACTTTACGTAAACGCTCTAGGGAACAGATGGCATCATGGGTTCTTGTGGCAAATGTGAATTTATAGCACTCACAACATGCTAAAGTCTTTTGCCTGTAGCTGAAAAGCAACAAAAATGAGGTGGAGACTCAGCCCTGTAAATCAGTTTGCCAGTGCCATTGCCATTGTAGCTATGGGTAACATTTAGTTTAGTCTTTATTGTGAAATTTGGGTTCTTTTATTTGCCATCTACTTGCAATTGGGTGCGAGTGCATGCGGCATGTGTGTATGTTTATTTGAGTACGCATATGCAGTTTTTAAATTAATAGACTGACGTTGTGTAAAGACCTGGAAGTTGAGATCTCAACCATCATTTAATCCAAAGCTTTGAATTTTTTTGATCCGAAATCGAATTCAAATAATTCCCATTTTCTGTGTGCACATAGTTTGCTCTGGGTAAATTGATTTATTTTAAACAAGTGTTGACAAATATTGTTAGAAAGGGTAAAAAAATAACAACATAGGTTAGAAGCATGAATTACTGACCTCTCAGTCATTCTGTACATACATATACAGTGGGATGAGCATCAGGGCACATTAGTATAAAAAGTAACAGTTCTTTCTCATTTGGACACAAGTTGGAATTTGAACATCATCTGTGAAGAGGAGGTGTTATTTAAGAAGCCAGACCTGTGGAAAAAAAAGGAAAATTGTGTAAACAAGTAAGGGGTTCGTTGAATTCCTTTGGAACTATTATATCGAACTTAGAATATAATTATTATTGTGGTATACTCCCTAATTATTTAGATGCTTGTAGAAATTGATTTTATGTAAACACAGCTTGTTCTAAAACAGCCAGGTCTTTGCAGTGAACATAAGTTGTTTAAAATTTATTGACCTGTCGTTCACATGTGTTACTTTACTAGCACTTAATGGTCTGTTTAGATAGTCTTGGTGTGTATGAACTCCCAGTGCGCTACTCCAAGCACCACACGTTGACAGGTAGCTGCCATGTAGATAAAATAAGGGGCCCTACTCCAAAGCATACAGGGACACACAATCATTAGTTATTTTCTAATCTAAAGCAGGGATTTCCTCGGCAGCCAGAGGAAAAGAAACGTTCTGTTTTGGCATTATCTTTGCAGCTGAGTTCGGCCCTAAGTCCTGAACCAATATGCAGCAAGGCCAAAAGCAAACAAGCAGGAAATCCAGCCTTGCACCGAATGTAACAGATTTAAGGAGTCTGAGCTTTGAGGGTTTCTTTTTGAATGCATCGCATATGTAGTGGCTGAGGTTAGAAACTTACTCGGCCCTTCAGACTCCCCAGAAGATTAAAGACCGATAATGGAAAGATAAATTACTTTTGTAGTAGATAGAGATCACCTTAAAAAACCATTTATGGTAAAACTTGCTGCGCTGTTTTTACATTCTATGTATAAATAAAGCTGACCAAAACCAAAAACAACAAAAAAGCGTTACTTCTTAGAGTGCTTATTCTCTGCTGGCTCAAATGTGATTGCTGTATTACTACTTCTTAATTTTTAGGGCTCCCATGTATTTTGTGAGTTGACATGACTTTTCTTATTGTTTAGGTCTCAGGAAAAAATTATGCCAATTATATGTTAGACATCAATATCGCTCGGGTTACTAACTGAACTTTGCTATTCTGTTCCTACATTTATGAGGCTGAGGACTTCCAGAGACGACCAGTTTTTCTGGTTGTTTCTTGTGATTGGGGATCAGCAACATAATTGTCTTAATTTGACACAGGCAGGGGTTGCATCCCTAAAATCCACTGCTGGAGTGTAATCTACCCTGCCCAACTTAGTGGTTATCAGCGTGTCTATGACCTGTGAATACTTGGCACCTAAAAAGGTATTTATCTTAGCTTTAAATGCCTGGTTTGAAAACGCTGGCCTAGAGTCATACTAATACTATATCACACCATCTGAGAACCTACTCTGAGAATGCTTGTGGCCCTGGGAATTCAGCAGCAAATTTTTCATAGGAAAACTACTCTATGTCAGTGTTTAAATATTTCATAGGGTTCTTAAGTAAAGAATATATTATGTTACTATTTTCTTTCATGTATGTAGTTGCATGGTGGTTTTTCTGTCTTCACATCAGGCCAAATTCTGCTATATTTGACCATCAGTAATTCAGAGTAACTATCATTTCCAGTGGATTTACATCTGTGTAATTGACATGACATCTACAGTGTGGATAAGAAAAATCAGTATCAGGTTTCATTTGCTGTAGCAGTAAAGATGTTTATCCATCCACTTTTCAAACTGCACTGACTTCCCTGTAGACTGAGCAATCCCAGTATCCCTAACTCTTAACAGCAAAACCCCCACAACTCTTAAATCCTTCACTCTTGTGAAATTCACTTGGCTTTGAAAGCATATGAATTTAAAACATGAATAGCTATGGAAAACGATTTTAAAAACTGAAGAAATTTTGCCCATAGAATTTTGTCTATGCTATTTTCCACTAACACAGGATTGCAAATTTTCTTGCTAGCCATCCAATAAAATTGACAATTAGTACTTTAAATAAGGAGGCCATCCTCTACCTGATAAATTTGAACATAGTTTATCAGCAATGGAAATGTAGAAATGTAGCCAGGTCATGTAGACCTGGCAGATTATATATTTGGAGATCAGAATCTAGTTCACAAATATGGTTAAAAAACATTTTTTGAGAAGAGCTCTGCTCAACAACTCCATCTTATTCCTCTGCAAAATATGACATTTTTGTGCTTACGTTTCATGTTTCTTTCATAGTTTTTGCCCTAGGAGCAGCATGATTCGCTCAGGAGGGTGTTTAGACCTAGATTGTCAACCTCCAGAGCTGTCGTATTTTGAATGGTTGTATTTAGTGATAAAGTATCTGCCATCAGTTCTGTTCACTGGCAGGTGGTCTCATTTTAATGTGCTGATCATGAGCAAATCCTGTTGAAGATAAGGAAGCTACAATAGTATGGTGCTTCTCACAGGTTTAGGTCTAGAGATTTTACTGTTAAAGGTCCCCTTTACTGCAAGCTACACAGTTGTGCCTCATTATGCCAGCTTTTTCCTCTCTGAATACCAGGTATGCATTGAAGTTGACTTTCCAGTGGTTCCTAGTTTTGGGTGAGACCACTGAGAGGATTTCTTTCCCTTGGCTGATGTGTTAAGCTCTACACCAGTCCCTTGTGCTGTGCTGTACCCCGCATTGTCCCTGTGGGATAAAGGGTAAGTGCAAGGACTGGCTGGCCCTGGCTCCTTGTCTCTGGTGCTGGGAGGCCTTCATGGTACCTGCTGGGAGGCATAGCCCTTCCCTCCTGGCATCTTGGCTAGGTGACCAAAATCCTCATCCTGGAAGAAGTCCTGTTTCCATCTTGACAGAGGACATCCAGAGGAGAGTAAGGAGCGTGTACCATACATGTTAAAAAGGTTGCCTTTTTGGCTAAAGTTCTTTTAGCTAGATAGGGGCAAGGTTAATGATGACTAAGATGACTAGCTGAAGCTTAGACGGAATTGGGACCAAGCTAATTAGAGAAGATGCGGTAGGACCTTCCCAGAAAGGAATTTGTTATTGGTGTGATAAGCTTGGGCATCTTGTCTCAACACCAAACTTAACTCTGAGGGGAAATGTAGCAATTTTTACTAACCAGGGTGGCACTTTTTCCTCTCCCCGATGAGAAACCAGAAAAAGCTTCACTGTACTCGTGATGTTACTGCACCCTTTTTAATAAACTTGGTGAAGTGTAAGTGACCAGTAAGCTCAGCTCCAGTTTAATGTGCCAATGGGCACATTAAGAGAGATCCTGTGGTTGCAGTTAAGCTCCAAAGAGGTGACCAGAATTCCTATGTGAAAAACTGTCGTCTTGGTGTGTTCAAAGGATATTTTCCTAACTTTTGACTCTTCAAGAATCTCCTGAAAAGAGGCATTGCATCACTGCTACCTAAGCAGAGCCCATTTGGGAGATACATGCAGGAAAGACAAACAAAAAGATCTCTTTCCCTTTCATCAGATATCTCTCCATATCTCGACTCAAGAAGGCAGCACTGACTTCTTGCATATATGCTTAAATATTAGGCAGTACAAATCAGCAAAAATTTATGTGGCTTTAGTAAGGGGGTGTTATAAGATGTGTGAGTACCTAAGGACAGGCAAGCAGGTGAGACAACTGGAGGCTTCTAAAAATGTTGGATAGATCCTGAAGGTAGTTGATCAGGTTCCTTGGGTGGGTCTAATGAGGAGATCAAAATGTTGTGTAAGTGTTGCTAGCCAAGTGGAGCCAGTTGTTCCCCAAACCAGGCAGTTCCAGAGATGGTGAAGAGCACTCCTGTGAGGAGACCAGCACTCTGCTAGCAATACCGCTTGGAAAGACAGTGCCTGTCGCAATTCCTTCTTTCAGCACTTCTCATGGGCTTGAAGTCTCACACCTAGGCACACAGGCTCTTTCTCCACTACAGTGCGATGAACGGTCCTGAGAGTCAGCAAAAGCCATAGGAAGCTCTTTGATTTGCATGATTCCTACCCATGTTGCTTGTTAGAGCTTGGATGATGCAGGGGTTCAAAGGCTATCAGAAAAACAAGCAGGGTCAAGGCACAGACCAAGGTGGTGTCCTGTGAGTTGTCCATACTGACAGTTAGCAGACAGGCCTCCTCTCCCCAGCAGTGCCAGCTGTGGTTCAAGAGTCAGCTGAGCAAGGAGCTATCCCCAAAGGTATCACTGAGCCAATGCTGTAGTGCAGTGGAGATACTTTGAATGCAAGCTCTGCCTCACAGGTGGAAAAGAGCTCTGGCCTGTTGTGTTTATGAATGTAGGTACAGTCAAGAGAAATTGCTGTGCCTGTGTGTAGACCCTCTAGAATTCACGGGGGAGAGTTTGTGCTAAAATGTTGTTTGGATCCAGATTCCTAAAATGGTCAGAGGGTCAGCTGTGATGCAGGGTGGTGGCTGCATCTTGGCTAAGGCCAAGGCAGTGTACTTTGCTAAAATGCAGATATAAATATCCATGTATTTTCTTGCAGCTGTGATGGTGTGGAATACCAAGCAGAAAAAAGAACCTTTTTTTTCTTCTTCTGTGCTGAACTGGCTATTGCCATATGATCACTAGGAGTTGAGAGCTAGGTCTGGTATCTTCACATAAGCTTTGAACGAGCAGTTGTGATTGTGACTATGGATCTTGAGGTGGGGGGCAGGCAGGATGGACATGCCACCTTTAATAATATTCATGTTTTCCTATGTATTTGGAGATACTTAAGTCTATTGTTAGATGCAGATCCCACATCTATAAGCTTTTTATTAAAATTTTTTCTGGAAATTTTTATCTTCCCACACTGAAGGCCTTTTTTTATGAAGAGATGCTTCTGGACCCATTGGCAGGACCTTACTAGAAGCATTCAGAAAGCCTCCCAACAGGAAAGTCATGAGCCCTGAAGCTGTAGCTTTACATATAGTCATTCCCTGCTCCCACTCCACCATTTGAAGGCCTGTAAGATCTTCCCCTGTATTGTTTTTAGGATTATGTTTGTTGAGGATAGTAAACTGAGGGATAAATCAAAGGGATTTTGTGATCATTGAGATTTACAATCATCACTGTATTACATACTTGAGTAGGGTTAAAATAACAACTCAACTTTAATTTAAAGGGGAGGTGGAGGGGAGTGTATAAAGAATACTATTTTTAATATAGTTATCTAGTAAACAACAACATGCAAGATTGCACAGTTTGGGCAACAATTAATAGGGAATACAAAGTGTATCTCAGAGTGTTTTCAGTAGCTTTCTGTTGCCTCTTTTGCAGGTCCTGAATTCACTTTAGTATTTCTGAATTACTCAGTGTTACCAGCCCCAAATGCAAAATAAATAATACTGACATAGAAATGAAGAGGCTCAGTAATAGTAATTTAGAGTATTTTTTCCTTATCCTTTAGTTTCCTAGCCTTTCAACATGCCAGTCTGGTCATATTTGTAGGCCATTCTTCTGAGTCCTTAAAGCTTCTCCTTAAATGAAAACTGAGTTGCTCATTTGACTGCTGAAACTTAGATAAAGTGAAGAAAAAGGTTTTTTAAATCTCACTATGAAGTTGAGAGATTTGGCAAAATTATTTGATTCTTCCCATACTTTAATTTCTTTAAGGGTGAGGGATAAGATGTAGAATCGTAATAAACCCCCTTTTATTTAAAATCATCACAGCATCCACTGTGACTTGGCTTTGCAACAGCTATCACAGGTCCTCCTCTTTGCCATACGGTTGCCCATGGCAGGAGCTGCTGTGAAGCTGAAGACCTTTCCACGATGGAGGTAGAGTCCTGCCTCACTGCCCAGTGTAGCGCGCGTTACAAAACTTCTCTTCATACGGTCAACAATGCTAATAAGCAGAAGGCATTGAGCCACCAAAAATACCTTCTGTAATGAGGAGAGAGCGTGCCAGCTTGAACTTGGCATTTGTCTGCACCCTCGCTGTCACTGTGCTTTAAGTGGTCCATGAAGCCAAGAGTAATTATTAGAAATGTGTCGTTTCCTGAAGCACAGTGCAGACTCTGTACCGCTATGCAAATGGCTGAATATAAACCCAAGCAGCAGCCATGCATAAGGTCATGTTGGGATGAGGTGTGTTTGTGCGTTCAAGGGGAATTAAAAAAAAAATTAAATAATCCTCCTTTGGATTCTGAAGTGTGATGTTAACTCAGAAGTCTTAATGTTAAACCAGTGGCCAGTGCGAAGCTTTGTGAGGGTTGTTTTGGTCTTGTGCAATGGAACTGACATATTTTTGGAAAAAAGTAAAATCAAAGAACACAGCAATGGGGTTCCATTAAAGTACTGTGCACATATTGTAAAGGTGTTACAACTATTCCCAGCATGGACTTTATCTCTTCCCAATAAGTGATGCACCCAAGCCTCAAGACTTCATAAAGTCTGAGCATGGGACATTTGGATCCAGGTTTTGGCAGACTAGCAGAAATCTTACATGCAGGTGCAGGTCCCAGTTCTGAACCTGTATTTCATACTTTGTTGAGTCTGGATCTAGAGCTTTGGAGAAAGTGAGGCACACTCTGAGTATCTTAAAATAGTTGAAAATCACAGGCTGGCTCTGCATTTCTGTGAAGGGCATCACAAAATATTTTTGCTCTGGACCCCATACAATACCTTACTAAAGCATCTTGCTTCCAGTGGCTCATATCCTGAAGAGGCCTATTAATTATGTAAAAAACTCTGCTTTATCAGTTGACTTTCTGTGGTTCTTGTCACTCTACTGTCTGTTTTCCTACATGTCATCTTTTCTTCCTCCTTTAGTTGGGTATGTGTTTGAAGTTAGTTTTAAAGGAATAAAATTACACCCATTTATTTAGACAGCAGCTGTCAAAGTACAATAGTCTGTTCTCCAGAAGTAAGCATGCACAAAAAATTTCATCCCCTGGTTTGCTATCTTGAAATTGCAGCGACTTAGGTTTTCTAAACCCTCCTCCTTTTTTATAAGTAATGATTAAAAGGAAAAAAAATCTGCCAGGAGCACAAAATCTCCAAGTTACTGTCACACTGGTGTCACTTGCTAAAGCCATGTAATAGGTTTGTGGGAGAGACCTTCAGAAGAAAAAAACAGCTCTGTATCTTTCAGTGGGAGCTCGGAATAGGAAAGCTGTGGCTTAATTCCTTATGGTGTTTTCTTGGCATCAGCTCTTATCTCCCCAGCTCTTATTCAGGCTGAAAGAAAGGGCTGTTTTGTTGCGTTGTGTTTTTGCAAGAGAGTAAAATAAAATCTTAACTGTGTTTTTAATATTGGGAGCATAATAAGGTCGCTTAAGAAAAAGAAAGCCAACCAGTAAGCCTGGGATGTCTCTCATTTCTTTAACAGCTATATAGTGTGTGCAGCTGAGAGCTGCCAGTTGGATCCTAGCAGGGGAGAAACCACTTTAGTTTGTTTGGTTTGTATATGGAATAACATTTTTCTTGCCTTGGAATACTTGTTTGTCATCACTCGGCCTTTGTGTTTATGTTCTGCTTGGAAATAGTCTCTGTGCTGCATATGCATTTGCCAGGATGTGCACATAAACAATGTTCCATTATGGCCTGCTCTACATACTCCTTATTTACACCATATACATTTGGCAGTAAACATGTTGGGCAATGACAGAGAGCAAACTTTTCTAGGCCCCTTTTTTCAGTTAGCCCAGACTTTCTGCCATATGCTTGCTGAGGTCCCACTTCTATTCATGTTTTTATTAGGTAGAAAAAAAGTGTCCAGACTTCGAACAAAGCAGCTTTTGTGTTCTCTGTCAAAAAAAATCTTCTCCTATGAAATGTTGATAGAAGTACCCAGAGCCCTTGTGGGGGTGCAGAGCCTGAATAGGCCCATGGTGAAAGCACAGGAGGGGAGAGCAGGGGAGCTGGGGTACAAATTTTGCTTCTTTCATGCCAAGAACGAATATCGCTTAACTTTCTTTTCCTCTGTTTGGAAACCAGGGTCGTACCCCTCATCCCAATGCTCATTACGAAGGCAACATTTTTAAAGCGTTAAAGGCTTTCATAATTTGAGCTGTAAGAGACAAGAGAAGCAAAATACCGATTTGTGTAGCATAAAATGGAAGTTTGACTTAGAATATATGCTGTTTAGTAAAACTGTAGAACCGTGGTAAGAAAGTTTTACAGTGGCATAAATCATTTTTAGTGACTCTGCACTTGAAAATGGTCAGATTAGATCTTTTTCTCATTGATTTTGTATTTGGTTAATGATTCCAGTCCTGAGATCTTAAAGCTATGTAAGATGTAAAAGATACGGGAAAATATATTTAACCTCTACATTTAAACTATGTGTTTCTTATGACATTGAAATACTGCAATGACCTGGTAATGTTTTCCAATGTTTTAATTTTTGCTGATGTACAAAAATATCACAGAAGAGCTGATTCGTAATTATTACACATGGTATTGCATAAATTTCTTCCTAATTAAAAAGCTTCTAAATTCTGAATAATCAATTTAGGAAGGCATATGGTTTTGACAAATTATACATTTAATTTCTAAAGATTTATTAGAAATTTGACCTGCAGCTAGTTAATTATGGTTATAGTACTGATGCAGTAATACTGCAGATTGATATAATGATATGGTTGCAAATTTATTTTGATATCACCTACCTTAGCAGCAGGATGTGGGAATACACCTTTATTTTGCACCATCTTGTTTATTATGCAGGAAAGCATTAGTTTAATGAAGAACACAAATACTTGATAGGTATGTGTTGGCATTTTTATGAAAAGCTACTTTCAACAGAGCATAAGCACACTGAGCATTGCCCTTTAGGTTTTACCCTTTTAGAGGCTAAGTTTCCAATGGCACCAGTGATAGTTTTAGATTAATAATGACTGCAAAATATGAACTCTTTTGAAAAATCCACTCTAAGAAATGAAATTAATTCTTGCTTATTTGATTTTCAGACCATAAAATATTTTTGAAGTGCCTCTTTTTGGACTAATCTCTCATCTACTATACTGATACTCTTAATTTTATGAAGTCAGCAACTAAGTTACTCAAGAGCAGCTTTCAAGATATGCAGAAAGCCAAATTAAATAATAAATATAATTTAAAATTTTATCTTTCTATCCCATCTGGACTTACAAGTGGTCTCTGAGAATCATACAAAGAAAATACAGATTAACTTCTAGAGTGTGAAATGTTTAGAAAAGGGAGGCATGTCTTAAACATGTATGTAGTGCTTTCATAAACATACAAAGTTTACCTATTCTTTTTAAAGCAATTAAAAAAAAAAAAGACACTTTAACAACTTTAGCTGTGTTATTAGGGCAGATTAATTTCTGGTTTTCTCTGACTCTCCTGGCCTAGGAGGTTAGGAGCCGCTGCTGAGCAGTGAATATCTTCCATGAAGAGATGATGTTGGTGGGACATGCGTGTTACAGAACTTGCTGTGTCCATGTGTGAGGATGGTGAGCGAGGGAAGAGGAGCAGAAGACTTGGTTCAAGGCTTTTCTCCTCTGAACTGTCAGCTGAGAGCACCCCTGGGTCTGCCAGAGGAAAGAAAAGGTATAGGCTTACCCTGCTTTTCTGAAATGGGGCAGTGTCAATGGTGCCTGCCCTTCTTAGCCTGACTTAATGCCTGTGGTACCATGAGTCCAGTTTTGGGGTGTAAAAATAAGGAAGAGAAGAAATTAGATAGATCGTTCTCACTTAACGTGACCAGAAGATGGTCAGAAATAAATGTGTGTCACATCAGTCTGATCTCTTATTTTCTCCACTGGAAACCTAGTAGCAACTTTTTCCTAATAATACACAGCTGTGGCTCACAGCAGTGAAGTGTGACTGCACAAAGTACGCCCTGAGTGAGGATGTGTGCCCTTCCTCGTCCCCACGGTTCGTCTCACTCTCTCACAAGGGGGGAAGCTAACGGGGCTGAATTATAACATTTTACAAATAGAGAGCTTTAGGAGTCTTTGTTGTCCTGGATGTTGACATTTTTAGATTCAAACTTTGTTATTCCTTATAACCAGGAGAGCAGGAATATTATTATGCTAACTGTATATATGTATTTGTGCTAACATACATACACATAAATGTAAGGCAGTTCTAAAAACAAAATAGGGAAATTGCTGTAATGAAATAATTTGAGATTCTCATGTAATTGCTTGATGCCAGTAATTAGAAAGGACTATTAGAATAAAACCTAGTATCATAAGATCTGCAGGAGTTTTTTAAGAGTTTACAGTAGTCAGCCTATACAATTTTGGATGAAAGCAACACATTCTCTGGTGGTGAAAAATTCTCTTATAGATTAACTAAGTACTGTCCCTACCAGCTGAGGACTTTTAATGCTTCAGTAATTGTCTAGACAGAAGTCAATGGGTGGGCAGACTTTGGGTGAAAGAGACCACTGGTACTTGATAGATGCAGTCTAGATAGGATCCACACAGGCTGAACTGTAAGCATGAACCATTCTATGAAAAATACATTGTAGGTTTTGCATATGTCACAACACCTGATGACAGAAAATATAATTTAGACTGACCTGAACTCCAGGCATCTGGTGTTCATTGTACCATCAGCATCCCCTGGTGAGTCAGATAGCTTTGCTTTTACCCTAGTAGCGCTCAGCTCATTTTTTTCCAAACATTTTTTGCAAACCTGTGAAATTATTCTGAAAGCAGGAAAAGGTCTCTTAAATCATGCCAGATACGTTAACTGGGAAAGGGTTAATCTGCCCTCAGGAGTTGCTATGTAACTGAGTCCCTGCTGGGAGAGCCAGGGTTTCCAGCCAATGAGACTCAGCTGACAATACAGTGCATCTATCTTGTGTTTCTTACTGTCGTCAGTTATTGGAGTTTTTCTGAACTGGAATTACACTCCTGCTCCTTTTATACTCTCCCGACGTGTCTTAAATAATTGTATTCCACACCAAAGTCAGAAAATAACAGCACAATCGTGTGCATTTATCCCTGAAAATATTACTTTTGACAACTTTGACTAGTGTGTAGAAAGATCTCTCTTGCACCAAAACTAGAAAACTTTTAAAAGATGAGATTTCCCAAAGAAATTCAGAGTAGCACACACCTTGGTTCGCTTTCAGTCCTCCAGAAAGCCTTCTCCTGCCTTTCTGTTCTCACCTGTGCACGTAGCCTTCAGCCCATTTGCTTGTGCAGAAAGAGTGGCTAAATGTCTCAACCTTAAGCTGTTTCTTCCTGCCTAAGATATTTCAAGAAGTCAGTATTGATTTTCCCTGTGTCCTGATTAGACTCTCTCGTTAGCTATTCCTCTTCTTAAGGCCACTCAAGGCTTGAGGGCTGAAGCATGAATTCTTCAATTTCTCCTTTAGAAGAGCCAGGTGTGTTTTCTCAAAGTCTTGCAGCTCGAGCAAAGCCTCTGTGGTTGCGCCAATGTATTTGTATGGAAGAGGTGGCACTTCTGGGGTTTTTTTTGTTTGTTTGGTTTTTTGTTGTTTTTTCTTTTTTTCCTGGAGGAGATCCACCCACAATCCCTTTGAAAGCTACTGATAAGATGAGGGAGAGACTAAGCTTGGCCTGTAAAAACACTACTTAGGAATCTCTGCTTTGGCAGTTGGGTTCTGATAGGAAGCACGAGAGTGGAGTGGTATTTGTCAGCATGTCATTCAATTCTCAGTAAGTTTTACACTTAGATCTTTGTGCCTCATTTTTTCCAGTGAGGTCCTGCCTGATAATTTGTGTTGGCAAAGCTCGTAGCCTTTCTTACATGCTTGTGCAGTCCTGCCTCTGAGTGACATAATGTTCCTGCGTTGTTCAGCTAGCAGAATAGGCTTGAGTATTAGTGTTGTGTGCTTGTGCTATTAGCAAGTATTGTTAAAAAAAATAAAATAACGAGTTTTAAACAAATTTAGGAATCCAGCAGGTGGAACTTTAAGACAAGTTAGTTAACTTTTTAAAGCCTTACATTCTTAGAAACCACCTTGCAAGTCCTCCACTACATGCAGCACAAAAGGTCCCAGAAGGGCAAAAAAATTCATGATGCTGCACAATGCCCGGGGCAACATGCTATTGACTACCTCAATCTCCAACAGCACCCCAGCTCTGTAGGTCCTCTTCATTTAAAGCATGTGTGTCAGTCATGATTCCCTGAGTGTGGCCATAATATGACTGGACATTCAGTCTCTTCTGTGGCCCGATATGAGAATCTTGGAGACCAAGGGTATGGGAATTTGCAGACCTCTTTAATCATACAGGACTAGCTTAATCAAGCAGGGTGAAACCATGCAGATTTTTCTTTGTAGACTTAAATTGCAGGAGTCAAGCAGTATTTGAGGAATGCACTGAAGAACAATTTGATAGGTGTATCCTAGTAGAGTTTGAAAACCAGAAAACATTTTGCAAGTGTTTTAGACTGGACATCGTTCATGCTGCCACTGCTTGTTCTGAATGCAAGTGGAGTCCAGCCCAGCCTGATTTTTGCTGAGATGTTGTCAACGTTTGAATGTTACACAGGTATAACAATGTAGGGTGAGAAAGTGATCTTTCCTTTTTGAAAGAGTTTTACCTGCAACAGCCTAATTGTGGACAGTTATTGTAGCATAAAAAGGATATACAGAATCCCTTACCTGCTCAGCAGTAGTTACACTATGATAGCCTGTATGCTTGTAAAACTGACCCTATTAGCAAAGTTTACTTTTCAAGCTACTTCAATAAAGTTACAGTGATAACAATGTTCATGAGAGGACATGTGCCCTCAGTTAATTCACTCAGTATCGATGGCACATATTCTACAAAAAAAGGACACCAATTTGCCAAATACATAGCTCAGGTTCTGGGTATTCTTACCTCATTTACAGCAAAAAACATTCATGCAGGCTGTTCCTCAAACTGTGCCCAAACAGAAAGTACATCCGCACGATAAAAGGAAGGTGTGATTGCACAATGCCTTAGGGCAGCAGGTGGAGTAGATCTGTTGGCATGATGACCATCATTTCCAGAGGATTTTAGGTGGTGTCACCACATTGTCATTGCTGTCATTACCTCTGCTAGCCAGGTAGCTATGCCAGCACATTTTCCAGCCACTCTTTCATTTTGCTTTTTAAGATGCCCACAGACAGAATATTGGACTGTTCTGTCAGTGCTTGATGTAGGTTTGGGAACTAGCTAAGCGGAAATTGTATTATCATGAATACATGTGTCAAACTGCCGAGCTGTGGATCTATCGCAGTTTATACTAATGGTATAATCCAATCCAATCTGCATCAGGCTTTATGTGACCAGAGCTCTGCGCAAGTGTGTCAGCTATCACTGGCCTCTGGGATCCCTCTGTACAGGTTGTCCCTGCAGCAGTGCAGGAGCACAAGCCCTAAATGCTGCTTAAGTCTGCCTTAAATAGGGCTTAAGTAAGGTTTTGTTAGGATATATGTCTGCACTGAGCTGTAGTTCCAGTTATTGCTCAGTAACTTCCGTCTTTTGTTGGAAGAAAGTCGCTAGGGCTAACTTTTCGCTAAGAGTTTAAGCTACCATTAGTGAACCTCTAGAAGTACTGTTGTCCCAGTTTCTATTCTGATTCTGGCTACAACTAGGCTTGTAAGTTGTCTATGTTTGGAACTCCATTTATTCTTCATTTTCTAATGTTATTTATTTACACATTTTGAGACACCTTTCAGGATATCAGAAAATCAGGAAAATACTAACCTTTTGGTAGGTTAACTTTCCTTTTCTTTCCCTCCCTAAAAAACAAGGCAGAAACAAACCAGTTACTCGAATAGCCTTTTGGAATCTCTATTTTATTTTTAATGGAGCTCTGTGCTCTTTTGCCTTCAGCCAACCATGAGCATATTCAGCATATAGGAAACTTTATTGTTAGAAGATGTATTCTCTGCAGTTTAATATTCAATATTTCTACTTGCTCTTCTGCTCTTTCCTACATCTTGCTTCTACTTAGGTTTTATAGATCTCCCAGCCCTCATTCTCCCTGGATTTTATAATGCAATGTGTCAGTGCCACGCATGGCACTCCAGTTACCTCAGCATTTCCATTATAACTCTATGTTTTGAGGGATTTATAGGCTAGCAGTAAAAATCTATTTCTTGGCTAAACCTTGAAACAGCAGTTTCTGGTCATTTAAAAAGAAAACAAAATGAAACAAACTTTTTTCCCCCTCACTTCTGGGTTGTTTTTTTTTTTTTCTTTTTTTTTCTGGCAACCATTTAGCAGTGGTGTTTGCGATGCAGGGTCTTCCTAAAAAACAAGTGTAGATTCAGTATGTAGCCAATTTTTAATGTAATCATGCTTTTTTAAATTTATATCCTTCAAAAACGCATGTCATCCCCTCTCTAGGCACATGACGTCATAGCATCTTTGCCAACCTTTCTGGAGCCTAAAGCAGTCAGCCTTTGGGGCCTCAGAGAGGTGCAGTTTGGTCTGTGTTTTCCTTTATTTGCGATGTGGAGGAGTCTTACAGTGTTTTTAAAAAAGTATTTATCCTTCTTTGTCTCAAAACCCAATAAGTTTCTATCTCCTGTGTCACTGAGCTACAAATTTATCACAATCCAAAAAGAGGTTGGCTATATATGAATATCTAGAATATCAGGGCTATTACCCAAAACAAATTTGGAAAGCATATTAAATCTCATGCTTTAATGCTTAAGTGATTTGCTGTGGGAGAACAGGCTATTAGAGGACCTATGGGTGACTTATACTTTGCCAACCTGTAGGGATTCCTATATTTTCCTTAGGAAGATCTAGTAGCACTCACTCTTGGAAATGGGTTGCTGAACCAGATACACTTCCAGTTTTATCATGTAGGGCAGTTCTCTTCCCCTGGCTCTGGGCCAAAGGAGAGTAAAACACAGTATGGATTCTAAGAAATGTGATTGTGTGCTCAAGTTTGTGGAGATGAATTATTTTTATAGCCTTTAAGTTCAGCAATCAGCTTTAAAGGCATCTTTACTAATACATATCCACTGATTAAAACAGACAAAAAGCCTTTATCGATAGAGTGACTTGCAGACTGGTTGCATGCCCAAGGTCTAGGTCTGGAGCTGACTAACTCTGCTTTTCCCATCTAAAATAAAATACTGCTTTGCACTGAATAGTCTTTCGCCAGTTGCTGTTACATTTCAGGCCTGAAGTAATTCTTCCTGTTACGTGCAGATTCCTGTTTCAGTCATTGCAAGTTGTGCATAGTAGCATATAGCAGTCACAAGAAACCCCTTTTTGACTTAATTTCACTGTAATTCATGTTTTTCCATGCCATATTGTGCCAGTAATTTTACGGCTTTATTTTCTTTAGGGCCATTCTTGCTCAGGATTGATATCCATTTCATCAGGACTACCTTGGAGTTTTAAATATTCAGCTATTCTCTTGTGACCCACTGATTTTCTTCCCCATAATCTTTTGACATCGTTCTTGTGCTTGAGACACGAGGAAAACATCTTACAATGCTAAAAAATACATGTAGTGAAGGGGGGTTCACTTTTCAGATTTGAAAACTGGCGAGGGGGAGGAAGGCACGAAGGCAGGCAAGTACTGTTTCATATTAACATCTATTCTCAATGAAGAGGTAAAAATCAAAGCTCCTGTGTGTGAGGCAGGGTTAGTGAACTGCCAGTGGTTCTCCCAGCAACTGACACAAAGGAATCTGTGAGTATCAAAGCTGAGGCAGCAAGCTTAGTGTCAGCTCTTGCTTAGGGAGTAGAAGAAAACATCACTTTGTCTGTGCTTTCACTGCTTAAACACACACATCATTCACTAGTAACCATTTACTCTGCTGTCAAAACTGTTTCAAGAGAGTGCTACATTTGATTAATAGTAAAATGCATGCATGCAAAAAAAAAGAAAAACACACAACCAAAAAAACCCTACCAAAAAAAACCCAAAACACAACAAACCAACCAGAAAAGACATCAAACAACAAAGTCTGCTTCCCTTGAGGTATGTTTTGGAGAACTTTTGCATGTACTTCTGAATTTTTCCATCCTATAAATATGCCTGTAATATTCCAGGAGTATGCTGTTGCTTCTAGTAAAACCATTTTTATTAGCTCGCTCAGTGCACTCATCCTAATTCTAGTTAATGCTCTCTCTCTCGGTGAAGCGTATTATGGCATCCTCTGCCTCTCGTACTAACGAAAAAGTGACCAGCACAAACATGTGTGCAGTACATGATTCATAGTGCTGCTTTCTGAATTGTCCAGTGGGTAATTGCAGTACAAAAACCAGAGAAACAGATGTAGACCCTAAACCTTGGCTGTAAATTTTTGTTTTATGATTATGGGTTTCAAATGTGCTATGTCACAC
Organism: Phalacrocorax aristotelis; assembly: GCF_949628215.1. Classification (NCBI taxonomy): domain Eukaryota; kingdom Metazoa; phylum Chordata; class Aves; order Suliformes; family Phalacrocoracidae; genus Phalacrocorax; species Phalacrocorax aristotelis. The sequence continues at coordinate 43,142,180 of NC_134277.1, forward strand.
TGACAAATATACAGTAACACCAAAGGAAATAGATTTCTGACTTGAACTTTTGCTTTTTATTTCACTTGTGGCGAAGAATATGTTTATTGTAAAGTTTCTGCCATCACAGTCTGAGAGAAAACAGATCAAAGCAGTGATGTGAAATCACAATGTCTTTGCACAAAGTGGAAGATATTAGAGAGTTGTTGCCTACTTGCACCTCTGTGGGAGCTGGGTAGGCATTTAAAATATGTGGCAATACTTAAAGATTCATTACATTTGAATTAGAGGGCTATTAGTTATCACAATAATTATGGTTAGTCTTGATCTAAATTAGAAAATACCCACCATTTTATGCATGTAGCTTTTCCTGATCCTCTGTTTAAGAAAAACAAGTAACATGCTATTTCAGAGTGAAATATGCGATACATAAATTACTGTATTTTAGAAATAGTATGTGAGCAAACCATTAGGCTATTCGAAGAATTTGTTAATTACATGTGGTTTTAGTAATAATAGTAAGCATTAGCACAACTGTTATTCGTAATAAAACATGATGAGCTACCTGGCTTATTTAGACACAGTGAGAAAATGCAATCTTTTTCAATTCATATGCAGTTAAGCGTGACTTCTGACATTTACTTTCAGAAGTTGCCAGTCTACATTTTGAGGTACAACAGGCAGGTTTTATTTTTGAATATGGTATTATAAGACTGCTAATGGAATAAACATAACTGTATTTCTGTTTGTCTGATTTTGTTTATTTTAACTCACATGGGCAATATGTTTTTCTTGGCAGAAGCGTAAACTGTTCCTAGAGCCTTGGTCCACGCAAAATGCTGTTTTCTCCCTAAATTGGAGGCTGACAAAACATACTGTGTTTTGTATCATCCTTTCCAGTTATTTTTGTGGCAGCACGTTACATATTCCAAACTTCTCGTGCGTTCTGTGTAATCTGGTTAGAAAACACTGTCTTTTAATTTAGCTTTGCTACTCAAAACAAAATTATAGCAATGTAGCCAGCTGAGATTTTAACAAAAAATTAGCCACTTTTCCACTTGCCTTTTTAATACGGCGAACGCTGCTTGCTGTGCTGACATGGTTTCAACAAGCCTTCCTGAAGGATGGCTTTTTTGATAAACGTGTGCTGTGCATAATTTTTGGATTACAGAGTGTCAGGGACTTCTTCAGCTGGAGGAGTCCTGGCTGGGGGAGGACACCCCAACTGACTGAGAAAGCCCTTAAAAAGTCCTTAAGCAGCGTTTTTAACTCTTCTGCCTGGAGGGAAGATGGGAAGAGAGGCTGCGTGCTGCAGGGGCAGCCAGAGCTCTCCTATCGGAGGGGAAGGAGGCGAAGAAAAGCTTTTGTTTTTATCTCTTCAAACGGATTCACTTCCACACTGCAGCAGCTCTTTTTGCTGGCTGCTTGTATTCAAAGTGGGAACATCAGTTTCAGGGAACAAGTGTGTGTGTGTGCTGTGGGGTGGGGGGTTGGCTTTTTGTGTTGGGTGTTTTTTTGCTTTGGTGGTTTTAGGGGTTTTTTTGCCTTTTTTTTAATTCTTGAACCTGTGTGAAAAGTTTTGTTAATACAATCTGCAGGCATTGTCAGAGAGCTTTCGGTTCATCAAAGGACTTTTTGTGGAGAGGGGACACCACATCCATTAAAGTGGCTGTGCAGGTCCCAGAGTGAGTCTCTCCCCGGTGTTGCCTTACAGTCTGCGCACAGCGTCCCCTGCTCTGACCGACTCCCATCTTAGGCTTTTCAAGAAACGGGGAGTAATCAAGAGTTTGATTTTCCAGTTTCCAAACCCGAGCTAGCATCCAGGCTGGAAGCAGGGCTCCTCCGTGCCTCGGGAAACCCTGCTCCAGTCCACCAGCGCTGAGGTGACTTGGCCCACTTGCTTAAAATGAAAGCGTACGCATGGTCATTGAGCTCATGTACTTTCCAGTGGGGCAGAGAGAGTGTTTCCAGGCTGTTGTTTTTCATTCTTAAAGTGTTCGTAGGAATAAGGACTGGCAGAGGCCCCAGTGGAGTCTCTGTGTGAGCCAAACTTTGCAGGAGGTGGTTATTTACCTAAAAAGCACAGGGCACCCTACTGGTTTGATGCAAATGGTGGGCCAGCACGGTGCTGGCTATGGCGTCCTGGCCACAGACCTGGAAAGGCTTGGGCACCTACTCCTGCCACAAGGGAGGGCTGCTGGCAGCATGGTTTCGCAGAGACCTCTGCGGGTGTTTTGGCGGGAGCAGCCCCGTGCCTTCAGAGTGGCTGTGAGGGGGTGGCCAGGGCTGCCTGCCCCGGGGAGGGGGCAGCCACAGTGTCCCCTCCCAGCACCCTGGGGTGGGTCCCGTTCCTTACGGACCGCCATGTGGCCTTTCTCCCCCTGCAAGGACCTGGGGCTCATTAGCCCTCTGAAAGCTGATACAGCCCCTGTGGGGCCACGTGAGCAGCCCTGGCCCCTCTCTGCTAATCAGAGACAGGCAGGACCCAGTGGCCTCCGGGCTGGGGAGAAGAGGGGTCGTGTGGCTGCCTCCTGCCCTGGGCTGGGTGGTGGGGACAGGTCCTCCCAGGCGATGATGCCTGCCAAATCCAGCCTGGCGGGGAGGCCTGGGAGCGTGGGGCAGCATGACTGGGCTCTGCTGCAGCCATAACACACCTCTGTGTGACTTAGGAGCGAGGGTAGGGGGTGGTGGGGAGAAATGGGATCTGACCCCCCTGCCCCAGCAGGGTCAGGCCTGTGAGGCCCATCATCTCTGCTGGTGGCATCAAACAGGGGTCCCCACTGGCATGCATGGGGCTGGGTTGGGTGAGGCTGCTCTGCACCCAGCCCCGCCACCCCAGAATTTGGGGTGAAGCCAGTGTTCCTGGTTCTGGTACAGCAGGTGATGCCTGTGCCTCACTTGTGGCCTCTCTGGAGAGGGTGGGAATGGGGGGGCAGGGAGGCAGAGAAGTTTTAGCAAATTGAGCTGGAATTAAAAATCCTCCATTCTCTGCAACCACCAAAAACATCGCTGTCTCAATTCCGCCCCCCCCCCCCCCCCTCCTCCTTGGTTGTCGGTTTGGTTGGGGTTTGGTTTTTTTGTCTGTTTGTTTTGTTTTGTTTACTTTATTATTTTGGGTCTTTTTGCAAGTTGGCCTCCCCATGCGCACCCGCCGTTGCTGCCCGCTCAGCGGCAGTGGGGCGACTCCGGCAGGGCAGGGGCAAGCGTCCGCCTGCCCGCCCGCCTGCCTGCGTTTTTGCAGGGCTGCTGGGAGTTGTGAAGGCGTGTGAGAATCCTGGGAGCTGGTGATGTCAGACCGCTTGGGTCATTTGAAGGTTAGCAGCCTGGGAAGGGTTCACGGAAAGTTCACTCGCATATATTAGGCAATTCAATCTTTCATTCCCTGTGACACAAGTAGTAGGAAGTGAGCTGTTCAGAGGCAGAAGGATCTATTCACGGCCGAGGGGGATCCCGAGTCCCTACCGGAGCTGTTTTATCCCGGGGCGGCGGGCGATCAACGCGGTGCGGGACGCGGCACGCAGCCGGCGAGCGCCCGAGGAGCGGGACTGACTCTAAAGAAATTTGGGGGGAAATTGATGGGAGCTAAAACTTGGAATGCGGCTTGCTTCCCCCCATCTTGCTGGATTGGCTGGGCAGCCTGGAAAATGGTAAATGATCATGTGGATCAATTACAGGCTTTTAGCTGTGTTGTCTGTCATAATTCATGATTCTGGTCTGGGAAAAAGACCAACAGCCTACGTGCCAAAAAAGGGGCAGAGTTTGATGGAGTTGGGTGTACTTTTATGTGCCATTTTCCTCCACACCTAGAGGAAAGCACTTTTGCAGGCATTCTGTGCAGGGGGAATCATGTTTGACTGTATGGATGTTCTAGCAGTGAGCCCTGCTCAGATGCTGGATTTCTACACTGCGAGTCCGTCTTCCTGCATGCTCCAGGAGAAGGCTCTCAAAGCATGCTTCAGTGGATTGGCACAAACAGAGTGGCAACACCGGCACAGTGCTCAATGTAGGTCCCAACTGTTATTTTTCCACTTTAAAGCAATTATTATTATTATTACTATTGTTTGCATGTATTTAAAAAAGAAATACTTGTAATTTAAGCGCAGGGGTAATGTTGGGGGGTGGGGGTGGAGTTTTTGTGCAAAATATGGTTTGCAAGCTGTCAGCAAGAAAGGAAAAAGCAAAGAGGCACCGGGCTGCTTTCTGTTTATCCCTTCTCATGTAGCGTATTGATCCTAACAACAGTTGTGGAGCCAAGCAGAAACACATAAAATTATAATATAATACAGCAAATACTTGCAAAACTCCAAGCAGTGAAGGACAAATTTACCATCTTGTGGTGTTTTTTTTTTTCCTTTGCCTCCTTAATCTAGTTTTGTAGCATATTTGATAATCTGGATGCATGTTGTCTCAAAGAGAATTTTAGCAAAGCAGCCAAGCAATTAAAATGCTACTCTGTACAGTTCTTGCAAAGACATGGAATTGCAATGAGTAGGTGCCATTCCAAAAATCAGACAGTAGTTTTAAGCTTCCTAAGAAAAGGCAATATTTCTTTGTACTGACCTTGCTGCCACCTTTCTTCTTCACTTTGTTGCTCTAAGAAGTTGCTGTTTTGCTAGAAAACTACTTACTGTGAACACCCTTTGAGTTTAACCATCAATTATTCCTATACCTTGAGATTCAGGCAGTGTTGCACTGGTAACGGAGGAGGGACAGTTAGTGGTAGGACACTTCTGAAAATGTATTATTATGTTATGGGGTTTTGATTTGTTGTTGAAATACATAGATGCTAAACAATGGCAGTATTTTAACACCACAGTTTGAAGTTTGAGACATGGCAAAAAGTGCCAAAAAGCATTACCTTATACTCAGCATAAAAGCTTGCAGGATGCTTCACTGCTCTGACGGTGATTTAGATAAATGACTTGGCTATCTATCAAAATGTTCTTAGCACGCTCTCGGGCACTTCAGTACACCATTAACCGTGTAATCCTGTTTGAAATTTTTGTTTTGTGGTATGTTAAAAAGTTACCTAGGAATTAGAATAGTTGTCCCTTCGAGAGTATCTTAAAGAGGTAGAGAGGGGAATTGAAAAATAAATTTAAAAATGTTTGGCGAAATAGTGTGTTTTTCACTCTGCTCAAAAGTTTTCACTCACCATATGACGTTTGTGTGGGTTGAGTAATGAAAACAGAATTGTAAAAATCAGTGACTACCAGCCTACAAAACTGCAAATGTTTTGATGTCTTCACAATTAAAATTAGACTGTGAAGTTCAGCATGGGATGTTTATTTTCTCCGCGCTGTTTTCAAAATACTTCAAACAAGACATGAAACAAAGCTTTTACTCCAAAGTAATGTTACTAGCTATGGGAGAGCTTCAGCTAGGGGGGGAATAAAACCCAAACCAAAACAGATGTTTTACTAAAAATGTGTTTTCCTCCTTCCATGGTTTAAACTTTAATATAACTTCAGCGGTGATATTGCGGAAACTTGGAATTAAATAAACTTTCCTGGAGTAGGAGGCATATGCTGTTTTTAAAAACTTATATTCACAAAATAGTCTTTAAATAACTTCTGGTTTATAAATGTCCTGCTCATTCTCTTGTATGTTGTTAATACCTAGAAGCAAGATTCTTAAAAACAAAATATATGGTGTTTGTTCTTGGGCAAGTTAAACACAGGATTACCCTTATCAGAATGGAATGAGTGGTAAATATGTCATTTGCCTAGGGCCTGTGATAAGAGACAAGTGTTGATAACAGCAAAGTTTAGCTAATCAAAGAAACTCATATTAACAAGAGTAAATAAAAAATACAGGAAAATGCATTCAGGAATCCAGTCTTGTAACTTTGTAAGCAATTGGATTAATCTTCACTGCATGGGAATTTAAAATCAGGCCGAAACCTGAATCGTAATATGGTGGCTGTAATTTGAACTGTGAAAGTTAATGGTATAGAAATGTGGAAAAGCAATTTAGTTAGGGTCTAAATAAAGAATTCTGCCTGACTTCTATAACAAGCTTTGGTTTTAATTTTTAAGAAAGTGTAAGAACTTTATGTGTGTGGGTAAATATATATAAACAGACTACAAAATACTAAAGTTCGCTCAATATGTAAGATTTTGTCTTGCATCTCATGAAAATAATGAGAAAACCAGAATTTTTGTGGTCCAGAATGCTTTTAATGGTTTAAATGAAGTTCCAGTGCTTGTAAATACAAAGGTAGCAATGTTTAATTCTAACTCAAGTGTTTCCTGATTTTCTGTTTTTATGAAGACCTCTGTGATTTAATGGAACATAATCGTAGCCAAATTTTGAAATTATTAGACGTGTAATAGCTAGGTTCTCTGGTCTATTTTGTTGTTTTATTTTTGGCTTTGCCATAAAAGCAGTACACCTGCAGCCATTGCTTTAGGCCTTAGAAATATTGCTTTGATAGAGACGTGATTGTAGAGTAAAAGGTAAATGGTTGTTGAGGGACTAAGACATGAATGGTGCAGACTCTGAACAACCAGTAACAGCCCCAGACAGCATCAGGCTTTGGACTGAAACGCTGGCAAAATTGGCCATTGCAGGGGTTAGGGCAGAATGCTGTAGGTCTCCAACTTCGGCACATCTTCAGTATGTTAATCCCATTACGATTCGCTAAGCAAGTACACTCCCGCAGCATCATGAATTTTCTAGTCCACGAGGGTCTGCAGAGTAAAAATAGAGGGTAAGGCGCAACCCAAACATGACCTTAACTTGTGTGGTATTTTTTCCCTCCCCCCTGTGGGAGGAAAAACCTGCTATGGGTTGCAACCCAAACAGTCGCCACTGTATATTACAAGATGTGTTGCGAGCACACAAAAAAGTACCTAATTTTGAGCTCATACATGTTTGTTTTATGTGATATTAGTTATATGGCTGTATGTTTAAAAAAAGAAGTATTTGTTTGCAAAGAAAATTATAGACTCAGAAATGAGAGCAGAACTGACTGCACTTTTAATCATGAGTCATTCTCACTCCTTTTCTCATAAGGCAAAAATCAGGTCACTATAAACAAATTACATGAGAATAGTTCTTAAGAGGACAAAAGAGTTATCATTGCAAGAACGAGTAATTTATACTTTTTAAAGTAAGGTAGAATTTTCTGCTCCCTTGTAATGCAGCGACAGCAAATACTGAGAGAAAACAAGTAACTTGTGGTGTAACGTGAGCTAACTCAATACTGCGGAAGTGGGAACGGGACAGGCCCTGAGAGAGAAAGAGCTGCAAGGAATGGTGATTTTCCTTTGGTCTTGGAACAGCCTATTAGAAAAAGTCTTCATTAGTCTTCATTAATTAAACAGGCAAAAAACCCCAAATGAGCAGGCCCAAAACAAGAGTAAGATTGTTTGGCAGTGTGTAGTGTTTCAGCTAATTATATCAAGTAGAAGACTACTCCCTACTGCATTTTGTTAGGTTTAGTAGAATAAGGAATTTGATGAAGGCAAAAGTTACAGATATGGCAGCAGAATGTAATAGGATGTCGAGGCTCTTGTAGTTTACAGTTCTTATTTCGCTTTGGTGGGGGGTGTTTGCCCAGAGAGGATCTAGCAGGTATTAGCTTTCAGAAAGTTCATGAAAATGGGACTCCAAAAGGCATGCGTTTGCCTTCTGAATTCCAGATTATTGCGATGTTTGGGTCAGGTTCTCGTTCCCTGAAAGCGCTGGAAATACTGGAAACATCTGTGCTCAACAGAAAAAAGCTCAGTACTTTTATTTTCTTTCATCTTTCTGAATTTAAAAACAAACATTTTGAAGTGAAGGACTTGTAATCTGCATTCCCAAGTATCAAATTGCTGCAGGTGTGTTTGCTAGTGCCCAGAAGGCAAGATCTGTTTGAACCATGTTATTTTCTTTAAAGTTCATCTATAAACTTTACAGCTAAATCACTAGGACTGATTTGCTTAGGGACAAAGTCTTTGTTTAAATTTTTATACTTGAAGCTTAATGCCCTGAAATATGTGATGAAAAGTGTTTATTTCTAATCCCTTTCATTACAAAAAAAAAAAAAAAAAAAATTGCACAGGGATATTTTTCTTCCAAATTAATTGAAACAAGAACAACTATTCTCTATGTAGGCTCCGATAGAGTTAGCCTGGTTCAGCTGCTGGCACAGGAAAACTCTAATGGACACATACCGCTGTCAAAAACTCCTGCAGACAAAACTGATGAGAGGCGTTCGCTGGTGAAGTCAGGGTGGGATAAGCTTGGAAGAAAAGCAATGTATCTTTGGGTGACTCCCCGCTTGCCTAATGAGTCTTTGCAGCAAAGGTGCAACTTGTCAGAACAAAGCCAGGCTGGTGCTGCGCTGCCTTGGAAGAGGGTTACGGCAAAGTTAAGGGGTTGAAAGAGAGAGATTATGTTTCAGACAGCAAAGTTAGTCATCCTCACATCCAGTTAAATCCTCACTTACTGCTGAGCTGTCTTTGTTAACTGTGTGTGCGTCACGCCTGCACCACAGCCCAGCCGAGCTAAGGGGCTTTGCTTGGGGGTGCACGGGGAGCGAGGCGCCCCGGATGGCAGATTATGCTTCCACCTCCCCTAAATGTCCCAAGTGACTGTTTTTGCTCAGGTCTAATTTATACACCACCCTTTACGCAGCCGATGAACTGCATCTGTGTTAGGCAGCCAGCATTTAGATTTGGGAGCGGGGTTGTGAAAGGGACATTGTGCTCGGAAGGACTGCTGTCTGCCGCGGTCGGCCGCGCCGTGCCCCATCCTATTGAGACCTCAAAAGCAGAGCACAGCTGCGATGAGTTTCCAGATCTGTTTGGCCGTGGGGACCGGTGCTGGTATGCGTGCAAGGCAGGGGGCTGGGGAGCATCCCTCTCCCCCTCGCAGTTTCTGCCTGGGGGGCTGGCAGCAGCCTCCGAGCAGCGAATGTACAGGGGCGGGCGGCTGGGGCCAAATTAGTTGTGGTTTCAGAGGGCTTTCCAGAGCTTGACTAGGCTGTAGCACAGAGCCCCATGAGGAAGGATATCAGTTGATGTATAAAATGGCCAAGGAGCTTTGGTAAATAGACTTTACCCTTCAAATCCAGAGGTCCTGGCAGCGGCTGCGTGGGAGGGTGGGGTTGTACTTTTCCCCTTCCTGTACTTGGACACTTTTGATTATCCAGACTTTCTGGGACTGAGCAGGGCTGCCTAATAACAAAGCCTGCACAATATAATTGCCTAAATAGGCCTATTGTCCTTTTCAAGTCACTGTGCTGTGAAATCTTTCAACTTTTTGCTGAAAATGTTGCATGTAACGTTTAGACGGCTTCATGGCTACAGCAAGGAGGAGACCCTTTTCCCTCATTTCTCATTGCTTTGTGGTTGAGAAGCTGATTATATTCCTGCCCCCTATTGATGTTTACTCCTTTTGGGAAGCAAATATTTTAGCCCCTTCTGGCAGGGTAAACTGCCAAAAGTAATAGGCCTGGAAATACAAAGCTATGATTGATTTTGACCTTTGCTCACGTGCATGAAGTCTGTCCCCATGCAGTGTGACCCGTGCCACTTCTCGATGAAATCCAAGCCCTTTCAAACCAAATGGAACCACAAAAATACAAGCCATGAAATGCTCAAAACTATTCTAAAATAACAGAATAATCATTTTCTCTGTACTGCAAGAAAAAGTATAGGCAGGAGAGTAGCAAAGCTGGATTTTCTAGCAGGCAGACAAAGAGTAATGCCTTTCATCTGCTGCTGCCTTTTTATGAGAACCATATTCTAGGTACAAAATAAACAAACCGGTATCATGTGGGAATGATTCTTCTGTGCAGTCTTTCGGTCACAGTAATCTTAGCTGTTCCTCCTAATTGTAATTAGTGACAACTTTCATCCAAAAATGTGGATTTTAAACTGTCTTTTAAAAAACAGTCTAAGGTCTGGGATTTTATTAATCTGTCCTTGCATGAGCAAATGTGTTGCAAAAGTTAAGAATGTCAGAAACAGTAGCCTAAAGTTAGCATCCTAAATCCGCATTTCATGGCTTCATTTCCAAATATGCTGAGCATCTAGGAGCTCCCTCAGCACTTTTAAAAACAGGCTACACTTTTAAATGACCAAATACTGTTTAGAACCTTCATTTAATTTTAAAAATGTTGAAGGACTTTCCCACTTCCCCCAAACTATATGAAAAGGTAATTCAATGACAGAGTTCACAGCATTTACAGTGGAAATAGAGACACTTACAAATCAAAACAGGACTTGTTTATAAGAGCATATTACTCTTTCTATAAATTTACAAGTCAAGTTTGGAGAATTCCATGTTTAAACCACAAACTGAGGTTTTTTTCCCCCTGTATTTTGTCTGACTCAGATTTCTCTGATTATCTGTTTACTTCCTTGCGTTAAAGTCCACTCATCAGATATTAATCTGAGACAGTTTCAAACTTGTGATATAGGTTTTAATAGCTAGATTATCTTCTTCATATACTCACTCATCATTAGCAGCTGCTCTCGATTGTTTTCCCAGTGGCAGTGAATTAATGTGACTGTGGGCACTGTGCATTTTGCTTATTTTGGGGTGGGGGGGAGGGAAAATCTAGCTTCCTTCAGCTCATTTTAGTAATCTGAATAGAAGCGGAGAACTTGCATCATGTGATGGGGCAGCTCACCAGCATGGGGTCCCTGTGTGAGAACCTCCCTTGTACATGACAATCTGATAAGGATATCATGTGGTTTAGAAACACATTCCCACAATGTTCACTTCTTTGTCCCTTTATTTGGGAGCGGGTAGGAAAAAAACTTTTAACAAACTAATGCCAGCCCTTATATAACTGACCCCACTTTCTCTGAGCGTTCTGTTTGAGCCTTACAGCTTCTCCAAATACTTTTGTTAAGAGAGATGGAAATATAATCCAGCAAGTCTGTGTAAAGAATCCTAGACACAGAGTATATAATATACCTTCTGTTCCCCTTGGACAAGGTGATTTTTCTTTCCCCTGCTTATACCATATATAAACTGAATATTATAAAACTCTAAGTTAAATATACACATGCAAGCGACACTTGTATAGGTTTAATAGGTTAAAGCTTGAATGAGTATTTATAAATTCTCAGAGTGCTCTGGATCTTCACCGCTAAGGACATGATGTTAAAGTCCATCCATAGTTTGGAGGGATTTCCATTTTATGCACTTTCAGTGACTTACATTTTACCCTCTAAGTGCATCCCCTAAGAAAAAGAGCAGAGGAATGTCTTCCAACAAAGAGGGGCTTTTTTTTAGCACCGCTTAGTTTCTTTTAATGGTTTGGAGGATCTCTTTCCATTGAACCATAATATTTTTCTCTAAGTTCACGTTGTATTTTTAGCAAGACTCTTTGAACAATAAAATGACAAATTAAGTGTATTTTTGTCTTTTAGAGTCTTATCTAGTGAAGCACTTAAATGCACTCAACCCTCCATCTTTGATTTTGATACAAGTTTCAGACACAGAGTGGTCGTATGAGTGAGCCATTAATGTATTTATGTACCACCACTTTTACAAAATACCAGTAAAAGCTCATGCCATTGCACTGGATGATCAGCACAATGAACATCCAACATTTCTTTTCTTCTTAAAAAGAAAGAAGGATCATTTTCCCTTTAAAGATATATAGCAGAGGTGCGTGCAGTTAAACAAGTTGCCCAGCATTGCACCAACCAGAGACAACTGCCATAGTCTGATTTAACTCTGATTTCCTTCAGTGGGTGCTTCTATCCTGGAAAGCCATTTGTGCCTATAAGATGCAAACAGTGGAAGAAATGGTTCAATTAAAATAAAATAGAAACAAAACAACAAAAACAAACAAGCAAACAAAAAACACAAAAAAAACCCCCAAAACTGAACCATCAAATAACAAAAAAAATCTCTCAAATGATGTGGTTTTTTTTTAAATCTGAATGCAACTTGTGGTGAGTTCCTGAAACAGCCGTTACACCACTCCGGTGGTCTCTGCCAAGCTGGCTGGTGGTGCAGCAGCACATCGTACAGAGATGCGAGTCTCTTTTCCTGCGTGACTTTCTTGCCATCTTCCAGCCTTGTACCTGAATTGCTCCTCTGCCAGCTGGAGACCCATACGAAGATGATTCCCAGGTTCCTGCATGATGTGGATGTAACATCATCTGAGCTGATTTAAATCTTTCACTTGTTCACAAATACCGATCTGGGATAGAGGTGTTTGGGTACAACACAGCTATATCCTGCCTTTTGGGGGTCCTTTTGGGGGAGCCTCCTGCCCTGACACAGGTGCTGAGGGAACGGCTGTGGCAGAGACCAGGGCAGGGAGCGGGCTCCTCTGCCACTCACCTCTCTCCATCTCACAAACACCTTCTTTATTCCTCATCTTGTACCTCAAAGCTCACAGCGAAGACCGGCATCGCCTGTCTTTCCAAGACTGAACATTCACTCGCACACGAAGAAAAAGGACTTGGAAAACTGTGTCACAGTGCCATCTGGCGATACCTGCCCAAACCATAACATTGGCAAGGGCTGCGGCTGCCGAGGCGGTTGATCCGCAGGCAGATGCTTTCCCCAGGACCTTGATTCAGGCGCAGGGAAATGTCTGTGCGCCCCAAGGCTTGTGTCTCTCGGGGTTTTTTGCACAACACTCTGGGTTGCCCTAATCAAAGATCCCATCTTCTCTACAAAGCTTCCCTTCCTAGCGGAGAGCTCTGATCCACCAATCTGTGGTTTCGGCTTGGGGCACAAGTCAAGGGACTGCTAAAAAATTCACACATGTGTGAGATTTTTTATTGTTAAGATCAGGTCCTGAGGGGGAGGTTGTTTGTTTTTAAGCAGTTGTTCATACTTACACCTCTCAACTCTTGGCCTGAGGAGTTGTTTTTCTCCCTCCATCTTTCAGAGTATACCTTTGCGTTGCTTTGCTGTCTGGGTTGCTCTCTTCGTTCATTTGAGGAATAAATTTTATTAGTTACTGGATTGGGGTGTGTGTCAGATCCTCCTTAGTGGCTGGCTGGAAAGTCTCGGAGACCTGTCTGTCTTAAAGATCCTTCTGTTTTCACCCTACACTTTGAACACCAAGATGTAAAATGCAGAATAAATGGTAAATCACCTATGTCTTTCAGATATTTGTGCACAGTGTCTTTGATGAGGGGGGTTAACAGAAGGATATACTTTTCCCAAGTCCTCGTCCCCCAGTGAATCTCAGCCTTCCTCTCTCAGTTCAGAGAGCACATTCCGGCTATGTTTTTCTAGTTGCGCATATCCTCACATGCTATGCAGGTCAGGTATGTGAACTGCTCGTCTTTCTACGCTTTGCGTGTATTGCCACATTCACTCCTCTGAGACCACACCAATAAGGATCCATTATCTTTCCAAAGTTTTGAAACGAAGCCGTCAGCTGCCTGCAAAAAGTCAGAGCTGACTCACATCCTTCTGTGTTTTTTTTCCTTATCCAAATCCTTTCCTTTCTCAGTGTTTCGGAGAGGTTCTGCAAGACTTCATGGTTGAAGCACGAGCTATGTCTTGGGAAGCACTGCATGTCTGGACACGGTTTGGGAAAATAGCTGTTCCCTCTCCCTGAAATGGAGTCCAGTATGAACGCTGCAATTGTTCACAGGGGCAGTTTCCACCTTTACTAAAGTGTGAAAGCAGAGCTTAGTCACAGCATGATACACTGACACTGCCCAGTAATACCACGTTTGTTATGCTTATGCTAGCCCTAATTTCTGTGCAGAAGAAGAAAATACTCTGACGAAAAGAGGTGAGGAAGGAATGACGCAATTAAATGAGATTAAATCAGACTATCGGTTTCCTTGGAACACGTATTTGGCTCTTTACCAATAGTCTTTTCCCCGTTTTTCAAATAAACACATACTTTCACATGATAACTCTATTTGAAATATTAATGCTTCCAGGGCTGCATTACCTTAGTTTCTTCATCAAAGTCCATTACTATGAAAAGGCTGCTGTTCCTTAGGCTGTTTCAGCTTCAAAAGAATTTTAGGGCCTGGTCTATTGGAAAGCTTGGGGGTATAATTAGTGAAAATGGAAATAGATGCAAGAGAAATTTAGTTCCTGATGTTTTAATTTAGTGTAGCACTGCCATGTGTTGTTGAAGAGGATTCTTAAAGGCAAACATAATTATTTCATTATGGTCTTCAGAATGCTTTCATTGGTCTTAATGACAAGAAGCTGCATAAGGAGTCATACATTTTAATTAGACCTTCTTATATTTACATCAGATAAATAACAAATAATTGATGAAAAACAAGTCTTCTGAATGGATGATTTCACACAGAGGTCTGGTTACAGTTTAATGATAAAACATTTCTCTTATTGCTTTGCATTTTAATTATCTAGAATTATTACTCTAGCAGAGATCTCAAAATACTGTTATTTCCATGCATTTCATTAGATTCACAACTAATTTATATGAATCTGAAGCTAAGAGAAAAGGTGTTTTTCAACATATATCCCTTACAATGAGTTTCCAGCTTTATTAATTTCATTTTGCTTTCATTTCTTAGACTTAGAAACCTTTCTGTGAGTGAGTGTGGTAGAATCTCCAGTAAAAGCTAGTGGGAAGAGTCAGACCTTTTCCTGTCTTCAATTCCCTATATAGGAGCAAGTCCTGCCATTGTTAACAAACCAAAACTCCTTTAGAGGTCAAGGAGTGAGTATGAAATTGCAGGGATTATACTGGAATTTTCTAAGGAAAGATTTGGTGCCTCTTTCTCAGCAGCTTACTTGCAAGTTGTATTCCAAAATCTCTTTGATTTACTTTGAAAATCTTACCAATACCCTTTTATAATTGTGTGTATGTTTGCAGGTGTATTTAAAATATTGAATTTTTTCTTTTCTTTACCCCCTTTATTGGATGCTTTATAATACCAGGAGAAATTATTTTAGAGTTTTGCTACTTGCAAGTGTCTTTCACGTTTGCAGGCTCTCCGGCCTTTCATTTTTGTAACAAAACATATTTCACATGATTCATTCCTGAGAGTATACAGAAAGCTAATTGTTGTTATTGATTTTAAATTTCGCAACCATTACAAGTAACCCAGATGAGTGGCAGATAAAGAGTAATAATCCATGGAGTTCTGGAAGTGTTTCATGTTTGTCTGTAGTACTTTATGTGATCAATAGTAACTGCCCCATTGAAACTAACTGCTGTATCAAATAACAGTAAATCAAATTAATGTGCTTACAGATTATTTATTGAAAGCTTTAATTGTTCACTGGGGCCCTGCTTATCTCAGGAAACAATAGAAGGCAGTGATCAGGCAAACTGGTTTGCAAATGCCGGGGGTGCTGTGAAACAGCGGGGTCTCCCCTGTGCCTGGGTGGTGTGAGAGCTTTCAAAGTGTGCCCCTGTTCCACAGGGATTGCCCGTGCACTGGGATTGCCCACAGGGGTTGATCCCCAGGGTAAATTGGTCAGAGGTGAGGTTTCTCAGAGAGCATGTCTTGGGTTCACAGGTTACTCTTTTTTATTTTATTTTATTTTATTTTATTTTATTTTATTTTATTTTATTTTATTTTATTTTATTTTATTTTATTTTATTTTATTTTATTTTATTTTATTTTATTTTATTTTATTATCATCATCATCATCATCATTATTGCAATCTCTTTGGATGACAAACATGATATATGTTGAAGTGTGGAAAAAGAACTAATAAAATTTCCCAAAATTTCCAAGAGGTCCGTGTAATGACAGCCAAAACAGGATCAGACCTTAGAAAGGGAAGTAGAAGAAATCATACTAAACTTATTCTGTGGAAAGCTTCTCTAGGTTTATTACAGTTTTGGGTAATTATATGCTGTTGTGCTGTTGTCAGACTTCTGCAAATACTAAGAAATTAAAAACAATTATTTCTAACTAAGAACTCCGTGCCATTAAATTTTACTAATTCCTTAAAATGGCTGCTCTGCCTTGTCACAGTTACTCTATGAAGTACCGGTGCCAGAGGTTGGAGGTTTTCTGGGCCTTAAAGTGAAATGGATAGTCTTAAAGGCAGTTTCACTACTATCCACAATTTTTTTTAATAGCCTTGGTGTGTTGTCAATTATACTTTGCTGTGGCTTCAGAATCCTTTCTGTATCAGCTGAGGCACTAAAGCTCTCCTTCAGCAAATTCAGGAAGATGGCACTGAATGAATTTACATTTAATAACATGGCTTTCCAACCATGACAACTGGGAAAGCATTTGTAAAAATGAGCTTAATTTCTACAGAAGATGATGGCCCAAATCACTCAAACATGGCAGGGGAAGGTTTTTTTTTCCATGAAAAATGTGTTTTGTGAAACATACTTATAAGCATACATCTAATATTGGTTAATCATAATAGACTTTAAAAATTATTAAAGCACAGTAGCCAGAGATCTTCTGGAATTGGATCTTACTTGAAAAAAAGTAAGTTCCCTTTTTCAAAGCATAAACTTTGTCTTACATTTCTTGAGACATCATGTGTCGGGACTGAACGTTGCTTGTCCAACTCTGGAAAAGAAAGCATTTCCCTTTCACCATGTTCTGTATAAAGCACGGTTGACATTTTCCCTGTTTGTAAGGCTGGGATATTGCATTCAGTTGTGAGCAGTGTAGCTGGGCAAAGAAAGCCCAAGTCACTGTTGAAGGTAGGTATTGAATAAGAAAGACCAGGTGACCTGGGAACACTGCTACACATGTGTTTGCCTACAGTACAGTGTGTCCGTATTTTTTCTCTTCTGGGTGAGAATGGTACTGACAGATGACATACAGGTAAAATTACAAGCACTCCTCACAAGGGTTTAATAGGAAAATCCACTG
Organism: Phalacrocorax aristotelis; assembly: GCF_949628215.1. Classification (NCBI taxonomy): domain Eukaryota; kingdom Metazoa; phylum Chordata; class Aves; order Suliformes; family Phalacrocoracidae; genus Phalacrocorax; species Phalacrocorax aristotelis. Next base: position 43,158,923 of record NC_134277.1, read on the forward strand.
CAGGGAGAGGATAGGAAAACAGAATATTGGAAAACGTGCTCCCCAGTCATGGTACTCATCTTGTCTCCAGTCTCTTGTGAATGTCTTATTTTATTGATCTTTGGTCTTCTAAGCAGAGAGTAGAGGTGTGCTCTGAGCTACAGTCACAGTGTTGCTACCGCTTCGCTCTAGGACACCGAACTTCTTCCCAGCTTTCAGCTTCTGCTGCACCTACTGTGAAAGGGGCAGAGGGATGTTTGCCAGGTTAACCGTACCAGTGGGAAGTAAATTGCACCTGTAAAAATTTAAAAAAAGAAGTATAAAATATTATGTAAACTCAATGACAAGGACTCTGAATTACAAGGAGAGGAAATCTGGTAGTGTCTTAGTTTTTCATGGTACCTTCCCCACTATGTTATCGTCTGGCAGGTATTCCATTCAGAAATACTGAAATTCCGCTTAGGCAAGCATTATGGCTTGAGAAACTGTATATTTTATTAGCCCCCTCAAAAGATATTGGCGATGGTTAGTTCTTAAATATTCCATAAACTTGAATTTCTTACATTAGCATCAGAAACATTGAGGTAAGCTGCTCTTACTAATGCACTGTCCTGGTCTGGCATGCTGAGGAGGTGGAGGAGGACAGAGTTTGTCCCTGGTTTGGTCTCAGATGTTGCAAATGTATGCGTGCTGGAGGATTGCAGAAAGGTTAAGTTTTGTTCTGACTGCCCTTCTAGTTGCAGATAAGCCCAAGTGATGAAAGCCATTTTTTCCTGTTATTATGTCATGTCTAAATGGAAATAATGTATTGTTTTAATTATACCCCCACAGTTGCAGCTGTGCAGCAATGTGGGTGCAATTAGGCTAGTGTAAAAAATAGTCTTAACGCTTACTAGGGGAAGTAAGCTAAGTGGATGTAAAACATCTATATGTAAGCAGAGGTACCCCAGAGGTTCACTGCAATAATGTTAGGGGCATGGGAGATGTGTACTGGGATATCTGCTTGGTTGGAGAAGCTACCTTTGCCTCTCCCAGTCTACGCAGTGCCCTGTCCCCTGCGGGAGGCCGCTGCTCTGCAGCAGGAGGAAACGCACGGCTCCATTTCACAGCCCCGAGCCTTGCCAGCTTCAGCAAATGGCCCTGTTTTGCAGCAGCATGGCCGGGGAGCTGGACGTGCTCTCTTCTGCCCGCTCTGCTGGAGGGTTGGTAACCTCTGGGAAGGGGCTGGGGAGTGGCTGTCTGGGCTTTGCTGGTTCAGCAAGTTTTGTCCCAGTTCCATTGTGGGATGAAACCTTACTCAATAAAGAATCATACCTCTGGGTGGCATAATGCCAAAAAAGGGTCTGGAGCAAGGGCCTGAGAGTGAGAGCCCAAGCAAAGAGATGCAAAGCTTCGCAGTTGTCTGTTGCCTCGTAAAAAAAGGCAAGTGGCTGTGTGATGGGGGGCTGTCAAAGAAAATAAGGAGTTAGACCTTTTTTTCTAAGGAAATCAAAACTTAGAATTAGCAGAGCAATAAAAGCCTTCTAAAGCAAAAGCTGGAAACAATACATTTTTAATAAAATGGGCAGTTACTCTAATTGCTGAACCCCTACTGTTAAATTTCTTTTAGTGCCCTTATTCATTAAATTCAGCATACTTATACTTATTATTTACAGATGTATGCGTTTTAACTTGTTTATAGAAACCATGCTTTGCAGAAAGCTGTGGATGGTATAATACTAATTTGTAAGTGTTTATTGCTGCCTATAATACGCAATTTTAAAAACAATTAAAAATAGTGGTGGAGCTCATCATTGGAGTCAACCCCACACTGCCCATGAAAAGTGAAATATTAGTACCATGTTCTGCCTTAAAGGTTATAGGCCATTTGTAGTGGATTGGTAGCAGACCCATTAATGAAGAATTTACCTGTTCTTAAAGATTTTAAGCTCAGCAGTCTAGTTTCTAGATATTATTCTAATATAATCCATTTAAACATATGTGATGGAGTTCATAATTGCCCTTGTAAATGGGTATAGAAAGGAGGGTATATAAATCAATTAGTGATATCCAGCAGTGTGGCTGTAATACAAATTAATTGGGATGATAAGCATTTTAACTGCTACTGCGAAGTAGTTTTGATCACTGAATTGGCTCTTGTTGAGTCACTCTATTAATTTTAAGATCTAAAAACACCTAAAGATCAAAATGTTCTGAATTAATGGTCCTAAAGTTTGAGAAATAAATTGATATGTAAAATATTGCACAGCAAGTCAGTTTTACTGCATTTCCAAATAGAGCACAACAGTTTTATTTGGTCCATGTGGTACTGAACAACTGTGTAATAGTGTTATGTGATTAAAGATATTAAAACAATCATTTTCTTGCTGGATTGAAGCCATGGCAAAAAGTCATGATGAATGGTGTCATAAGAGCATGTTGAATATATAGAAAATAAAAAAATATATTTGGCAGATATAGTAATACCAAAAACTAATACCAACTTGGATAGGAAGGTGAGTTTTGAAGAACAAAATCGTTCCCTTAGTATAATACTCTGAATTATTCTGTTTGGATGCTTGAAAAGATTTGAAGATAAAAGAAAAGTCCTCAAAACATTATAAAACATTTAATAACTATAAATGGAGACTTTATGACTTGGTAAAATATCTGGATGTGTGTAGAGATTGTAGTAACTATTTCATTTCCCTTGCAGTTTTTATTTATTATTGAAGATACTGGATCTGATTTTTTTCTCATTTATGTTTACAAGTCAAGAGTCTGTCTTGGAATATATGGGGTGACAACACTGTAAAACAGATCTGAAAAAAGAATGAGACCCCTTTTTATCTTTGAGCTTTTTGTCCCTCACAATGTGCTTTTTTTCTGATTTTTGATCCTGCAGGAAAAACATATTGAATTTGTGACACCACAGTTGTATTGATAGGCCACAGAAATAGGCTTCATTTTCATAAATAAAAAATAAAAAGGCCAGAGTTCTCATCCTCTGTAAATTTGTGTCATTTCTTTGCCTACGCCACTTTACTCCAGATGAGGATCTGACCTTGGAAATTCACTGGTAAAGCAACCAGGGCCTGAATTTTAAGAAAAGTTCATTTTCAAAGGGAAATCTAACTTCACACAAATGACAGCACAAATATATATATTTTTTAAAGAAGACCTTATTTTTCAGTTTAGCAGTAGCACAGAATTTTCACTGGAGGCTGATGCAATTTTGCATGGTAGTGGCCAGGCAGAAAATCACCGACCTGAAAAAACTACAGAGCTAGCATCTTTCGGATGTTTTTCTTCAGTTTTCCATACGATTTATTTTTTTCATTTAACATGTTTTCTTTTTCATTTTGAAGGTAGGCTCCTAATACAAACTGATGAGCTGCTGCCCTGTAAACTCTGCTGTGCCTGTCAAACCCTCCGGCCATCCTGTCTGTACACTTACTTTCACCCTGGTTCCCTCATGGTGTCTGCCTGGCCATTTATTTAGTGAAAGACGCTCCTGTTCTCAGTTACTAGCGCGTCATTAAGTCTTGCTGTCCTGAGAATAACACAGGTATAACCAGATGCAGTTCTTGTCCCTGATATAATTAATCCTGACAAGCTTTCTGCCTTCTACGTTTGCTCAGGTGTAAATGCATCTCCCTGGTTACATGGACACATAAGCTCAAATGTGGAACTGCTTTGCTAATATAACTGAAAAAAAGCCCCCAAACCTGACAACAGCCTGAAAAACAGTATAATTTTCTTTGAAAAGGTGATGCAAACACAAATCTCCTGTTAGTTATAGATACTTCCCCTGGGTTTAGTGGAGCTGGTGCTTGAGAACCAGGCATTGCAAACCAGGGTAAACCTTACTCCTGTTTGAAAATATCCTCTTGAGCAAACTTGCAGAATATGAATGTGCTCTTCAGAGTGGCTGCAGCTTCCTCGTTGTCCTTTACTGCTAGCTACAGTAAATATGTGTGTAGAGTTTGTAGTCGCCAGAAGCCCTGGCTTTACTGGGAGAAGCACCAGAGGTGGTTGCAGCAATGGCTGCGTTCCAGAACACCAGTGGGACACAACAAAACCATGCAGCAGCTTCAGAAGGGCGTTTCAGGGTGTTTGCATTGAGAAATACATGGTCGGGGCATATTGGTGATTTCCAGATCATGTGTGCTCAATATATAAGAATAGCCTGGTAGATTTAGGCTTACGTCTTGGTAGTAGGTTAGGCTGGTGTTGGCTTGGACAGCATAGTCAAGACTAGAGGTTTTTGTGGCAGTTTCTGGTGTTGCTTATGTCTGTGTGGGACACCGAGCCCATGTGCACAGGTGCTGCTGAGTTGCCTTCAGGAGAGGATTCAGGGCTTCTCTCGGGGCAGATCTGTTGTCTGCCGGGACATTCACATGTAATTGTGTATATGTTGGGGTAGTCTTATAGAAAGTTGATTCTTAGCTGGATGTGGGTATCAGAAAATGAAAGCAAGCCTTTCATCATCTCTCCTGAGTTCCTTGCCAGCAGCATTGGTGGCTCCCAGGGGCAGAAGGCACCCAGCCCTGGCCTGCCTTGCAGTCAGCAGGGGAGCAGGGTGCATGTGCAGACTTGGGGGTGCTTTGGAGGCCCCACATTAGAGGCACTGAGCACAACCTTGACTGAGTTCCTTGCTCTGTCATGCGTCCCATGTGTAACTTGGAGCAAGACCTATAAGGCTATGTTTTGAAGGTGCTGCTAGAGCTACAGCTAGTTTGTTGGCTGCTGTTGAAAATCCCAGTTGGGTACCGCTCGCACTTTTTTTAGGAATTTAAGACCCAAGCAAATCAAGCCCTTAGGCTGTCAGTACTTCTGTTTCGTCTGTAAAGTAAGAAGACTGGCTCTTCCCTTGTCTCACTTAAGTGTTACATAGGTAAAAATATGAATGCTCATGGGATATTCACATACTGGAGTGGCAGGGACCATGCTTGTAGATCAGATAGGTAGAAGAGAGCAGAATCTTTCATGCTGCTAGATATTGCAGGACCAGAAGCACTGCCAGCTGTGCTGTGTGGTGGGGCCCAGGGAGAGTCACTCAGGGTGTCTGATCCATGCAGGAATGTCACTTGGGAAGATGCACTGGCAGGTGGGGCCCCTGGAGTGCCTTAATAAATGGCTGTAAAGTCAGGTAACTGAATTTGCATGCTTAACAAATGGATTAATTAAGAGGATAGATTGTGGCATAACAGAAAAGTATGTTGCAAAAAAAATGCCCACCTTTCACTGGGTAACCGATAGAGGATGCTTGTGGGGATAATAAAATCTTTGCTACAAAAGAAGTTGTTAGCTGGTAAGGATCAGAAATTGTATTATGAGACTAGAACAGAAGGATAACCAGAAGATAGATGCTGTTTTCTGATTTACTGCAAACCAATCCGGATGGCTGTGCTCTGCTGGTAGTAGGATGCTGAACTTTATTTCCTGGTCCTCATCACCTCGTATGAATAAAGGTTTTGAGGGGCTATAGTTCTGTCGTATGGCCAAGATTGGTATCCACTGACTCTGCTGACTTATGTTACATGACTCTGCTGGTTAACATTACAGAATTGCAATTGAAACTTGGCAATTTTGTTGACGAAAGCATGAAGGAATATGATGCAGCTCACTCTCTCCCAGTTCTAAACTGGGGGAGATGCAGCCGATGAGCATAAACGCTTTTCTGCCATTCCAGTTGGCAAATACAACTTGGTATACGCCAGCAAAAGCATTTGCTGAATATGAAGAAGCCTTTTGGTTTTTTTAGACTTATCTTTTGAAGTTAGTCTGTGTTTTAACACTGAAATGCTAAAATAGTTAAAATGAAAGCACTCCAAGGACCTGCTTTGAAAATAATGGCTCCCCTCAACATTATGGAGGCTTTTTCAAGGTTTGTTCTTTCAAACGCCTTTTGACTTGGCAGGATCATGATCATTGCTATTATTTGCATTGGAGTAGCACTTGAAGGTCCTGCAGCACCGGTTACTGTACAGCATATTTTTAGACCCTGCCCAAAATAGCATACTGTCTAAATACATGAGATGCAAAAGGACAGGGGAAGAAAATACTGTCCTGATGGTATGTCTGCCTGCAGCGGAGCAATGGCCAAATTTGTACTTGGAACTTCATTAGGGTAAGGATATCAGAGCAGAGGGTGTGCTTAGCTGCTTCTTGTACTCACAAGGCGGAGGGCAGAGTTCAGCAGGACCCCTCTTCTCCCAGATGCGACGGGACAGAAGCCAGCTGTCCATATCGCTCTTTCACTGACAAGAGTCGTAACAGCAAAAGCACTTCGGCTTTAAAGACTTCTGCCAACTCAGCTGCGCCTATCGGGGCTTGCACCTTGTCTGAGATAGCTATTGGCAGCAGCAGCCTGTGCCCTAGGCATGGCTCTCAAAATGACCTGGTCCAAAGCACCTTTTAGGTGACCTTGTGTGCGGTTTGTCCATCAGAAAGACCTTGCAGACTGGGCTTCTGAGCTCCATAACCTCCACTGCTTGCTAGGTTTTTTTGTAATTTTAATCATACTGTATGAATCATGAGCAGCCCATAGTGAAAACCTTCTGTGATAGTCTTGACTACTAAAGGCTGTTTAAGAGTGATATGCTTTTAGCTTTCAAAATAACAAAAAGGGATCATTTTGGCTTGGGCATCCATCAGCAGAAACCAGGTCATAAAGTTTCATCACCTGATGTCCCTGTTGAAAGTGAAATGTCCCTTTTCAGACCGAAAGCAAAACTTAGAAGGTTTTTTTGGTCAGCCCAAACAATACCTTTTTTTTAAGACCTAGACAGTCTCGTAGAGATGAACTATGCCTTGATTAAAATTAATGCTGTAAAAATTGTAATCAAGAATTAGAAGAGTAACTTACGTACAGCATCGTGGCTTTAAGGCAGATTTGTGCAGGTAGCAAGATACAAATAATAAAAAAGAAACCCTCAAACGTGGAAGACATACTTTCTTAAGTACTTCTGAAAATCCTGCTAATAATATCTCAGTCTGGAGTTATTGTGGCAGCCTGTGTTTTGATCAAGGTATGTTGTGTTCACTCGTAATAAAAAGCATTCCCTCCTGAACCTCGATGCATAGCCAGCCCTATGAGGAAAGATTTTTTGATTGTGGTTCCGATGTTACAGTTTGGTAATTCACTCTGCGTTGACTAACATTTGCACATGGCTTCCCCTGAGCCTTTTCCTCCATCCTCCTGCCCTCAGCCCACTCCACCTCCATCCCGTCAAACCCTGGGTGAAACAGCGATCCAGCACAGCGAGTGCCGATATGTGAAATAGTAGCACGACTTCTTTGCTTTGTGGTGTTTTCTTTGCAAGGGAGAAAATGGGAGTCTTCACACAAGGGAAGACTTTGTTTTCCTCTTTCTGTTGTCTGTGATCCCCACCTGTTGTATATATGGTAAAAATATCTGGGACTTACAACCCAGCAACAGTACGCAGCCGGAGTCATGTGTGACCGGGTCAAACACACACTCGCTGGAGGGTCATGGCCAGGTTACTAAGTCAAGGCTGGCAAGTCTCCACGATAATGTTTTCTTTCTCTCTCACTCTTTTTTTTTCCTTCTCCCCTTGTCTGTCTTCCAAACAACAGTTTTAAAAAAAAAATCCTCGTAACAATGCAAACTATTTAAGCATGACAAATTCAAAGAAGTTTTTTATTAAAAAAAATTGGATGGGGGGGTTGAGTCAATGATATTTTGGATTTAATTTTATAGTATAGTTTTATGTGGCACATGAAAGAGAGAAATTTGTATTGAAACAATTGAGACCCACTTTCCCAGTTCCTGGCTCTTTCCTGGAAGATGATTAAAAGCAGACTTTTTTTTCCAGACGAGACATAAAAATTAAATGATCTACAGTATATAGTTATTTTTTCAAATGTTTGGAGGCTTATAAATAACTTCTACAATCAAATGCACACATACAAGCAGCAGAGAATCTGGTTCTAATTACTTGTACTTTAGTTGAACTTTGGCGTTTCCTTTGACTTTCTGCCTAATGTATGTGAGCTGTGTGCCTTGCACTCCTGCAGTGAATTCACAAAAAAAAAAAAAAAAGAGGCAAAAAATCCAGACTCTTGTTGGTGCCAACAAAAATGAGGGTTAACAGAATGTTTTGACCAAATGCAACACTTTGCTATTCACCCTAATTAGCTGAAATTGCTGCTTCCCACCAGGGACCCTTAGCTCAGTGTTCAAAATTCCCTTGAGGCTATCCAGGAAATGCCATTTGCTTTACAACTTCTTATTCTTTTAAGACTCAACTGTCCAAAGTGTGCATTAACATACAAGCTTAATAATCCAAGTTTCTAGCGAAACGCAAGGCATTTCAGAATGCCTGCCTGCTTCTAGTTGGTCACAAAGTAAAATACCTCCTCCATCTGTCAACATGGTTTAGCTGGCAGTAAATTAGCTCTCACAAAGCACACTGTGCTTTTAAAGATCTTATCTGCTGCTTTATCTAACCCTTAGAAATATTTCAGACATCTTAGGAATTGTAAAGTGACCGATTGTTTGAGAGTCCCTGTGTGCTTAAGCAGCATTCAGGTGTTGGGTGACGGGCACCCAGGCTCTGTTTTCTCAGGTGAGCAGGGACCCTGAAGTGTCACATCCCACAGGACAAGACAGCAGGACATGGAAAGAAGTAGCTTTTTTTATTTTTTCTTTCTTTGAATTCTTCCTAAAATTGTAAGACTGGTTTAAAAATGCCTCTTCTGAGAATGTCAACTGTCCGCCCACCATCCTTTCTTTTTACCACCTTGCAAGAGCAGACATGCATAGAAGAAAAGCAGGTTCTGCTGTCACATGTCCACTGGCCACTTACATGATACAGAAATGATGCTTTATACCTGCTGAGCATGAATTGCTACAGGTGCCTGCACTGGATTTCTGTGCTTCCATGCTGGCAGTACATACATTTTCAAATAAAGAGTTAAAAAGGCTAAATCCAAGGACAAATAGTAAGTCAGAAGCCCGAGTAAGAGTCAAGCGTGTGTAACCTGAGTTCAAGCCTTCTCCAGAAACTACATCTTTCCTGTGATCAAAAGTGAATGTTCCCAGACTGGGTTTTCTTACAAAAAAAAATATATATGAAACACTCTAGACGGTTGTTCAGCTGATGCAACTATTATATTGAATAGATTAAGCCCTTTTAGTGGCATGCATATATATGGAGGGTCTTCTGGTTTACATTCGCCCTTCCCTTCTAGTATACCTTCTCAAATTGTCCAGAAAAAAATTCTCTAGCAGCACCTTTAGCTCTTCAGTTGCTGACTATGTTGTGTGCTTATGAACTGAGCCAGTTTCTTAATCTCCTCTGGGTTTCGCAAGTTACTGATGCTTGGCTGGTGCCTGACAGACCTCCTGTTGTACATAAGGTTCGTGGTTTGAACACTAGAGTTGGATGCTGGTGCTTGTTTAGGATGAAATCATCAAAAAAGCAGAAGTGTATCAGTATTATTCCTCAAAGACTGCTTTCTCCAAACAGAAATCACAGAAGGATTGCAGGAGTGCAGTTGTTTTATTGAATGCCACAACCTTGTTTTCCCATGGGGAGCCTAAAAACGGCCTTTTAGCTGGACTGGGAGAGTTGAATGAGCTAATACAAAACACATTGTCTGCTGGTATTAGAGTTTTAAAGCTAAAATTTTATCATTCCACAGACTGATTGGAAGCCACCATAATTCATGTACGAGCATGAAATAAAGCACAGAATGTTTGAGGCCTCTCAAGGGCATTTGATGAACCTAACTTTAATTTAAAAGTACTAATAGATTATTGATTCAAGCAGAATGGCTGTGCAGAGATCAATAGCAGAGCACTTCTCTGTCTCTCTTAAATACCAAAAATTACTGTTGAAAAGAAATTATCATTCTCATCTCTGTTTTCATTAAGAAAAAACTTCATTAAGGTTTGCTTGGTGCTGTAGGAACCTGTAGATTTTTGGTTTGCCAAGGTTCAGTGTATGTAACGCTGAAAAAGATAAGTATAGCTCTGGACATTGTCTTAACATGACAATTTATGGAGCCACAGGTTATTTTACTTTTCTGTTTTTTTCCCAACCTCATTATTGTTAGATATATAAATAAATTGTTCCCGTTGGAAAGATATTTCCTTGCTCAGAATCAGAGCCTTTAACACTTCACTCTAGCATTTATATTCTTCCTAAGAAATGTCCGTCCTTGAAGTTGATAGTAGCTTAACCCAAGTAAAAATGGCAGAAAGGGGCCCTTTTCTCACAAGTAATCAGAAGTTGCATCGTGCTCCAAGATGCCCTCTGTGAATTCTTCAGAACACGAGTTGACAATGAATCATGAGTTTAATACAAATGTATCATCTTTGTAATCTGAAAAATATCGTGTACAGTAAATCTTGTCTAAGATTTTCCATTGAGTAATATTCTTTAGAGCCTGCTGTTAGTACTCTTGAGATTTAGCTCTGCTGATAGTGCCTAATATATCTGAATAGATCTGAGTTCACAGATCCTGTCATTTCTGTATATCCGTTGAAAAGTTAGAGGGATTTATCTGAGAAGCAGCACAACGGCTAGGTGAAACATGAAAATGTATTGCACATCTACAATAAATGTGAGGAATGATGACAGCATATCACAGAAAACTAATGCAGATGTTTGGGAAAGATGTAGTTTGCATGCCTTATCTCTCATCGTAGAGCTTTCGCGTCCTTTCCCTGAAAGGGATAACTGGCTTTTCAGCAGGTTCAAAACAAATGACCATCTAGAAATATTAAGGCAATAAAGGTATGTGGGGTCATAATGTGTAAGTAGTTTTTTTCTCAGAGAGGTTTCCTGATGTTACAAATCCAAAGGTAGGTAAGGAAGTATTGCTGGCTTGTGCTAGTTTCAGAGGTGAAAAAAAAAAAGATGACTACTTGTTCAGGTAATTTTCACTTCAGGTCTTATACGTAGTCCTGATGCATGCTCCCATCCTGTAGTGGCAAAATTCACGTTGGAAGTGTTACTTTTTGTAGACAAGGGCAAGAGATAACAAGAGCTCTCCCCAAATTAGGTACTGATTGGAAGGGTACATGCCTCAGACAGTTTCCCTTTGAAGGCTGGTACCCAGCACATAGACATGGATCCCACAAAATTCAGTAGGTTAAAACCAGAACATCAGCCCAAGGTTGTCCACTTTCGGAGCCTGATAAGAGATTCAAGCCATGTATCAGATGTGAGCTGAAGCTTTTGTGGTATTGCATAACTGGATCATGAAGAATTATCATATAGTTAAAAATAAGCTTTTGAGGCAATAGCATGTAGTCCTGTCACTACTTGCCTTGCTTTAGTTCCCCTTAAATTTTGCTGGGAAAGACAAATGAATGTTTATTATGCAAAGATAGATACGGGCCAGTTTGACGGTTTTAAGACAGTAAATAAGTAGTAATTTAAAATTTATTCATGAATCATTCAATTATATTTCTTTTTTTCTTTTGTAGCAGTTGAAACTCAGAGCACCAGTTCTGAGGAACTCGTTCCGAGCCCTCCTTCACCACTTCCACCCCCTCGTGTTTACAAGCCCTGTTTTGTCTGTCAAGACAAGTCATCCGGATATCACTATGGTGTCAGTGCTTGTGAGGGATGTAAGGTGAGTGCCATCATCTCCCTTTCCTTTTATAGGACTGCATTTCATTTTAGAAAAGGGCAAAGCAATAAAATTTGGTGTGACTTGATTGTCTCTAAAGATGCCTGTACCTTTCTTGCGTGAATTAATTCTGATTCATGAGTAAAGACAAGTAAATGACCATCATGCCTGGAATTATTTCCCTTCATGCTTCTGCCAAAGTATGTCTTTAAGGGACTTCCTTAAGTATTGACTAACATGAGAATGTGATTGTAGATGCAGAGGTAATAAAAGAATAAAATGAAAACACATTAAGACTCTTCACTGTCCATCTGTAGGTCAGGTGTACCCTGGGAACTCACATGGCCATTGTCTGCTCTCAGCCTGGCTTTTTCTGTGAGCTCCTACCTCTGTGTGTCCGGTGGGTGGAATTTGGGAAAACGATGTGATCATCTGTAAATTTTGGGCATAGTCTGTATCTGTAACAAATCTCAAATCAAACTGGGAATTTAAGGATTAGCAGGCTAGTATTCACAAAATTTAAATTGACAGAATATAGTGCTGGCATGTCTGCTACTTTCCGATGCTGTGATTGTCAGGGCATGAATTGACTATGTGTAGGATGCAGTAATAAGACACACCATTCTAAAGTAGAGAACGTCTAAGGACAAGATACACATCAGAGAAGCAATGTCAGCTAAACCATGTGTGTATGGCAATAATTAGAGGTGTACATACAGTGAATGTTATGCATGCAAGGAAGAAGGTAGTGCAACAAATGCTGAAGAAAAGCTATCATAGGACAGATGCTTTCATAGTTAACTTTATTAGTGATGGTACCCTAGTGCAATGTTCTTTTTTAACAATTAAAAAAAAAAGACCTATGATTTTCATTCTTCAAATAAAAATAGTTGTGCAGTGCTTAGTGCAGTGAAGATCCTAATGCATGCCGAAAATACGACAGGTGCTATATTCATATAAAGTTATTAGAATAAATCAATAAAAGGTATTTTGCCTGTTTATTTTTGTGAAATATTATATTTTTCGGATACTGTACAGTTAGCCATTTTTACTTTATCCTTTGAACCTGCAATTTCTTCCATTCTACTAGCCTTTTGTAGTGACATATCATAGTCCTGGGTTTGTGTCATTAGGCAAAAAAAGTGTACGATTGGAGTCTGGTTCCTTCCCTATTTTTAAAACTGTGGATACTGAAATAGTAAAAGTAACTAAGCTCACCTCGGTTTTAGAATCTCTTTCTGGTATTGAGGTTTTCCTTGGATGTCATGTCTCTATTTTTTTCTTTTAGATGCCACAAAACTATCAAAATTTAAGTGTCTGTTAGGAAGAACTATGGTAAGAATATGCTGTAGCTGATTTCATTAAATAGGAAATCTCATCATACTCAAATGTTAAAACACAAATGGTGGTGTCATTTGCTCACCCACATATTCCTTCTAAATACAGAAGTAATTGCAGACTGCAGCAGAAAGGTCACATGTCCCTACGCCTTCATTATTTTTTAAAAATATGCAAAAATATACTATAGGGCTTTTATTGGCATACTGCAAAGCATTTTCATAAATAATTAAAGCAAGACCACAGTTGTCAAAATACATGAAGAAATCCATCTTGTAATGTGTTGGCTGTTATTCAACAACCACAAAATAATCGTGTTCACTTATTTGCTAATTTGCAAGATGAGGTAATTCAGCACTTAGCAATAGCTGCTGTTAAAAGAGGAGGTGGAGGGGAAGAAAAGATCAGTTATATACGAAACCTGTCAGTCTATGAGAAATAACAAGATTCCAAAGCAGTCACTTGGCTGCATGAGACTGGTAATATTTGGGTTAGTTGATGCTAGCACTTCAACAGGTTGGACTAGGATCTTATGAATATCTTCCACTGATTGAATCAACTTCCTTAGTGAGTGCCAGGAACTGGCAAAGAACATGATGAGACCACGGAGTCAGCTAGTGGTCCCTTTGGTGGACTGTCATTTACTACATTTGCTGTTGAATGTTGTCTGAGCTTTCAGGTCAACAGAAGTGATGTGCTGGATGACAATAGACAGCATTATGTGATCACAACACCAGAGACAGCCTCAGAAACCTCTACATCGCCAGTTTCTACTTTTTCTCTGCAGAATGTTACCCTTTTTTCTTGAGCCTTTTTGGACTGTTTAGTTTATTTTTCTTTTCCTTCATCTTTGATCTATACTTGCTTTTTCACACATTCATTTCTTGGTCCCGTACCAAAAGAAAGCTGCCGCCTTGTACTTCTTATTTCTAGCCATGTAGGCTCCTGTCTGTACTCCAGCCTACCTTCACCCTTGGTTCCCAATATCAGTTCTTCACACTTCTCATTCTCTTCAGTCTTCTTCATACAAAAATTTAGCCAGATGCTTTGCGAATTTAAATAAAACACTGAGCATTGAGTACTGCTGCTAGGGAAGCCTTGCCTCCTGTGGATCTTGGCCTTTCAGTTGGTTAGCCCAGGTTTATTGGAGAGCCTGTGTTTCATAGAAGGCTTCTGCTTGGTATGGAGCTGGAGTTTCATGCTGATTCTCTGGTGAATCAGGGAGCAATAAGGAGGAATTAATGTTACAGTCTTTCGTCTAGTTAGGAAACACAAGTTTATTTCTCCTTTACCTCAACACACATCTCCATGCAATTTCAAACAACTTGATTTGCTTTGACATTTGCAGTTTCACTAAAGCTGGTTAGCGTGCTCAAAAGCTGTTGGGATGGGGAGACGAATCAAGTATTAATTACCTTTTTTTCTCTTTTCCTCTGAACTGTTGCCCTTTTGTCTTTCTTTACACCTTTATCCACTATTTCATTCTTCACCTGATTTGCATCTCTGTTCTGTGATGTTAAACATTAAATTCACTCTTTTTTCTCCTGCCTTATACCTCCCTCTGCTCTGAGGTCCTTTTCTCAAGTCTTTTCCTTTTTCCTTTCTGCCTCATTTACCTTTCCCTTCGAACTCCTGGCAGTCGTCTTTCTCAAGGAAAACACAAATGGAAAACTCTGCTCATATCAGATTTATCTAATTCGGGTCCTATTCCCTTTGGTTTTCTGTGCTGGCTCTCCCATGGTTTTCTTCTAGTTCTTTCTCTGTTTCCTTCTCCTTTGCCTTTATGCTTTGAGCGCCGGTGAAGGTGCCATCACAGTGATTATTAGCAGTCTCTGTCTAGTGCAAAGGGACAGCTTTCTGTCCTGAAGGTTTTGGCTTGATGAATGCCTTTGATTCAGCAGGCTTTCTTTTTCCTGCCTTTCAGGGCTCTTTAGATTCTCCTCCTCCTTTACTTACTGTTTATTCAGTGTCTTCTTAAATGGCTCTTTATCCACTTCCTGATGCTGTTCCCTGAGGTTCAGTTCTTTGGTTTTCTGTCTCAAAAGCATCGCCTACTGAACTGTTTGATGGTAGACCGTGGGGGAGGTCATGGCAGTATTCTGCTCATAAAGGGTGTATTTTTAATGGGGAACCTTCCAGCCAGGAGCCCTTGGGGAGCTGTGGATGGCAATTATGACTTTCTGAGGCTCAGTTTGGAAAACACTGCACTGGGAATTTTGTCTTCCCTAAATTGTCATCAACCTACAGACGATTTCCCGAGCTACCCCATCTCTGACTTCTCCCCTGCTGCCTGACCCCGGTGTATCCTCTTGCTCCCCTCGCTGCTACCTTGGACACAGAGTTACTGAAGACAGAACTTTCCCATCCTCTCCCTATGTGACATCACCAACTGTAATCTCATGGTGTGCAGTTTTTTTCAGACATCATGCCCTGATGACATAATTTCTGCTCTGCAGCATTGTAATTTACACGATTTGTTGTCCTTTTTCCTCCAGAATCTGCCTTCAGCTGCCTTCATTGTCAAAGCATTGCTGTGGTCTTCTCATGCAATGATAAGATTAGTCCCTTCTCCTGTCCTTCCTTCCCCTTTTCCCCCTCATTGTCATCCTTGGACCTTATTTTTTCAGGTACCTGGGAACAATCTCCTTTGCCAAACACTTTCTCAGTATTCTAAGCACCCTTTTTTAAAGTGATCATTCTGTCTTACTCATTACCAGAGTCTTCAGTACTGCGCCCCACTAGGAAGATTGTTCGGTGGTTTGTTTCGGTATACTAGCCTTTTAAGGTTTTTAGAGGCTGGAATATTTCATAATATGTACTTATGAACCACAATGAAAGTTTACGAGCTGTCTAAATAATTTTAAGCTGTCTTTTTTTCTAATTTTAGTGCGTACGTGCTGAAAATTTTAGTTTTGGTTGTAGATGTAGAGCACCTGACTTCTTGCCTTCCAAATTTGAAAATTAGGAGCTTTCAAAAGGTTGATATCCCCAGCTTTTTTTCAATTTGATCAGTCAGCAGTCAGGATTTTTTTTGTGTTTTAAACTGGTTTTGAAAAAAAAAAATCTTGGCTTTGTGTTTATTTCTGGGTGTTATTCTGCAAAAGGCTTATGTGCATCATAGCCTGTCAATGGCTTTGTGTATGTAGTAGAATCTCAAACCCAAACTGATCTTCACAGTGCACTTGCATTTTGTAAGAAAAATTCCAGAGGCAGTCTATCTTTTTATGTGTTAAATACAATACATTGACAATGTTCAGCTTATTTACAACTTTTTCCTTTTGTAAACTGTGTGGCATTTCAGAGGCGGGTTTTGGAATCTATTCATGTGTTTCATGACCTCAATTAAAGACTTCTGAAGTCTTTTTTATTCCACCCGCCCCCCTCCCCAGCCCTGGTCTCTGGGTGTTGCTAGATAGCATGCAAACAAATTCCATACAAAATGAGCAACTTGGATTTATCCAGCTGG
Organism: Phalacrocorax aristotelis; assembly: GCF_949628215.1. NCBI lineage: Eukaryota > Metazoa > Chordata > Aves > Suliformes > Phalacrocoracidae > Phalacrocorax > Phalacrocorax aristotelis. The sequence goes on from NC_134277.1 coordinate 43,175,295, forward strand.
TACAAGTGGTTATAGGGCTGGATGTCACCAAAAGCTCAGCTCTTCAGTCCTGACTTGACTCATCATTGTAGCCGGGTTTGCAGAAAGGGGGACTTGAGAGTAGTGGGGTGGATTCCCCCACACAATGCCATCATTGTGTGGGCGAGGAGGAGAAGCTGGTGTTCTGGCAGCTTCAGCTGTCTCTGAAAGCCTTGTCTCTTGTTCTGGACGTTTAAAAGATGGCATTCCTCTGCTGGCAACCCTGCCGGGATTCCTGGCTTGAATTCGGTGGGCAGCAAAGATGCCTGGAGCAGTTTCGGGAGAGAAGGCAGAACAGCATATAAGAGGGTAGGTTTACAGTCGAGCAGTTTTGTCTGAATGATCAAGGTGCCTCTCTGCCTGTTGTTGATGCTAATGGACAAAAATGTAGATAAATCTACTTCAGTACTGAGAGATCCCAGGTTGGCTTTTATCATAAAAGAAGAATAGCTTTCCTTCCGTCAGAATTTTCATATGAAGTCACATCTAATGTGGGATCATTGAATTAAAAGGGTAGCCACATTTAATATGTTTTCAAAGGCCTTCAGCTATGAAAATACATCTATTTGTTTGACACCTTCCTGACTCAAATACATATATATACTTTTTTTTATTGCGAAGACTTTAAGCAGCATGGAAAATAGACATAGATATAAACCTTGAAATTTAGGTCTATAATTCTGTAGGACTGACTCCTACAAAAAAGATAAGCAGAAGAAAAGAAAAAGAAAAAAAAAAGAGAAAATTAAACGGTTTTTGCTTTGTCCAGATTTGCTGATCCACGTGGATGTTTAGCTTGGGAGAAAAGCTGTCATTTTGTTACAGCTTTATCTTACTTGCTTACAAGCGCAGTGAGAGACAGTCCTACTAGTTAACTTGAGGCCCAAAATCAGTTGCAGTTGAAGACTGGGCGCTCTCTGCAGTCTGTGGAGGGAGAGGAGCTCCTCTGATGACTGATTCAGAGCATCTAAACTAGATCTACTCTGGGTCACCCTCCTGACCAGCCTGTCCCCATGAGCCATTGAGTTAGGTGCCCAAAGCACAGCTGTGTCAATATTCTCCATGACATCCCCCACGGTCGTGTCCCTCTGGACACTGAGAGGGTTGGGGTTCCCCCATTCTGGGCCATGAATCCATGGTCAGCATTGGTCAACAACGGTTTTACAGAATGCTGCTGACAGAGAGTGGAGCTGGTTTTGATTTTATTTATTTACTTGAAGTTCCACAGCAAGGATATTATGCTTTGGTCTGCAAGAAACATTGATGAGTGGCCTAAAATATTTTAGGGATTGTCATAGCAAAGTTCCCTTTATGGAACAGTGTTCTTCGAGACAGATCCATTTTTCTTTCAATAATGCCTCTTCCATCATGTAAGGACAGATTTGCATTTTCTTAGGCAGTTCTGGGATTGTAGCGGGATCTTAAGCAGCAGTTCTTTTTGATAACATTACTCTTGCACATGTTAGCTTCAAGCTATGATTTAATTATATTTAAGCCTATATTTATGCCCCTTTACTGGGAGTTAAAGACCCAGACATAGAATTTTCTGAGTTGCTTAACACTAAAAATAAAAATAAAAGCAAACCTTATAAAAACAGCTAATTAATATTCCATATAATTGTTTGTCTTGGGTTTCTGGCATGTTTAAATCACCTACAACTGAAAACAAAAAATAAGAAATGTAAAGTTGAAACTGCTTTTTTTCTGAGCTTTAAATATTTGGTTACAGTATGATTTGTATCTGGGAAAGAAGTAATATTGTTTGCAGCAATGCAATTGTAAAAGCTTCTATCAGTTGAAAGAAAAATATAGATCAGCTTGAATGATCAAGCTGTATTCGTCTCCATTTAAGCTGTATTAGTAAGTGACAGTGCCAGCAGTAGAGATGGCATGCTGTCGTTCATGCACAGCTATGAAAAAATTCTTCAAACCATAGAAAATTGCTCCTAGTTTTAGCTAAATCAACCATCATTTTTAGAAGGTGAAAAATGTATTTTGAGATACATTTCTGCATAGTATTAATACCATCTGATCTTAAACTGAAAGCACTTCGCAGTATAGCAACATTCAAAGCCATTCGTTTGCAGAGAGCAATGCCATATGCAGAAAGACACCAAATGAGTTGCAGCTAATTTAAATGTAGTACTGAAAACTTGGAGTTTTTATATGTCTCATACTATCAGAAGAGATGTGATTGTTTTAATGCTGCCTTTGAGATTTTAGTTTTTAAAATAACAAAACCAGGAAAGCCAGGTGTCCTGTGAAAAGCTGGTATCTGTGCTTCAGTAAGTTCTTAATAGATTTTTCTCTTTGTTTTTAAGATAAAGCTTTCACCAGGTACTGAATTTATTTCATATTTTGAAGGAAGGGGAGGCATATATTTATTCAAAGTCCAATGAGAGCAAGGAAACATGATGGGATCAGAACAAAAAAAACCATTTTTATGTTACCGTGTATTTTAAAGTGTCTTCCTGGTTGTGTGAATGAGATGGAATGAAGGAAAAAAAAATTGCCAACCATGGTAGATAACAAAAATGAAAATTATGTTGTGCGCTTGAATGCCATATTTGATTTGGGGCTCAAGTTGTGGATTACACCTCTGCTGCTCCCCTGCACTGGGCTTCTGCAGCAGAGAGGGACAGACAAAGAGCAGCAGTGTCTTTAGGGGGGATGTAGCTCATACGCCCACAGCTCATCTTCCTCTTATCCTGCTTGTTGCCCTCAGTCACAGACCAGGGGTTCATCTTAAACTGTGAGAATAGTTTTTTTTACTAATTACTTTAATTATTTTTCTGGAAGTGGTGCCAGTGCTATAGAAGCACAGAGATTATCCCAAACTACTTTCTAACCATGCTGACTATGCTGCTCCAGTTCTTTGTGAGCACACGGGCTAATGTCCTGTGGATACAGGAACTGGAAACAACTCTCTTTTATTGACAGTTCATGCAAAATATGAGACATAATTGTTTGGCTTAAATCTCGCACTCCCTTCTCGTGCAAAATTCCTGATACCATCAGTGAAGGCTTTCTCAAAAAAGAATAGCATCAGACTCAAACTATGGTGTATTGGTGGCAAGCCACATTTTGGGGCACTGCTTTCCCATGCTGTGTACCTGGGAGGTTTCTGTCTGTACCAACTAGCGTTCCTCCTGCGTGTGGCCATCTCCTCTGGCTGGTTTGGATGCAGCTGTTCTGTTTCAGAGGCTGAAGGAGCTAACTAATGTAGAGGTAGACCTTCCCATTGTACGTCAGCCAACCATAGTGCCCGTGACTGTCCCTAAGAGTATTTCCTAACATAGATGTAGCCTTCATGCCTGCTGACCTTGGCATATATTTTCAGGGTCTTTGCCCAATAACCAGTCCATAACAGCTACAATTGTTCATTATTGTTATTATTAAACTAAAATTGTTGAGTCTTACTCTTCTGGCAGTGTCGGTTCCTTTCTGTACCTAAGAATACACACTGTAAAAAGAAGAAACTTCAAACTTACATGTGTGTTTACCTGTTATTGAAGTTGAATCATGGTTTCTTTTACCAAGGTAGGTACTGACAAGTCCTTGTAGATGTGTTTGTCACATTTCTATCCAACTTTCACCTGCCCATAGCTGTAGTGGCTTATTAGCAGATGGCTGAGAGCTGAGGTTCACACTGGATCAGTAACGTGCGCGTGGTTTACAACAGCTTCAACAGAATTAAGTAAATGATAATGTACGTGTAAAAGCGCTGTCTATGCAAATCATGTCGTGATGTACTGAGATGCCAGGAGCAGGTGGGCTGCCTTTCAGGCTGGTACGCATGCCTGCTGAGAAGTCCCCTGGTTTGCATGCAATGGATGTGGAGTGTGTTTTTCTTTTCCTGTAAGTAGGTTCTAATGGATTTTACTTTTTCAATTTTCTTCACTAGAGAGGAGGAAAAACCTTTTATTTTGTTCTCATCTTGTCAGTCTAGTTCATAGCTCTCCATTAGTTTAAGGACCACATGTGGCCTTTAATTATAGATGTGGAGTACAGGCTGTCCTGTGTGCATCCGGAAAGTTGTTACAGTGTAGGAGAAAATGCAGCTTTCCACTATGTTTAATACAACATTTTAGAATATGATCTTTAAAAGTATTGTTTGCAGAGGTAATTCAGCAGATAAGGAAATATGGATATCTGAGCAAACATGTCAGAAATTAAATACTCTGAGATTTTCTACTAACAGTAATAGTGGGGGTTTTTTTCTGCACTATGCCATATTTATTTATGCTTACTAAACAGCGCAAAACTAGCTTTCATTTTCTAACTCTGGAATTTTTTAAAAAGAAACTGGGTGATAGAGAAGGATATACAGCAATTGATCTGTGAAATTTAGACTTAGGATAGCGTGGTGGACCCCACAACAAAGTGCACTGTTTTCTCTGGAAGAAAGGGGAGAGTAGAATAGTTCGGTGAGTGTGGTTCTGGCTGAGTGTTGACTTTGGTGCTGGTGACATGGTTGGGGTCATTGTTCTGCTTTCTTTAGGTATCTTTTTAAATTGTAGTTTGTGTTTTTCTTAACAAGAACCTAAAGATTTTCTGATTGTTACATCTTAGTGAAGTAAATCCAAAATTAAAGGGTTTTGTAAGGGTACAAAATTGAATTATCCATGATCTCATTCTGTCCACTTACATGTTAAGTAGATAGTCAGATGCTCTTTGCTTGCTACTTATTTTGAAAGATACACGTATCTGTATTTTCTGTTTATTGTAAACCATCACCCAGTCTGCAAGCAGTCAGCTTCCCAGTTTGCAGAAGTACTCTGATTGGCCTCGGAAAGTGACCTTCCATTGCTCTGTGAGCTTACCAACTGACCTGCTAGTGGAAACAGAGGTTCCTTCTAATCCCCAGTGAAGAATTCATTTGAGGAAATTTTCTAAAGGGGTATTTTCTTTAGCTTCTTCTGGAAATGGAGTGCAATTGGATTTACAGCATGGATCCCAGAGCTGTTCAGCTTTGCAGAGCTGCTTTTCGTGAAATTTCAGTCTTGTGCTGTAACAGGAAAGACAATTAGATGTAATTTTCCAAGATTCAGTATTTCCAATAAAGTCAGCTTTACAGATTATTTCTTCAATTCCTTTATTGTATACATTTTTCTTTTTCTTCCCCCTGTAAAACAAAACAAATGCCTTACTAAAAAAACTTCCGTTTTTGAGTAGCCGTTCCAAAAATCAGAAATTGCCTATCTTTTCCTCATTGTGTCTGGATTTTGCTAGTCTAAGTTATGGGTACATTGTTTCTTGAGTTCTGTCTAAAGGTCATACATGTCATGCCCTTCTTCCTATTTTATATTATTCTGATTGTCTCGATTAACTTTCCATATAGAGGAGGCACCTCTAGGTGTGACATCGGTGCAGCTCAGTACTCCTGTTATAAAAACTTCTTGCAGTATTAAAGAAGCCACTCATCCAATTCTGTAATTGGTGGTTTTGGTATATAGGTATAGTAACTGTTTAATTGGTATACTACTGCAGCTGGTCTGCCAAATATTCAGGGTCCTTACTCATAAATTGTTCTTCCCTTCGATAATATGCAGGAGTCCCCACAATTTCCACAGCTCAATTCAGGAGACAGCGGAGAAGTAGAAAGACATTTTTATGTGTAAAGTCCTTTATGATTTCACATGGCCACACTTAAAATTACTGATTTAATATATTTTAGTGGGAAAAGTTACTATGCAATAAAAACTGTATCATAATACCTATGCTTAAAGGGAAAAAGGTATATTGTTTCTGGATCCCCTGTCTAGAATAACGGATACGTAAATTACAAGGTGAGACAACAGTTGCAAGTAGTTCAAAAAAAATGTTGATTTGGTTGGCTGTAAATGCAGTCGGCGATTTGACTCCAGCTATAGCAAACCTCAGCGACGTCTGGGGACCCTTCCAGCATCGGAGGGGAGAGCCAGCGGCCCACCACCACAGCACGTGAGCAGGGTCTGCCGTCGCCTGGCAGCAGGGAGGCTGATCAAATGCTTACGGAGCAAGTTTGTTCCTGTTTCAGAGTCTCTTTAAAAGTGACAATTTAATGGGACCCATTACTGTCAGCTGTGGCCGGTTCCCTCTCCCTCCTCCCAGGCACTTTACCAGGGAAAGCCAAGATTTATAGCCATGGTGCAGCCACTCGGATGGGCTACTGTTCACTCCTACTGCGAGTGTCCTGGCTGGCTGCTCTCCAGATGAATCTTCCCAACAGGGAAGAAGTCTTCCCTGTCTCCAGGGTGCTCGGCTTGCTTTGGAGCCCTGTGCACCTATGATAAATACATGGAAATTATTAGGTCCTCACCTCAGAGTGCTCTGTGATCCTTGTGTGCTTTCTGCTGGTCGGAAAGAGTGGCAGTGCTCCATGTTTAGGAAGATTTAAGCAGAGCGTTTCAGAGAAAGCTCTGCAGCCGATCATTTTTTAAAGGAAAGGGCACTACCACTTCTTTAGCACTTCTTTACCTTTTGGTTTTTTTTTTTCTCGGATCAGGGGATCAAGGCATTGCTCAGATGCTGCTGCAAATGGCCTTAACCAGTCCATGTTTACCCTTAGGGATGCACGGTGACTGCTACGTGTACAGAAACAGAGGTGAAAACTGTTGGGTTTTTTTTTTAAAAGGAAAGATGAAAGGGATTGTTAGGTGAACAGGAGAGATACAAGCACAGGACCCAGAAGCCAAATGAATGAGCTAACTAAAAAGACCTTTTATCTTACCCCAAGTCCATGTGATTTTCGTAAACTGAAAGAATGATCGTCTTGTGATTATATGAGCTCTGCGCTTGAATCTGGCCATTGATTAAAGTCTGGCAGGGGAGGGAGAAAACAGGAAAACATGTTGCTAAGATTTTCCTGTGTTAGATTAATCAGCCCCAGTTCATTCACTCGTCTCTGAAAGGTCATGTTTTCTCATCGTCAAAGTTGTCCAGTCCCAGATTCTCCCTTGCTTCCCTACGGCTTGGCTGAGTGAACAGTGGTGCCCAGCACCGGGCAAGGAGGAGGCAGTGCTGCGTTTGTCCTGTAAGCTACCCTGCTTTTCCAGCATCTCAGCATGATTTGTGTCAGGTTTTGCAACAAGATATGTATCTCTGTTTAATGTTACCTTAAGAGTCCTTATTTCTTGGAGGAACTAATCAGTTGATTCCTCTGGCTCCGTTTGTGCAGTTGCTAATCCCCTGCACTGGCACAGACTGTTTTTCATCCACCTCCCTCGGCGTGTTTTTCCATGTTGCCAAGACCGTTTTGACCACCTGTACTTTGTGTACGGGAACAGGGCAGAGGGGTATGGCCACCATCTCACTCTTAAAAATGGTGGTTTTGACAAGCTGGTCCAGCTCCAACTCATCCCTCTGCTGTTGCCTTCAGTAATGAGTTTCAGCTGCAGTGTGGAAAGGTAATTTTCCTTGACTACTGCCAGTACTAGAGAGCCAGACTTGCATATTTCTGGGTGTTTACGTGAAGTCTGTTTTCTAGTCTCCAGGCATCCGAGTTTCACTAAACTCTCCATTTTACAAGGTTTTAGTGGGTAGTTCTGAATTAGCAGAGTTTCTTTGTTGCTGAATGTGGGGGAATGAGTGTAGCATAAAGTAGTAAGTACAAGATATTACTTGCCAGATTTCAAGGGATTTGATACAACATATTTGTTTAGAAATCAATTGTCAAAATTAAGAGCAAAAAAACAATTGTGGGAAGGTAATGAATGTGTGTTGATGAGCCATTCAGATGGATGCCTGAAAAATGTACCAGGAAGCATAATGGTCAAGACATCTGGTTTATTTTGGCATGTTTGTGTCCGTGTTATTTCTTCTGAATATTTTTGGTTTGCTTTCTGCGTTGTTTTTGTACGTCACTTCATCCCTCTTGGGAAACAACTCTGCTGAGGATCGGGTACATTTTAAAACTCTTCTCAGGTTGGATGAAAAGAATAGAATAGAAACATACTGGGTCTTGAAAACAAGCAGGAGCTGTGCTGTGGCACAGGCAGAGCGAGCTCTTTGCTGGCCATCCTGGCAGGTGGGTGCTGGGCTGGCACCCACAGGCACCCACCCGGCCGGCTGTGCTCAGACCAGGGTGCTGCGTTGACTCTGGGTGACTTGGGGAGAGAGCAGGGAACAGCTGGCTGTGCATGCAAACTGTGCGAATCTCTCTGCTAGAGCAAGGGGAATTGCACGTCAGCCAGCTCGCAGGCATATATAAATATTTGTGGCATAGTTTGTATTATTATTTCAGCTGAGCTATAAACATTTGGTTGCTGATAGTGGGTTAGAAACTAGTGCCTCTGTAAATTTCAGACTGTGTAGAAGTTGCAGGGATTTTTTATCGGCCGACAATTAATGAAAGTCCCCGTGCCTCTTCTGATAAATAACTGTGGTGCCAAGTATGTGCGGGAACTCTGCAAGCCTCTGTGGAGAAGGCTAGGAGGGGAGGAGGAGGAGTATGTAAAAGCCTGCCTGCACAGGGAATTTCCTTGGAGCGTGCACATACCTTCTTTCTCCCATGTAGGTTTGTGTTTGAGCTTGCCCTTTCCTCTTCATGTGTTTCCATCTCTGCCAGCAGCTAAATGGAGAGGCTAATTTGAGAGACTCCTACAAGTAATTGCAGCATAGTAATTGCATAGCTGACGTGAGTCTTTTCCTTGTCTTGCCTGCTGCAGGAATCTGCATGTCACTGCATGGGTATAGCTTGGCAGGGATTTTTTATTTGTTTTTACTAGGAGGTCTACTACTTTGTTAGAGTAGCTGTTGCTTGGTGACTCTCCTTTGTAGCTCTGTGCAAAAAAAACCCCATGTATGTCTAGTAAATTGTGACATTGTCCTTGGAAGATGGTCCCCCTGCTCCAACCACCCGAAAACCCAATGGATAAACACAGACACCCAAATTAAGAGTGTAAACCAGAATCGGTCATACATTTGGGGGATGACAATTTGGAAAGTCTTTCCTGATACTGTGCTTCCATGCAAGAGAGCAGCTACATAAATGGTTTGGAAAAGTGTCATTCTTTACGAAGAAATACTGCGCTTAATTAATTCTTGCTCCTGGGAGGTCAACCTGGGGCACTCATTATTGTCTTAATTGGTGGTATAAATCCTGAGGCACTGGAGGGGAAGAGAGGAAAAAACCGATGAGCAGTTAACAACATATAGCCTTTTGGATAAGTGCTAGCCAGTTGTATGACCATCCTAGTGACATTTTATGGTTTTATTGGGTTATAGGTCTGGTCCTCCACAAATTAGGTTAAGGGGAATTGATTTGCATAAACAAAAATATAAGAAAATAGCAAAATGCAATAATTTATTCCTGAGTTCTCCATTAAGCTGTGTGAAATAACTCAGTGCGCTCCAACTCAGAAAAGCATTTCTTTGATCTCCTGTTATTCGTATTAAATTATATTCATTACTCTTCCCATCTGGAGTTTCCTAGCAGGCCAAAAATCATCCTACAGACATTACTGAAAGGAAGTTAACTGTAACTTTTTAATTGTATACATTTCATCTCCTTGTTTTTTTTTTTAATTTGAAGAAAGCAGATGGAAGTGCGTACCAACGCCTTCCTCTCTGTTTAAATTACTGAAGTGGAGAAGCAGAAAATCTCAGCCATTCTTTCCCCTCACATATTGTTTCAAGGTGACGACTGTTCTGTCTGGAGAGTTTGATGTGTTTGCTAAAAAGGTCAGGAGTTCAGTGAAAATCGAAATTGTGGAGAAATCCATGCGTAGTCTTAGGGATGCTGTGGTACCCTTGCTGGAGAAATCCGGTTGCTGCAGATTTGCAGCCGAATGAAGGCAACTCCCCTGTTTCATCGGCAGCTGCCTCTCTGCCAGCTGGCCAGAGGTGGTGGTTTAAACTCTCAGGGAAAAGAAAAAAAAAAATCAAGGTTTTGACACTTCGGGACATGTTTTTAATTTTAGGCTAAGGTTTGTGAAATCAGAAGGGGCACCATGAAAAATGGGGTTTGCTTCCAGCCTCACCAGTGGCTAACAGCTAATTGGCATTAGTAGCCCCATGAATCCTTCAAGCTCTGTTGTTGAAACTGGGTTGGCTGCTTTTTTGTTTTCCCCTCTGAGCCCCTCGATCCTTTTTTCACCTTAGTAACTATTAGGATTTATCAAGTGTGGCCTGCCCTGTCTTTGCTGGAGAATTTCTTGCAGTTGTGGATGAGTGTCTCCATTTTGGTAGCTTAGGTTGGGGTGACACCTTCTTCATCAACCTCTCCCTGCCCTCTGGGCCTTTTTCTTTTTTCAAGAAATGAGAAAACCCAGAAACCTCAAGCTTTTCCATTTGTGTAAAAATAATGAAAAGAGAATAGGTCTTTTTTTCCCCTTAGTGGGTTGCTCTAAGGTCCACAGGTCTGTATTCCTGTATGAGAGATGTGGGATAATACCTGCTTACTTTTATGAAGTGTTTTGAGTTCTGTCAATTTTTAAAAATGCAAGAAAACAGGAAAAACAAAGAAACAAACAAACCACCTTGGTTTTAATAGCAAATTTGGTTTTCTTTGGCCATGGAAGGTTATGGGACAACTCTTCATCTGTAGAATAAATGGCTAGACAAAATGAAGTGTGGATGGCAAGCAGGGAGTTTCTGCTAGGAATAACAGCAACAGTGAACAAACCTGGAGCATTTCCCAGGGCGGGCTTGTGCATGGCCCCTCTGCTGCCGAGCGCCTGGCATCTCTAGGTGCTTGCTACAAGCTATTGACATTTAACAAAGTTTATTAATTTGTTTTTGCAAAGATCTGCCTGTCCTGCCCTGACATACATCATCAGCGCAATTTCCCCGCTTCCGGCAGTGAGCCTTCCTCTACTTATTGTTGTAGCTGCTTCCATTTTGTGCTGGCGGTGGTTTCCAGCAACAATGTCAGACAATTAATTTGTTTATTCTGCAAGCTGTGACTTCCAAAGTGTGATAGACAGTGCAGACATCCCGGAAAAGTGCTGTGCAACTGGGAATACGCTCATTTTAGCTTCCTTTTAGATAGCTGCTTTGGCAGCTTTCTTTACTTGTGGGGTCTTGTGTTCTGGCTGCAGCCATTTTACAGTGGTTTTTGTCCTATACGGAATCCCTTAACAGCATATGCTGGGGCTTTAGGTCTTTTATAAGCCTTTCTATGCAACTCCAGTTGTGCTGTTGCATGTTATCAAAGCCTTTCAGAGCAAATATTCCTGGTTCACAACTAAAAATTATGTCTCTCTGCCCTAATCTGACTGCTGATCCTACCAGGACTTTGTGAGGAAGGGGTTTTTTGTTCCTTACCTGCTGCCACCTGTAATAAAAATTCTGCAAACCACATTCAGTTGATGAACATACCTGGGCAATTCTGTGCACACAGAGCAAAGTAGTTTTGTGCAGTTCTCATCACTGAGAGAGACCTTAAATGTCTCTGTTGGGGCTCCAAGGAGAGCAGGAATGGGCCTTTACCTTGCCTTACATACATTTTGCAGGGTTAGCAAGGACAGAAGGTAACTTGGGTGACTAAAATAAGTAGATTGAAAAGAGGCTATGCATCACAAACAGAGAGTTGTTCTATTAAAAAAGTACATATTTGTACAGGTCCTGTTTCGGAATAAAGCTAACGGCAGAGGTGTGTTGTGGGCTAGATTTTCTTTTCCGTTGTTACTCGTTTTTATCTTTCCCTTCAGAGCTCAGTCAGTCAGAGTTTATAAATGACTAATAAACTGTAACATAGAAAAGTCCTTCCTACTCCTTTGTTTCTTTTACGATAAAGTAGCAATACACTTCACTCAGAAGCTTATTTTGCAAATTTACCAAAGAATGGCCTCTCAATCTGCAGGAGTCATAGCTGGCTGCCTGTATTTCGGGGGTAATCAAAGCTGAACCAGATGAACCGAGCAGGCTGTTCAACCAGATTGCGCTTGCAATAGCCCTTCTCTGCTGACTACCCTGTCCCTGGCTTGCAGTGCAAGTTTTCAACTTGTAAGCCCACTACATCTGCAAATAAGATTTGGCATACCCTATGCTGGGAAAATATTTTTAAGACCTTTTAGAGATCAAATCATCAATCTCTTCATGCGGTGTGCATAAGTTGAGCTCTAAATCATCTGACTTGCCAAAATCAACTGGACAGTGAAGGAGCTGTATAGATTCCCTATCAGATATGTAAGGGTAGCAGTTCATGCTAATAATTCTGTAAGACTTCATAAGCGTAAACACTTAACATTATCTTGAGAGCTCATCCTTAATGACCTCCCTTGTATTCAGATAACCAGTGGCATTATGGCAGTCAAAATATTACTGAAATAGTTAATATTCTCTGTAGGCATCGCTGCTCTGTATTGAGATCTCTAATTTTGACACGCTACCAGGCAAATACTACAAAAGTAAGTGGTGAGTGGGATGAGGTTGAGTTTTTTGGCATTGTGTTGAAGCTAGATTGACTAAATAGGTTATTTAGTTCTAAGCAATAGATCTAGAAAACTGGGTTTATTTGCTGCTTAATACATATGGTTTCACGTATCACTCTCTGCTTTCAGTGCAGCAGATAAGGTATCAACACAATTAAAAGTGAAAAATAATCTGTCTGCTCTGCCGGTGGTGGATGCTCAGAGAACACACGCTGATACAATAGATTTCTGAATAATTTATACTCAGCATTTTTTCCTTGCACTCGGTAAATGAGGACGCCTAATGTGGCATGGTCAGAGTGATACTCTATCTGTCATCCATTAAGATAACAAGATTGGTGGGCCTGGGAGGAGTGTGGCAGAAGAGATGAGTTTAAAAATTGAAACGTTTGTCCGAAATGCTTTGTGCAGAGGATGCCAATAAAAGCAGCTCATGACGGAATTAATTCATAAGTGTGATTTCTGCAAAGCTTTGTTTGTCTTTGCTAAAATAAAAACACAAGATCCGTGTTCCTTTCAAAAGTTGTGGATAAAAGGAATATTAGAGCAAATCACTGTTCCTTATACGTCTTCAGTAGCTTCCTGTACTTTAAATTCAAGTACTTTGTAGGTGCTATCGAAAACAATTATGTATAACAGTAATGCTTTATGTCTCACAGAATGTTTTTTCTTTTTGTATTCATGAGGCATTTTAAATTACAAAGAAAGAATCATTTGTGCTTGTTTTTGGCACACGTGTCTCCTCTCCCGTCACAGGGTGTTAATTTGGACAGGATGCTAAAATATTTGCATAAAAAATTGCTCATGTAAATATTCAGCCAGATTCCTTTCGAGGGGAATGTATTACAGTAAGCGGTAGCTTGTTTTCCAAGAGCTAGTAGGCGCTCCAAGTCGATTAATTTATAAGCAGGGGGGGCTTGCCATCTCTGAAGTTTCTGACAACTTCTTAAAGTTAGGTTGTATTTGGATTTTCTTGGGTTTTGAAGACACTGTTGGGGTTGTGAGATCAGATGGAAGTCATTTGACAGAAAGCACTTGGAGGAGAACCTGGGCCTGCTTCTAACTTTGCTGTTTCTCGTGAACAGGCCAGAGTATTATATCTGTGCTATCTGGCATCCAGCCTTGAAATGGTTTAAATGTGCTTTTCTGTTTAACTGGGCAGCAAGCTCCTGCTCTGCCTGTTCCTGTGTCCTGCAGGGTTTTCTCTCACTGCAGAGCTGCTGGTGATGTGCAACCCCCTGCAGAGGGATAGACAGGACACTGTTTGGTTTTTTTAGCCCAGTGTCAGATTCGGGAAGTATTTCTGGGCATGACCCTGTTTGCAGTGCCACCCAGAACTTGCGGCTGCATGGCACCAGGCTCACGGAGGTGGCTGGGAAAACTGAGCCCCAGCACCCAGCAAGTGCTCCTCACCCACCAGTGCTTGAGATCCTGTCACTCCCCATATGATGGCTTTGGTTTGGGGCTTGTATGCAAAGAAATTAAATAATATTTATAATATGTTAGTTTTTCCTAGTGCCTGTCCAGAGGAAATTTTAAACATTGAATCGTTTCAGTGATGTATTGCTGAGGTTTTAAAATGAGCTTGCCACAAATCTTAGTAGAAATAGTATACCAGTGTTGTCTTAGGGAAGAGTACTTAGGGAGTGGGCCCTAACATGCTGTTAAGAAACAGGTCCTTTTCGAGCAGTACCATGTTATATCTTTTTTTCACCTGAATGTTTTACGGAAATAAGTTCATTTTTTCTTTCTGTTTCATGAGTAACTCCAGGAAGAAAATTAAATACAGGTGCTAAAAAGTAATTTGTAAAACAACAGTCTACGCTTCCACAATTAATATCCTCGTCTGCATCTTTCACTCTGTGTAGGACATTGCCAGGGGAGGTTAGGCTGTTGAAGAAACTATCTTCATTTTGACCTGGAGATCTGCTTTTTCTGAGTTTGTTCTTCTTAAGCCTTTTGTGTTAGTAATCAGTTCGTGAATGGTTTATACTTGATGTCTGCAGAAGTCAGATCACCTTTTTCTGTTGGGCTGTGTGGTCAACTTCATACAGTAAGGACTGAGACAGCCTCCTCTGCTTTCCTTCCTGATGGGCTGTAATTAAACCCTAGGTTAAAAGGATGCAGAAGCTGCATCTAAATATCAGAAATTATCAGTCACTTGGCACCACTAGCTACTGGTTATATTTTGGTGAAGTACAGGTGTATTTGGAGGAGACAGTTTCCTCTTTTCTCTGTATTGGGTGACACTTTTGAAGCTCATATTTCGTTTCAAGTAGTGCCTGTGTCAGTAAACCAGAAGTCTCTCGAGCATGGATGCACAGCAGCCTCTGCCCCAAAGCATGTGCAGGCAAAGAGGAGGCTTTGGGGCTATTTTCTTTTTAATCGCTCTAGTTGTTCAGCATGGTGAGACAGTTGCTACACGAGGGGGTCATTTTTTATCATTTGGGCCATTTTGTTTCTTGCACTATGAGGCTGATGGTAGGTGAGTTACTCCATCGATGACCATGGGTGTTGATTTACATGCAGCACTAGATTAAGTCAGGGTGGCTGCAGGGGAGGCTACTAGTCTTGGCTTCCCCTATCTCTTTCCAACTAAAAAGTGGTGACCGAATAAGCTGTATAGAGACTCTTGAAGCAGCACAGCTCACACTTTCTGTCTGTTGAATTAAACCAAAATAGACGCCGTAGCCTTCTCACAGTTCTAGTTAGCATCCTCAGCAATTATCGCAGGGCTGGGCATTGCAATTAGGGGAATATCAAAGCAAGAAAGCGGTAAGCGAGTATTACCATAAATTTTCTTCTTGGCAAGTAAACAAATGTACACATGCTTGCCATACTTTCCATTGCAAAGATTCAAGCAGTGTTAATGATCAAAAGCATGGAATATAAAATAATGGTGTTATCAATACCTTAAAAGGTTTTACTTGCCTAAACAATTAGCTTTAAATTCTTCTTCTGTGTCCAGTAGCTTAAGGAGAAGAAAGAGGTGAAGAGTTTTTATTCACCTCTTTGATGGTAGTATTAAGTATCTTCTAAATCAGAGGAGCTAACCTCAGGATGAGGCTTGCCTGTGCAAAAGCTGCAAAAAACTATTGCCAGGGGTTACGTGATTAAGGAGGCATTTTTCAGTTCTGAGTGAATCTGAGGTATTTTCATAACATTAGCATCTATAGCATGTTGGGTGTGCAAGGAATTTATGACCAGCCCTTACTGACTGTGCCTGCCCTACCACTCCCTGATCGTATGGCCAGAAACTCTCCCAGTTAACTCCGAACGACAGGGGTTTTGGCTTTTGAACTACTCGCATGTCTCAATGGGTGCTTCTAGAAGAGCCAATTTTATAGCTTTCCATGATTGCATCTTTAGACAAATGCATTGTGGGCACAGAGCTATCGTCTGCGGCATCAAGTTTACCGCATCCCTGTAGGGTGTAAACATGTGGCTAGTTGAAGAGTTTTAACCTCTCAAGCTCCCCAACGAATATTGAAATGCTAACTATTCTTCCATTATGCTGTGATGGTGACTGAAATTTGACCCTGGTGCTTGCTGAAACAATTTTCAAAATCTGAGTGAGAAGGTTAAAATAGTGCTGTCAAATTTCCAAATGTCTGTTGCAGAAATACTTTTGCTGAATATCTGTGGGTTGAGCTCTAAAATGCTTAAAGAAATGCTCTTTTTTTTTTCTTCATTATTATATGATATTATCTAAAGCTTGGTTTGTAGTGCATATAAAGAAATTAACTTCTTTTATGCCTCTGTTCCGTGCCAGCCAACCTTGCCATTTATGGCTGTCCTTCTCTCTTTTACATGCTGAAGGAGGAATCCAGTCAAATGGTGTTCCTTAAGTACAAACCAGACCTCTAGTTCTCTTTAATTTCTGTTCAAGATCATTGTAATTACTTGATTATTTTCACAGCTGTATCTGAATAAGAAAAAAATGCTGTAATTGGCAAGTCTTACAAGTTCACAACTCAATAACCTGATGCTGGAACTCTTCCACCTGCAGAAGTCTCATTAATTGATGTAGGAGTTCCAGCAGCTAAGAGACCTGGGTTTCAAATTATTTCTCTTTTTACGTGCAGCCTTCGAACTAGAGAATCTCTGCAGTAACAAAAATAGATGGGACCTTTAGGCTGAGAGAGGCTGTTTGTTGCTGGATGAGTGTTTGACTTCCAAGTGGATCTGTTAGGAAGTCTGTTGTTTACCCAACTCATTAGTACATCCATAAGCCCAAACCATTTTTATTTGTAAAATCTAGGACTTAATTTCCTGAATGCTGTTACTAGTTCTGGTTTTGTTTATTTTGGCCTTAGGTTGCACTATTTATTTAGTTTTTATTTAAGAGATGAGTCTTATGTTGCAAGAAACAATACTAAATTATAAGACAACTGAATCTTTAAAGATGCCATACTCCAGCCATAACTTTGAGTTTGTTTTGTTATTTTAAAGCAATGCTAGTGCCTGTCTCTAAGGGTTATGGGAAACTCAAAAGTTTATTTGATTTCTTTTTTTTCTTGATTTCAGGGCTTTTTCCGCAGGAGTATCCAGAAGAACATGGTTTACACATGTCACAGAGATAAAAACTGTGTTATCAATAAAGTTACCAGAAATCGCTGCCAGTACTGCAGACTACAGAAGTGCTTTGAAGTGGGAATGTCCAAAGAATGTAAGTTGTCTTCAAAAACAGTTTATTGTTTGTTAGATCCTATGTATATGTGACAGGCCCAAGGGAGAAAAATATTATGCAATTAGTGATTGAAGCCACTATCTGTATTCGTATGCAGAGAAAGGAGCATGAATTTTGTCCACAACTTTACACCTGTACTTTACAAACTTCTGCGTCCTTAACTGCAGCCTAAACGCTGTCAGTTAAGAACTTCAGTGCAACACACTGCCTGTGTAGGGTGGCCACCCTGTGTGGGTGTGAGAAATCCCGAGTGGGTAATTTCACCAGGTTTTCTAAAAGAACAAACTCACAGCTACTTGCTTTAAGATGGGATTATCTCCCATCTGCTCCAGAAATGGCTTCTTGGGGCAAGGGCACAAGAACAGCAGCGCTGGCTTCTTCAACTCTGTTTCAGTCCTCCTCCTGCCCTGCAGACCAGCTCATGGCTTTGCTGGGCTTGGTGACAACCCAGGATACCATTTCACACGGGCTTCCTGCTGGGTCTTGTGCAGCAGTCAGCAGCCTGCTTCAGCCTTGCTCCTTCTTGCTCCTGCCAGCGCAGGTGCTTGTGCCAGAGGTCCTTCTGTTGGTGGTAGCGCCTGTTGGTGGTAGCGCCAGTTGGTGCCATTTTACAAAGCTGATGGTACAATGGCCTTGAGTCTTCTATTCTTACCGGTTGGAGCCTCTCTGAAAGGTGAAACAAGCGGGCAAATCCTCTTCTAAACCTGCAAAGCCAGTAAGCCTGACTATGTGCAAACGCTGCCAAGTGCAGAAAAAACCCAAAGGATTTTCCTCTTCCTTCTTTTTTAGAAATGTCTGGTTTGCCGTTTAAATTATAATTTTAAAATATTTAGGTAGAAATCTGTGATTTTTCTCTTTTTCCAGTTTATTGACATTCCTGTCAAGCATGAAAATTTAGCTAAAAATGCTGTTCTCAAATCCCTGTGGGGTAATGCTTCTGCAACCTTCTCATTTTTGATTGGAGTGATTGCAGTAACAAAAAAGTCTTTGGTGTAGTGATTTGTTTGATTGTTGAGGGTTTTTACCTCTGTCAGTGATGTTCCTGATTTCAGTAGGTCAATTCCAATAATAAACACCACAGAAATTTGCAGTGTGTGCATAAGAGAGGAAAAAAAATTGCCCAACACCCCTTCTTTACTTTAACTCACCCACAGGAGTTCCTTAGAGAGACTTTAAGACCAGAGAAAAAAAACAATTAACACTGGTGAGACATTTATGGCTGAACTTTGATTTAAATCAGTTCTCATCGTCTGTGTTTCTCCTTCCTGAATTGCATGGGACTTCCCAGTAGTTCCCTTCTCCATACTTGGGCAGGAGGTGAAGAGGTCCCAAAGTCACACTGGTCCCTCCTGATTACATCCCTTTTGTTCTCTCCCGCTCTCTCCTTCCTCTCCTCTCAGAGGAAAAGTGTTGAGGAGGGGAGAAAGAACCGGATAAATCTTCAGGACCGCTTTGCAGTATGTCCAACTCTTTCTCAAGTAATTTGAAATTGTGGTTATTGAAAAGGGCCAACGTCAAGTTTCAAGCAGCTGGGGGAGCTAGGAGGTCTTAGGATTTCCATGATTTCACTGTCCTTGTTGGGTTTTCTAGTTTTCTTGTGTGCCTGAAGTGCACTTATCTATACTTTGATACAGCTGTACTGGAGTGGAGACCATGACGGGAGTAAAGGAGAAAGTAGGCTAAATATACAGATGCACAGAGACGTAAAGTTGAACGAGGAGGATTTTATTGATAGGTATTTGACCGCATATATATCTGCACATGAAGCTTTTTTCCTTGATAAAAACAGTATGATGCAGTTTGGAAGAGAAGACAAAACACTTTTCTCAACTGAGAGCTTGTTGGTCATGAACTGTTAAGGATTTTATTGCTGACGCAAAGTACTAATCTTATTAAAGGCTGTAACGTCACATCAGAGTAAGTTTTGGAAATATCAGCTGTATTTCTAACATGTTAACCAAAGTTACTTAGGGTAAAGTATAAAGACTTACTGCCTTTTAGGTGATGGTTTGTTTTCTCCCATAGGGTAGCTGGAGCTTTGCCAGCAACAATTAAGGTTTTGCTCTGCCTATTTCCTTGGGTGAACTGAGTGAAATCGCCCTTTGGCAGTTGCCTTTATCTCAAACCACTACAGGCACTGAAAGGGGGATAGCAGGCTGGAGGGGGAACAGAGGATACTGGGGAGAAGTGAGTGATGTCCTCTGGCAGCATTTCTGTAGAAGGCATTTGCAAAGGAATAGAGAAATTATTTTAAATGTCATCATTTTGAATGCAGTGTGTCTTGTCTTCTGGGTTTAAGAACTAAGTCTGAAGTGATTCCGTATTATCCCTTCATAAACAGGAGATTTCTACCTCTTAAGAGATTTGAAAAAACTATTTTCTTATCTGACCTTCTTTCATACCTGTCTCCCGGTTTCAACTCTATTTCTTTAGAAGTGTATGTAAACAAAGGCACATTTGTCAGTGGGCTTTTTCATAGCAGATAGAGGTTTTTCTTTTCCCCAAGTATTATTCACATTTTGGTTTTCTGTCTTCTTACAGTTCTGTGACCCTGTAACGTGAAAGCCATGGACAAAGGACAGGAAAAAGTATCAGAGAAATCTCATAGGGAACAAGCCTACAACCCTCAAACCAGTCCCAAATGGGGAAAGTAATCGCGGCGGGCAGCTGCAAATAGGAACCCCAAGGCCTGTTGCCAGGAGCTAAGGAGGAGTAAATGCAGAATTTCAATATACAGAATAATCTGTGCTTAAACGCTACAGTCTTGTGTTTATTTGTTCTGCCTTTAAAGGGCATGCAAAAGTACTTGCATATGTGACTCCTTTTGAGCTTAATGAGCGTCACACACAAATATCAGAGATGAGAACTGGCTGCCCAGCAGTGTGATAAGTAAGGTTTTAAGAATGGAGGTACCTGTGTTTTGGAAGAGAAGAGGCACTGAGGATTTCGTCTCTGCTTTTATCTTTGTTTTAGAGATTGAAGTGAGATGATGAAGGAATGCACCAAATTTGCATTTCTTTATAGGCTGTTTTCTTTGCATAGGGGAAAAAAGTTATCTTTAACCCCATGTTAGTCCCCAATCTGATCAAGAGAGGTCAATAACAAGACTGCCTCCAGGGCAGGAGTGGAGCTATTTACCTTGTGATAATATCTGCAGGACCCGCTGAAACTGGATCCCACTAGTGTAGGGACTGTCTTTCATTGTGGGTCACTGTTGCAAAAAGTTTGTGCTCCAAATAGACAAGACAAAGGGTGTGAGGGGAAACGACTTAGCAATGGCTGTCTTATCATCCTGCGACAGGGCAAAACACAGCTTGAAATAAAGCCCTGCGGTCTTTCATCAGATCCCCCTCCTTCAGAAACTCCTGAGCTTGTGTCTCTGCAGCCTGAGCTACAGCTCTCAGTGTAACAGCCCGGAGCCAGCCCTTCCACCAGCAGTGCATCAGATTTTGGGTTTATTGTGTGTCTGTCCCGCATCAGCTCATGCATGGGTGCTCAGGGTCATGTAGGTGCAGCTGAGGTGCTGATCCCCTCTCCAAACCATTTCTACCCTTCTTACCCTTCCAGCCTGTTAATTTTTTAATTAACACATAGAGACAAATGGTGATCACACAGGATTCTTTTTTTTTTATTGTTACTGCTCCTGAAGTGAGAAGGCTACTAAGGCTGACAGTGGCTCATTATGTGATGGAGAGCCTTAGGAAACTAACCTTTGCCCTTCTATTACATGATCTCTAAGCTGATGTTGAAGCACCATCCTTGGCCTGACCCCAGGTGTCAGCAAGAAGGACACTGTTGCCTGGATGCATGGACCTCGGTCCTCAGGAGCTGGCGAGGGGTCACATGTACGATGCTGCCTCCCGCAATTAAGGGAGCACGCGGGAAGCTGGGCAAAACTCTTGAACAATAATGGACTCTTTCAAGCAGGGTGCTGGAACATACGCTTTGTAAGGTGAAGGCTGCCCTTATAGAAAACCTAAACTGGATTTATTGCAGGGTACAAGGGGGAAGAAAATGGAGCTTCCTTCTGCCACAACTACTCAGCTTAGCACAGCAGCTCTTCCACTTCCATCCTCTTTCATAAAATCTGCAGCCTGCAAGGTCTGTCACTGTGCTTGATGATCTTTGGGGTCCACCTCAGACACACACTCAGCCCATGTACTGGGGTGTGATGCAGAGAAGCCCTCTGTACTGGCATAAAGCTCATTTGCAGTGAGCTCTAATAGAGCAAAATTATGTTTATAAAGGCACAGAATTATTGTTCCAGATTGCTTCAGTGCACTGAAGCAATGTTCAGAATTGTAAATCTGCTTACAATTAACCTCTCTGGAGGGAGAGAAGGAGGAAGGGAGGGAATGCAGGGGAATTACCATGAAGTGGAGAGAATCCAGTTTTTGTGCTCCGTATTTGGGGTTTTTTTCAAACTTGCACAGAAACGCCTGTTACTCTTTGTCACAGACTTCAAAGTCTTACAATATGTAAATGTTCATGCTTCTCGGAACATATGATTACATTCTGCTACTGAACAATGGAATGAATTGATTTACTTATTTTAATTCTGGTTTAAACTGGCAACCAGGAAACATAAGCTTGACGAATTGTCATGTTTGTATTTTTTATTTTATATTTCTGTTTCATTTTCTTTCAGACTCCTTAGTGAAGCACGATTCCATCTCCAATGAGTGGCTAAATGGAGGGCTAGCCTGTGTAGTTGCATTTGAGAAGTTCATGCAGATTCCACTGGTGTAATTTTAAAGTGAATTTATTAGAATGCATTAAATCTTTGTTTAGATGCTTTTACTCAGAACTGAACTGGGTTTTTATTCTTTTTAGCCAGCAGAAAGCACTGGATTTAAGAATTGTTTCTGCTTTGCTACGGGCTAGATTTTTAACTAGATGCCTAACTACCACACAGTGGCTGGGGGCTTCTTCAGAAATTCCGGTGTAGTTGCCTCGCCTGCTGACTTGCCTTGCTTTCTCGAGAGGCACAAGCTAAATATCAGAGTGGAAATCACAAAACCCTAAATTCTGTTCTGGGACTAATTCCTGTCTCTAAACTCTACAAGCTGATTAGACTAGCTTTCCTATCTGGAGCGGTAAAAATGATGAGTCTTTCTGCAGGGGCTTGGAGACCTTGTATTGTAAGTGCTTTGAAGGTGATAGATGTAAACTTTGAAAACACCAATGAAATTAGCAATATGAATTTATAGATAGTGGGGAAACCATGCCCAAGCCATACAGATCACAGCTTTTTCATTTTGTTCATTAAGGTTGAATTGGGTTGTTTTTTTTTTTTTCCAGTTGCTGATCAGATAGGAATTGTATTTATTTTTTCAGGCTGAGAAATTGGGAACTTCTAAAAGTTAACGCCAAAACTCAATATCATTGATGATATTTTTTTTAAGATGAGAGCAAAGCCGACGTGAAGCGTCTTCCTGCTATGAAAACCATGGTGCTCTAGTGTCAGTCTGTCCTCTGCCAGACATAATGCACACTTTGTTATGCTGGGTGGCTGAAAGTTATTTATATACAATTACAAATTTCTTGTAGATAACTGGGTTCTACTTGTTGCGCATTGTTTCCCATGGTTAAACAAACATCTCTTGCTTTTTGCGTTGGTTTGGTGTCTTCAAAGAAGCAGGTCTGCATTTCTTTTCTCCTTTTGGGGTCTGCCTCCTTTGTGTTTTAGCCTTTCCCTCTGGTTTTGCATAGCTTTCACTTGCCAGCTTTAATGTTTAAAGGACCAACTTAGATTGAACGTTATTATTCATAATTTACTCTATGTTCTGTGAAGATGGTTATGTAATAGCAGTAATTGCATCAACTCACCTAATGAGCTTTCCCTCCAGTGCCATGTACAGCAGATTAATAGCCCATGAATTCATTTGCAGCTCGTTGTGTTTCAGAAAAGTATTTCGGGCAGCAATTAATAAACTGCTAAAGAAAATAACATAAAAAATGATTTTTTTTTATTATGTTAACTCTCCAGCTGAACAATTTATTGGCACCTTTCATGATGCGGCTAAGTAAATTCTCTCCTAATTCCTCAAGCAGAGCGTGATTAGTGAACCCTACTCAACTCAAGACTGTTTGGTAATTAGTCTGATCTTTATATCCTAAAATGTTAGGGAAAAGTATGAATAGCATCCTAAGGTTCACTTTTTCTTCTCTTCATTGCCTTTTAGGCATTATGCAAATAGCTGTAACTTTAAACCGTAACAGGCTAGTGGTGCAAATTCCCCCCCCTCCCCCCGCCCTTCTTGCCTAGAAAACCCTTAATTGTGTAAGGGAAGAATTTAAGACCCCGGCCAATAAACAACCTCTGGCACCGTTTCTGCTCTGCCTGTTGTTTGCTCCAGCGTCCTGTACCTCCCAAGTGGTGGGACTGAGCCCAGAGCAGGGACCCGGGCAGGGTCAGGGGGTGCTGCTGCCCTGCGGGAAGATAAACCAGGGGTCGAATGCCACTGGGGCGGGAGATGCTGGGAGAAAGGCGTGGAGAGGGAAGAGAGAGCAGGGAAAGTACTGTGTTTGGCAGCATAAAAGGGAACAAGGTGACTGGACACGATGGGAGAAGAACAGCAGAGAGATGCAAGGGCTGCGGCCACCTCTATGGAGGAAGTGTCTGGGGAAAGGGGGAGACACTGTTGCATATGGCCAATCTTGGCAGGCTGCCCTAGAATTGCACTTTCCTTGTTTTTTGGGTTTGCATTTTTTAAACTGAATGTCTTTATCAAGTTTTTAATGTTTTAGATAATTTCTTTTTCAAAAGAAACAGTTATACCCTGCCACTCCCCCACCCCCCCACCCCCCCCAAAAAAAAAAAGGCGCTAGGCCTTGTCTTGTCTTTAAAAGTAGTAAAATATATATATATATATATATTTTAAAACCTTTTCCCTCATTTTGGGCTCTTGAGGACTGAGTAAGCATAAAGGGAATTCCTTCAATAAGCTCATACAGAGATTGATTACATGTCCTCAGCTGGAAGTTACATTAAGACTTATTCACTAAGGTATAGCTACCGTGGTGAACTTTTCATCGCTCTCTGCTGTCTCTATGACAACACGGATCCTGCCAGAAGTTACCAGGGCTCGTGTGCTCTCTGCAGCCTTTGTCTGCATCCATCAATCCTAGTCCTCGGCGACTGTAAATGTGTGCCTTTCTTACGTTTTTGCTTAACAAGGTGTTTTATTGAAGTTGCGACACTTTAAAGTTACTATGCTAATCATTTGTACTGCGGTACCCAACCATGCTCTGAAAGAGATGTGCTTTAAGAAAGGGAAAAATGTCGATTAGATATTAGTGGACTTTCTGAATGCCTCTTGATCTTGTCCTGTGGAAGAAATTCAGCTGAATGGCAGAGAGTCCTTGTTTGAGTAACTTTTCTTTCAATATATGTGAAACTCAGAGATAACTAGAGCCAGTGAAAAGAGTATAACATGCATACAGTCTAATTTCTACTTACATCTTCAGCTCACTCCAGAGAAGTATGTGTTACTGTTCAGTGGCTTTAGCAGAGTTCTCAGACTTGATTGAACCCTTTCATATTTTAAGGGGCCACGTTTCATCAGACCCCATGGAGTGGCTAATGCCCCTCTGTTGATGGTACAGCTCAGGTTTCCGTGGCAGTCCAGCCACGTGCCACCTCCTCCAGACATCCAGCTCTTCCATGAGGACAGTTAGTGACACTGACACAAGGTGGAACTGCCCTTTTTTTCATTTCACACATTTCAAACCTTTGGGTTTTTTTGAGGATCAGCACATGCTTTCTTCAATCAGTTTGCCAGTAAAAGGTGCTCAGGGCAGACGTTTCTTACAAAGCCACTTCTTGACATGGATCTGATTGTTTCTGTGGCGTTTTTCTGTTATTTCTTGTCCCCCGCTTTGGTTTTGGGGCGTGCATGGGGGAGTTATAGCATTATTCTGGACCATACATATAAAGACGCTGGCTCTATGCATTCCTGTTGCCGCTGAAGGTAGCCTTTGCCTCTTCTTGAGTTTAGTATCCCAACTGTTTCCACGGCAGGCAAAACCCTGGATTATCTTTTCTGCCTTGTGCTGTGCTGGGTGATGCTGCTGTAAGAGCAGATGGGAAATCTGGAGGTAGCCTGTCCCTGCCCGGTTCGTGCGCTCCGAAACACAGGGCTGAGGCCACGCTTGCTTGGTCATGCAGACATAACTGCTGAGACCCCAATCCCATGACCTCAAAAGCTTTGTTTTAGAGCTGCCATTCTTCCTTTATGCACTCAGTTCACTGCTTCGTATTCCTCATTCAGATCATTTTCTTGTTCAGGGGCGCAGGGCATCTTGGATGCATCTCTTTCTCCTAATTGCCATTGTGCCATGCAGGTTGTGCTTTCTCTACTGGCACCTTGTGGTTTCTCTGCTATCTTTTTTCTCCCTTGGAAAGCTTTTTTTTTATTTTGGGATGTTGAATCTGAAGGATGGAGAAATGTCAATGAGATAAATATCAGTCTGGGAATGAGCAAAGTGCCAGTGTCCTGAGCCTTGAAGCTAAACATGGCTTATTTGGTTGTCAGGCCAACCTGAAAATGTTATCTACAGTAGCCAAGGTTCATGAGAAACACAGTAAATTGTTCCCAAGAGTTCTGGGAAGTCTGAACTGCAGCAACCCAAATATGCCTGAAGGATTTTTGGATCAGAGGAGACACGTATTTGGTCCTTCCACTTAGAAGAAACATATGTGAGAATGCGTGCATCTTTCTGATGGTTTATATTTGCAAACTTACTTCTTCGTTTTCTTGGTGATTGCTTTACTGGAGATGGTCTTGCATAGGATAGGTGCCTCTGCAGAAGGCAAAGAAACAAAGCACATGTTGGCCTTTCTGTGGAGAGCAACTCCTGTGCTGGTGGTGTGGAAGATAGAAAGCAGGCGCTTGGAAACCAGTAATCTCTCAAAGACGGTTTAGGAAGATCTCTGCATAAGTAGAAGAGGCCATGGATTTCCCTCTGCTGCTGTCAGCCTCCAAAGCTTGCTTTCATCTGCTGTATGAATTCTTATAGCAGAGGGAGTTTTCCATTGCCGTGCCTGTGATAAGCCAGCTGACACGTTGCAGCTCCTCCTGCTGGGATGCTGGCCCTAGGACTGTGCTCTAAAAATAGCCTTGATTTGTTTTTAGTTTGACTCGGTATCACATGCTCAATTTAAAATACATCAGAACAGTTAATCTCCAGTTCTTCAGTGCTCACGTGGAAAGCATACAGGATATTTTAAAGTTAGATGGCATACAAGCAGTAGAAATAACACCCTTTTGTATCCTAACTTAAATAACACTCAGCTGCTAATACTATGAAAGGAAAAAGAAAGATCATAAGTAGTTGGGGTTTTTAATTTCCTTTGGCCTGAAGTGAACAGAAATGGTTTTGCCCCATCTCACCTTACTCCAGTACTTGCTCACATGCTTCCATGTTTCTGAAAGCTCTTAAATTTTTACTTCTAGGTCTTATGAAAAGTCTGTCAATCAGACAACAGCTCTGAAAACTGACTTCAACAAGTTGTAGCTTAAAGCCCTACAGGCAGTACCTGTGGCTGGTAGGCATTTAATCAGCTGTGGGATTGTTTCTCAGTGCCGTGCACCCATAACTTACAATTGCTTATTGTCAATATAAATTGATCTGGTAAGTAAATGTGAGGAAATAATCTGACTGTTGGAGACATTTACCTGAATTTCAGAGTTAAAAGCTAAGTGGAATTCTTCCTTTCCCCTGCCAAAAAGTGCAACAGAAAGCAAACATCCTTTTAGTTGGATTACAGGCATGGTTAGTCATCTAACAGACAGTTTTAATGGAATCAGAAAAACATGCTGGGGAAACACACTGACCTACTTTTCTTTCTGTCTTTCTTTCTTTCTGTCTGTCTTTCATTCTTTCTTCTTTCAAGCAAATGAAATGTAAATTTTAAAACTCCCCATAAAGTTAGATTTTGCTGAAGGAGCACATTTTGTAATTAATTTATTTACATTTCTGCTTGGGGTATGATAGCTGGTTTTGGTAACTGAATTTCATCAGGTTGGTTTTGTTTCTGTTAGGAAATTGGGTTACATCTGAGAAATCCATATTCTTCCCTCTTTCCAGGATAAAGCAATCGGCTTCAAGTTAATGAATGATTTAAGTCCAATCCTCTGAGGGAGGACTTTACAAACCATTTAAAATGACAGAACAACACAGCGTATTACATTTGTATCATTTTCAACACATTATAGTTTTAAACATTTTTCATCTTTAAACTTGGGGGAAGAAGGATTACTGGCAGATAGCATTGCGCATTTTGCATTTGGGATTGTTTTTTCCCATGTTAAGTAGGTCAGTATTCCACCGTCAGTGTCGTCTTGGAGGCAAAACTCAGTGTATTTAAACCTGGGAAACTCTTACCATAAAAACTTGAGAGCCTGAAAAGAAAGCATTAAATTAAATAGGAAAATGTAGCAGTGAGGGTGGATTAAAACATCACAAACAGAATTACTAAATGGAATGATACTGGAAGATAAGGGAAAACTTTCTAAAAACACTGCAGGCATCGCTGCACCCTCTCCTTTAGCAGCGGGCACACGTGCAATTCATCAAATGGCTCAGGGGTGCCAGGTTACTGCCTCTCTGGCGCAGAGATGTGCTTTATTCCCTTGGCAGCAACAGATAGTTTTGGTGAAGAGATCACTGCGCGGTTGAAGGAACAGAAGAGGTCATCCTTCCTTGACTCACCAGTTGATCCAGAGACACCGTTTTCACCTGCTCTGTCTCCTCCTATTTCCATCATTAGGTTTCCCGCTGTCAGTCAGCCCTGGTGCAGTGGATGCTGCTGCAAATCCTTTGCTTTTCCCCATCTGTCCTGAAAAAAGTTCTGGTTTCCTTGTTTTTATTTTAACTCCCAACTAGCTGATTACAGTTTGCATTATGGAAATAGTAACACAATATAAGAGAGGTAGAAAAAATGGAAATTGCCAGGAATTGCAGGTGTTTAGGGAGAGTTGTATTACATTTCAGAGAATCCACAAGTTACATGTGCTCTTACAAAACATAGTACTTTTACTTGCTTTCGTATGTGTGTACTTTTAGAGGATGTCCCAGTAGCAGAGTAAAGATTGAAATTTATTTTTTATTGTTTAAAAATTAAGTAAAAGGTGTTTATTTTAGCTAATGCATGAGAGTTTTTTCTATATCTCAAGAAGACTGAAAATGGCATTGCACAAGCTTCAGCCATTTTGTAACCTAGAGGCATCAGTAGAGGAGGCATCAGCCCAGGAAGAACAATCAGCAGTAAGTGAATTTTCCAGCTAAACATGAGAAAAAACTTCTTTCCTGTGAGGGTGCCAGAGCAGTGGCACAGGCTGCCCAGAGAGGTTGTGGAGTCTCCTTCCCTGGAGACATTCAAAACCCACCTGGATGCGTTCCTGTGCCCCCTGCTCTAGGTGTGCCTGCTCAAGCAGGGGGGGTTGGACCAGATGATCTTGAGAGATCCCTTCCAACCCCTACCATTCTGTGATTCTGTGAATGTCCTTATGTGATGAGCTGCTGCACCTTGCGTGTTCAGCATCCCTGACTGTACCGTAGCTCTGTGAGCTGCTCCTTGCACACAGAGACTGTCTTCCCCCTGTTTTTCTTGTCATAGTGCTTCTTCTAGGTGACCCATGACATGGTTTGTTTTGATTCTAGTGGAGAGGCAATGGGGAAGAGCTACTCAAAAAAGTGTCACCTCTGAAATTTCATCAAGGTGTTTTTTTTCTGATACAGAAGAATTGTTGATACTGGAAAATGGAGTATTAGATTTAGTGAAGCTTGAGTTGCTCTGACAATATTGGTCTGCCTCTGTTGGGCAGGGAGCAAGCCAAGGCTCTTGTGTTTCAAATTAGATGTATCATGAAGATGGGTGTGGAAGTCCAGAGCTCAGTGTGTGTTTGGTCTCGTAGTCCACATTGTACAGTGCCACGCCATTTGGTATTCCCATTGAGGAGCTCAGGGATCAAACCCATACGGTCCAGATCCCTGTAACAAGTGACACAGAGAACTGTTAGTTCATAATAGCCTTTTGGCAGTATTTTTGTGCAAGAAGGGTGCTCGATTTGCCTCTTTCTGTAATTTGGAAGAGAACCTCAATGCGTACTTCGCTTTTTTCCCCTCTTTGGATGCCGCTTCAGGTGAACACTGCTACTAAATCAGAACATCCAGAAAATAATTTTAAATTGAAAAGGAGTGCAAATAATAAAAAAGAGAACAAATAAAAGCAAGAGGATAGTAATCATTAAGAAACCCCCTTATATTCAACCCTCTCCTATAACAAAGTGAAAAGCACACAGCAAGGGAAGAGAATAAGCAGAAATCTTTTATTCCCTTAATTCTGCAGAAGACTTAAATCCTACGTGTCTTAAAAAGAGTCAAAGCCTTTTCTTGGCAACTTTTCCTGTCGTTTTTCTAGTTCAGTTACAGCTATTTTACATGTTTATTAGGAACACTTTTCTTACAAGAATTTAAGCATGCCAAGGCGTGAACATATATAAAACCATACAGACACATCAGCTGCCTCCCACAAGGTATACAGTATTAAGCCCCATGAATTTTGGGATCTTCTCTCTGGGCTGGGCGGACAAGGTGGGGAGATAACCCTATGGTAAATGGGCCTTGCAGTAATGGAGGAGGAACATGTGAAAATATTCCCTAGAAACCAGAGTGTGGGAAGAATAAGGCAATTAAGAGGAATCACTAGATATCCCGTCTTAACAGTTTATTATATATATTTTTAATGAGTATTTAATCTCTAATGCTGTGCGATGGATTAGAAATGAGGGGGAGTCAGGCTTCTTTCTCTGCATACTTTTATTTTTACCCTTCATTGAACATTTTCTCTGGGCAAATTGTTTAACTTGAGCTGGTTGAAGGTGTTCCAGCACAACAGAGCTTTGCTGAAAAATAACACTGGGTTGAATCCCAAAACGCAGAATTGTCAGCATCATGTTGTGGTCAGATTTGCAAAATCTCGGCACCAATTATGAGGGGGGGCGGCAAGAATCCTTATCGGTTCCTGTCCTCCACAGTGTGCATCCGAGGTACTGGCAGACTTGCCTGCACTGTTTCTGCCACACAGCCTGGGGCTCTGGGGCAGTCCTGCAGCTGTCTGGGGAGGTGGATGTTCATCGGCTCTTTCAGGAGCTGAATAAAGCTCTGCTTTTGGAAATCCCAAGTCTTAAGCCAGTGCTTCCCATGGGGGTTTTAGCCCAGGAACAATATCCTGAGGACCTCATAAAAAGCCTTCTCTGTGTCTTGCATCAGACACTTGCCCCCGTCTTGGAGGAGACCATCCTACCTGGAAGGAGGTAATGAACCTGTGTATGATGAGTTCAGGGCTCATCCCACACTGTTGAAGGGCACGAAAGATTTGTCATCAGCATCAATGAGGTAAGATGGGGGTAGAAACCACTAGTAATGCCAGTTAATCCTATGCTGGGTAGTCATTTGTAATGTCAGCTGGGGACCACCACCCTCATTTAGTTCAGGATCAGCTGTGTGTTGAATTCAGACTCCTTGCCCAGCCCTTGGCTTCCCTTTCAGACGTCAGCTCACGTCCAAGTTGCATCCTTTGTTTTCAGAGAGAAGTCTGGGAAAACTAGGTCAGTTTATCCAAGTAGAAATTATTATTTTATTGAGTTAACTCTCTGATGACCTGCTGCCTGTTTGCCTTCTCAAACTCCCTTGTGTGCAGTAAGTCTTGCACTGGAAGTTGCAGAGGCCTCAGTAATCACTTTGATTTCAAATCAACAATAAAAAGGCTGCTTTTTTTAGTATCTTGATGTTTCCTGGAAACAAGTGTCTGTCTGCTTTACTCCTTGTGTGATCACTATATGAGGCTGGTCTGGTGTACTGTGAAAAAGCTTAATGTAAAAAGGTTATGTGTTGGCTTTACTGGGGATATTTAAAAGATGTTATGGAGAAATCAGGATTTGATATTGCTTGACCCTGTCTGGCAGAATTAAGCTCTTTATCCAGTCCTGTAGTTACTAGCGTGCCTTGTTTTTTAAATAATCTGGTCCACTTACTCCTGCTATTTCAGAACTTAAGTCCCAGACAAGAAAGCGATTTTTTTTTTCTTTTGGAAATGAAAGTAGTTGGAACATATTTTAAAGAACTTCTTTGGCATTGTACATAAAAGATAAAATATATCAAAAAAGACAATCTGATAATTAGGTGCAGGCTTGTGGAGTGATTCATGTCATAACGTGAGTGCTGAAACAGCTGAGGTTGCTGCAGGTGTGTTAAGGGAATTCGACCCTGTAATGCCATGATGCTTCTGCCGCTACATAAAGCAGGAGTACAGATGTCCGGAGAGCCTCCATTAATAGATGAAAAGCAGTATTTCTGCACGTGAATTATGGATGGAGCAGTATTTATTAAACACACAAGCAACAGCCTTTGTCTCCCAGGTACTTTTTGCTTTGAAGAGTCACGTTAAAGCCTGCTGCAATCTGGGCACGAGCAGGGGCTTTGACTGCTGCATGTTAAGGCCCGCTGGGGTTTAGCAGCGAGTCATGCCATGCGCGGGTGGAAAGGGGCGTCCTGCCCAAAGAAAAAACCTGGGAAGCAGAGGCATTTCAGGTGCCTCAGCTCGCCAGTGTAGCATTTCAGGGTAGGCAGTGAAATGCTAAAGTTGAAAGTGAATAAACTTGTTTAGCTGTGTCAGCCGCCAGCTTCAGAAGGGCTTTTATGGGAATCCAGTGACGTTGCCAGCTCGGCACTCCTAGAGCCTGCTGGCTGGCTCAGTTTGGCCTTCCCAAAATCCTGTGGATGGAAAGAAAAAGAAGTCCCCTGACCTCACTCCTTTCTTTCTCCTTAGGTTACAGTTTGTGAAAAAAGGACGATGTAATCTTAAAAAAAAAAAAAAAAAGTACCCCACCCCAACAACAAATTTGCAGACTGTTTATTCCGATTACTCAGCTTGTGGAAAGGGGGAGGAAGTAAAAAACATGTTAAAATGCAGTAAGATACAATAGTATTGTTTGAGTATGTTATTTTACCGTTTGATGAAACCTTTCTTTTAGTGTTATGGCAAAACAGTTTTAATGACAGGCACTGTTAATTAAAAAATCTGACCCAGCTGCAGACGAAGGCCACCAGCAGGTACAGATGCATGCCCACCAGCTGCGTTGGACTGCACATTGATGTGAGGCTTAAACAGTGAATTTTCTGGCTGATCTTCAGGTGCTTTTAGGTCCACCTGGTTAAGTAATACAGTTCTTGCCTTCTCTTGCTCCCAGGCTGCCTCTCCTGGCAGAGTGGGTCATTCAGTGACAGCTCCAGCCGGCCAGGAGGGGAGATGGGGCAGGGAGGTTGAGCATGGCTGTGGATCCCCAGGCACTGTGTTCCCCCTGCCCACTGCTTTGGGGGCCAGCCCTGACACCTTGAGAGCTGGAAATAACCTCCTGATCTTAATTTTTTTTTTTTTTTTATAGTAGTAGGAGTATCAACAAACCTTTGTCCTTAGGAAAGAATTTGTGCAAGTTCATAATGGCGTGTTTTCCACGTTAGCTTCAGAGGAATAGGTAAACAATAGCTGAGCTATTTCTTTGCTTTTATTATCCCTGGCCTAGTGGGAGGCCAGGACTGCAAGCTGCCGAGGCTGTAATACAGGCTAACGCTGTGATTCAAGACTACAGCTCCCTTTCTTAAAATGAGCCAGGAACAACTGTTCCTCCACCTTCATGAGCTCAATTTACGGTTGCGGGAAGCAATGTGTTCTTTGTGCTTGACGAAGTACATCGCGCACGCAAGCCTCTTCAGATGTGTTGTCAGTTGGCAGCTCTCTGGCTAGATGCACCTTTACACAATTGCACAAGGCACCAGGAGGTACAAATGTGAAATTTAGCCTTGGGGGCAAAACAAAGAAATGAAACTTGGGTATGAATGTGGTGTTATCCATCTGCAGATACAGATATTAGACCTGATCTCCGACTACGCTACTGTAGTTTTACACTAATAGGAGTCTGCTGCCATCGGTGGAGTAGCACCGCTGCAAGACAAAAACAACAGTGGTGATAAGTCGGGGCTATTATTTTTAATTCTGGTAAATAACGTAGGATTGAATCCTGTTTGGGGAAAGCCAAACTGCATTCACTGCATGAAACCAACCATAATTAAAAGGGAGAAACGCAGATGGCACACCCTCTTGGTATTGCTCCTGAACGACTGATCTTCCTTCTGGGGAGCCATTGCCTGGGTACTGAGCAGCCACGTGCAAGCAAAGGGAAGGGGTCTTCCAGCTCACCTCCTGGTTTTTTGTAGCCTTTCCATTTGCTGTCCTGTAGAGTCAGTTTTAACATACATAGTCAGAATTTGTCCCATAGCTGAGACTCATCCATTACATTGAATGAATGTGCTTATTATGGAAAGTTGTTTTGTTGAAGGAGTCTGTTAATGGCATTGTCAGGAAAGAGGTTGCAATTTGTCATGGTAGGTAGCTTTCCAGTTAAATAAAAAGCAAGTCATGTTCTTTTCCTCTGTGCATGTTAGGATGAGAAATAAAATAGCCTCAGCAGGTTGAAGTGTATGAAGCGCTACAGTCAGGCCAGGCAGCGGGCGGGAATTAGAGTGCAATGTCTGGTCTTAGTTTACAGCCTACACTTCCCTGGCCATCAGCGGTCCTGGGTAATGCCCAACAAATTGAATTGATGACTTTGGATAACCTCAGTTTCTCCCGGTTGCGAGGCATCATACTACCATGACTGTCTCCTAAGAGAAATTAATGTAATATCTGTAGGTGAATAGACTGATTTACCTTTTGGTGACCCTGGAGAGAAAGGTCAGGTTCAGGATATTTTTACCTGTAATCGGTTATCCATAAAGAGTTAGTGTACCAGGCTTCAGGATTGTAGCTCAAAAGGGCAGTTGCTTTGAGAAGGTAGCTCAAAAGGGCACTTGAACAGCTGAAATCAGATGAGACAGATTTAATGGCCTCTTAGTGATTTCTGACTGAAAGTTCAGAGTTTGAAATTTAGGGATGTTTTCTTTACCACAGCCTATGGTAAAATGAATGCACTATAGATTAATAGAAATTTAATTTCAGGCTGAGTATTTAGAAGTGGTTTTCAACTGCTGTATATGCACTTGGTCTCTTCAGCTGTTAGGAGGAGAAAGAATAATCACATTGTATTTGTGGTCTTGTATATTTTTAGCTAATGTGTTAAGACACTGCAATTCCAGAAGAGCCGCCCTCCTGTTCCCCAGAGTATTTCAGTTTAACCAGCTGTACGCAGAATTTTTTCTAGACTGCCACAGAAGTTACTAGTAAATCCACTGAGATTTTGGCAGCCGAAGCAGTAGATAGAAAGCACAACACTTTGTTTCCCTGAGGGTTTTAGTTTCACGGGGATTCTACCGTGGGCTGGCACTTCACAGTGGGTTACCCACGGAAGCCCTGTGAGTTTGGGAAACCTCCCCGGATGGAGTGATTGATTCCCAAACTCCTTCCCACTCCTGCACTGAACAGGGAAAGGGACGACTGGCAATATCCACTGGGCGACACTATTACTCTGCAGGTGTTGCAGAGTATTACTGTTGCAGGTAGCATGGTAGATCTTAATAAAAATTGTGGTTTTTACATTTAGATTAAGGAAGTGACTGATGTCATGCAGAATACTGAGAGGGAGATGGGGCAGGGCATGAACAAGGAGGGAATGACAGATGTGTTGATTAATTCAACAGCGGCACAAGATGCACAGGGGCATAGTGGGACCTGCCTACGGAGATGCTCCATCTCACAAATGGGAATTTCTGGATATATTAAGTAACTTGAGGTGATGCCTACATGAAATACAGATGGAAATATATCAGTGAGTAAATTTTGCCTCAGTCAGTGGGTATGGCTAGGCTATTTCCATTGCAGATGTGTTGGTGGGCTTTCATGGGAAATGTTAGTGATTTATTCTGCCTGCAATTGTTAATGCTAACAACCTTCAGTAGCTCTTTAAGCGTCAGCTTCTGCGAGTATGTGGATTATCCTATTTCACACTGGCAATTAGTTGATGATATTAAAGCACTTTGAAAATGGAAATCGCAGGGCAAATGCTATTTAAACACTTCATCATTAAATGTATAACACATCTCTCTGCCTACTTTGATTGCAATAAGTAGGGAGATGGTAAGGGAGGCCAAGGAGTCTGCTTTTGGTTCAGCCCCGGTACAAGATACTGTGCCCTGTATATCCTGGCTCTGACTCAGCTGCTCCTCTTGCTGTCTGTCCTGCCTGCCCACACCCACACGCTGCAAAACACTTTTTCTTCTAGTTTTGTTCCGCTTGTTCGCCACCTTTCTGGTTTTGCAACTTCTTAATTTCTCGTTTGTTCTTAGGACCTGTTTTTTGGGGGGTTGTTTTCATTTGTATTTCTGGAATCCTGATTTTTATTCCTTGGGCGGTTGTTACTGTGTTTGGCACGTTCTGCTGAACTTTAACTAGTCCTGAAATACTACAGTCAATATAAAGGTGGGCATTAACAGGATATTCATAGACCTGGAAACAGTTTATGGGCTTTTGGGTGTTTGTTTTTTTTTTTCCTTCTGAAGCACTTTTTGGAACCTTCTGCAACATTCAAGCCAAATCTGCCTTTAGAACCACTTTATTTTTCCTTCGGCTGTGGTTTCGGGTCTTGGATTGGCAGTTCTGGATATCCAAAGTATGATAGCTTCTGGATGTCTTACAATCAAAAAGAGGGAAAAAGCATCTTTTTTTCTTAAATGATAATAAAGTGAAATAATAAGAATTATAATTTTAAATAATTTTTTTTTAAGAATACCAAAGCCATACCTTCCAGCTGCCTTCAAGGGGTATTTTTTCAGCCTGTTGTTCTGCACTGGCTTGCCAATTTTGGTCCTATGTCTGAGTTCAGTTAATACTGTTTTTCTTCAAGGGACTAGAAACTCCTTTTTTGCTTATTCTGTCTACAAATATTTCAGGGATGTGACAATAGCAGGTGCCAAGTTTCATGTCAAAAATAAAATTTTCAAGCTGATGCAATCCATGAAACCACAGATCAAGTTTCAGGCCAGTTAAATAAAGCTGTAGAGCGTCCATTTATATCATTCATTCATATAATGGAACCTGTTCTTATAACTCAGTTCTTGATATATTAACCCTGCAGTTATCCTCATACATAAATGGGAGATGTGTTGCTTTCGTCGGTTATAATAGGATATAACCATATAAATCCCCTGTGCATGAATGGAAAAATAGAGGCCCTTAGGCTATAGGTATCAAAGGTCTCCCCTATACTTACAATAGCCTAATAAGGTTATTTTGGAGGCATAGGTAATTACTCATGGACCCCCTATAGCTAGTGATTCATTGTTCACTACTGAAACATTTCTAAATGAATTATGTTTTAAACAAGCAAATCCTTGGCCTTCTCTTTTATGGGGGGGGAAAAGAGAACTGGAGGGACACAAAATTCCACCATTTTCTGCATTAAAATACCCTGCTTGCTAGTTAAAAGGTCCCTGGTATTTGAACCAATTTAAATGTACTATAGTGCTTCTTGCTGTTTTGATTCCATGAATGCGTATTTCTGAATTCCACATTTTGATGAAAATATTATTGTTGTCATTAATTTGGTATTTAGAAAAGACTGTGGATTCAAGAGCTCAGTGCAATGAATAAAACAGTTGGAGTTAACTGTCCCTGGGGATAGAATCAATCACTTTTGTAGAAGAGGGTGACATTTAGAAAAGAAACTCAGAAGAAAATGTCATGCTTAAAAAATTAGATTTAAACGCACTACCTCCTGATTGATTTTTATTGCACTCAGATGGATACACTGATTGATTATCAACCTTACAAATGTTTAGTACCTTTCTCACTTCTCTAATAATCAGAATAATCTAATTTTCAATGTCATTTAAGTTACCATATTCAAGGTTATAATAGATCATATTTCTAATAAAACATAGCAATTATGTAATGAATAATACAAAGCTGCAAAGCAGAGTTCAGATTCACCCTCATCAAAAAAAAAAAAAATCACACCACCAGTGGCTGGAAGAGCCAGCGTACGTGAAGGCAGCCTACAGCACGATGTCCTCTGGATTTGTGGTGTTTACCCCCGTCGTTGAACTGCGGCTCCTGGAGCACTGGCTGGGGCGCGTTTGCCATAGCTGAACGTTATTTCTCAATAGGAAGCCAGGGGCGGGCTTGAATTCTGTAATATTTGTGCTCGCTCTGTGCCTGGGGAAAAATGGTAGCATGCCAGGTGCTTATGAAATTTCTTCCATGATTGTTTCTCTGTGCTCCCTGTTAATTTTGATACGTGTCTGTAGAGGGACACTATCTCACTTAATTTGAGGTGTTTTCTTGTGGCAATTGTACCCGACAGCTGACATGATTGATTTCTCTGAATCAGCTGCAAAATACCCAGTTTTCAACATATTTCAGTTTTGTACTTGAAGCCCCTTACATGACCGTGTGCTTGTCATTGCCTTTGTCCAGTAGGAACAGGAGTTTTGATTTGAAATGTGCTTTGCCTCCGATCGTTTTCCATATGTCAAAGCTCAGTTTTGGCATGGGAATTTGTTTTAAGATAGTTTCCTGTTCTTTTTAAAGACTGAGCAGTTTTGCCTGAAAGAAAACATTATTTCATCTGGAAATCACAACCTAGGAAAACCAATCTCTTTATAACTACCTGGTGTTCTGCATATTTTAATGCTATGTTTGGCTTGCCAATTGCATTGCTGTCAAAAACGTGAACAGGAATCTTACCGTTCTGAATTGATGGCACGTCAGATTGTCAGGTGTGATCATGTTGCTTTCAAGATGGTTATTTTCTTCCTTTTCTTACGCTGGAGATGGGAAAACCAACCTCCTTGAGGTCCCTCATCTCTGTGACTGCACCCGCCAGCTCCTGGGTGATGTGCAGCTGCGTGCTGGCTTTGTCGATGGGGTTGGAGAGCCTGGTTCAGCAGCAGAAGCATCAGGGGTGCTAATTTTCTCTTGGTTCGAGGTTTTCCAAGGTGACTGTTGTGAAAGACATCCTTATGGACTGCCATTTGTTACCATGAGCACAGTTTATTGAAGGGTGATAGGGAGAAGGGTGATGTGTGGTATGTGTGGGGCATTTATCCTGATGGATCAAATTTGGCAGTGGGAATAGGTAAGTGGTTTGTGTATTTGACTGAAATTGTCCACAGCTGCTAACTTGTGCCAGAATTAGAAATTTTTAGCAGCTGCCTCTGGAATTGGAGAAGTCAGAGTGTAAAGGAGCCGTGCAAGACTTGTGGGTTTCCACCCTACCAAGCAGCTTGGTGCTCCTGGAAGCCCTGGGTTCAGTGCTGAGCATTGACCCCACCGCCCGTGTGTGCTATCATTTGCCTGTGATGCTGGGCAGCCCAGGCTGCCTGGCATTCAGCGAGGGATAGATGGCTTCCCGAGGTGTAGGAGAGCAGACGGGAGAGCGAGCCTCCGCCTGGAGGGGAGAGTTGGCAGGTCTGCGGCAGTCCTGCCTCAGCTCACCTCCGATTTCTCTTCTCATCAGCGTTCGCAAACAAAAGGAGTCTTTTTGAAAGCCTACCTTGCGCCCAGCGCTGTGCAATTACTGACTTGCTCTGTGTGCTTTATGGTGCTTTTGAGATTTGTTAGCTTAACAAGTAACTTCCAAAATATTTAATAACAAGAGAAGTGTGGTTTTACAGGAATGCGAACTAACTGGAAACACTAGTAGTTGTCCCTACAGGAACAAAACCAGTTAACTAGTACACAAAGCTCTTCAAAGGTCATGGGGATCTCCGACAGGCAAAACTGCAATGATAGCATTTCAAGTCATGAATTTATAGCTGATTAATCATTATAATATCTGAAAGGTGCTGTCTAACTATCCTCTGGGCATCTGGGGAAGCAAAGGTTTTGCAAGTAATTGGAAATACTGTGTTGCGAGTTGCAGGTTCTCCTCCCCTGCACAGGTTTGTGCCACCTTTGACAAAACATTCACTGTTCCATAATTTTACCTGATTGTCTAGAAACTGCCTAAATCTCAGGCTGGATCCCAGACTCTTCTTAGGCCAAGCAATGACTAAGTTTGGTGGACCTGAGGGGCTTGCGTTTAAGACTGGATGATTCCCAGCATTACAACACGCTTGAAATGATCCCGCTCAAGCAGGAGAATTGCGTGGTTGCTAAATGAGAGCGCTGGGGTCCTCCAGGAGAAGCTGT
Source organism: Phalacrocorax aristotelis (assembly GCF_949628215.1). NCBI lineage: Eukaryota > Metazoa > Chordata > Aves > Suliformes > Phalacrocoracidae > Phalacrocorax > Phalacrocorax aristotelis. The sequence continues at coordinate 43,214,548 of NC_134277.1, forward strand.
TTGTGTCTTTCCTATACTTAGTTTCATCTACAGCAGGCCCTGTTTTTCTTGAAAAACACATCCTTCCCTTCGTGCCCTGCCCATTGCTTTAAGCAGAAGAGGGAAAATGTGTCTGAGGCTAAGGAGAGCAGAGGCAAACCCATGGTGAGGAGAGCAGACTGAATGGTACAAGAGGTGTTCGGCCCCTCTACCCTCAGGTTAGGGGGATGAATGTTTGAGGGTAGGGGCTGGTCCCTAAAGCTAAGGCAACAGAAAGTGCCTTCACTATCTTACGAACCCTGCTGCGGCTGCCTGGAGGTTTCTGGGTGTGGAAGAGCAGGTCCTGGCATGTGTGTCGAGGGGACAGGGAAGCTGTCGTGGGAAGATGGATCGGAGCAGACGTGCTCAGACGTGGGTGTGCGTCGCTCAGCCGTCCGAGCAGTGCCGAGACTCGTGTGGACACGGCTTCCTCACATACCAACTACACCTCTTTTCATCCTCTTCCCCCACCACCATCATCTTATCTGGTTTTTTTTAGTTTTTTAACTTCCAGTATTTCTCACAGGGCAGGAGAGCTTCCATACTGTCCCCTGTTGGAAGCTCTTAAATAATGCAGCCATTGAGTCAGAATTTAGTGCACAAGTAATGAAATTCATAACCTGAGTTTTCTACGGTAGCATTAACTGTGACACAGATTCATCACTGCTGTATCATCATTAAAAGGCAGTGGAATTGCATTGGGGATTGATGTGATCATATGCATGTAGAGATCAAGATACAAAAAGGTGTGATTTATGTAATATAAGCATAAGCTGTAATCCAAAACCTTTCCTACATGTGGTGTCACAGTTCCTGTTCCCAGAGCAGTGATGGCTTTTAAATTTACTGGGTAAATGCGTGTGTTTATATGTTTTTATTTAACTTTTTAAAACATAGTGTTGTCTTAATCTTTTTCTCTTTTTTTTTTTTTTTTTTTGCGTTGAATCATAGTTGTAGTTGAATCTGCATAATAGTTCAACATTACTGAAATTCTTTATATTTTTGCAGCCTGGGTGTTATGTCAGCACTTTATTGTGTTTATTTTACAGGGAATATAGAAACACTGCTGTGTCTGATGCAGCCTTAGCGATGACAAATGTAGGAAATATAAAAAGTATACATAAAGCAAGAAGATAAATGTTATTCAGGTTTTATCATTATTACAAAGGCTATTGGAATTGTGCTAAAAAGCCAAACAAAAACTGTTCTTAGTTTTCAGGACAAGGTAATTCTCCCCTTTCTACCCCTCAGTGATTTGTGCTTGAAAAAGGACAGAGCTGGGCCGCTTTGGTGGTATGGATTGACCAGCAGCTGTGTCTCTGGTGGCCTTTGGAGGGCAAGGGACTTCAGGTAGAGCTGCAGCGGGAGCTGTGCCAGGGTAGCACAGGAGCAGTGGTGTGGTTCCTGCTGGGGTTATCGCCTGGTCTCTGGGAGCTCTTGGCAGCTGCTCCAAAGCCTGGCTGAAATAATGTGTTTGTCTTCCATGAGGAGTTCAAAGCTATCGAGATAAGTAGTTGCTGAGGCCGCCTGTTTGGCAAATTTGTCAATCAGCTTATAACGCTATAAGTAAGTGGGGCTTTTTTACAAAGGCTTATTGCTCTTTGCGGTTGTGTAGGAGTTTACATAATTTTCCAAGGAGCTCTTTTATCTCCCAAGTACAGCCGTGATTAGGATTTACTTCTGGAGTGCGGTAGCAGTTTGGAGCACTGAAGATGTACATGTCGATCCTGGATGTTTTTTCAGTGCAAGAGACCGTACTTGCACTCTGCCCTGTGGTCCAGCAAAAAAATCAGGGGCATTGGCTTTAGGGGAGTATCTGTAAAAGGAAGGGGGGTGGGATCCAAACCCTCCTCCCCCAAACCTGACTACACTGGTAGCACTGAACCTGCACAAGAAGGTAACTTTTCTGTCCCCCTTTCTTGGTGTTCTTTGTGTCTCTGTTACTCCAGACACCCGAATTGATGGTGTTTGAGGTTACGCTTTAATCCAGTGGGGTGCTCAGTGTCCGAGCCCTGATCCAGCAAAGCACATAATTGACTTCAGCATGGGTCTGTTTACAGAGTTAAAGTCAAGTTCAACCTTAAAATATCTGCTGGATCAGTTGCAACAATATTCACTTGCATCTACCCCTTGTTTTCTGTTACACATACTATATTATTTCTGAGATGCCCCTGAGACTGCTGCTTTCCCATGCCACCATTTTCCCATGTCACTCTTAATTTTTTCTCTCAGAAGTGACACCCAGAGGAAAATGAATCCAACTGCATGTCATTCGTTCTTGAACAGATGCTGTAGGTGAGACTGGATTGAAAGCTCCTTTTCCTTCTGAAACATTCACCATTTGTCTGCTCTTTGTGATCATTTGTGATTCACAGGCATGTAGGAAGCAACCACAGAAGACATGGAGACGGGCCTGTGGAGCCCATGGCTAGCATGGAGGAGGCTCTAGGTGTCTGCCCATTTTGCTGTGCTTCCCTCCTTACGGCACAGAGAGATGTGCCTTCTGGGGCGTGACAGTACAAATGAGAATCGGCAGATCTTTGGCCATCCAAAATCCTCAGCCATCCTCACGTGTGCCAAACCCACCAACCGCACCCTCAGAGTTCAGGCCACTGGTTTAAATATCATGAGGTTTTGAACACCGATGAATATTAGGATTGGTTTTTATTTGTCCAGCAGCATTTAGTCTTTAGGGTGTTTAATATTGACACGGAGTCTTTGGGGAGAGGGATTGATTTTGTTTGGCTTTGTTGTAAAGCCTTACGCATCTGGTTATGCTTAAGGCGTTAGCTTTAGCAAACAACAAGCCTCTTGATAAAATTCACAAGTACTGGCAATACTGGGGATGTAGACTTATCTTCTGGGCACGTTTTGTAAAATTAAGTTATTTTCATTAAAAGAACAAAGAATAGCATGGTGATGGAGCAGCTGTCATATTTTATTACAAAACACGAATATGTGGGAAATCAATTACAGCACGAGTGCTGCACAATGCATATTTCCAGTAATCCCCCACGGCCGGGGGAAGGTAGAAGGCTGATCTGAGTGCAGGAGCAGATGGCAAGCAACTTTAGATAGCTTCACTGCCATTTTTACTCTTTCAAGTGTTTGTGCTTCTCCTTTGATCTTCAGATCTTGAGTTTAATGTGTTTCATCTTCTTTCGTTTACTGTTTTCAAATTTAGCTTTCCCTGTAAATAACTTTTGCTTGGTGGAGTTGCTGTTAGTATGAGGTTTGTTACTTCCAAACTGTGAAATTTGAGAGAGACCGTTGCTATCTTTCTTTAGTGTTGTTCACATCCAATAAAATACCAACTGCGTGACTGCAGAGGACTTCACCGTTCATCATGCACAGCTGTAATGATACAATGAAAAAATCCCACCTCACAAAGTTACTGAGATATTTACAATGCATGTGAAGTTGCAGTAGACTTTCTTGGAAGGTAACTACCACGGGAGTGTGGTGGCACATCCACAACAAGCACCTATGGAAGTTTGGTTTCAGCATTATCCCATTAAATTTGCTTCTTACAGTTGAGTAATTAAGCTTGCGTTAGTTTTCTCTGTGCACGTAACATTTTTATCTCCCCTTAAAATAATTTATGCTTAAAATAAAAGCATTTTTCAGTGTTTTGACATAGAGTGGCAAGGGCAACATGGGGTGATGCGATTTGTGTCTCTGCTTTTTATACAGCTGTCAGAAATGATAGGAACAAAAAGAAGAAGGAACCTTCAAAGCAGGAGTCCACAGAAAACTATGAAATGACAGCAGAGTTGGATGATCTCACTGAGAAGATCCGAAAAGCTCACCAGGAAACCTTCCCTTCACTCTGCCAGCTGGGAAAGTACACTACAGTAAGTACGGTTTGTGACACGTTCTGGATATGCCTGGATTATGTGAGTTTTGCATTGGAGGCTTCAGACGTTTTAAATAGATGCAGAAGTAGATGCAGTCCTTGCACCACCTAAGTCATGAAAAAGCACAGGTATGCATGCAAATACATGCTGAAGAAGAGAAATTGCACTTAGCTGTAAGCATTACTTAGCGGTATCGTGAGAGACTGTCTGAAGGATTAATCCAGCCGAGAGACAAGCTTGGAGTCCATGAGTCAATTACATGCCATCGTTCGTTAGAAATTTGTTGGCTCCCAAAGACGTGATCTCTGCTTTTGTGCGTCAGTGGGTTACAACTTTGCAGGTGTAGAGAGTTCTTAAATGCTGGTGAATTGCTGGTGACAGTCCCAAAGCTACCAAGTCAAGGAAAATATGAAATGTCTAAATAAACCAGTTTCCAGAATGCTCATTTACAGTTTATTCCTCTCCCAGTCTACCAAAACACCACAAAGCAGCAAACACTTTTGCTGCCTTTAGAAATGAAAAATCAGCCGCCTGTCAAGAAGTTCAGTACTCGGAATTTCTTCTGAGGATGAGTCACGGAAATGAATCTTTTCTGTACATATATATGTTGCTAAATACGGGGAAGGTCAGTGATGTATATTGATTTCAGAGAGAAAGTACAATGTCAAGTTTGCAAATGCAGTAATAAAACACATGCTTAAAAATAAATGTCAGGAAGTGTTTAGAGTCCTGTTGGTGGAGGAATGACTTAGCTGGTCTGGTCTTGCTGTCAGTTGTAGCAGCACTGGCTGTTACAGAGGGATGCGCAGAAGGCCATGAAGCAGGCAAGCGTGCACTCTTGCTGCTGAAGCTGGGAGTTCAGGAGCCGTCGTGGCTGGGCAAGGAGATCCCTGCCTCCGCAGTCCTTGTCCTCCACAGTTCCCCGGCTGGAGAGCTGGGACCAAGCTGTAGAGGCCAGGTAAAATACCTCTTTCACTGGAATGCTCTCTGTTTTGTATAAATGCTTTGCTACTGAAACAAACAAATTTCTCGGAGAGTAATCTAGGCAAATCCCTGTGCAGCATCAGTTTTCACTGTTTTATGGCATACTCATCTATATACAAAGTGCAAGGTTCAAAACTCTCAGGTCTAGGTGTAAGTCTTTGTATTTAATTGCAAGAAAAGCAAGCATATACATAGTGTGGTGTTAGAAAAAGCATGTCTTCCATGTTGCCTGAAAGTATTTTCACAAGCATTTTTCACATTTAATTTTGAGATGCACATAAAATGGTTAGTACTGGGGAAGGTGCCTGCCCTCTGCATGCTTCTCTGGTGCTATCCCTGTTCGGGTGAGATGTAGTCAAAATAGTCAGCGTAGGCGTGCTGGTAAATATTGCTGTAGCAGGCAAGCCCAGGCAGACCCCCAGGGATTAGTGCAGCGTGCAAGGCTGGAAGCTCGAAACCAGCCAGCTGGAGACGGTGAGATCCACAGTGTGTCTTTTCAAGGAAATTCCTGCATTAATGCCCTCCACTTCTCCCTGTGGTACGTGAGGTTGTGTCCCCATCTTGGAGTGAATAAAACCTTCCAAATAGGCTCTCACTCTTCTGCAAACACAAGAGCACTTTTGAACAAGCGCGGAAAAATCTTGCCAGTTAAAACAATGAGTTTGTGCCTTGCAGAAGAGGGGATCGCATGTCCGCCGCTGGGGTGCGTAGCCAGGCTACTGGTATGCATGCCCGAGTTTATTGCTCACAGGCAGCCTTGCCTGGCCATCCCCAAATCACACTATATCGGCATACCTCCGAACGTGTTGAACATGTTGGTACGTACTTTTGTGCTACCTCTGAGTTTGAAGAGTGCACTGCAGCCGGCGCGATGGTACTTCGTACTGGGAATTGCCAAAGATCCTGGAGGGTTGCAAGATAAACCTGGGTACCTATATGCTTGCATTATGTATTGGATGTTTAAGTATCATTAATATTTTAGCTCTTGAAATGATACAAGTGGATGAAATTGGAGAGGGTCTTGTTGCACATCACACCCACCGCTGATGCCTTTGTCCTTGGGTTCCTGCTGACCCCCATGGTGAGTTTATGTCTCTGTTGTAATTTCAGAGCCCTTACCGAGAGCACCTGGATCTGAGTAATGAATGGACTAATCTGGTCTGTCTACGGGTTCTGAGTAACCGTGACCTGACCAAAACTCTCCCTGAGGCTGGATATTGGTCATTCGTATCTCAAGCCAGATTGGACAGCTTGGAGAAAGAGATATCTTGGCTTTATCGTTGGTCTGTTGGAAGTCCAAAGCAGTTAGATGCACGTGGCAGAAGTCCCTGCCGCTTTGTCATGGTTTGGTGCTATACAAGTTGCAATAACAAAATTACTCTGAAAGAGTTATTTTTGGCTTACCTTGAATTTTTGAGAGCGATACAGCTTCCTTCAACAGCTGTGTCAAAACTAATAGCAGCAGTGCTAGATACTAACTGTCGTCTTGCTGCATTCCCCTGGCCTCTGTGTGAAATGCAGAGTATTTAAATGTCTTAGCTAGCTAAGGTCTGGTGGCCACTGTGGTTTTTTAGGTAGGAATTCAGTGTAAGAGCTCATTTTTGTGAATGCTGTCTCTGCCCAGCTTTGGAAGGGACAGGGTACAGCACTCCCCCCATTGCCTGCACCCAGTGAGAACCTCAGGGATTAAGACTATTCCTCGGTACTGCTGGGGCTGGAGTACGGGTCATCTTCATCTCCAGCTGCCCATCAGCCCAGGAGTGAGGGACAAGCCTTTCTGCAGCAGTGGGGGATCCAGGAGGCAGAAGGTGTGTGCACTGGTCAGAGGAGCACAGCTTTGGTGCTTGGACGACACCACCAGCTGCTGATAAATGGCGGGGCTCAGGCAATAATCTGTCCTTTTGAGATACTTGAAATAGAGACCAGAAGTCAAAAAAAAAAAGGAGCACACAGCCCTTGTTCTAAATACTGAGTCCAAGGGGAGCTAGAAGCCTACACCACTCTACCTTTCTTGGTAGTAACAAGCTAGTACAGGTAAGATCGCCACCAGTCCTACTTTTATACCCAGTTCTACAGGCTAGCAGTCATAAGGCATGGCATGCTCACGCTGCAGAGCAAACAGATTGCTTTTGTAACCTTAGAGTTTTTTATTTAATTCTTTAAGCGAGAGGTGAGAAGTGAGTGTATTGAATCAATGTGGATTCACTTGAATTTCATGAGCTTTGCACTAATGGAAGAAACTGTTCTGCAAGCGTGCCCTCTGTGCGCCTTCGGTTACGTGATCGTTCAGACTGATTTAAAACATGATTTTGTTCGTTGCTAAAAAGAGCAAAGAATTTTAAGTATTAGAGAGTGGAGTAAAAAAGACCTTGCAGAGATACAGTCATTAAAAAAAAAATCTATTCAGACATTTGGCCTGCATATCTGCCTCCTCTCACTCTTGAGCATTGCAGCCTGCATTTCCCAGAGGGAAAGGTTACATGGTGATTTTTTCCCCCCATTGCGTATTTTCACCTGTTCAAAACGGTTTTGGAGAAGCATTTTCAGTTATGGTTTTTTATATCCATCTGGTCTTTAAAAGGAAAAAGTGTCTCTATCTGTAATAATTACCATACTTTGCATAGTTAATAAAAGTCTACTTAAAATAATGGGAGAATAGCACTCGTATTAAATTCCCTGGGTCATTTGACTTAACAGTTGCATTTGGTGGGCAGTGGCAAGTATAGTTCTGCCAATGATGAGAATCAGCAAGCTGTTTAAGCGTAATGGATTTCAAAAGTCCATCATAAATAGATCTGTTTTATTACTGTCATCCAGGTAAGAGAGAGTGCCTTAGTAATTTCTCTGGAGATGTCATACTTTATAGTATAATTGAGTGTAACTATACTGCTTGTCCCTCGAGACTGGTATTATTTGTAAGTCTACAGCTGTGTTACATCCAGCCTCGTGATAAAGGGAGGATAAAACAGAAAATAATTTTGACTCTGCGGACCTGTGCTGTGGGTTCTCCTGGGTTGCTCTTGGCTGGCTGGAAACAGAGAGATTTTGCGTCTCAGCAGCATTTTGTCCTTTGTAAGTGCTGGGCTTAGAAGTTACACTGCCATTGTTCTGTGCCATTGCAGAGGAATATCTATCTATATGTCTGTCTGTCTGCCTGCCTGCCTGCCTGCCTTCCTATCTCCTGATGCTGTGACTGAGCAGAGATGTGTGCTCTGGCCCTCAGTGAGCTTGCCAGAGCTGTGTTGCAATGCTGCTTTTACTAAAGAGGCATAGCAAGTGTTCGTGATTAGGGCAGAGTGCCCCTGTGAGCCTTGTTTCCTCTGTAAAGTGGATTTTAAAGACAGTAGGGATTCTGCTACTGTGTATGTTTCTGCGAGTACCTCATCCTGTATCGTTACTGTGGAGATAGAGCAGCCTGCAATGAAAAAACAAAAATGATGGAAAAAATGGGATCAATTTATGTGGCAAAAATGGCTGTTTAATTGGATTTCATAGCAAGGTTGGGCTTTTCCACTGATAAAGATGCCACTAGGGTGTATTACAGTATTGTTCCACCATATGTGCGCTGGTGCAAAGGCCTGAAAAACATGCAAGGCTGCTCCTGGAAAAGACACCCTAAAAACTGCTTCAGTAAAATATTCTGGAAAAGTCATAGTGTCTGCATCTTTTTTCACAGCGTGGCTAGAGGAGATCTTCAGGCAAATTTAATCAGAGTTTCTGTTTCTAACGTGCATTTTATTAACCCCATATTTTGCTGTTCAACCTATACATTGATATTGAGTCGGTTTTGGTTTTATATGTGTTCAGAAACACTGCTAAAAATCTAGCTATTTTCTGCGACGCTTGCAACTACATTCATTACCAAATAAAATGTTAAAAGTCTTTCCATTTGTAGCATCTCAAAGATAATGTGTAAACCACGTTAGCTCCAATGCTGAGGAATCTGGCACCCAGCGTAATAAAACACCCGGTTATTTTTGTATTTTATTAACTGCCCCTTCTCTTCAGTTTGCATAATAGTGAGTTAGATTTACATTTGTTAAGACGGCCATGCATTACTCTTAATAGAAGGCATGTCAAACTTCCCGTTGCCGGTACTGCAGCATGATAAAGTAACCTCATATGATACTGATGAAGATTTCGTTCACACTTGCTGGTTTCATGCAACGTCTTTTTTTCCAGATGGATACCCTATTGTAAAATGATTTCCTGCTTTAGGCTCTGCTTTGTGTAGCTCTCCGCTATGCCATCTTTCTATGAACTGGATAAACTGCCTATTAAATTTAATTACAGCCTGAATGACTGCACATCTTGATCTTATTTTTTTCTCCAATGTACTGTATTTCACCAAGGTCCTTGAGGATGAAATAAAATAAATCTGAAGGATGCATACTCCAATAGCCAAAAGAAATGTTTCAAAGGGCATTACAATGACTGTTAACCCATTAGTTTTGGACCATTTTGAAGGCAATTCTTGAGTACTATAAAGACATTTTCTCCTATCTTTTCTTCTGTCATTTAAAAAAAAAACAAACACCAAAACCCAAAATGCAGGAACTTCCCAGAATAAAAATTCAAATAGAAATGAAGAAGTTAATTTCTTATCCCTTAAAAAAAGGGGGAGTGGGGAAGAGCGTGTACGCACCTTCAACCTGTTCAGCATGCTTAGCATTTACTTTTTGTAATAAGAGCCTAATATAAATATTACTGGCTCAAATCTCCACCCTGTTGCAAGTGAGGGTGAATGCCGGGCTGGTGGTGCGCTTAGGACCTGTCAGGACTTTCCCCTTCACGACTGATGGTGGTCATCGCATCTGCGAAGGCAGCTCCGGGAGGGGATGACAGAGCATCACAGCCAAGCCAAGCTTACCCCACATCCCCTTGTTGACCTTTTCAGGTCCTGAGTCCTTCCCATGGACCAAAGCAAGGTGGTGGCTTCAGAGGTTTCCAAGGAGGTAGGCGCCCTCACCATCAGCAGTGGTGGTGGCAGGGTCACGAGATGTTTGCTCCAAGAAAGGGTGATCTGTGTAAATTGAATGCTTTTCGATGGCTGTTTATCTGCCATGTCTATTCGACTATTAGGTTGAGGCTGCTCTGATTTAACTTTAAAATGAAAGTTAATTTAGCAGTTAATTTTCAACCAGCTAAGACTAAGGCAGGTAATCACATGGGCTTCCCTTGCAGCTGGGGAGAAAGCCACCACCTGAGGGAATTTTCCATTACCTGCCTTAAGCACCTAGTTGGAGTGGGCAGGCCTTTTTTTTGGAGACGCCTGTCTCTTTCTTGGTTAGTCAACAAGCTCAGATGAGACATGGAAGGGAGAAACTCTGCCTTTGGTTTTCTGTGGTTGCAGCTCAGCACCTTTTGCAAATTCAAAACCAGCATCTTTTTACAGGTAAAATTCCTCTTGCAATGAAGAGGAGCTCGCCAAGACGCTGAAGGCAGCTACATACGCTGAATTTGGAGGCTTGTGAAATAGTGGGGGAGGACGGACCATTGCGCTGGCTGCATCCCAAACAGCATTGGATCAAATGCTGGCAAAATGGGAACATGCTGCATGCTAGGGAAGGAGGGGCCTCGGCTATTTCAGAGCTCTGTCGTTTCTTGTGACCCCATGGGAATCACGGGTGGGTTGGAAACGTCTTTTGTTGGACCAGTGTCAAGTAGATCACAGTAACTTTTGAGTTGGATGGTCCTTGACTGACATGTTTAACTTTTTCAAGGGTTAAGTGTTTATTCTCAATGTATGAAAACATGAGCTTAATCACAAACAACAGAAATTTGCTACAAGTCCTAGCGCATTACGGACTTTTGGATTAAGACACATGAATATATGGAAACAGACTCTGAAAGATGTAGCTGGAATGTCCGTGTAACACTTCAAACAGTAGGGTAGTGTTGGATGCACCATTAGATGGGCATATAGCATTCTTCAGCGCACATGGTGTTTTTCCTAACGTCATGTAAAGAAGTGGTCTTTAATTCATGGGAGACTGTAGCTTGAGAAAGCTGTAAAACTTTCGCAGAGCCACAGAGCTGATAAAATAAGTAGAACTAATTTGCTAAGACCGTAAGTATGTGAAACTATGTTCCAAATATTGTGCTGCTTTTTCCAGATGAGGACCCGATATTCGTGTTCCACTGTTCATTTATATTTTCTGGGGTATAACTGTAAATTGTCTCTCTCAATGCACTTATTATATAATGGCAAGAAAGAATAATGATAGTGGCATTTGGAAATGTTTAAGTTCATTTGTATTCTTTGTACAGATGGCCTCTGCGATCGTAAGTAACAGAGAAATATCCAAGGAATTTTCAGGCGATTAATCCAAGTTTAAAACCAGCATCATCCCAACAGCAAGCTGCAGAAAATGCCTGGAATGTTAATAGAAAGTACTTCTGGAAGGAATACTCGGTGGTTGTTTCTTTCCCTTGAAAACCATTTACTGAAAGGGATGTTGTTGATTTATGGTGCCTTCTGTCTGTCTTTCCAGAACTCCAGCGCAGATCATCGAGTTCGACTGGACCTCGGGCTTTGGGACAAATTCAGTGAACTTGCGACAAAGTGCATTATTAAAATAGTGGAATTTGCAAAGCGATTGCCAGGCTTTACAAGTTTGACCATTGCAGACCAGATAACTCTACTTAAAGCAGCCTGCCTGGACATACTGGTATGTATTTTTAACAGCATTGTTATACGACTAATGTATTTTCTATTGCTCTTTTTACTGTAATCGACAGGGAGAGGGGGTCGAATACCGCCCCAGCCTTATGGTTGCAAAATTGAACTTACCCGGTAGTCTGGTACGGTCACGAGTGGACTCTAGCATGTCTACAGACGTGTGTTATATGGGACGAGCATACTTTTCAAAATATGTAGTAAGTCCCTATAGTTTGTGGATTTCAGTATAGTTGCAAGAAACTAACCTGAAATCTGTGTGCCTTTGGAAAAATTTCCTTTCTGTTAACACTGAAGCGAGATCTGATTCTCCTTCCTTCCTCCTCCCTCCTCCCTCCAAAACCTAATGCTCTGTATAAAGGATCCCTAGAAAGACAGTCTGCTGTATAACGTTTTAGGAACATGCTGTACCAGTGGTCATGAGGTAATTTGAGGAACAAGATACAAATCTTCAGAGTGAGTTTTTTGCAGGTTGTAGGCAGGAACCTGGTGCGCCTGGAGCCCGGCAGGCGCAAGCCTTCGGCATGCAGCACCCCTGCTTTCACCAGTGCTGCAGGCGCCTGTGGAAGCGGACGCTGTAATGGACCCTGTACAGATTTTAGCTAAATGTCATTTAATTTTAAATAGGCAAACGTACAACCTGCAGCAGGGAGCTGTGCGGATGGGCTTGGAGTTTTTCTCCAGACCTTGCCACTATGTCAGGGCAAGCTGTCTTCCCTCCCTTCGTCGCTGGTTGTTTCTGTCACGTTGACCTCCAGAGGAACCCTCTGGGATCTCAGCATTTCTTTATCAAGACCTTAGAGGTCTTCAGCCTTTTAGCTGCAAATAAGCTTCTTATTCTTGGTCATAACAATAACTTTCAGCAAAACTGTATTTTCAGTGTGTTTTAAACATATTTTAAATGTTTTCTTCTGATCACAAACCTTCAAGTCTTCGTTGAGCCAAGCACGGCCAAGAAGCCTGTTGTAGGCTGGCTACTGTAGATATATTTTTTTGGCATGACACAGGAGTTTAAACTGGGAAATTTGAAGTTGGAGCAATAAATCTTGGAAATTCCAAAAGTGCATTGCTTCAAACAGGATCATATTGAGGAGGATGTTAACTGCTATGACCTTTTTCCTCTGTTTTGTCAAAAGCTGTTTTGAAGAGTCACATCTAGAGGACATTGATGAAGGTGGGAGAGGGGCAAGGATATCGTTCTCCGGCCTGTAAAAAGGGGAAGGTTGAGTTTGCCCTGTCGTGCTCAAGATTCACCTCTCGTTGTCCCCTTCGTCCAGGCACTCATTCAGACTTGACCATCTCATCGTTGCTGTGTGTGGTCTCCCCGTGGGGCAGGGCCATTTGTTACCAACTGCACAGCTCTCGTCACCAGCTCTGTCCTGATAAGACTCAGTTATGTTCCCCTTACACTGAAAGGCACACATTAATCGATAAACTGTGGCATTGCCTCAAGTGTGTTCTGCCAGAGGGGAACTGCTTTGTGCTTTGCTGTCATGACCAGTAACAAATGGTTAATATAGAAACTACCCAAAAATGGTGGGGAGGAGTCAGGATATAGCAAGAATCTGCACATCCAAATTCTTTACCCCTAAAACGTCAGCCCGTAAGCTGCCACCGCCTATTTGTTGCTGCCATGCCCTGACTCTGTAGCTGCTGGAAAAAAACATACCCTAATTCTGTAATTGCTCAGGATCCCACAAGCTCCTGGCGCTCTTTGTTGGGGCGGGTAGCGGGAGCTTACCCCAGGAGCATGCGCAGCCCCTGTGGCACAGGGTCCCCCGGGGAAGCTCCGCTCGCTGCTTGTGTCGCCAGCGCTGGCTGGACAGTATCAAGTATTTAGGGGAAGCCTTTCTGCTAGCAGTTTTATCTGAAGTGTCTAGATAAAGGCACTTCACAACCTTTGATCAAAGTGATTAAATAAATGCTTAGTTGCCAGATGAGAAAAAGAATAATGAAGCAGGTGATAAATGGTGCCTTTATTTCAACTAATTCATGGATAGAAAGGCTTGATTCTTTAATACAAGTCACTACTTTTACTTTGTGGGCATGTGAGAACCTTCAAGCTCTAGTTAGAAACTTTATCGAGACCTGTCATTCCCAATCATCCCCTCATTCTTGGTTTCATTTTTCATGAAGCTGGAGAAGGTAACACATCCAAGCGAGCAGGGTGTAGGAAGTGCCACAGCTACCCGTAGCAGGAAGGAGCCAAGGCTTTTCCAGAAACAGGAGCAGATAAGACATGGTTGTCGCGAAGAGACCTAACTTTCCTGCGCGACTTTTACATGAGCTTTATGTGACTATTTTATGCGCTGCTTAAAAAGAAAAAGGGATAATTACCATAAGCACAGTAACGCGTAGTGCGCACACTGTCTGTGAAGTGCCCATATCCATTAAACCCACATCACCTGCACGTAATCAGAATTGCAGTGCAGCTCTGTATCTTTATTTAAGCTAAATGTCAGTAGTTGGAGCAGTGTTTTAACAGTGCATGTTCCCCCACCTCAGCAAGCTAGTTCTCCTAATTACAAGGAGTGTTTCCAACATTTTGTTTTGTGCATTGAGACGCGGGGTGAGCACCGCTCCCCTCCTGCTGCATGAGCACCCACTCCCGGTGCCTGCCTGTGGTCTGCTGTGTGAGCACTGGCCAGCGTGGGTGTGAGCCTCGTCAGTGTGCGCTCGTGGTCCTGCTGCTGTGCAATCCCCTGGACGTGTCCCCGGAGCCATGGCACGCGGGAGGAATGGCGTGGGGCGCCCAGCCCAGCCAGGTGGGGTGGCCGGGCTCCCCCTGCCAGCGGGATCCCAGTTCACTGCCCACCCAGCAGCGCTGTCTCAGGGCTATGGGGAGTCTTAAGCATTTGCAGACCCTGCCAAGGGCTCTGCTCAGTTGGTTCCTGCAGCCGTGGATGCTTAAACCCCTCAACAAGCTGGCGAAGGAAACAGTGCCAGGAGCTCAGTAACCTCTGCTGGGTATGGGCCAGAGAATTGTTTTATATACAAACAAACAAAATCTCTGGAAGGGAATTAACATGAAGCCTCGCAAGGCAGCTGAAGGCGCCGATCGAGGATGGTGGAATTTATATTTGCTCTGGTGCCAAAAGTTTCAGGGATAAATACTACTAAAATTCCATCAGTAACCCTCGTAAAACCAAGTGCTTCTGTCTGCTGGTACGCTGGCCCAGCAGGGGTCGAGCATCCCCAGCCTCGCCGAGCTCCAGCAAAATGAATGTGGAAAGAGCCCAGAGTCCAGCCTGTCTTAAGCCCAGTGGATAAAACCCTGCAAAGTCCTTGAATGCTAATCCTTGATTATATCGTTTTTGCTTTCTGTTGTACAATCCTGTGCGTTAGTGCTAGGAAGGCTTTGGGGTGTGTGGAATAACCCGTGCTGATGGGGTACGGCAGTGCCACGGAGGCTTGTTCGTTGTTTCAGAGTCACCTGCCTGGGTTTCTCCTCTTGGGAAACTGTCCCAGCTGGATAAGGTAGCTAGCGTGTAACAGCAGCATTTCTTAAAAAAAAACCCAGCTTGCCTTAACAAATCTGCTTAAAATGAGTAACAATTCTATGGTAGCAACAATGTGGTGAATGCAACTTGCTGGATGGTTTTGTTTTTGTGTGACCCATAGGGTTTTTGCTTTGAAATTTCTAACTGGCTCCTAGGAACCCCAGACGCTTTAAGATATAAATATTCCTTAAAACAAAGGGTCCTTTAATCGTGGGCAAGAACCTTATTTATGGCTGCAAGTGGCATCTAAGAGCAGAGTGACAACTAAAATACTTGGCTTGGTTACAAAATCTAAACAACATTGAGGACATTAGGAGGATGTCTTCTAGACAGCGGTTCAGTTTAAAATGGAGAAAGATACCATGATTTCTTATTTTGAAGTGCTGACATTTCCCATATGTTCTTCAGTGAATGAGAGCTTGAAATCAGCTTCACTTTGACACTGGAAGTTTGCCCAAGAACGGTTTAGCAATATCCACGGTGTTTTGCAGATCTCGATGAAGGACCCAAATTTAAAAAAAAAAAAAAAAAAAAAAAAGAGTAAAAAAAATTCAGATGACCTGTCTCGGAGCTTAATAACAGCATGTTGTGGGATAATGTCGAAGGAATGCAGGAGAAACCTGAGACCCGATTGCTGCAGTCAAGCTAAGTGCATTGCAGAAAACACATAGCTGAGTTTCAGCTGTGCCAGTGCCCCAGCCGAGCTCCTGCAGGCTCCTCCAGTGCATCATTTAGGTATGAAAGCGTGAAGTCTACCTTTTGCAAAAAGTCATCCCGGTCGCTGCCTGAGCCTGAAAGTTGCTAAACTTCTCCAGGGCCTTAATGTTTTAATTACAAATTTTGCAAGGCCCCTGGAAGTCTCTTTCTGTGCACGCCCACGGGGGCTCTAGGCTGAGCAACCTAACCGCAAATTCATTCCCGATGAGGATCCAGCCTGGAAGTCCTCCTCTGCGTTAGCCCCGGGGGGCGGTGATTTGGTGGGTCTTTGCTGGGCACCCCCAGCACACCCCCCAAAACGGAGTGGGGCTTACAGCACCGGGGGGGTTGAGTACGGAGAGCTTTGCACTGGGGGAGGCAGCAGCCTGCTGCATGGCAGGAGGCGTGCGTTCAGCCTCCGGGTTGTTTGGGGTAACTGTGCTGGGGCAGCCCAGCCCCTCTGGGCCAGGAGTCTCTGGGCAGTGTGGTGCAGACTTGCTCTCGGAGGGAGGATATGGGGGAACCGTGTCTGCCGCCCCTGCTTGGGCAGCTGCCGGGGAGGCTGCAGGCAGCCTTCAGGAAACACCATGGTGTTGCCCAATTTAGCTCCAAGTCCTGCTCAGCTGATTTGTTGGGCTGGGAGTCCTGAGGGTGTGGAGGGAGGAACTCTCGTTGCTAAGGCTTAGCGATTAAAATAGCACCAGAATAAAAGGGGCTGCCTTTCTGCCCAGCTGAGCTAAGGGAAAATCAGTACCACTTAGGAAGTACAGAGCCTTGTTCCTCCAGAAGTTGGACACCTGATCGTCACAGGCCACACACCCTTACTGAAAGGCAGTTACTCTGTGTGCAGGCTTCAGGTGGGAAGAGCTGCTTTCTAGTTTCTCTTGTGTGCCATTGGAGAAATAAAGCAAGTAGCTCTAGGGTTTCTCAAGAAATATGCAGAGTTTTCAAACCTTGCTTTTCTTGAAAACCACAAACACTGCATGTTTCCTCTCCTTCCTATACAATCCTTTTAATGATTTAAAAGGATAACCAACAGCGAACTTCAGGAGAGAGAACTGCCGGTGGTTACTGTCAGCTCAGAATATGGTAAACATGCTGTCTTTTACTGACAGGGTGCCATGCTTTATAATGTTAATTTCTGCTAATAATCCTGAAATACACTTTGGCTATTACACAAAACCTTTGGAGACACCAGCAGCCCTTTAAGATCACTTACATTAGCGGGGAATTTGCAGTCAGTGAAGAACTTGAGTGCTGTGCATTTGTATTTGTGCCTCTCTTTGTCATTGATTCAGGTAATTTCAAGAGCTTATTCTAATTCAGGGGTAGGGGAACGATGTGAAACATGCTTCTCCAACCACGTAGAGTCTCAGTGCTTCACTGTGTACCGCAATGTGAGATAAGATTATTGCCGAGAGAGAAAATGGTTGAAGAGCCTTCTGCAGAAATACACCCTATTAAGTCTCTTACCAAGAGATTTAAGAAGGGAAATAAAAGCTTCTCTGTAGGTCTCTTACAGGCCATGTCCTCCTCATTCTCCTCCCTGCTTATTTGGAACAGTGTTGCCAGGGAAAGAGGAAAGTGGGAGAACCAAGCCCAGACTGGTCAGCTGCCAAGTGCTGGGGCCTCTGACTCAGAGCTTCGGCAGCTATAGGATAATTAAAATTCGCCCTGTGCTCACTTATATTCATGTAAATCTTTTTTGTTGAATCTTTAAGACAAAGTAGGATGGCTGTATGGGAAATAAATACACTCAAGCTCTGAAAAAATATGGCTGTAGTCGTAGCTCAGCTAATCAGCTGAACTTCTGCAAGGTTTTAGTTTAGTTTAGGGAGAAGCCTTCCCCCACCTCTGACTATTTTAAACATTAAGCATTGAGATATATAACAGAAATACGTCAACATGATGGACATCTCTCTGATCTGATCCTTAAGGCAGTGTTCACGAATAGCAGCTGTACAAATGAGCCAGTGCCGGCCGGAGTCTATCATGGGACGCATCCTGGGTTTGCTCTGAGAGGCGAAAGGGTTCACCCACTCGCTCTCTCCAGCCGTGCTGCCACAGCACCTCCGCTGTGACAGCGCTCTTGACACTGCGGTTACCCCAGAGGCATTTCCTAACAAAATGCAGAGCATCCTCGGTGTTTTATTCATGCGTTTTGCATTCCTCTGTATCCAGTTAGAGGTGTGAATCCACATCCTCCCCTTGAACGCTCTTTCATCTGGGGTCAGTGCTGGGTGGCTGTTGTCACACAAGTTAACTTGCCAAAACCAACACTGGCCGGGCTTGCGCAGGAGTGAGCGACACCGTCAGCAGCAGGAAGGTACGCCTTGCACCAGGCGGGCAGGGTGTGCACCCTTACCAGGGCTGCCCAGGGCTCGCGATGGGGGAAACGACAGAGCCTCAGGGAAGTCTTGGGGGTCAGCTGGCTGGGAAGGAGATTCGGTGTTACAGCATGTGGAAGTAACAACAACCATAACAACACGTGCGCTTGCAGCCCAGAAGGACAACCGTATCCTGGGCTGCATCAAAAGCAGCGTGGCCAGCAGGTCGAGGGAGGTGATTCTGACCCTCTGCTCTGCTCTGGTGAGACCTCGCCTCGAGTCCTGCGTCCAGCGCTGGGGTCCACAGCACAGGAAAGACATGGAGCTGTTGGAGCGGGTCTAGAGGAGGGCCACAAAAATGATCCGAGTGCTGGAACACATCCTCTGACGAGGAGAGGCTGAGAGAGTTGGTGTTGTTCAGCCTGGAGAAGAGGAGGCTGCGGGGGAGACCTTATTGTGGCCTTTCAGTACTTACAGGGGGCATATTAGAAAGATGGACACAGACTTTTTAGCAAGGCCTGTTGTGACAGGAAAAGGGGTAATGGTTTGAAACTAAAAGAGGGTAGATTCGGGCTAGATATTAGGAAGAAATTTTGTATGTGAGGATAATGAGGCGCTGCAACAGGTTACCCAGAGAGGTGGTAGATGCCCCATCCCTGGAAACTTTCAAGGTCAGGTTGGACGGGGCTCTGAGCAACCTCATCTAGCTGAAGATGTCCCTGCTCACTGCAGGGGGGTTGGACTAGATGGCCTCTAAAGGTCCCTTCCAACCCAAACCTTTCAATGATTCTGTGTAAAAGAAGAAAAGCTGGGCCAACTCGTCAGACTCCTGGTTGGGCTGCCGGCAGCCCCGCACGCTGCTTGTGGAGGTTCAAAGCTTGACATCAGCTTGAGTGTCATCAGTTCAACAATCAGGTGTGAGCTCCCAGGCTGGCAAGACGAGCAGCACTTGGTGGAGACAGTAACTGCAGCTGCTCGGGAGATGGAGGGCTTTGCACCACCCTCTAGGGAGTGCTCACATGGGGGTTGTGTTCACATCGTGGTTTTTCCCGTCTGCCATCACAGAAGAAAGGAAGGCGCCCCAAAGCACGAGTTACGTTCTGCCTCTTTCACCAGCTCACAGCTGTCCGCACTCATTCACACAAGATACCGCAGAGACACTTTGTCCTTACCAAAGACACAACCCAGAGAAGCACTGTCATGCAAAATTGATCCCCAAAATCAAAGAAATACGTGGATGTTTGGAGAGGTATTTTTATGATCTTGCTGGATGAGATCAGCAGTGCAATAGCATTTTATAGTTAGGTGCATATAGCATTACTAATTAAAGAGTGGCCTGTGTGAATATTATGGTAATGTTGGTGACCTAAATGGTGAGATTTGCACAGAAGTTGTGATTCTTTCATAACTAGGGGGAAAATTTCTGTTATAAAAAATACCTATAGTCAATTGAGTATGTTTACATTGTAGCAGAGAATTTTTGTGCTCCTAGAACTGAACAAACTGGAGTTTGATTTTGGATTGTTTTGACGTGACCGTGTGCTGCAGTTCCCTGGGTCACTTGGCGCATCGAGAAAATGCAACGTGGATTTCATGGATTGAGTTCTTAGATTTAATTTTATTTTTGTCCTTCTGCAGATCCTTAGAATTTGCACAAGATACACACCAGAACAAGACACCATGACCTTTTCAGATGGCCTTACCCTAAACCGAACTCAGATGCACAACGCCGGATTTGGCCCACTGACTGATCTCGTGTTCACGTTTGCCAACCAGCTCCTGCCTTTGGAAATGGATGATACGGAAACAGGTCTCCTTAGTGCCATCTGCTTAATCTGTGGAGGTATCGTACAGTGTGAACTCGGATGCGTTTGAAAAGGACAGACACAATAAGATCTTCATTTATGTTCTACTTGGTTTGCTTTCCTGTACTAAAACATATACATCAAACACAGATATGTAATATTATTATATATGTTATATAAAGCACCTAAAACTAAAGGTTTGTTTTCAACTGGTGATAGTTACTCGTTTTATTATTGATACTTTTTGAAATGAATCGAATCATTCTGTCAAGCGACCGATCCTATTACCTGCCTGATGAAGAACTGCAGGATGTACCCTGCTGCATGTTTTATAAGCAGTGTATGGGTGTCTGTATGAATGACCTTGGTTAGGGCAAGATGCCCGTGACGCAGCTTTTATTCACAAATATAATTGCGTGCACGCGCATATAGTTACATTCACACAGCAGTCGCTGGTGATAACTTTAGAAAAAGCATAGATTTACTTCGAAATTAGCATAGTGGCACGGATGGCGCGATTTGGGGGGGCTGACTGCAACTTGAAAGTGACATTGTGAAGTAAAATCAGGTAAAATCATAGTTTTAAAATATAAAAAGCCAAGTCTCAGATCATTTCCAAAATCATCTGTAAATTCCTGTTATTTCAATCACCCGGTCTCTCTCCTCCTTTGCAAAATCTGGACTAGCAGTAGAAACACACTTCATTTAGTTGGGCCATTTTGCTGAAATACAAACCGGCTGTTGCTAGAGGAACGTTTAAAGAACAAGACTCAGTCTTTGTTGACAACGGCCCTTTAGTACAAAATAATTCCGATTTTATGTGCCTCTAACCATAGCCCATCAAAAGCATCGATGGGTTCTGAGGTGCCGTTAATATGGGACTGGTGCATCCTGGTTTATGGGTGACGTTTGTTGTCACTCAAGCGAGCAGTGCCATCTGCCGATACCTGATGGTAGCTCACGTTGTTTTAGCATTGATACAAATTAGCTGTAATCTCTCTGCATACCCAGGTAGTTTATCGATGATGCACACAAAACTAATTCTGAAATATTGTTTGCAGCAAGGTGTTTTCCCCTTGGAGATTTTCTTATGCGATTTGGAGTTCATTAAAAAAAATATTTAAGATCATAGGAGGGATATGATGCTCTTTTACAGATCGCCAGGACCTTGAAGAACCAATGAAAGTGGATAAGCTTCAGGAACCATTGCTTGAAGCACTGAAAATTTATATCCGAAAGAGACGACCCAACAAGCCTCATATGTTCCCAAAGATCTTAATGAAAATCACAGATCTTCGCAGCATCAGTGCAAAAGGTACAGCATCTCCCAATAATTCAGCAATAGTGTCAGTGTTACATTTCAGAGGGAACTGGCTTAGAGACCTGCGTTGTTATTTTTTTAATATATCAAAGAAAGGTCCTGGCGACCTCTCTCTTCCCTTCTGCTTTATGTAGCTCCCTGTGTTTAAATTGGTTCTGCTTTAAACATACCTGGCGCTGTTGTAGTCTTCATGCAACTTAGGGTGAAAATGATTTCTTAGGTATAAGTAGGTCAGCAAATGATTAGCATGAACTCTTTGTTAGCCATTTTAAGACAAGATATAACCCTGAATTAAACTGTTGTTAATCTTTACAGGGGGGTGCAGGTCGACGTGTACTTTGTATCACTAATGGCTTTAAAAAAAACCAAAGTTGTTTACAGAAGACACCTGTGCATCCAAAATTCCCCCAAACTGTGGTCTGACGTACTGAAGATTTAGAACTGATTTGATCCAGGATCTTGGAGATTCAGCACCTCTAATCCAAGCTGACTGTGCTTACGCATGGATCAGTTTTGTTTGAACACTCTGTATGGGCTTATATGTGATTGACTGATCGTGTGAGTTGCACACAGTCAGCACTATCACATAAATTCTCTCAAGCACGGGTGTAGCTGAAGGGTTTCATTTCGCCAGAGAGGTTCCCCCGCTCCGTGCTTGTCCCTGGCGTGGGCGGCCTGAGCAGCTGCTCCCAGAGTGGCGCTGGACAGCCAGCAGCGCGTCAGCCTCCGTGCGTGCCTGTTCTGCCCCGTGCTGTGCCCTCGAAGGTGACTGTGCTCCTCTGGCGTACCCCTGTATCTCCCCAGACCCAATTTCAGATGTGTCCAGCCGTTTTGTGTATGTTCACCTCCAGACTTCTGGGGAGACATGCAGGAGATGTACCAGCCTATATACAGAGAGTCTAAAGTGCTACAATTCTTACTTTTACAGTGGTGATGCAGTTCCGCTTCCTCGCTGCGCTTACTCAGCTACAGATTTGCTACCCCTGCTAGATAAGCAAGCACATGAGCTTGTATGTACAGGTACCTCTGTAGCTGCAGATTGGGTTTATGCCCAATTTCATGCCACTAATTTCATTTGGCTTGGGTTTTGAGAAGACTTCAGGGGAGAAAAATAGCAGTTAAATCACTCAAATAAATATACTTGTTTTACATTAAAACCTGAACTGTTACACTTTAAACAATATAGATCTAAGTTAAAAGATTAAGCTACAGCTATGCTTATAAAAAGAAGTGAGCAATTTAATTGGATTGATCAGTACCAAAAGAACAACTTAGAAGGGAAACTCTGGAACTAGAGCAAAAGTGTCCTAAAAAGGAGCCGCTTACCGGGTTAGCTAAAGCTCGCAGTTTACCCTCAAGTAGAGCAAAGCAAGCTCCATCCAGCTGAACCTGCAAAATAAACTTACAGCAGTACTGAGCTACAAAAACGTTTAGGGGAGCCCTTTCCTTCTGCTGTTCTTGCTTGTGGGAGATCTATTTCTGCTCTCCTGCTGCTTTGCCAGAGCCCTCCAGCGCCTCAGAACATGGCTCTGTCCCTTTATGTCCAACACTCAAGGAAGGATTCTTTCCATTCTGACACGAGTATTTAATTAGATCGTCAGTGTTTTATACTAAATCTAAATCATACCAAAGGACTGTTGGTGTCCTGGAGGGGTGGGTGTGTCTTGAATTTCATTTGGAAAGAAAGATGTACATTAGAAGACAACGACTCCTGAAGGTACACGGTCCCGGAAAGCAGTTACGGCAGTGAGCACGAACCGAAAAGACTGAGCGTGTCCTTACGCTGGCGGTCCTCGTACAGCCACAGGCGTCTGTGGCACTAGAAGCATTGTAACAAAAGCGGTAAGCGTTTGCAGGGCTGCAGCACGAGACCGTCTTCCAAGTCCTCTTGTCCCAGTATTAAACTGGGAGTTTGCAAGACCTGAAAAATTCCCTTGGCCTGATGCAGGAATAACCCCCCCCAGACACCGGGTACTGCAGCTGACCTGCTCGGACCAGCAGAAAACAGATACTTCCCGTGGCCAAATTCAGTTCATAACGCTGCTCTGACTACAGCTGGGTTTCAGAGAGCCCCTCGCTTAGCAAACCGTAGGAGCATCAGGCACTGGTCTGTGCCTTTGCGTTCTTTGGGTTTTTTTTTTTCCTTAAACTGGTCTTCGCTGTTGGCTCACAGTCCGAGCAGTCAGTAATTGTGTGCAGTAATTGTGTTTAATCCTACGCACACCAGCCTGCAAAGCCACCTCAGTATAAAAATGCCCCTTGTTGCCCTTGACAAGGCAAAACACCGAACAGTTCGCTTCAGTGAGGTCAGGTGTAAACAGTGTCAGTGTTTCTGTGGTCTTCTGTGGTGAATTAGCGCAAGAGAAGATGCCTGAAAACTACAGAGGCAGCTTCACCAAATAAAAAGTATCTGTTTGCCTGAACTTGTTCTTTTGTAAACCCATGGGCTGTTAAATTCTGATTCTTATTTCACAGTTCTCTGTACAGGCAAGAAATGTTCACACGTCTCTTACAGGATTCGCCTCACCTGTTCAACACAAATCAGCCAGAATTTTTCTCATTCTGTAGTCTTTGCAGATCCAGGCCCGATTAAAAACTGTGACGTGCATTCCAATTTATAGACATCCACATGATCACGGCTGAATTTTTTTTCAGTATCATTTAATGCCATTTTGGTTCCTTCTGTGAAAAGCAGCAGTTCATCCAATTGACCTGTTTTGTAATATCAGTTGCCATGTCATAATTTTAAATTATTTTGTTAAGGAGGCCTCATCTCATGCCTTTCCCTTGTAATGAATGAAGTTGCTCGCTCACTTACTTATGTAATTTTGTATGCAAGAAGCATAGAAGGAGACAGCAAATCCATTAAAATAACATACCCTGAAATTACCACGGATGATGCTAGTAGGAAGGAAAAGGTAGGAGTCACACTAACGGAAAGGGCTTTTTGTTTCCTTTTTAAAGGTGCGGAACGTGTCATTACATTGAAAATGGAAATCCCTGGATCCATGCCACCTCTTATTCAGGAAATGTTGGAGAACTCTGAAGGACATGAACCACTGACCCCCACCTCAAATGGAAATACTGCAGAACACAGTCCGAGTATCTCACCGAGTTCAGTGGATAACAGCAGTGTCAGTCAATCCCCCATGGTGCAATAAGACATTTTCCAGCTACTTCAGACATTCCTAATACCTTATGTACAGGGATGAAAAGCAAGAGAAACATTTTTACTGCTGCTTAGTTTCTGGACTTAATATATATCTATATATGTATATATATATAGATAAAAACTCAACAAGGACCAAGAAATTTTCATATGTATCGATATATACTCCTTGCTGTTTAAACTCTTAAAACTAGAAAATGCAAACTTTTGAAACTCTAAATCAGCCATTTCATGCAAAAAAAAAAAAAATAGTTAAGCTTCTGTTTTCTCCTCTGAACACTCAAGAGCGCATGGTGACAAGACAGATCTCAAACTTTAAATTCTGGTTGCATTTCTGATGACTTTGTACATACAAACGTATGGCTGTACTTTCTATACTGGATGTTTGGTGCTTTCCTTTTGTCTCTCATACCCAAACCGATCAAGACACCAACCATGGGAAATGGACTACTGTTCACATCCAGAAAAGGAAGTTTAAAGGACCGTCTGGTTGAGTTGAATATGAAAACTTGTCTTTGATGCCCTCAGTTTACATCTCCTTCCTTGTAAAAAGTATACAAAAATTCACTGTGCTAGCGGCAGCAGTATCAGCATTACCTGCCAGAGCAGTTATTCAGATGTCATTTGTTCCACTGTTAATGTCACTTTAAAATTCAAAGAAGTGGTTTCTTACCCAGCTGGTGCCCTAGCTACACAATTAACTACGGCATTTCTACAGCAGTGAGGATAGCCTCCAAGGCAGAAACACTTTTCAGTGTTACCGTGTTTTTGTTTACTTGTTCACAAGCCATTAGGGACACTCGATGGGATGATAAGCAGCAGACTCATTTACAGCTTCTGAATCAGTGAGTCTAGGGTATTTCCTTAAGAATCAACTGCCAGGAATGAGCCGGGTTATCCAGCCTTCCTGGTGCTAGGGAAGTACAGCTAGGACTTCCAGAAACACAAGGAGAGAATCTGCCTTCTTGGCCTTGTTAAATCACCATGAAGCAGAGTGAAAACTGTGGTAGAATGGTTAACAGATTTAAAAGTGTCAGTTTCTTAGGTTTCATTTAAAGCACTAGTGGATTTTTTTTTTTTTTATATATTCTAGCAAGTCTGTGATGTACTTTCACTGGCTCTGTTTGTACATTGAGATTGTTTAACAATGCTTTCTATGTTCATATACTGTTTACCTTTTTCCATGGAGTCTCCTGGCAAAGAATAAAATATATTTATTTTAAAAAAAAGCCAAGTGTGTAGAAGTACTCCCTCTAGCCCAAATTTTACACACACACACACACACGCGCGCGCGGTAGTTTTCCATTTTTTAATGTTTAAACTTCATTTCAAAAAGCAGGTTTGCTGTTTGCAACCATGACAATTAAAATGTGCTTTAGCACAGCTGTCTAGAACATCGCTACAAGCCAGTCAGACAAATACATGACATTTCAATGAGTAAAAAAGAGCATAAAACTGTAGGTGTAAGAACAAAATGTTAAAATGCCTACACACAATAATAAAAACCATCAATTACATTATCACATAAAATAAGTCAAATGTACAAAAGTTTGCGACAGAAGGGACAAAAGGACAACACAAGATATTTGTTGGAAAACATTTGTGTGCTCTTTGGGCACTTAATTAAACATATCAAAATCGTCGTCTTCATCGGACTCTGCAAAATATTTAACTTCTTTTCTAGCCCGGCCTGTCCGTGGCTTTGGGGCAGTTTCGGAAGCGAAGCCTGACTGAAAGATTTCCACATCAGAGTCCTGGTCAAAAGCGGCCTTCTTGGCTTTCTTTAGAAAAGAAAAGACGAATCAGTTGTGATGCTGTGTATGCTTCCCTTTTCATATTCCAAATTGAAGGAACCCTTCTAACACAATTATGAAACACACATTATTCCCCATTACCATATTAGCAACCTACAGTACTTTTACGGGAGGTAATCCATTAGGTTCTTTTTACAAGGAGAAAAGGGCATGGATGGAACTGACCTTGCTTGGTGTTGATTTAGGTGCTTTCTTCCCAGGGTTGTATTCACCTTCATTTTCTGAACTGGATGCTTTCCTTTTCTTTGCCCCTCTACCTTTTCCTAGGTGAGAGAATATGATTTAATTCTGGTGTTTGTGGTTTGTTTTTTTTTTTTAACTAAAACCCCAGAGTTCAGCAAACTGAAAAAAAAAAATAATCTAGTGAAATTACATTACCATGTAGCTATACTAAAGCTCAAATTTAGTTTACAACTCAAGCTTCTTCACAACAGCAGTGAAATACAATATATTTTCTTTTCTCAGTTTTAAATCCTTTATGCTTCTTCCAAGGTTACCCTTCACCCTAGCAATTCGAGCTGTTGGTTCAAGACAGGGACAAACTTCATTAGACCAACGACTTCTAGGCTTCTGAAGTACTACAAGTCCTCAGTCACCTTCTGTGCCGATTACACAGCATTAACTCAGCTTTACTATTTAGTGAATTTACTGTTAACCTCATCAACACTGGCACAGCCTTTACAGCGTCCTCTGATTACCCTCCTTGGTTTGCTGTGTTGTGAGGACTTTGACAACTAAGACTGGGCTTACCAAAGAATTGGGTTAAAAAAACCAAAACAAAACCAAAAACCAAACCAGAAAACCTTACTTACTAGAATTACTACCAGAATTTTACTGTCTTGTAAAAAGCTGAGATCAAAGAAAATAAGCAGCATCAGTTCTACTGGATAAACAAAAAAAACACCAGGGGGGAACAGTACAGTAAAGGTCCGATAAAAAGTTGACGCATTATTTGCCAAGCAAAGTCAGTACCCTCTATTTGTCACAGAAAAGGTTCATTGTTGAGTATTCTACTAGTGATAAATTTACTAATAAATCACTGTGGTTCTAATTTTAGAGTCACTAGTTCTGCTTTCTCATAAAAATGATTGTGAACCTGTGTTACAGAGAGCACAGATGTGAGTGCTGAGCAGCGCAGCACCAAAACACTTACCTTTGGGCGCTGCAGTCTTCTTTGGAATGCCAAATTCTGAATCGGAGTCAGAGTTCACAGTTTCCACCTTCTTGGCCTTGGGAGCTCTTTTAGGTTTAGGGGGCACATCTAGTTTTGCTGTTAGAAGTTAGAGATACTAAATATGTTAAATTCACATATTGGTTAGAAGTATTAAATTTTATTAGATACTCCAATTACAGCATAAATGGTGCATATTAAAACAAGATGAGCGGTTTCTGCACTTGGGGAAAACATACTTCAGCTTTTAGGCTAAAGCTGTGTGGAATAAACAGGAGGTTCCCTTTGTCATACTTCAAGATCTATCAGTGCGTTTGGTAAGTTCCAGTGTTTTTGATTAAAGACTGTTTTTACTCTTTTTGAGCACAAAAAAGGTTACCAGTAACTAAAGCAGCAACACAAGATCTCCAAGTTGGATATTTTAAACACATTTGGATACATTACAGTGTTCATGGATACAGCTTGCTGCTTGTGACATTTTTGCCTTCACAGTGATAAAACTGCATGCCAGCCTTCCCCATGATCACTGCAGGAGTTTAAGACAGTGCATCTGACTCTGTGACACTGTTTTCTGTCAACCTCAGTGAAAAGGAACTTCAGAAAAAGCAGAAAGGACAGGAAGAGGACGTATCTGTGGATTTCTTAAAGAATGTTAATTACTGCCACACAACTAGCCTTGCCATCTTTAAGAGACAGTCATCAGTATGTTCACACAACAGGTGACAAGGGATAGAATCATAGAATCATTTAGGTTGGAAAAGACTCTTAAGATCACTGGATGAAGCGTTCCGTATGCTCTCTGGGTATCTCAACTGGGAAAAAACCAGCTGTATTAGCATAAAGTAAAACTAAGCCACAAAGACATACCAGTAAGCCTGGAAAAAGTACACAGCAACTGAAAGCAGAAGGAACACTTTCTGTAAGTGTCACCAAAAGTAAGTAGCTAG
The DNA here is from genome assembly GCF_949628215.1 of Phalacrocorax aristotelis. Classification (NCBI taxonomy): domain Eukaryota; kingdom Metazoa; phylum Chordata; class Aves; order Suliformes; family Phalacrocoracidae; genus Phalacrocorax; species Phalacrocorax aristotelis. The sequence continues at coordinate 43,242,836 of NC_134277.1, forward strand.
TTATGAGTGAAGGAGAGGGCAGCATTACCTGAAGGTACATGGTTTTAGGTCCCATAAGGCAGTGAAGTCCATCATACAGGAAACAGCTTTTCCAGCATAAGAACCATAGACTATGGGGCAGGGAAGGGAAAGATTCAAAAGTTTCATCAACTTGAAACTGTGACCAAGAGACTCTTAGTAGAAGGGATCCATTTTAGATCTAGGTGACATTGTGTACATTTTGGTCAGGTAACTGTGCCTTACTTAGTTCCTCATGCTGTTCCTGTGCAGTGTGCATACCAGACAGAAGCCAAGTATGCGCCATCAACAAGTACTACTCAGCACATGTGCCATGAGATGTAACAATCTTCAGCAGGCCCTGAGTCCTTGAGTTTGTTAACTGATGTTAGAAGAGAGGCAGACTTCTCACTGACAAACACGGAAATGGGGAGAAGGAAATAACTGGGGAATGAAGGAGAGGAATGACACGCTGCCACAAACACTGCACTTGTTCTTCTCTTGAAGCAGAGCCTGTCATCACCAGTCAACTCCTGTGAAGTCTGCCTGCAGAACACCAAGTCCGAAGGACAGCAAACCTCTTAATTGTTATCTGGTGGCTGAAGCAGTAGTGTCCATGGCTTCCAGAACATGCATCTCCCTCTGTACTAACAACGGGATTCTGAACCGCTACCTTAGATTTTATGCCTAATGCCTGCACAAGTGGGAAGGATCACTGACAGCAACTATACCGCAGTCAGCTCAGCCAAGCTCCTCACTAGGTACCGTGACATGAAATGGAAGTCTGCAGTGGGGTCAACGTACACAGGCTCTGAAGAAGCCCAGGTTTTTGGTAGAAAGTTCAGGAATGGTATCAGTCCTACAGCTGATGCAAACAGTATGTCTCACTGCTAGAATCTCAACAGTTGGCTGCGATATTCAAGGTGAGCAGCTGCTTATAATCAAAGACTAAGACTGCTTTTCACATTTCCCTTAGGCTTACTATAAAGCACTAGAACCACAGGCTACTCGAATAGTGCATGGAAAGCAAGCTCAGCAGTCCCTTGATCCTCTGCAGTGGACACCAGAGGTCAAGAGACTTCATCTCAAATTGATTGAAGTCTGAAAAGACGCTGAACTCATACCTATTCCTTTATTTCTTCTCATTGAGAAGGAAATGTGGCTGTACAAATAGCAAGGCACAACAAATGGTTCTTCAGTTTCAGCTTTCTATCCTTACAAATCCAAGCTCTGAAGTCACAGAAAATCAAACAACTCTGGAACAATCGTTTCTGCCACACAACAGGCATTCCCAGTGTGAGTGTGAGTGGATGGAACATTACAATACCAGAAAATGGGTTTTGAAGAGGCTGCTGATGCAGGGCATGAAGACTAGAATCAAGGAGACTAATAATAGGATACTAGAAGGCCGATGAACTAAGCATGTTAGGTCATTGCTGCACTGTCAAACTGTGATCATGAAACTGTGGTCAAGTCTAATCTGGGCAAAGGAGAAGAAATGAAAACTGGTGAAAGCAACCTGTCATATTGTCATGCACTGAGAGGGAGACTCTGTCCCTAAGGCTACTCTGAAGGCAAAAATTTAACGTTTTCTTGAAAGAGAGCCTGTTTATACCTATTTTGTGAGTGTAAAAGTTGATTAGAAACTCGGGAACAGATCACAACTGTATTTTAAGGTTTCAAGTTAGGTTAATAACATCACATCCAGGCCTTCAAAAAACAGAAGGGAGAAAGAGATTGAATGTTAAATTGCATCCATACCTAGCTACTGCACACAGAGTTCTCTCTTGGATTTACTGGAGTATGTAAGTTTAACATAAAAGACTATTCTATTAGAGATCAGCTATTTCTGTAAACAATCTCCATTTATTATATGATACAACTTTACTAGCTGAAAGTGTTTGAAAAGCATTCAGACATTCACTGATTCAAACAGTTTCCAAATTAGACACAATGCAGCAAGAAAGAAGTTAGAAATAGAGAAGCAGTGGGGGAGAGGATTAAAAGATGCTGCCATTCACTGGTACCTAATATGAACACAAGAATTTTTTTTTTCCTAATTTTTAAGAGAGTAAACTATTTTAACTGGCTGCTTTCTTGCAGATTTCCTTGAGATATCTTTTTTTGGAAGAATCAGTACATTAAGTTCCGCTGCAAGTTGGTCAAAAGAAGTTGTAAAACACAAAGGCCACAGTATCACAGGAAAAAAAAATGCTTTTGGAGGACAGAAGATTGAGCAGCAAGAAAAAAGAAAATTATCTGAAAGACATACAAGAAGGCAGGCAAAGATCTAAATGCAACAAACCCCCCCCAGTCTATCATGTGCCAAGAACTGTATTTTATAACCTATTTAAACTTCTATTAGGTAAGAAAAAACATAATTTTCACCATTAATTATGGCAAGCATCTAGCATAATCTTTAAAACACATTTAGAAATAAGTGCAAGTCTTTCTCTTAAAAGTAGCACTAACAACCAATAAGCCAATACTCCCCAAGGTAGACAGAGCAAAAAACCCCATATTTCTACAAACATCCAAGCACAACCACAAAACTAAATCCAAATAATAAACACGCTCTTCTTGGAATTGTCCTTAATTCCACAAACTAAGGTCCTGCAAGATGCCAGTTCTAAAGGCCTGACTAGTAATTGAAAGAATTTATACCTCTGAAGTTTGCAGAGAGCCTTTCATCCTCTGTTTCAAGAAGATAAACAAATGTGCCAAGTGCAACTTACTGTGATACCCTACTTAGGACATAAACATTTCTTGAGGATTCCTCCTTTGCACTTGCTCTCCTTCCTCTTAAAGTAAGTAAGTTAGATCCATTATAAAAGACTATCTTCAACCCAAAGGTCATAATGTTACACTTATTCCCTGAGGGTAAAACCTGCCCATTAGTTAAACTAATCAAATGCTGAAGACCAACTCCAGTAGCCAGTGGAAACAAAGAAATTAGTATCATTAAGGAGCTGGAAGAAGTTCACACCCTATGCTGAATTTCACTGAGTTCAAAATAAATGAATGCAGTTCCCAGTTTGAAGATGTGAAGAATCAGTGCAAAGGTGGAGGAGACGAGTTTTAAGTAAATGGGTTGGCTTACAGGACAATCCTATACGTACCCTTTTTAGCAGCTACTGTTTTACTTGGAATTTTCTCTGTTTGTTTTGGGGCAAAAGATGATGAGAAAACAGGAGCAGAATCCTCTTCGTCACTGTCCAGTTTTGTTGTATCTACAGTCACAGAGTATGTTTAAAATAAGATTTGTTCACTCCATATTTTAAATCATGAATATTAATTACAGTCAAAATTAATCTCAAAAAAGTGCTTCTGAAACTACAGGTAGGCTATGGATGTACTGTGACTTTCTTACCTATGACACAGGTTTTGTTCCTCTAAGGATCTGAACCTCCTTCCCCTTTCCCTTTTATAAATCTGGACATACTACTTCTACAGCTACTGTGTTGAGTTTGTGTATACCACATGAACTCCTCAAATTCCTTAACAGTTGCTATAAGATTAAATAGATCAGTGAAAACAAGCTCACCATCATCTGTCTTCTGAGAGTACGATGGAAAAGAGAAGATGTTCCCGAAGTCTTGATTTTTCTTGTCTTGAGACGTTTTTCTACTTCCAAACAGGAAAAAGAAATTATATGAGTTGCATTAACTACATACTGAAGTATGTAGACATTATAATATCCGTATGAGATTAAATTCCTGTTTTAGCACTACAAAGCATTTCTAGCATTTTTGTATATGCTTGCAGCAGTCAAACCCTTAAAATCACCATTCAGCCATGAACTTCAGGCATTTTTTTCTACAATTCTATACCAGACTGGCACAAGATCGAAAACGGAGAATCTTACAAAGTGCACTTTAACAGATGGTTTTACTGAGGGTGTGCCATAATTTGGTAAGTCATGCTTACCTCTACATAGGTCAGTTGCAAGGCTGAGATAACACACACTTAAAATGTATACATTTCTGAGGAGGAATTAATTTTACATGGTACACAGAGTAGTAACAGGTTGATGCTTCTCAGTTTTGTTCAGAGACTTCTGTATTCAAAAAAAATTATTATGAAGAAATACTCCTGAGTTACAGTACTTACTCTGGAGATGGCTTTGATTTGGCTGGGGAGAAGTCATATTCATCTTTTTCTAAACTGTCTGAGGGAACAAACTCATCCTCTCTGTCATTTGTAACTGGAGAGGCTTTTACTTTGAGCTCATCCAAATCATTGTTATTGTTGGCATCGTCATCATCATCGGCATCATCATCTTCTTCTGAGAAGTCAAAAGTATACTTGGGCCTCTCAGCTAAAAATAAATCACATATATACACAATACATATATATACAAGATAGTTGTTTATGTTAATACATGAATTAAAGTGGAAGTCACTAAACAACCCTAGCCTCAGAGTATATAAGACAAAAGACTTGGGAATAAGAAACTTGTTTGAGCCTGAAAAAATAAAGGGACATAATTTAGAGTGTTTCCAAACATCTAACACCACTTGCAGCTTGCTCAAATACCTGCAGCTAATGGCATTATAATGTCATCACTGTGTAAGTACTTTTAAGGAATGAGAATCCTTCACTTACGATTTAGGTTTTCTTGAATCTATCACTTGAGCATTCTTCCTAATGAAGTGCTTGAAAAAATGATCAACAATTTTTCCAGAAAAATGTATGTGTTTTTCTTAAACTATCAAATATTTATGTGTTTTCCAAAATTGCAGTCTGATATTTTTGCTCTTCATAGACTGTTCAGAATTTTTTTAAAATAACTTTTTACTAACTGTTTGGACTTTTGGGCCTTATTTGACAGTATAATTGCATTAATTTTTTTTTGTTTGTAATGGTATTATCTTCTCTATTTCTTCTATAATTCACTAGTTCTGTGAGAAACTTGTATTCTAGTGTTTAAGATAAGGGTAAAGATTTCTGGACCAAGTTACAAAATCCTTCATATCAGCTCTTAAGTTCCTGGTCTTGACATTAAGATTTTTTTCACTAACCTTACAGTAAGGAAAATGTAATGCAAGCTATCTGTATGAGATAAAGCTGTCATAAAGGAAGGTTATGGTCAAAGGAAAACTTTCAGTCACAATGCGCAATTCACAAAAGCTTGGGTACCTGCAGCTCTCCTCAGCAGAGAGTCTCTTGGAATAATCACAGGCTCATTCTCTTCTAAATCACTTTCAGATTTGGATTCATCATCTGACCATGGGTTTCGTTTCTTCACTTTCTTTGCACTGGACTTTGTAGATGATGGTGTTCTTCTTACCCTAGTACCTGCCATAAGTTAAAGCATTTATCACAGTCAAGGTAAAAATATTTTCATCTTTTCTAATCAATTATGATTCTATAAATTTAGCATAATTTTTTATCTTAAAAAGTTCTCCTTTAAATGTTGTAAATTTTCTTCTCCTTCCTGAAGGAAATTTTAACTTGATGAAATTATTTCATACAGAACCTGATCTGCTGCTGCCAAACAAATCTGGTTTATGACTGAAAACATAAAAGTCTCTAATCTGAAGTTTTAACTCCTCTACAGTCAAACTTCCTTTTTTTTTTTTAAAGGTTGCTGGGATTTTCCAGGAAAAGAGCAAGCAGTTTTCCATTAGTCAGGGAACACGATCAGGAACAGTTATTGAAAAAATCCAGTTAGGACGGGAAGCAAATGTTACCCTATTGGGGAGTAACAATGCGGTCAGTCAATTGCAGGGCAAGTTCAGGTCAATGCTGGGCTAACTGGCTCTGGCTCAGCACCAGCTAGGGTAGATTTGAGCTGCATGTAGACAACTCAGTTGTAACTGTACTCAGTTAATCTACTCAGGTTGGATAATCCCCTGAAAAATTAAAACCAGAGCTAGTCTCAGAAGTATTTGTGTAACCACTTTTTATTCCCTTTTTTAAAAAAAATAAATCACAAAAACAGAAAACTCAAACATTCTCTTCTATCTTTAGCTTTCTGTTTTGTTGCTGCCCTGTACTGGCTTTGTGTGGCAAAGTTCTGGTAGCAGGGGGACTACAGGGGGAAACTGCTAGAGGCCTCCCCTGTGCCTGCTAGAGCCAATGCCAGACGGCTCCAAGACAGACCCGCCACTGGCCAAGGCCAAGCCCATCAGCAACGGTGGTAGCACCTCTGATAACTTATTCAACAAGGGGGAAGAAACCCCACACAACAGCAACTGCAGATAGAGAGAGGAGTGAGTATATGTGAGTGGAACAACCCTGCAGACACCAAGGTCAGTGAAGAAGGAGGGGGAGGAGGTGCTCCAGGCACCGGAGCAGAGATTCCCCTGCAGCCCGTGGTGAGACCATGGTGAGGCAGGCTGTCCCCCCCAACAGCCCATGGAGGTCAGTGGTGCAGCAGATATCCACCCAGATGACCCCACACCAGAACAGGCGGATCTGCCCAAAGGAGGCTGTGACCCCATGGGAAGCCTGCACTGGAGCAGGTTTGCTGGCAGGGCTTGTGATCCCACGGGGGCAAGTCTGCCAAACCATAACACGCATAACTTTTTAAAAGTCAGAATGATTATGTCAATAGGAAAATATATTTATTTAATCAAATTTTACAATCCATACGATTACTCAGACTGAAGGCAAGTGCCATGTCCTTCAAAGTCAGACAGCATGCAAACTAGAAATTTCAGTTTGCACAGAATTAGTCTAATTATGTAAAAAAAAAAAATCTATTTTTTTACTCACAAATTCAACGATTTGGACCCCCCAAAAAATCAAACGTAGAAAACATAAGATCCACCACCCCCAGCAAAGCAGCCTACATAACAGAAATTTCAGCAGAGTACTTTCGAGTGTTTCCACACAGCTCTTTAGGGAAGAAAATCAGATGAAGTAGTGATTATTGCGGTATATTTCCCTTCTCACTATGTGTTAAAAATGTATTTAATGCCCAATTAGTACACACAACTAAGGTTAACTATGGCTGTGTAAGGATCTTACCAGGCTCCTTCTTCTCTCTCTTAGGTTTAGGGGGTTTAGTTGCTGTGGCTGATGTATTCAGAGAGTCATCCCCACCACCCTCAACTGGCACACCACCAAATTCTTCATCAAATTCCATTTTTATTGCTAAAGAATCAGTTTCACCCTAAAAACATAAAAAAGTTGGGCAAAATAAAATAAATTTCACCTTTATATTTCAAGATAGAACTGGAATAGCTTTGTAGAAGGTAATAAATTAAAGCAGACTAGTACATTGGAATTAGTTTAACAGTCTTGGGAAGAAGAAATCTCAACAAAAACACCTGAACAAGTAGCCAGCAGAGGCTTGCAAATGTAAAAGAAATCCAGTATTAACTTCTTCATACATTAGGTCAGCAAAACAATATAAATACACCTTTAATGAGGTCTAGCTGTTTGGATTTATGCTATCAGAGTAGAAAAACTATAGCGGTTAAGTAATAATCTAAAGTAATACACCAATGGTTTTGATTTACCTTTTTCTTTTTCAGCAGTTTCCTACTGGCATCAGCTTTCATGGCGGATGTAATCTGTGGCACTATTCTTCTGCCAAAAGGTGACGGCATGGTCTCTTCCAACTGAAGTTTCTTCATCTTGGGTTTACCAACTTTGCCTTTTATTGGTTTGCCAACCATGCCAGCCAAAACATCTTCTCTTTCCTGTGCTTCTACTTTCTAATAAACAAGTGGGGTGGGGTAGGGTAAACACATTCTTTTTTAGTGAGGACAAAGTGGAACATGGTAATTATTTAAGATTCATCTCCTTTTAACATGTAGCATAAGACATCCCTTAATTCTCACTTGAATTGTAACACACTTCCCAGTAATGGAAATACAACCACTTAATCTTGGTAAGTTCTTCATTACCCTGTACAGTTAAAAACTACACTTTTAATCAAGATTAAATAAATAGGAAATTTTGGACACTGCTAGATGGAAAAGTCTTTCTTTTATCAAGTTTCTGTTTCTCATGTATGTGTCTGGGTAGTAACATAACTTTTCAGTATTTCAGTATTTAATTTAAGCAGCTAGTTTCTAGAGTAATTTTTAAGGCACATTTTCTAGTCCTTTAACCAGCTTTTTTTCACAGCTTCGCATTTGACAATACTTATTACCTCAAACTATAATTATTATCAGTTACTACTCCCAGGTTTTGTGTCATCTGAAAGCAAATTTTCTCCTGGTCATTTTTCTGACTTGGAAAAAAACATTAAATTGTATAGATGCAACAGACAAACCCTGAGGAACACAACTAGGAACACCAATACCCAGTATTGATTTGCCACTTATCTGGGGATCTATCTGCTTTTAATCCAAAATGTGGTGATTTAATTTTTTGCTTAAATTTTAATACTTCTAATTAATTAATGTTTTAAATTAAATTAATTAGAAGTTAATATTTTTAGAGATATATATAAAATAAAACATACTTCAAGCTCTTCAACAAAGGCTGCTAAATCTTCTTTCCAGAGATCTGAAGAAGATTTCCTTTTAAGGTCATTTAGTTCTCTTTCCTAAAACATGAAAGTAGTATATAGAATGTAAGTTACTAAGTTACAACTAAAGTAAATACTATCAAAACTAAACATTCACAGTTAGACACCTCAGTAATTACTATATAATTTTAGAACAAGCCTTCCATGGTGACCAACCTTTGAATCTCTCTGCTTAATTAACTCTTCTACTTTCTCTTTCGTAAGTGACCACAGAGACATATTTAAGATATAGTTAAAATCAGGGCCAGAAGTTGAGGCAGAAGCAGAGGATGCATCATCATTCAGGTTCTGCGGGTCCTCCTCTTCTGCGGCCTAAAGTGAAATATTCACAATTACAAGTATTAATAATCTTAGCTCTGTGCACGAGCTGTAACACTGCTCCAAAGCACCATCACAGAGTAGCAAGGTGTCCCCCCATAGATTCAATAACCGTAATATTTTTCTTGTCCTTTCCAAAACGCCATATTCCTGTGACTTTCTATTGCTGGATTATTTAATCATTATTTTCATCTTTCCACGGTAAAGCATGAAATTAAACTTGTCATCTTGGGTTTTAAAAAAGCAGAAATAAATATAGGCCAAGGTCAAATTTATTAAAGTATGTTCAAAAGTCATAGCTTTATAACATTCATGTTTCATTACAGAAAATAACTACATTTTGCAATCATATGACGAATAAATAATAACAATAAAGCAGAAAAGCGGTTATATATGGGTAACTGATGCAGCTGATTTTATGTATCAGCCAGTCAGAAATCAAGTTGCCACTTTGATTTGGGTACATGAAGAAATTATCTGCATTCTTATTTTCAAACTTGTCTTATCTAGGTTTTTTCCTAAGACTTATCCATATATGATACCAATATTATGTGACAATATTTTTGTACAAATTTAATGTAATTTTAAAAATGGAAGCCAATAAGGAGTAATGAATAATCTTTTTAAATTTTAACACATATAACAGTAAGTTAGACTACGAGAAAACAAACATCTGAATAAATTGATATTATTTATAACATTAACGGCATCAAATATATTGAGAGATTTCAGATTATTACCTTTTCCTGTGCTTCCTTCCACGCTTTTATTGGATCAGATTCATAGCCTCTCTGGACTAACATCTGAATCAAATCCCTTTTTGATCTGTTCTCTACAGGACACACGCACACACAAAACCAGGGAATGAAAAACCAAAAAGTCAGCGTAATGAAAATAAATCTCTCACACGCAAGTACATTCTACTATATTTAAATAATTTCCAGATTTTGCCCCATTGCCAGCAATTCTAACTTACATTTACTCACCTATGGTAATTTTTCCTTGTATCTTCTCTAGAATGAACCGAGCTTGATTGTTAAGCTTGGTAGATTCCGCACCCAACATTCCCACAAGCCATTCCTTGCGTAAACTGTAATAATGTAATCGCAAATCAAAGAACTCCTTCAAGATGTCTTGCACAGTTTCATACTTCTTTAAACATCCCATATGATCAAATAGCACCTATAAAATACATAACATACTGCTTGAGAGAGACTGCATAACTCAGACTTTGTTAACTTTTAAATATGAGTTTATTTTTATGGCACATATATATGCACCATACAAAAGGCAGTATTTTGAAGACTGAACTCAAACCTTACTATGGAACTACACAGCACATGCTGGATAGATTTAAATTTTATTCACATGCAGATTTAAGATGAGATTTATGGTATCATGTTTTAACAGGAAGACAGCTATATAGAGAAACATGCCTGAATTCAGTTGAATGACTGAAAGATTAAAGCACAAGTTCAGTAGCACCTAATGATTCACAACTATTTAACAGTTGAAAAGCATCTTTAATAATCTTTCAGTTCAGCTGTGAAATCTGCCACTTTTCAGTTATCAAAAATTCCATCCTTCAAGTTCAAGCACAAAGTAAGAAATCATTTTTACATCATAGGTGGAATCAATCCTGCCTGACTTCTGACATCTCCACTTTAGACATTTATAGGTGAACTGGCCATCGTAGGCATCCTCTACAGTCAACTGAAAGAAATAAGCCCCTCTGGAGGGCAATTAATCTAAAGTATCTATTTGGGAGCTGGGTGAACAATGACTAGCTCACATAACTTTAAGATGCTTACACTAGGGCAGTTTAATTCCTACACATACACAGAAAGCAGCTCTTACTATTTATTTCAGTCGGCAGAAAATGCAGGACTAAGCTGCACAACATTTTGTACTCCCTTATACATTAATTTGAAGACAAATTCTCACAGTAGTTCATATGGTTGCTTAAACCTGTGAGAAATATTATCACCTTGATTTGGTAGATTGTAAATTGCACTTGAAAAGCCAAAATAGGTTGAGCAAGGCCTTTTTCTTCTGCCAATTCTACGATCTTTATTTTTAACCTATTTTCACATACCTTTTGATTTATACAATAATAGCAACAGTAATGGTATTTTTGCTTTGTGATAATATCTGAAAGGAGTATCTGCCATAAATAAAAGTAGAACTGTTTTGTCAGTCTCTGTAAAGACAGGTTGTTTGGAAATATTTTGGCAGAAATTATCTTACAATTCAAATCCCTCTTGTAATAGGCAGACATATATATTTACTCACATTCTTACTTCCATCTTGCTACAAGCAGAACAAACCATATGAGTAGTTTACCTCACTTATGTCTTCAGCAGCTTAAGGATAGTGTTTTCTATACCTTACAACCTAAAATGGGATTTATGTTGGTGAAAACATTGGTTCATTTAACTGTTATTAGAGGAGTAACAGGCCTGCTTAAAGTGCAATTTTGAAAATATCATTTCTCTCAAGTTTAAAACTCAAATCTAATTATAATATGGCAGAAAGTTAGTTGTATGATCTACTTTGTTTTAACCATTTTTGGTTAGCTGCACAGGAAATTTTCAGTTACAGGAAACTAACCACGCCGAGCCAGTCTAATTTGGTTTGAAAGATTCATCAAGACTAAAATGGATTTGCTGATCCATATTGACTTAATATTCGTCATCACTACAATTTTCTACCCTTCAAACAATTTCAAATACACAATACACTGTTCAATACCAAGTACCAAAGTACACTACAAAAACATTTGAGTTTACAGCAAGCAACGGTAAGGATTCTGATAGCCAAACATGAAAAAGTTACCATAGAATTACAAGTAAGACTTGTTTGAAGCTTAAAAACTTTGTGCAGTCCAGCAGCTTCTGCCTGTGCAAGTTTTTCTTCTGTCATCTTCACAACAAATTTCACAGTTGTATCAGTGTGGTATTCCTTATAGTCAGAAATTAATGCTGGAGTTTTTTCTGTCCCATTCAACATAGGTTCTAGAACCTGTTCTTTGTATACCTATTAAAAATAGGGTAGTAAAAAACAGGAACACTTCTTAAAATCTCTAATTCCTGAAACCAACTGAACAACATAAGATTTCAAAGCTTTGTGCATTACATCTGATACCAGTTATAATTTACAGAACCAGTAGAACCTGCAAAATGCAGGCTAAGTCTAGCATAAACATAAGAAGCATCTAACAAAGACAGAAAAGTCTACTCAAAAGAGAAAGGGGATTAAATATTAATTCAGCAGTAAAAGCAGGTATTCTTTGTAGTATGAACAGTAGATGGCACAAGTAGAAAATCATCTTCTACAAAGGCACACAAAAGAACGAAACCACGTTCCCTTCCATGTATGTATAATCATCAGAAATTGAGTTAAAAGTGCATCCGGATGTAGTGTTAAGTAATTTAATGAGGAACTTTTCGTGGTCTTTGTTTTTTATGTAAATGTATTTCACTGTTACCTACCTGGGTCCATGTCCTTACAGGAAGCTCTGTAATTTCTACTGTGTTCCTGTCCACCACAAATATCTCACCACTGACTACGTACTGGTTTTGACCAAGTTCCTGAATGGTTCCTTTGAAGTTTTTGTAGTTTGGGAGCTGAAATTGCAAAACCCAGCAAAGTGGTAATAATCTTTATAATAAAACATTAGAAAAGATATTTGTTTCCCATACACCATACAGCTACCACTTTATATTGCACCAATCCATCAACCAGCCTCTCATGCCTGTGAAAATCTTAAGTCATAGAAAAAATACTATAGGAAAAAAAAGAATACACACATGCAAGTGACAGGAGCAAGTATCTTAACATCTACAGAGTAGATACATGATTAAGAAGATGCAGCTGAACCTAGTGAGGTGGTAGGTTTGTTTGTTTTTTTTTTTTCTTTCTTTTCTAAAGAAAACTGCAGGCACAGATAAGGCATGACAGAAAGCAGATTAACACCCCAGTCTCACAATAACTTTACAGAAATGGTGCTACCTCCCCTAACCATTTTTTCATTCTTGTGCTGTTTGGCAAAGATAGTGGAACCCATCCAGTTTAAGAAGTAACTAACAGGGTGGGGAAGTTTTTTTTAACTGAATTGATTCCCTTATCCAGCTTACCATGCAGCCACAAACACATACCAGCATACAGAAAGGAGCTAGATGGAGGCAGAACTGCCTCTTTCAACCACAGTGAAGCTTCAACTGACTGTGAGACTACACAGAAGGCCTAGGAATCCTAAAGGAAGGGCAATGGATTGCATTAATTAAAAAAAAAATAAATCTATTAATGGTTCCCAAGAATTTGCAAAAGGAAATTCACTATGTCATAGAAATTGATACTGCACACTCAGTGAGAAGTTGTTTCTGCTTCTATGACTTGGTAAACACAGCAAAGTAGCAATATCCATCAGTTGTAAAGTTTGCATTATCTATATTTCATCTGTTGGTTGCAGATATTCTGGCTTCACCCAGATATTCTTCCTGTCCAAATTTTCAAGTATATACCACTTTACTTAAAATTATAGAATTTTAAATAAAGGAACACAAGCTAGATGCAGTTCAGAAGCTGCTAATTTACTTGAACAGTAACAATATCTTCTCCTATGCTTAGTGTTACATCAAAGAGTACAATTCAGACAAGAGAAAGGAAATGTTAAGTTTAGCTGAAGGTAAGTAGTAGTACCTGAAAGAGGAAAGAGTACCTCAACTTTTTACTCTACTGCCATGTCATAACTACCCTGTAAGACTTCCAACTGTGAAGGCTTACAGTCAGCAGACTGAAGAAAAAGTCTTCTGAAATAACTGGAACAATACCAATTGCGACATTTTTGCTTCAAGGTGAGCTTCCCCAACAGTCAAGTAAAGCTCCTACACAAAATTACTGGAACAATCCAACTCAGATGGTCCAATAATCAGCATTTCTAGAGTGACTGAATTAATTATGTAAGTACAAAATAAGATTTATTTAGCAAACATATAAAATACCAGTATATACTATTATATTTACCATTGGGTGGGGATCTAAGCCATCCAGCATTCGTCTGACATTGTTTACAATCTCTCTGGTATCGTAGTTCGGAAGTTTGCATGCCCATCCAGTACCAATTCCTTCAGCTCCATTTACTAAAACCATAGGAATGATGGGAATATACCACTCAGGCTCTACACGTTGGTTGTCATCATAAAGGAATTTAAGCAGGTTGTCATCCACTGATGGAAAAAGCAGCCTTGCTAAAGGGCTTTAAAAAAAGAAGAAGAAAAAAACTTTATCTGGAGTCCAGTAAGTGCGTAATGCTTTAACAGTCCATGGGTCCAGATATGATCTATTTGCAGATATTCCTCATGTCTTCCTTTCTCTTTGCCATTCTGAGGCTGAAAATACAATGTACATACCTCCTGAGAAAGGAAGTTCTTCCTGATGGAAGAGTGTCTTCCTAACAGATGATGTTTGTTTCCTTCACAGTAACACATGTACACGATACACTAGTAATTGATGACATTTAACATCTACAGAAATACCATTCTTTGAAGCATTCAGAACACACAGTTCAATGTGACAGTAGATCACCCAGTAATAAAGCAACACAGCTTGCAAATATTCTTCTTTTTCTTGCTTAATTGTAGGCATCGTAGCAGAGGTTTTGCTAGCAACTCCTTTTACTCATCTAGAACATTGTCCGGGGGGAATACAATTTCCAGCACCTCATGCAAAAAGGAAAAAATCTACAAAACCATGTTGCTACAGAAATAACATATGAGAAAGGGAGTAAAACCTGATATTTATGAACTGGGTTTGTTCAGCCTTGAGAAAAGGAGGCTCAGAGGGGATCTCACCACCATGTACCAGCACTTAAGGGGTAGCTACAAAGAAGATGGAGACTCCCTTTTTACACGGAGTCACATGGAGAGGACAAGGGGGAATGGACACAAGTTGCTCTTGGGGGGATTCCGACTGGACACCAGAGGAATATTTTTCACACTGAGAACAGTCAACCATTGGACTAATCTCCCCAGGGAAGTGGTTGACTTGGCCACGTTGGACACCTTTAAGAGTCGTCTGGACAGGGTGCTGGGCCATCCTGTCTAGACTGTGCTTTTTGTAGAAAGGTTGGACTAGATGATCCCTGAGGTCCCTTCCAACCTGGGATTCTGTGATTTATGTATAAAGCTTACAATTAGAGGAGGAGAAGAAACTACAAGGAATTTTAGGCAAAATATCACACTGAAATGAGGAAATAAAAGAAGCAACATAACTTATAAAAATACAGTAATTTACATTAAGAAGCACATTCTAACACTCTGCATGCCAAATTGATTTTCAAGGTATTAGCTGTGAAAAATCAGCATCATTAAATTAGGTCTTCATTATTAATTATGTATGTGTAATTTAGCTTGATATGAAGAAACTGATCTGAAATGAAAAGAATCCATCTCAACTTTCAAGTCTATGCTGAGTTGCAGGCCTTATCACCAGCTGGCAATACATTTTCTATTGTGAAACTAAATAGATTTCACACTGAACAGGGAAACTGAAAGCTACTTCTGCAAGAAGTCATAATTTAAGATCAGTAACTAATCCGCGTGATCTACGTTTCTAGTCTTCAGCCTTATGATTCAAAGTTCAATTCCTTAAAAGGTACAGTTCCCACAACACTTCTATAACAGAAAATTATGCAAAAAAATGCATGTGCAAAACCACACTTACAGATGTAAAGTGGAATCTGAGCTTCTATTAAAATATTCCAATTCTCCCCTATTCCTCTTCCATAGAAAAACCTCTAGTGTTGTGAAAGGATTAGTTTAATAACACAGCTCTTGAAAAACATGCATTTAGCTGTACGTGCGTGCTTACCTTAACATGGTGAAAATATAGCGAGGGCTGGCAGCATCCTTTCCGCCATGAAGCCTGGTACCAAACTGACCAATAGGCTGTAGCAGATTAACATTGTTACTGCCAACAAAGTTCTGAGCCAAGTTGACAATAGTCATCATTAACGCTTGCTGCAAGAAAATGCACATTCGTAGTAATGAGTATGAGATAGTCTTTCCTAATCAGCCAATAAAATGGTATAATAATTCTTATACAATATTTACAATAATTATTTATTGTTTAATAAATTAAAAAAATATTTTAATGCCCCCAAATAATGTGACTAACCTGAACTCAATTTCAAAAAAGTAGTCTCCCTGCGAAAGGAATGTTGTAAATCTACTACATGAGCTGCTGGCAAAACTTAATTCTTCTTCTTCCGCAGCCACATTGCCTCCCCTGATTTAAGCATCCTTACACTCTATGCTTATTAAAATCCCTGGGCTTCTCCAATTTTTCTAAAGCACTTCTCTGGAGGAATGAAAGGGGCACAAACTGTCTGCACTTACTACTTATTGCTTTTAAAGGGAGAGAAGAAGGGATGGAGAGAGACTCTTAATATGGCAACTCTTGCTAATATTTCAGATAAATACAAACAAAACAGGAGATAGAAATAATCTTTGTTCCAACACTGTATCAGGTTTTCAAAGAACAGTATCTCTTCTTTGTACCTTAAAAGACTATATTTCTTGTTTAAGACAAAAATTGTCCTAGTACAAATTGTTCCTATATTCCTATGATACAAGAATCTAGAAATAACCTAGGTAATCAGTTATCTACTATTTCACCACAACCGACAAACTATTTGGAATACCATCGTGCACAAAAACTTGGAAAGAATGGAAATATGCTGTCTTATTAAGCTATATACTCTTTGGTTCATTTTCTTTAAAAGTCTGTGATTAGTAGACAGACAGTCAATAGGTTTGCAATTTCAATAAACATTTACCTAATATTCATTTATATAGGCTAAATATCGTCACAGCTTTACCTTTCTTCATACTCACCTCCCCATGGTGATAAGCTGACATTTCAGCAACAGAACCAGCCAGCTGAGCAACCTTTACTTCACGTTTATCATTTCTCTTAAAGCAAGTGAACAAAACTTTGCGTTGCCCTGGTTTTAAACCTGTTAAGAAGAATATCCCATTTTCAACACATACACAAACATATGTTTTTAAGTAATGAACTTGTTTGGGCCAATCATTTCTAATCTCTCAAAAGAAGCTTAAACATTAAATGGAAACAAATTCACACTGTAATATTAACCAAATAACAAATTAATATCTCAGTTCTTTTTAAAATAAATATTTTACTAAACCGAAAGTTACTAGAAAAGTGGAAACATAACCCTTTCAGCTAATCATTACTATGCAGCATACAGCACATCATTCTAAAGAACAGCAACTTTATCCTAAATGTACAGCTTCCACAAGGCAAAATCTTTTTCCTAAGATTATCAACACAAATTCAGCAGTGACAAATGTAACTGTAGCTTACATGTATTTAAAGGACTCTGAAATTTTACTTTTTGTGTGAAATTCTCAGAGACTCATTAAAATTCCACACACAAAACAAGTTATTTGTCTCCCTTTTAGATGTTTTAAAGTTTCAAGAAAGAAGCCAGTCTCTTTGATCTTCTGATTTATTTTAATTGTTTAGGCACACTTTAAGTGCAGCATCTGTGTGGAAGTGATTGCATCATTTTTTCTGCATGTCATCTAGAACTGATAACCAGCTCTAGATCATGCTTATTGATCTATTCAGTGTTTTAATTCACATACGTTTCTGAAATGCACTAAAATATTACTATGTGTTACCATTACTAACGTGGGTCAAATGTAGTAGCAAAAATTGAAAAAATAGACACTGACTCCAATCTCCATTTCATTTAAATATGTAACATCCAATATTCTTTACAATGGGCTTGCATCATATTTTCCTACCAAAGATTTACTGAATTTAACAGGCTTAGAGGATTTCCTTTCCACAAGAGAATCACCAAGAAGAGCGGTAACTACTAACTGTGAAGAGATAGTCAAAATGTTTTCTTCATTTTTTTCCTGCAGATTTGCCACCAGAATAGTCTGATGATATTGAAGAACAAAAACAATTGCTAGAGTACTACCTGCTGAACAGTTCACATATCCATACCCAGAATGCAGAATTACAGCCAAAGGTGGCAGAAACACTGATAGCAATTAGATTTAAAATATGTAAAATACATAAAACATTATATGTATAATATTGTACATACTATATATGTATAGTGTATACGATATATGTACAGTGGTATATGTGTAACATAGCAATTATATATAATATGTATGGTATTATAAATACAAACATATTACACACAAAGATATAAATAAATAAATATGTTTCCTTCTCATTTTCTTACACTTCTGCAGGCACAATCTTGGAGAACTTTGATTCAAATGAGCAGTTATCTACTGTAAGCTCATTCTTTATTTTAAGTTACAGCAAAATCATTCTGCTGTTTCTGAGAAAGCAGTCAGGGTAGTGTGTCTTATCAGGAGCAATGACCTCTTGAAACATGCAGCTCTACAGTGAATCTTCCTCCAGAGCAGTAAACTATGAAATGCTTGTATAGAGACTACCAGTTAATCTGAGTACCCAACTATGGGAGGAAGTAAGTCTGGAGAAGCTGAAACAGAAACTGACATTCTTTGATTTCCTAGCAAAGTATCTGCATATCTAACCCAGCCTCATCCTGCAGCAGAGCTGGAGATCCATCCTACCAGGAAGCTACTACCCCTGTCCACCCATAAACTATCCCACTTTCATCTCAAATACAAAAAGCTCTTGCTGCATGAATATTTTGGAACAGGTCTGTAGTGTCAAGAAGGCTGACCACTTCCACTATAAAAAAATGTACTGGAAAATGGAGATAAATGGGCTTTCCACCCCCCCACCCCCAATCCTCCAGGCCTTTTTTTCTATATCTTAGTAAGTACATGCATACTGACAATAATAAAAGCAGAAATTCCTGCTCATGCTGTCTGCGGAGTTTTACAAATGAAGCTGTAGTGTAGTAAGATGCTTCTTTTAACGTTCATGCCTTTGCAAGGGGAGAGTTAGTAAACCTGATTGACAGAACCCTAGCAAGATTACAGGAAACATTAGTAACCACTAAAACGCTGCCTGTGGTATAAGACTGAAGGGAGAGAACATTTGCATTTTCATCTGCACTCAGCTGCCAACCTGAATTTTAATTACTATAAGCACTTAAGAGACTTGTTTTCTCTGACGGATCGACTAGAAACAAAGAACTTGTATGGTCTAGGGAATAGGTCCAGTTAAGTAAAAAGGCTGCACAACAACAGCTTAAACTTCCTTACAGAAAAAACATGGCAATTCCTTAGCGTGTGAATGATAACAAACAAAAATATAAAAGTTCTTATATTCTCTATTGAATGCATTGATTTCCAATACAAATCACAGGTTTAAAAACCAACAATAAAGAGGAATGTTCCAACGAAACATCATGAATTATCAGCTTACCATCAACAAGGGAAGGAATAGATCTCTCGTTGTCTGAATTTGAGAAAAGGATCAACTCCTTGTTAATGAAGTCATTGTAAGTCAAATGTTTTGTTGCTGTACCATATAAAAATTGCTGAAAAAGACACATGCATTACTCATTCAGTACAAAAACTACATTGCATTTAAATCTCACCAACCATATTTATTACTATTATCCAGGACTCACCTCAGGAAGGCCATGTAGCCGACGCTGTCGCCTGTCCTCCATGAAGTTTGTTAACCACTCTTTTCGGTCATCAATCTTCTTCTTACTGAAGGCCTGAAAAGATTCCAGATATGCTAAATTATCAGCATATATACATTTGCCTAATGTATGTTACTTTAGTCAGAATTTTAAGTGTACTGCACTATCTGATCAAGTATTCAATAATATGTATTTGGACAAGATAACCCATATAACTACTGTTTACGTTTAAGCAGTGGCACAAGCACATGACATTTCGGACACTGTCGCACAATGTTTTTCGAACTGACAGATCTCATTGATTGTAATTTAAATTTATATAACTTTCCTGAAATCTGTACACAATTAGAGAAATATTATTGTTCTTATACCTCTCTTCACATCCGAGTTGGCCTTTGATACACAAGTTAAAGGTGTTGGGATCTTCCCCCCAATAACTTTATGGTTGGTTTCATCATTTAGACTGATCTATAACCAGCTGTCATCAAGACAATTAACTAGTATTAGAAAAAATACCCCCCTCTTCTTGCCCTCTGTCTCTATGCCCTGCTTGCTCTGTCAGCCACAGAATGCCAATAATTTGTAGCTGTTCCTGAGTGGCTGGCCCTAGTCCTCTTCAGAAAATTGATAACTTGACAAAATTGACACTTCATTAAAAGACTAAGCCAGAATTTAGGCCAGCTGACTATGGGCCTTAGCCTTCAAGACAAGGTGTCACTTTAAAGCAACCACTTATCACTACAAAAAGACACAATAATGTCCTGAAAGACTTTGTCCTGTTACAGAAAGAGTTCCATGTCAGTGAGTTTCTTCTCCAGAAGACTAGGAGAAGAATATATAAAAACTGAATATGTGGTTTAAGCAAAATTTCAACTACTTTGGGAAAATTTTGTGAGTTGTTGAAGTACTGCCTTTTTTTCGTCAGGGAATAACATAGAGCCTCCATTATGCCCCGATTTCAACCACTCCTGCAGAAGACAACAGTATTCAGTGCTATCTTTTTTAAAGGAATCTAACTGGAGCACTCCAAAAGACCTCACTGAGTAGTTTCATTTCCTTGGAGACCACAGTATTATATAATAAATAGTAAACCTTAGTAACTTGCCCTCTGAGAATGGGACTAAGTGATAACACCCTGTTTGCCATCAGATTGACTTCCTTTGTGAACAAAGCTCGACAATTCACCATGTCAGATATCTGAAAGCTTAAGATTAGGCTTTTGTAAAAGCATGACTAAATTCTTACAATTTTCTTCTGGCTGCTTTCAGTGTATCTATACTTTTTCTAGACCAATGAAATGACAAATGACCAAGAGATGGATCAGCATAAAAATTATTTTAATAGAAGTAGAATCAATAGAATTCAGAGTTGGAATAAAAATTATTCTCTGGTATTTATTCTTGAATAGAACAAAAAGGTTTTTTTCTTTCTCCACTTAAAACTGCTATTCTAAGACTTCATTTGCTAGCAAAAGAGTTCTTCAGAATGTTGAAGAATTTGCTTTGTGAAATAATTTTTATTTTCCTAGGTTACACTATCATGAGGTCTGGTAGGGCCTATAATCTTACACCATCTATGCCCACAGGTAAATCTGGGGCTGGGATTATAGCTAGCAGCAGAGAAAATGTGGGTAGAAGTGTAAGTGAAGTGCCTGTTAACAGCTTCAGTACTAGTCAGTAGTTGTTCCCGATGTAACAGAGATGACTAACTTAATCCCAAATTGACAGATTATTATTTTAGACAACAGTGAGGATCAGCCCATGGAGGGTATATGGCCTCAGATATCAGCCTGTATATGGAGGTCTATTTGCAGAAATAGAGCTCAGAATTTTAATCAGGGAATTCAGGTCTCTCTACCAACTGGTTTAATGTATATGCAAATATCAGACTCCTTTTCCACCTAGGTTAACACATTTCTCTGGGATAAGGAACCATGGATTATATTTAAGTGTATCTTGGGCAGAAGTAAAATGAGTGCTACAAACAACTTCTGACACATCAGGCTGTTCTTCATCAGAACAGATACCTCCTATACCTTTCTGTTGGTAAAAACACACCATTTTACTAGATCCACAGTATAAGGAAAAAGTTGTTATGTAAGGAGAAACTTCTTTTGTCTACGATGGTTATTTTCCTATTTTTATTTTTTCTCTCCTACCCTTTTTCTCCCTCTAATATCATCTACAATTAAAATAGTGAATTCAGGTAGATAAAAGGTGAAACATTTATTGAGAAAACAGCTTTGTACCAGACGCTCCATCCTTTGTCCTTCCACAAGTCTTTGAAATAAGTAATTTGCTGCATACAATTATCTAACAGACTTCAAATTCAAATACGTAGAACACATGCATGAAGACACATATGCCACACTGATATATCTTCAATGAATAAATAGTTTATCTGACCTTATTTGCTCAGAAATAAAATTCAGATCCCTAAATAGATGTGAAACATCATTCTTCTGGGGCTCTGTTGCCTTACTCAAAATATTCTTTTGCATGTTCTGTCTTTAAAAGCAAGTCTGAACATAATATTTCTTGATATCCACACCACACAAAATTGATCAAAGCTTCTAAGCAGAAGGTACAGCTGATTTTGTAGTGTGGATAAAGCTCATATTCCAAAATCTAAAATCTTTTCCAAAAGCTTTTTTCTCTCCCAAAAGTATTTTCTTCAGTCACTCCCTGCCCAAAAAGATAATCAAGCCCTGTTAGGAGTTCCTCATGTGCCATTTCAGTAAACAATGGAAACTAAAGCGTATCATATAAAAGCACTTTTACAAGTTCTTACCAGTGTAATGGCAGCATCATCTTCAGGACCAGCGTATCGAAATAAAATCCGATGTCTTTCCATATCAGCAAAATATTCTTTTGCTTCTTTAGCAGTGCTGGTACCCAAACCTGTACAATAAAATGAAATAGTTACTCCACATTCAAAATTTAAGTTTTTTTTTTTATTTTACCTGTTTTCTTTTACTGGGAATATTATAAAATCATTACAGAAGATACTATAATGAAAACAGCTACAAATAAAACTTCATAACACTCATTTATTATGTATTTTTAGATCTTTGAGGTTCAGTTATTTGTTTTTAACCAAACCTTTGTAGTACTTGATCTTCCATGCTTTATGATTCTCCATATGTTTCTTCCACTCGTCAAATTCAGGAATACTATAGAATGAAAGTTCTTGCTTATTTTTGCTTGCCTTTAAAAAATAAAAACAAAAAGCCCTAATCAACTTTTCCATTGCATTGTAGGTAATAAATAAAATCTCATTAATAGAACCCATACCTTTACAATAGGAGTGATGAATTCCTCAAGAAAACCATGTTTCAACAGTGATGGCCAATTGTGATGAATAAAATTGATCAACAAGCCTTTTATGTGAGATCCATCCTGATCCTAAATCAGAACATGAAAATATGAGGCAATCTTATAAAATGTCAGATCCCCCCAAACGCCCAAAAAACCCCACGCACTGGCTTGGAGGCATCAAAACAATGTCTGCTGACAGGAAACAGAAGGGAACAGAGTTAGTTTTAATTTGGATTCCAAACTGGACCTGGGTATAGAACAGCCACCTGTGAATGGCACTATCTTTGAGCTAAAAATAAGATCTTCCAAGCCACGGCCACAGTTGCAGTTCAAAGGTTTCTTTGCCTGTGGCATGTTTTCTCTGAAACCTAGACAGCTCTCCCAGACACCATGGAGCTGAATCTTTGTGGAAGAAACCAAGCCTGGCCCACAGTTCTCATTGGTGTTAGGACGCTTGATAGCTCAACCTTTCTGGGAAAAAATAACAAAGCCTCACAAATATCCAACGCATAGGATTCCCAGACTTCTAAGACACACGCTTCATTAGATTATCAAAAAATTGCCTACATCATCTCTCCCAGACTTTCCAGCATTACTAACTCACCTACTGTTCCCTTTTATCCTTACTTTCAACATATTTTTGAGTTATGTATAAACAATGATGCTTTTGATATTACTTTGGTGTCTCTGCTACTGTGCAGCAAAGTTCAGTTGTTCATTTTGAGTAACAAACAACAACATACAGATAAATTATTCCCATAAAGAAACCTCATACATTAGGGATTCCCTCTGAACATATCCATATTGTCATAACACAGAGGCAGGTTATAATGTACAAAAATGTTACCTACCAAATTGTAGCAAAACACATTTTAGGAAGCTCTGTACATTAAAACCTGTGAAATTCATAACTGACCTGATCTGTCATGATCATAATTTTTCCATATCTCAAACTTTTCAGAGATTCTGGATCTTCATAGCTTTTCTTGTATTGTAGCCCAACTATTTTGATGATGTTGTTGATTTCTGCATTTTCCATAATCTGTGTAGAAGAGTTATTTTTGCAGTCAGTGTAAAAAGCAGAAATTCATAAATATCCCCATCTTTTTTAGGTGGGCTTTACAGCTACTTTTTCAACACACCCGTACCTCAACTTCATAACCTTTTTATCCCCAGCCCCCTGCAGCCTTCACACTTGTGACTATTTCTTCTGTACATGCAAATTCTCAAGATTGCACTACTCCCCTTTTGCTCTAGAGCCAGAGCACTGAGTTCTGAAGGCAGAGTGAAAAATGCATGTATCAAGAAGTCATCTCACAAAGCTGCCTTCTCTTTCCACTATTTCTATGGGCATCTGCAACCCAACTCTTATAATAGACAAAGTATGGAGGGCAGCAAAAGTAATGCTATGGGGTAATGCTGCTTCTACTGCCTCGCATTGGGAGTCAATGAAATCACATGGCAATGGAGAGAATATAAAATTTTAGGGGGTTTAAGTATTCATGTAAAATTTTAACATGAGTCATAGCAGAATTTCCTTGCACTTGTGAAGAAATTAACTTTATCATCCCAGGATTGTACTACTACACTTAACATTTCCAGGCTTATCCCAGGGTTTAAAGTAGCTGGTACTTTATTAAATCCCAGCCACAAAATTTTCATGAAAAAATAAAAATTAAAATATTAAGATGTAACCCTAGAAATAAACAAACAGGAGACATCCATTTCTCAGCTAAAAGGAAATGACAAGACTACTAACCTGTTTGTGAGAAGCTTCTCGAACATTGAGAATTTTACCCCTGAGTGGGAATACTCCATATCTGTCTCTTCCAATAACACCTAAGCCAGAGACAGCTAAAGATTTGGCAGAGTCTCCTTCTGTTAATATTAACGTGCAGTCCAAGGAATGTTTGCCACCTGCAGTCCAGGAAGACACAGAAGCAAGGCAAAAAACCCGAGAAAGCATAACTTTTAAACTCATGTAATAGAAATACAATTGAATCAGTTATGCGTATTCTTCTTACTCTGCGTCAGGCAATTTAAATAGGCTGAATTTCTATCTTTAGGAATGGGCCTCCATACCACTAAAACTACACGAAGAGTATCCTTGCCCTTAGCAATACCTATGGATTGCTATGGACAAGGAGCAAAACAGACAAGATGGGATGCAATGTTGGTGCATCTTATGTAATGGTCCCCACATACCTGCACAAAAAAAAAAAGAGATTGCTTCTGTACCCTCATCATTTCATTTTTCTAGCTGCAAATTTCTTACACACATGCATTATGCATGTCTGAGGTATATACAGGAGTTATTTCCCATTCTGCATTTCTCCTTTCCTCACAGGATATTTTCAGAAGTAATGTATTAAATTACATTTTTGGGGGTTTCTTTTTTTATTGTCCATCAGCTGGAGCCAGGCAACTCTAAGAAAAACTCGATAGAAAAGCTCGGAACATTTGCACTTATACTTCTTATATGTCCTGAAGTAATCTCCCTGAAAGTATATCTTTATGCATCAGCTAAACCTTTTCTCCAGCTTACGGGGAGGTCTGAAATTCTTTTGAAAAGACTGTTTATAACTGTGCAACTCTTCACGATATGCGTAGTCACATGCACATTCACAGCAAATGTTAATATAGAAAAGAGTTGAATATTTTGGACCTAGAAATGATCATCACCTCTCACACACAGAAAGAGCACATACAGTCCTTACTTCACCTGACCCTGAGAATCCCCAATCCTTTCTGTTAAGATCACAAAGACAGAAAGTCAGGAAGATTGAGAGTTCTACAATGTTTTGTCTGTTTACTCATTAAAGAATTTCCTTGGCACCAGGACTTCCTTTTCCCCCTACATCAAGAAACCTCAAGCTTTCAGTCAGATGCAGTCACCAACTAAAGTTCATTAAGACAAGTTCTCAAGTGCACAGCAACCAACACACAATCAGCCACACTGAAGGAGTCACTCTTTTGTATAATTTTCTGCCTTCCCTTTCTCAACGAAAGCAGCTTTTTACTGACGTCAGAGATCCTGATTATATTATTCGCTCTGTTCTTGCACAAAAAGAATAGAAAAGTCCTACTGATTTTCAAGAGCAAACAGATGACCCATATGGCACTTTCAGTCTTTGAACAGAAAGGACTAAAGAAAGAACTTTTTACTAAATGTCTTACTTGTGATCCTCCAATTTAAAACATCTCTGCCAGTATATATAATGCTTCAGAAAGTCAGGCCTAGTGTGAATATGACAACACATGTTGTATTCAGAAACTGAATGAGTCTGCCTTCCTGGGTGTCCACCCTGTCCAATGCCTTCAAAATAAGAGATGTAGATCTAGTATGTTCCAGATCTTCAATAAACCAATACCTGGGTAAGCCTTCTTGGGAGATGCAGAGTTCCTGCTCTCCGTGTAAGAAAAACCAGGCAGCACAGAAATACCTGGGTAACAGGGATCCAAGCCATGCAAAACTTTAAGCATCAGTGTTGAGCCCAAATGAGTCTCTGCTTGCCTTCTTAGTTGAGGAAGTTTCAGGGTGAAAGGCAATGTATTATTCTATTCGCTCCCCTGTTAAAACTTCTTCCTTTCCCTCCCCCTCAGTAAAAAAAACTGGATAAGAAGGTGATTTTGAAGCCTGACCTCCAAAGCAGAGCTTAAAAAAAAAAACCTATGAAGAAAGCGTATCCAAAAACATTCATGACATTATTTATGAGCACTAGGCTTGATATCCATAAAAACACTGCATTTTTCCAAGCACATGATCTTTGAGGCAAGAAAAATACCAGGAGTATGCATCTGACTAAGGAATACAAATTCTACAAGCAAAACAATAGTTTAAGGAAACATGATTATCAACTTTTGAGGCAAAATACAACATCTGAATAACTGGAAAAGTAATAAAATACTGAAGAAAACTCAATTTAAAAAGAAAAAAATAACCGGAGCCCAAGGAATCAGAAAGAAAGGGGAAAAAATTAAACAGAACTCATCATCTCATCAAGTCATCTTTGACTTGAACACTGGAGCTCAAAGAAAAAAGCCTCTTTACCTGCCTTATGTGCTTTTACCTACTTAACCCAATTTCTCTGTCTTTGCTTAATATAAGGATGTATTAAAGGTCAACTAACATTAACACAGACGGGCAACATTTCAAGCTCTTTAGTCATACATGCCCCTCAAATAATGCAAGTACAACTCCCATCCCATTGCTATTGGCACAAAGATTGCTAGCTGATCTTGATTCCTTATCTGTGCTAGGAAGCAAGCCAGCAAAGATTGCCAGTTTGCCCTATATCCCCAGACAGGAACCTGATGGCATTTAAAATCTCATGAAAAAGAGTCTCTTGAATGATTCCCTCAGGTCTACACACTACGTCATCTACTTCCTATAGCTTATGACCCTATAAAGATTCTGATCTTTTTATATTAGAAAGGTCAAGAAAAGTAGTCACCTCCAAAATAGAATACTGGTAACACTATTTAGCTGGAAACCACAATTAGAAAATATGTGCTCTTTCAATATGGAACTTGACTGCCACTTTTATTCAGCGTTATTAATTCTCTATCCTAGAGAGGATTGTGTTCCTAATATCAAATGCGCGACCATGCTTTAATTATAGCTCTAGAAAGTTTAGAAGACTAGAAAGGTTTTTATTAAATATACGTAGGATAAGAAATAAAGTCAAGTTTAAAATGATGGCGTCTCTGAAAAATCTATGAAACATTAAAGACATTAAAAATAAGCGCTCTTACCAGCATCATTAGCATCATCCAGTTTCGGAATGCCCTTGATTTTACTGTGTTTCACCGATGAACATTTTTTGTTCAGCTGAGTTTGTGCCTTAAATTTGACCCAATTCAAAATACTCTCTATGATACCACAGTTAGAGGCCTATAAGCAACAGATCAGATATGTGGTTGAGAAAAGCAAAGCTTCACACAGCAGATTCTTATCTCTCAATGTTAAGTCACCGATCTAACACTGTTTCTCAGAGCCCTCTAAATTTTTAAAACTGCAACATATAAAAGGCCAAGGAATTAACACATACTGTCTAGCATTTTATGCACACAAAACCAAACCACAACATTCACACAGCTTTTTTTCTACACCTTGTATAATTGGAGGAAGGAGGAAAAGTGGACTGAGACCTAATAAGAGGCTTTGTTATGTTGTGTAGTTGATGTGCTCAGACATTTCAAGTACTAAGCACCTGCTTCCTGGACTTTGACAGCAAAAAGTGACCTTATGGGATATTTATGATCATTTAAAGTTTCTTTGGAAATGACTGAAAATGGCCAAAAGACAACTAAATGCATTTAAGAATAAAGCTCTACACCAAACATTTGAGAAACTGATATCATTTTAAGAAACACAACTGCAGAAAAAAACCCAACATATAGCATATTTTCTAAACTAAAACTGCTTTAGGCTTAGTTTCACATTAAAAGAAGATACAGGTGGAGCAAAATACTGTGAGCTTTGGCTTTTCATTATCCCCCATAATACAGTACTCTTTGGCTAGAGATTCTGCTGGATGTTTAACATCTCTGAAGATACCAGAAACACTGCAAATCAAACCTACTGATAGAAATACAACTTATATAACAAAACCTGAAGAATGAATACAAGATTATGTTATTTTTTTGCTGTAAGTTCTACCAGAATGTCACCAGTAACACAGAATTAGAAGAATATGACACCGTACAATAAGTTAAGTTTTGATGTCAATAGTATTAGCAGTGGCACCATCCTCCTTGAGTTCCAGATATGCTACTGCCACTAAATAAGACTTAGTATAATGAGTTCTGGCTAACAGAATTCTACTCTTTCTTCCTTATATAAAAATGTAGTACAGGAAAAACATCTACCATGTATTTCTAAAAATACATTCATTTAGAGTAGCAAATCTTACCCTGTCTACAGCCCAGATTTCTAAACCTGTTGCCTGAGAATAATGATTACTTTGAATACTACAGCCACAATTTTGCATCTCCTTGATTACTGGAAGAATAAGTAAATGTGACATGTTCCTTCCCTCTTTTCACTTCAGTGTAAGAGAATAAGACTGATACCAAGCAATAAGGCAGACAATATTCTCAACTTCAGAAAAATATTAACCCAAAAAATTGGTCAAGGCCTATGTTTAGGTTTTAAGAGTCAAATTCATTTCATGAATATAAATACCAGAATCTCTAACAAATGTGCTGATCAGGTGAAGTTTGCTTTTAATTCCAGGGCAACTGCCAAAACACAGTCATTGCTTCCGTTATTAAGGCCAGAGAATGAACAGAAGTTCCTCCATCCCATTTTCCTAGCATGCTAACATCACTAAAGTACCATAATGCACTAATTACTCTTCTGCTACATAACATACATACACTCGATCCAGTATGTCAACTCCTGCTTCACAGAAAAAAGGAGAAATATGCTTTACTTACTGCTTTAAAAAATTTCTCAGATAGCTGGCACTTGGACCCAAAACTTTTAGGCTGCAAAGTCATGTTTTCCTTTGTCTGGGAATCAAATGATGGGTTTTCAATCAAGCAATTAACAAAAACCCATATATGATTCTTCACCTGTTGAAAACATAGAAACCAATTTACTCAACAAAATTACCACATCCATCTTTTCCAATATTTTTGTATAAAGTTACTTGCCTGAAATGGTTTCACTGAAACTCCAGCTTTATTCTTCTTTTTCACCACTTCTATCAGTTTGCCCACAACCTGATCCACCACGTAATCAACATGCCTACCGCCCTTAAAGGGGGAAGAGAAAAAACAAAACACAAAACCATTGAATTCCCAATAGCTTTTCGCATATTAACCAAGTTCTTGTACTCAAATTTGAAAATCCATGCACGTTAAGTTGCAGCATAACAATGGAAAGTTCATTTTAAAGTTTCTCTCAAGCCATTCAGTCTTCATACAAGTGAGGATGATGGATGATACACACAACAGAAGAAGCAGGAGATCTTTCATTCACTGTACAGTGGTGTACTTCAAATGTAGCTGCTTACACCTAAAGAGTATGGCGATCTGAAAATTACTCTGTAGCACTGGGATGGCACCTGCAACACCACGTGGCTGTCAAGAGGTATCTTTTTAATGGGCACATAAATAACCTAGGACTAAAAACATCACAAGTTTGTTCATCAAATTAAACTTTCCCCATTTGGTTCACAAAAAAATGTTCAAGAGCTCACTTTCAGATAAACAGCACCCATGGCTATTCCTTCCCAAAAGTCATCTCACCTTTTCTTAGATGTATTTACGTAACTCTTAGGATAAACACTATTGGGATTCTTTGCTAATCTTGGGCTTATGAGAGGGCAAATTGCAAATAGCCAACCACAAGATCCAGAAAACTCTAAAAGAACAGAGCAAGATGACCTTAAGGAGATGAGCCGTTCTCCTTAAAACTCCCCAGAGGCTAAACCTGCTCCAAATTCATACCTGATGTAGCAACAAAAGACACATAACAGAGCACACAGTTAACCATAAACTGGCAAACTGACCCCTTAGGAGACCACAGGGCAATAACTTGTAGCTACATAATCATGTTGCCACCTGTCTTGTAGCAAACAAGCAGTCAGCTGGAGACCCTTACAGTTACTGCCCAAATGCAGAAGAAGAAAAAAAAAAAAAGGGCTTATAAGCAGTTTCTTGCATCATCATAGTGAACCATAGTGCACCATAACAGCTGAAAGTGAAACATTCACAGTGCCTATCACAGTTCTTCCCTTTACCCTAGAAAAATAGAGGGACTCTGAGTACTGGTTATCCTTGTTTAAGGCATTTCCATTTAGATATTTCAAGCGAAGCCATTATTGCAAGACAACTTTCAGCGGCGGCAGCGTATTCACCTCCCAGCTATGATCCCAAGCACAACAGACCATGAGGAAGAAATACTGACATATTTAAACTTTGAAAGTCAGAAAAGTTACCTTTTGAAGCCATATATAACTCATGCTTTGCAACGCAGCAAGGTGATGAAAATACATATTTTCAGTGTTTAAATAGTGGCTTTACTATTGATGAAATTCAATCTAAATATAGAAGCACTAAGCATTTGAACACCTTCAGAAGGTGCCCCCAAAGCTTCTATCACCTTCTACAGCTACAATTCTCTTTGGCCTTAAACTTTAAACCAGCTACAGAAAAACCCAAAACATACTGCTAGAAGACAAGTAATTTTGAGATTAAATTGCTTGGAAAGTAAAGTCATTGCACATAAGCTTTCTGGGGAAAAAAGGTCTATTATAGATCTACTACATCCTAACAATGACTAATGATTTACCTGTTTAAAAGAAATCTAACAATTATGGGGTAATATTATACAATGCAGAAGTAATCTGAATCAGAACCACTTGTAAAGAATAGACTACAACCGAACATTTCAGTTGGAAGGGACGTACAACGACTATCTAGTCCAACTGCCTGACCACTTCAGGGCTGACAAAAAGTTAACACATGTTGTTAAGGGTATTGACCAAATGCATCTTAAACACTGACAGGCCTGGGTCATCGACCACCTCTCTAGGAAGCCTGTTCCAGTGTTTGACCACCCCCTTGGTAAAGAAATTCTTCCTAATGTCCAGCCTGAACCTCCCCTGGCACAGCTTTGAACCATTCCCATGAGTTCTATCACTGGATTCCAGGGAAAAGAGATCAGCACCTCCCTCTCCACATCCCCTCCTCAGGAAGCTGTAGAGAGCAGTGAGGTCACCCTTCAGCCTCCTTTCCTCCAAACTAGACAAACACAGAGTCCTCAGCTGCTCCTCACAGGACACACCTTCCAGCCCTTTCACCAGCTTTCTTGCCCTCCTCTAGATACATTCAAGGACCTTAACATCCTTCTTAAGTTGTGGGGCCCAGAACTGCACACAGTGCCCAAGGTGAGGTTGCACCAAGGCTCAATGCAGTGGGGTAATCATCTGTTTTGACCAGCTGGTTCTGCTGTGTTTGATGCACCCCAGGATGCAGTTTGCTCTCATGGCTGCCGGGACACGCTGCTGGCTCCTATGGAGCCTGCTGTTGACCAGCACCCACAGATCCCTTTCTACAGGGATGCTCTCCAGCTACTCCTCTCCCAGTTTATACTTGTGCCTGGCATTACTCTGTCCCAGGTGCAGAATATGGCATTTCAACTTGCTAAATGTCATCCCATTAATCACAGCCCAATGCTCCAATCTATCTACATCCCTCTGCAAGGCCTCCTATCCCTCAAGAGAGTCAACGGCACCTCTCAGTTTGTTATCATCAGCAAACTTTGAATGGTGCATTCAACTCCTGCATCCCAATTGTTGATAAATATATTGAACAGGACTGGCTCTAGAATTGAACACTGAGGGAACACACTAAAATAGCACAAACTTATATCATAGATAAAACATTCTAGATTAGGGAGAACTAGTATTTGAAGGTATGTATCCTGTAGTCTTTAATTCTATGGAACAATGACTACTGAAATTGCCTAAACCAATGGTGATAAATATGTTTAAATATTTACAAGTCCAAGGCTGTACAACTTCCCTTACAGGTAAAATAGCAGGCTTTCTTCAGAAAGATGTCAAAAATATGAATGGTCCTAAAGCCCTGAATATCTGAGAGCTGTTTATATTTTTGATTATTCAAATGCATTCCTTTAAATTTACAGACAAAAGATACAAATAATAAAATACTAAATTCTAGTAGCTGTTATAGACAGTTCATAATGCTTTGACTAAAATCTATTATCTTGTAACAAAGAATGGAGTGATGCACGTATATCCTATACAAATAAAACACACCTAACTCAACACTCAATGTTTTACACAGAAGATCATCTTTGCTTAATATCAAGTAGTGTCTTACAAAAATACAGACTAAATAATGGTTCCTGTTCAGATCAATCTGCATTAGGACAGACAAAATAGAACACACACATCTGTGGAGACATTCATCATCAGGTAACAAACAAAAAACCCCTCCTTTAAAGCTGCTTTAAAAACAGAATAGAGGAGAGAGAAAAAAGCTTTTGATGGGTATGAGGAAGTATAGGATAGACAAGAAATAAGAAGTGGAAAACAACAAAACCAAGAAAAAACAGCAGCCAAAAAAAAGAGAGGAAAAGAAAGAAATAGTAAGCAAAACCCAAAAGTTAGGATTCTACATTTTAGGGCAGAGTATGCATCTCAAAAGACTGAAGATGTAAAGCGGTTGAATTGATGGGAGATAGGAGCTCTGTTCTCAACTTCATGTAGATAGAGATGAAAAGAAAAAAAGAAAGTTGGTAAAAAAATAGCTTAAGAGAGTTAAGATTATTAGTTATAACCAAAACCAGTACTTGCAATTCAAATAAGCAAGCTATGGATTCTGCCAGTCTCTAGAGTCACCTACTGAACAGCAACACAAACCACCAGTGTGATAGAAGCATCATACATACACATATTTTTTCATGGCATTTCTTCTTAAAATAAAACATAACACAAAAAATAACCTAAACGCAAACACCACCAACATTAAAACACAACAGCTTTTATTCACATATGGATAACAATTTCAGCATAGAATAGTTCAAGTGAAAGTTGATACATCAACATCCTGCCACTTTAAAGAAAAATAAAACCATTTCTATACTATAAAGAAAAGCTACTACAGGAAAATATCAAATTACATGTTTTAAAAAAATTACACATTTGAATGGCAATTTTAAAGTGAGTTACTTTTACTCATCACATTACTGAAAACATGCTTATGGGAATATCTCAGTATATTTTTGTATTTACAACTTCAGCAATATTTTTTCAATTTTAGCACTTCAAATATTTTGCTAACATCTGACACATCAAAAATTAGCTACTTACCAGTAATTCTTGTTCTTAGAAGATATTAGTTACTATAACAGTTCCCCATTCCTGTGTCCATTCTTAGTGTGTAGCATTGAGTGAGGGATGTTCAGAGCTCAAAGTTGGGAACCTTTCAACCATCTCACCAGTAGGTGGCACATTTACCCACTATAGAAGCATAACAGCCTATAACTGCCCCAACTGTCAGTACATTTTAATACAAAAGACAAAAAGAAAAATACCCTCTAAATCTAGAGGGCTGTCAGTGATTATTATGACTATGGTATGATGAGAAAAAACACTGAAACTACATAACCTTCTTTTCCCAGAAGGTAACCATTATGACTGAATCCTGGTCTTGCAAACTTCAGGACACAGAGACTTCTAATGAAATGGTAACAACTAAAATCTTAAAAATGAGACTTAAGACTGGCTCCTATATACATTCTATTCATATCGTCATCAATAGCCAACATCCTCAACTAATTCCAAGGTAAGACATATTTCAATTTTATGGACAGATAAATGGTTCATATGGCAACCGAATTCAGAAGCTAATTCTAAATTTGAAATTTTCATTGAATTAGCTATACAAATATAATCCTACTTACTTTTGCATTTGTTTTCTGTTTATTTTATTAAAATTAATTGGAAACCATCAAGCTCTGGAAAGGGTCTTGGATTTCTTGCTGAACTCTAGCAATTTTTAACAGATTAGAGTGGAGGGAGCATCCCAGTCTACTATCTGACACTGCATCTGTATTAGCTGAGCATTTCTGCTAAGATGATTAGTAGTATTACAGTTAGCAGTGCCACCATATTAAAAATATTAGATTGTTATGTTAATAACTGAAGTTTGTACTACAAATTCTACTACAGCTACTATTTGAAATTAAGAACTTGAGAAGACCATGATTGATCAGTTTGTATACAAGTCCCACCAAAAGGTTATCTGCACAACCATAATAGCTACATTCTTTCAAACACTGCCTCAGAGCATGAAGTTGAATTCTGTGGTGGTCTACTGTGGCTGATTCATGAATAAATGGGGACCTGACCGAGGTAACAAGTTTATAAGAACAAAACAAGGGAGCTGTGCCTTAGCATACTGCCTGACCTTCTATACACCCCTCAAAAAAACCCCCATCAACCTAAAAAAAACTTGTTTGGAATTTAAAGCAAGTTTAAAAACGGTGGAAGGGAAGTTACGACTGGGTGAAATTTATCCAGAAACAGAAATGAAAAGCTTTCAGCAAACAGCGATAAATAACCAAAAAACAGCTGAAATGAGCTCCTCACCTGTTAGCAGATAAGGGGACAGGCAGTTGACGCAGTTAGTTACTAGCCATTATGTCTCATCAGTGGGTAGTTGCACATCAATTGCTGGTGAGGTGGTTCACCGGCCCGAACATTCCACATCCAGTCACACACATAAGGCATGGATCGGGAGAGCGGGAAAAACTAGAAATTACAACACTTACCTTTGAAGAATACACAGTACTTTCTATGAATTTTCTTAAAGAATATATGATAACAATGTACGTGTAACTGCATGATGGGTGAAAATTGATCCAAAAGAGTCAAATTCAAAATCTTTTGAGTAAGCATATACAATATATTTAACTTAGCAGTCATTAAGTATTATTTTTTTAAAAAATACATTTTCTTCACCTGATTTAAGTTCCTCTACATTGCCAGCTTCTTCATAAAGGTATTGTACACATCTTTAAGATCATGCTATTTTTCTTCTTTATGTTGCATAAAGAGGCCTGAATTAAAACTAAGTTTTGACCTTTCAACTACCAGATATGTTTGTTATCCCTCATTTCAGCAAGTATCAGATAAGCATTTAATTAACATACACACTTACAAAGTAAATACTCTACAATGAAATAAACCAGTACTGGTTCAGCTACACTGAAATGACATTGGAAGAAGTTATGTAGTAAAAACTACATACTGCCAAAACACTGGCTACACATGATCTAACACCAAGATTAACACTGATATTTCTGGGCACCTGCCCAGACTAGGGACCCCATTTAGTGTAACCACTGGTGCTTATGAACCACTTGTGCCACCATTAGAATCTTCTTTTGTTTGACTTAGAAAAGATCTGAGCAAGGAGGGTTTTGAAGCGTCTAATTACAAATTCTTATCTTTCTCATCTTCTGGTGAAGCTCATGGTTAAGGTTCCCTAAAACCAGCCTCACCAATCACAAGAATTGCTGGACTGCTGTTAGATCACTTATCTAATACAATTCATGAAGAGTAGAAATGACATAGACTTTCTTTCATAAACGTGGATCCCAGATCCCTAAACCTGGGCCACGCCAAACTGGTATAAATGAGAGTTACACTAGTTGATTTCAGGTGACTGCCTCAGTGCCTAACCACCCCAGCAATCTGAGAAGCACAAAGATTTTATTTTAGTATGCTGAGCGTATTGCTGCGTTGTCATAACTGAAGATATGTTATGAGAGCATTTCACTACTGCTATAGTTGCTAGTAAGTACAGAGAACACCTAGACCCCCTTACACAGAAACATATATAAGAAAATTAATCTCAACGTTTCAGGCCAGTTTTATACATCATAAAGCAATAAATGGAAAGCCATTTTTCAAGAACTCCGAAAGTCATTTTTGTCCTCCAAAACCTGCTACTACTAGTTTTAAAGGGGTTTGTACATTTTTTAGCTTAATTTCAGAATTATTTTATTACAATGTGTTAAAAAGGAAGGAATAAAATAGTTCCATTCATTTTATATTTAATCAATACCACGTATGCTCACATAAGCGTCACTATCACTGATAATGATTACTAGTGTTTTTAAAACTAGTGCATATTCAGAAATACTGCTATGAATGTATTTTGATTGCATTCGATTGCTCTTCCAGATCCTCTCATGCAAAGGATTATCTCACCTCTTTATTTTTAGTAACCCAGATTTACTTTTTTATCACATATCTGACTGGGCATAACCTTAGCACACACTTATAATTTGCATTTTTTATCATTTAATAGAACTACTCACCTTTGTGGTAGCTATACTATTTACAAAGCTGATTTGCTGAAACCCTTTTTCACTTAAAGTGAGGCACACATCCCATCGTTCATTCACAACTTCATGAATAACTTTGAGTGCAACTCCAGTTTCATCCAGCTTGTCTTTTACGTAAAGATCTACATAACTGCGAAATCCATTTACCTATGAGTAATACAGATAACAGTTACTATTCTTTGCATAAAATACTCAGTACACTTAAAATACTTTAAATGAGGCTCTTACAGGTAATTTCTTCCCATTCAACATGACTTTGACTCCTTTGCATGACCCAGCCAAATCATATGCTCTTCTTGTCATGAGGGCCACAATATCCTTATCAAGTTTTTCCATTTTAAATTTAGATAGATCTGGCTGGAATGTAATGCATGTGTAGTCATCACCATCAAAATGCTTAATCTTGGGTTCAGAGGTCTTCATCATATTGTTCATCCAAGTCTTTGGAAACAAAACATTTTATATGTTAGTTTACAATACACGTTATTCTCCTCCTTTGTTCCATTTTTCAGCTACGCTAGGATTGCAACAGCTACATAAAAAGCTCACAGGCTTCTGTTAGAAGTGTCCCCTGGTAAAACAGTATGCATAAAATTAATCACTTCACCAAGGTTTGCACAAGCATCGGTGACAACAGATTTGTGGTTTCTGTAAATATGCAGGTATCATTACATTGATGGACATGATTCTAATGCAAATAGAGCCCACCACAGAACTGACTAAATTATATACAAGTGAGCTAGCTAAACAGTCCTTATTGCCCATCAGTTTAACGCTTCTATTAGTCCCTGTGCAGAGACTCAGTTGTCTCTGAGATGGCATCTTAGTGGCTGGGCAGCATATCAAAGCATGCTCCTTGACAAACCAACTTGCTCAGATTTGACTCAGGAGTCTTGGTATTGTTCCCTGTTTAAGAACACAGACACATTTATAAGACCAAGCAGAACGCCTAGTCACAGCCTATATCAAAGTTCAGCTGTATCAAGTCTTCACAAATCTTTGAAAATACTGGCAAACATACCATTTTAAGTCATAAAGCATGTCATTTTCAAAAACGTACACTCAGACCAGTATTAATTTGCTTTTTGGCAGTCAGCAGAAACTATTGGTTTTTTAAGAGACAGGTAAATCCACTGAAATGTATTTTTTATGTAGGGACATGACAGCATAACCAGAAATTAATTACTTGTTCAGAAAAAAAAAAAAAAAAAGAAGGAAGCCACGAACTGGGAAAGATTCCAAAGCCAGGGAGCTTTGGTATCTAATATTCTAACAAAGTTCTTCAAACTTTTAGAAAGGCAGCCATCTCAAAGCTACATACAGAAGATCAGATTTTATTCAATCCTTGGTCTGCGTGCTAACAATGGTAACAATGAGCAATGGGCACAAATTGGGAGGGAGAGGGGTTCCCACCAATGTGCAGCTAGGCTAGTGAAATTCATGACAAACACTGAAAAATCTTTTGCACAGCTAAGAAGAAAGATTTTTTTGAGAAATTATGTAACAGCAGTTACAAAATATTTCAATTAAACACATTCTTTTTCACATGCACATGAATATACTTTACTTCTAACAGAAAAAATTTGGTTTTCATTTTTTGCCACTTAACACTCCCAAGAAAAATATTACTTCATAAAAACCCCACAAATTCTAATACACAGAAGTACCAATTTTACTGACTGCACTACCTAGCCTGCAAACTCTATACATTCATTTGAATGTTAGATGATTAATTTAATGAAATATTCATGACATATAGAACATGTTAAATTTTAAATTTACAATTACAGCAAAGAAAAGGAAAAAAGTTGAGATGATTTCTATACCTGCTTAAAGCTGTGTTTGTATTCCTTGCAAGCAGTTTCGACTGTAAACTTTGTACTAAATATGTTACAAAGTTTAGCACCATAGCCATTGCGCCCACCTGAAAAAGCAACACATAGTAAGTTTTTTACAGCAGAAGCATATTTACAATATTCAGATAGTACGCCAATGAAGTAAAATGTTCCTACATCAGACAAAAAGTTGGGCCACATGTCAACAGTTATCAAAGGATGCCAGAGATGGAGTTCCACACTACTTCCCATCTGGTGCAACTGCTTCTGCCTCAGAAATGAGCATTTTGCTCCTCCCACCAAGGCAAGGAAGCTCCCATTGCTTCCCTTAAGTCGATCTAGCAGTTGCTTGCTGAAAGGCAAGTGACGTCAAAACCCTTATCAGCTGAAAACTTGGTCATGATCAGACCCAAACCACTCTGAAACACACCATATTATGGGCAAAATATACGAGGTAGGATAGAGCAGAACTACCTTTAATCCATGATCTAAATTAGGGTTACTTCACATTTAGGATAATAAATCATATACAAATTTATTAAATTTATTTTTTCTCTTAATTTCAAAAGCATAAAATGTTTAAATGCTTGCATACATTATAATTAAAATATTAAAGTATGTTGTTTGTTACCGAGTAACAAGTACTGCCATTAAAGATATAAATATAAACTTCTCTGTGAACATTGACATTAAAAAAGCAAACGAAAGATTTTTTTCTTCAAGCTCTGTTAGAGTAAAATGACTATAAAGTGACTAAGTGATCACCTGTCATGAAACAGAATAGAAAAAGTAAAAAAAAGAAAGCGTACTGAAAAGCAAACAATGGCTTATCTGAATAAAACAAAGCATGTTAACTAGTCTTGCCTGTAACTTTTTTCTCATCATCATCGTAGTTGCTGGATGTTAGCAGCTGCCCAAAGATTAAAGCAGGTACGTATACTTTTTCTACTTTGTGTTCCACAACTGGTATACCCTTTCCATTATTCCATATGCTGATAATGTTCGATTCCCTATAGAATGATTAAGACATTAAGCCAATTAATGTAATCTTGAAAACAGACTCCTACATACATTTTACCTGTTTAAATAGCCACATAAAATACAATAAAAGACCAATTCTTACTACATTTATACACAGGTATATCAATTTTAATTACAACGCCCCCCCCCACCCCCCCCCACTTCTTTGTGCTTATTAGATGTCTTATAAAATGGATCATAATTGCCCATACATGACAGTATTCTGGATTATAAAAAAAAAACAAACTAAAAAATCTGTCTGAAGAGCTTTCACTGTCAACATGATCTGCAACTGAATCCTGAAGTTTATTGACAGAATTATACTTAAGTTAGAGATGAAGCTTTTTAGGTTTCACTGAAGTCCACCCAGACACGGCTAAGTTATCATCTGTTTAAAACTCTTATTTCCCGGTTATGATAAACGTTGTAACTTATTTTATGCATCAATGCCAAAATCCATCAACAGCTAGCATCATTAATACTTGTAGGTCTTATATAGAATTTTCATTTGGGACTATTAGAGAGTTCAAAATCATGACAGGAGAGGCAGATTTACACTACCATTTCCCTCCCACTCCGTGATAAAAACAATTTGGTTTTCACAAAGTGATAATGCACAGAAAACTTGCAGAAAAAAGGTATTTTTAAGTATATTAATCCGAAAGATTAGGTGTGAAAAATTAGGTCTCAAACATTTATTATTCAGTTAAACATCACCAAAAAGATAGTAATAAAGGAACCCAATCAACATCTATTTAACTTCAGTACTTCTCATTAGGATGTCCCTCTTTCAGCATTTAATTTCGAAAAACAGTGGTAATGACTTATTCGCAATCTGCAGTTTCAATGTGATATAGCTGACTAATTCAAATATAACCTTATCCTAATGCTAAAGGAGTCAACTTGGTATTTCAAGAGGTGCAAAATTATGTTACAAAACTTCAAGGTTGGTATTTATGGTTTATAAGTAACCTGGCTGGTTACAGTTATGTACTGCCAAGCTTTCATCTAGTCATGAATTTTATCACCTTCTGGTTTTAAGTTTCATTCAATCAAACATTAATGAGTGATTTAGGAAAGTGATTTATTATAAATTCAGAATGCTACTACTTTTTGTTAACCACTTACAGCTAACCTTTTAATCTTAAAATATGAAGCTAATGGAACTAATTCCAAAAATATTATGGTTTTTAAAAAAAGCCAGTTTCATTTAGTAAAATAATTTGTACAAATCTGAACTACAGTAGCACTGGCAGGGAAAGTAAATGAAAACATGCTTTTACTTACGGATCAATGGATATTTTAATACAAGTCATATTCTTGTCCCTCTGCTTATTGTCAGCAGCGTTTACTGTGAAACAAAGCACAAATTAACACTTCCTAGGAGCATTAACTACTTTATCTGTAAAACTGATTATATACATATTCCACCACAAGTTACAAAGGTCCAGGTATTTCTTAATGTGGTATCTCTTCTATATTCTGTATCTTATTACTGAAGTCTATAAATACGACCAAGTATCTGCAAGAAGATATTTTTCAACCTTCTTATAATCACTGACTATTTCTAGCAGTTAGACTATCTTAGAAATAAATATAGAAGTGTATTTTGTGAGCCTGTTCTCATAACTGTTCTTAACATACTGAACACTTAATTCTTCTGTTGCTGCTCTTGTTTGGATATTTATTACACATATTACACCATGGATGTTAAAAACCCTAGGAAATTATATGGATCACCAGATCAGTTTACATGTGCTTTTGACACTGAAATCCAATCCTGAAAAATTCACACCCATTAAAGAGTGTTTTGATTGGAGCAAAAGTTATCTGTAAAGAGCCTGTGAGACATAACTAACAGTTCTTAGTTCCTAAACAGTTTACACAGTCTAGGATCACAAGAAGGATAACTGGAAGTTAACATTTGATCAGAATTTAATTAAACTGCACTCCAAAGTGTATTAACTACAAACAACAGAAGTCAGAAATGTGACTATGGCCATTAACCATGAAAACCCATTACAATCATTTTCAGTATTTGTCTCATCACTCATGAAACAGATCAAAATAAAACCCAAACCCACCAAAGGGCATGAAGATAAATCCATTAAAATTAAAATATCTTAATAGATTATAAGGATCTCAATGTAAGATCAGATATTTCAAGATGCTTTTGCTAAAATCACTAAGTGCAGTTTCATTAGAAATTGTGCACAGCTACAATGTCCAGTTTTTGCAATGTTATTACACTGACCCCTAGTTTCAAACCACACTCTGGAGCATTTAGCAGTGCTACATAAAGAACCAATAAGCCATACAGGTCTACAATATTGATATGATAATGATTTTCCTTTTGAATGGGACAAGATGGAAATTACTCCCTTCTGTGAAAAGCCTGTAAATTTCATCTATGAGGCAGCACTCAAAAAAGAAGTGACAAAAGATTTTAATTCCCACATTTCTCAAATTAAGTAATGAGTAAAAAACAAAGATAAAAATCCTTCTTTTCCACCTGGCCAAGACATAGTCTTTGTTGCCTCCAAGACAGCAATGATGTAAAGCATAGTTTTACAGGTATGGAAAAGTGCTGAACCCAATGTAGGTCATGACAAAATTTCCATTAATATCAATATATCTCAATAGACCATAATTTAGTGTACAATGTAATCCTGCCAATCCTAACTTCATAAAAACTGTTTAGCCCAAGAATTCATGTCAATTAGCCGGAAATATCAGTTTAGCAGACAGCACACTGCTCAGATGTTGCACATCTCTACTGCTGGTTAGTCTTCAATATGTGCCTGTCACCAAGAGAATATCATAAACTAATAAATCATAGTGACTCAGGGACTTAGGACAGAATTTTCTAAAAATCATATTTTTGTGCCTCAGTCACCATGCCTTTAGATGGCAATACGATACTTAATTAATTTTAAAACTGTCTGAAGTCTAGAAACTATGCATGTAAGAATCACCACCACCACCATTTTGTACAGAAGGTGGTTTTAATGATTCATGAGATGATGATCTAAGTTAGACAACTTTCAGTCATCTTCTTTCAGAAGAATAATCTTTTAAACATTACTTAGAACTGTGGCCTGATCAACTTTGCAGATTAAAAAAATCTTATAACAATATTGATTATGAAGAATGATTTAGTTTAGACATTCAGTAAGAAATATTTACACTGTTTTACAAGTTCAACTGAAAACACTCTTCCCTCTTTAAACTCTTCTGTAGTGCTGGAATGCACTAAGATTTTCATGCACTACAGTTTATTGGGACCCTAAGTCTGCGATTTAAACTTAGATACAAGTTAACATGCTTTGAGGGCTCTCAGAAAAGTGTGGACTCCATAATGCTAAAGCAATATTATTGTTAAAAAT
The DNA here is from genome assembly GCF_949628215.1 of Phalacrocorax aristotelis. NCBI lineage: Eukaryota > Metazoa > Chordata > Aves > Suliformes > Phalacrocoracidae > Phalacrocorax > Phalacrocorax aristotelis. The sequence continues at coordinate 43,285,730 of NC_134277.1, forward strand.
GCTTACCAAGGATTTCATCAAATATCTTGTACAAGCCTGGAACAAAGGTAACTTCTCTGCAATTCATTCCTACATCTTCATCATAAACCCACATTAACTGCATGTAAACAAAATAAAATGAAAATATTTACTGTCTTCGTAAACCAGTGTATGATTCTATAAGATCTGTTTACTTCAGGAACTTTACTCCTCCAATCTGATCGCTGCTGTCATATGAGACAAAAGCAGAAGTTTGGCAAAAATTACAGCTGTACCCACAGCCTTCCATAATAAAAATGCATTATTTTCTGCTTGGTGAGGAACTCCAACAGTACAGACAGTGAAGTTCAAAGCAATTTTAACTTCACAAAAACAGCTGAAAAAGTGCCAGCAGGAGGCTTAAGTTCTCTGTTCTCTATCTAAACAAACAGACCAAAACATTTTTGGACTTGGAGCAAATGCTACTTACAAATACCTATACATATTTGTGTGCATATAGACACGTTTGTAAACACACACATATACACAGTTTTGACTGAAATTCAATATTTCCTGAGCATGTTTGTTTGGGTGAACCAAGCACTGCTTTCACAAGTCTTTTCTTGGCCCCTTCCTACACATGCATACGTAAACATGACCACAGTTTTTAGCATGAAAATTCAGAATACTCAGAAGATTAAAGATTTGCCTGTTTATTAACTGGAATAGTCATTTCCTCATGAAAACAACAAAAACTATTAAGACTGTAAACTTAGTAACACTTACCTGAGTTAATGGTTCAACTGACCCAATGTAGGTATCTGGACGGAGGAGGATGTGCTCAAGCTGAGTCTTTTTCTGATAAACCCTCTCAACAGACATCTTCTTTGAAGTGTCATTTTTATTAACGCTTTCTGAGTCTTCCTTTTTTGAAGCATTGATCTGATTATCAAATAATGTCTAAAAGAAAAAAAAAAGACACCAAAAATCAACCTTATTCATTCAATCTGTCACTCTCAAGATATAAACAAAACCTGACAGATTTAAATTACAATCAAAACTTGTCATGTAATTTAGATGTTGTTTTCAGAGGTATTAAGATCAAGCTATCCTCCTGAAAGAAAAAAATTCAACAGATGTGACAGTTTCTTAACAAATTGTCACATGTTCAAGCTTTAGTGATTTACTAAGCATGATGAACCAAAATAAGGAAAAAACCAGTGTATTACAAAAGACATCCACTTCCTCAGGTTAAGTATTTATAACATCCATTTTGTGCTTAAGCATTTGAATCCAAAACACCGAAGACTGTTAAACTACTCTTTTACATTTTAGTTCGGACAATTCATTCAGCAGGACTTAAGAAACATTGAAATGCCTCTCCTATGGCTTCTTAATTGCTATAATTCATGTTCTCCGTTTACCTCAAGTTACCTGATACAATCCCAGTCTAGAATACTTTCCGATTAAATAAACCCAGGACTGTAAAAAGAGAGAATCACACAGGCTGATGTCATCATTTAGACAGAATTCAAGCCTAACATGGCTGCAGATGATGAAAAATGTCTTGATTGGAAGAGCAAGCAGTGTTACAGAAAACTTATTCACTTTTGGGGATACAGGGATTTGGTGCATCTTTCAGCAAATCTTTCCTGATAAATACCACCCCCATTGAACTAAAACCACACAAAAGAAAAAGTTTAAATCTCTCAGAGCAACCAAATGTAGAAAAACCCCATTCTGAGAGAGTAAGAGTGCAAGAGACTAGCAATGACATTTTACAGCATGCATTCCTACCTGTAAATTGGAATGATCTTAAAAATACCAATAAACACAATTTGAACTCACATGATTTATTTCCCTGGCTAGCAAGCAGACATAACAAAAAATCTGTCACCACCTGCCTAATACCTGAAATAGCCTCCTCCTCTTATGGGGGTGCGGGGGGGGTAGGGGGTGTGTGTGTACCAACTTTGAAGCAGGTGTTACATGACCAGTAAAAACCATCAACAGACAAATAATGAGGACAAAACCCACCTGTCACTGAGGTAAATACTTTACTCCAATTTAGCTGTTCCAAATAAATCTCTGTATAAAGTAAATATAGACTAAACTCCAATCCTGGGTTAACCAGTCACCACATAAATTTCTCAGCCAAAATACAACATCATCAGTTCTCTGAATCTAGCCTTTACTGTAGCCTTGGACAGCACTGAAAGGAAGGGGTAAGAAAGCACATAGGAGGAACAAGGAGCAAAGGATACTGAACTCACCCAAATTACTTCAGCAGACTCAAAAAGGCCAAACACCAACCTACAGTATGAAATTAACAAGGACAATTCTCCCTGTATTATTCCAATTTGTCCTCTCCAGCTTCTACTATTTAAGCTTTGATGCCTGGTTTTTTTTCTTTCCTCTTAGCAGGCACAAGAATCAAGTATTTCATTCTATTCAGAACAAGGGGAATTACCTTTCTCTTCCAGATTAAGAGATCACATTTTTCTAGTTTACAAAAATGCTATGAAACATGTATGTTGATAACCTTTGAGACAAGTGGACTACATGCAACAGGGATGACAACAGCCAATTGTTTGGCCCTGAGTAAGCCTGAACAGGCCAAATGAGAATCAAATATTCTCTATTACCCAGTCCTGTAACTGGCAGCATCCAAAATAAGAGAGGGAAAGAATCCAAGGGACACCCAATCCTCCACCAGGATTACAGGCAGCAGAGTTGGAACTCCAACACTAACGCTCATGGCTTTTCTTCTGGAGCACAGGACATCTCCCACCAAACAGGAAAGTTGCAAAATCACATGCATGATTAAGGTGTTTTGGTATCTGAGTTAATTTAGTCTCCACACTGTCATTTGGTTTTAAACTGCGACAACCCGACCACCACCACCCTAAAAATATTAGCCATGGGTCAGCTAAGCAAGCAAAGAAACAGGACTTCACAAATAGATAAGATTATGCTGATATATCAAAGAGGAGGAATGAGAATTGTTGCTAAAGAAGCATTGCCAATAGTTGCAACATAAATTTTATTTAATTGAAGTAGTTCTGTGAACGATGCCCAGGCTTCCAATGAGCTTCACTGCATGTGTATATACTTTTGTTTATTTTTAGTATCTTTCTGACCTTACTGGCTTTACTTTAGGATCCTCTTTGCCATCATATCTCATAGGCTCCATAGCTCTGTTAGCACTGTTCTGCTATGTTCACTTTTCCTAAAGGGAACAGTGATTAGCAGGAAAAGAAAATAATATCTCTTAGATGAAATAGAGGCAAGCATTGAAAGAAGGTAAGAGAGGAAATGCAATTCATATAGAAAGCAAAAGAATTACAGGTGTAAAGACCACCAGAATCTTGTTCAAATGGAACTCTTCTATTTGCTCCTAATTCTTAGGTTTCAAGAGGTTTTTGCAGTCAGCAAAGTATAGGATGTGCTGTTACCACAGGCTGATTTTTCAGTTGTCATGTACATCAGTATCGTGTTCTTATGATTGTTCTGAGAACAGCTCTCTAAAATGCTGCTTCTTGTACAGCATCTGAGGACTAGGGTCTAGCTATGCATCACAACTCAGTAACATGTTAACGCAGAATAAGAACTCAAATCTTAGCCTAATAAATTTAGGCTACAATTTTCCTACCTTCAGTAGCTCTGCTTGTCCCACAACATATTTGCAAGTCAGTAGATTAGAATAAGTCCATTTTATTGTGACTGAATGAATAGCTCTAGATTGTGAAAAATTACTACAGAATAGAATTATCAGTAGGGGTACAAGTACAAGCCACTGTCTTTAATACAACACTACGAGACACATTCCTGTTTTCCCGTGAAAGTCTTCCTGACAACTTTGAGGAGCTTACACTTTCCAACTTATCAGTAAGAAATGTATAGAGTATCAAAACTATTTCTGCTGAGATGCTACTTCCAGATCGTTGTCCTGCTGACAGAGAATAGAGGTCACATCTAGACAAACTCTGCTGCCTGAAAAGAGCTAGTCCTGCAGAAGTGTCATTTCTTGGGGAACAGTGAGCTTGGTTTAACTCTGCAGTAGTAAGGATCTTCTGTTACTCCCTGTGACAGGTATGTCTATCATCTTTTATAACACACTAACTAGAACATGATTGTGTATGATTTAAGAGGGGGGGGGGAATCACACAAAGGATCAGCATAACATTTTTTCTTCCTGGTGAATGATTATTAAAAAACAGAAAAATGTAGTCTTGAAGAACTTTAATTCTACAGTTTTTCCTAAGACGTCACAAACACCTTTTCAGTATGCTGTACTTAACCATTTAAGTTTCATTGTTGTAGAGCAGGACAGAATGTATTTGTACAATCCTTCAAGCTTTTTATATCTTCTGTATGCAAAAAACACTCATGTTATAAACGTTCAGAACTTAACTTACACACTGTTGAAACACAAGCATAAAAACAAAAGCCAGAAAGCATTCCACTACATAAACTAATATTATGCAGGCATGCAAGCATCACGAGTCTGCAGAACTGCTATTTCCAAGACCAACCCTTCTGGCCTGTGCTGTGCTCTGAAATAGAAGACCAACGATGTATCTCCATCTTGAATGGACATTGATAGTGTTCAAGTGGTGCTTAGAACTCATCCCAAAAAACAGAAAATCATCATCATCAAATCTGCAACATAGATCTACAGACACACACATCCTTCACAATCTTCCTATTATGTTTTGCTTGATAACTTAAAAAATTTGTAAAAGTGCTTTCATCTGCTGAGTTTCTACTACTTAAAATGCAAGTAAATGTAGCAGGAGAGCCCACCCCTTGTTTGTTTTTTTTTTTTTGTAAACTGAGCCATCACTAAACTGCAGTGTTGTTAAACTGACAATCTCTTTTGTATATTTTGGAATTGCCTCAAGAATGCCTTTTGTATTCTGTCCTGTATGAAAGATCTTCATATTGTTAGAGCTCCAATAACACTTCTCAAAACAGCACAAGCTGTTGTTTCATAAGAAAACCCCTAAAGAGAATTAACCAAGTGTCGCAAAGGGCTTAAGTCTTCTGCTTCAATAGTAAATCTGTTTTTCGTTAACAGGTTACCCAGTTTTCAGGGTCTGCTTTGCAATCTTAATGTTGTGGCGGTTTTTTTGGGTTGTGGTTGGTTTTTGTTTTTAGACAGTGTTTGACTTCCCAACATTCTTGTGACATTGAAGACAAGACTTTACAGATTCTTGATAGTCTTTCAGACCTTCTAACCCTCCAGACTGATGACAAATATACATATCCACATACACGTAAGTCAGGAAGATGACCATCCTTAAGTAGTTTGGAATGCTATAACATACCACACTCCGCATCCTTCTTTATAGACATGCAGTTACACTTCATACTGCGACCTCAGATGTAACGACCATCTTTGACACTCTTAAACACAGCATTGATTCTCAGTTGATAGCTGTTGCTGCTCAGTTTACTGCATCAAGATTGCACATGCTATCATAACCACGTTTTATTACGGTAACTGCTCTGTCCAGTATCATTGCAATGACTGCAGAATTTTGCTTTAGGAGTTGTTTTTGCTATAAATTTATCTAGTATTGTGTGGAAGCTATAGTCATTCTTTCCTTTTGCAATCTCAAGAGTCAGAACCCATATAGCATTTATTAATAGATGGTAGTTTGGCAACAAGACTTCTACTGTCTACCTTCAACCTAAGAATGCACATTTTTGTTTTGGCACCTTCCTTCACATTTTGCAGGGTTTTGTTGTTGGTTTTTTTTGTTTGTTTGTTTTTTGTTTTATCTTCTTACAGTCTACTCCATTGAAATTTCTGCATGTAACACAGCATGTGTGACATCTATATTATGTTAGATATTTTCATTGGGTTTTTTTTGATGAAAACTGGGTCATGTCGTCTTCCTTTGTTTTGAAATTGTATTGAGTCACCACGCTGACTTTGGTTACTTATGCTGCAAACAGCTGTACTTCAACATGCTAAATCTTAATACAGTTTTGATCTGGACAGTTTGGCAGCCCCAGAGAAAAGCTATTCCTATCTAAATAGACAATAAAATATAAAGCTACAAAGAACGTAGGTTTCATCATTAGTTTCAGTGCTACCATAACTGGAATATACAGGTTTACTTTGACCCCTTACTTTAAGTGGAAGCTTTACTTTTGTTTAAGTAGCTGGATTTCACACAGTCACAAGAAAGTTGAAAATCCTTAAAAATGTTAGTGTCTCTCCCCACTTACAGACTTAATTCTGTATCGGCCACTGTCATCATCTCCTCCTCACTGTAAACTATCTACAAACAAACAAACAAACTAAAGAAACACCCACCCACCCCCAAATCCATATTTCTTCAGCCTGCCCATGCATTCTTTCTCACATCAGGTGGCAAAAGAGGGCTCATTTTCTATATTGGCAGACAAGCATAAACAGAGAAGAGACATTAGAGTTTGTGAACAAGAAGTTACCTTCAGTTTGGCTTTGTCTTTTCTGCCTTAAACTCCTGAATCTATTACATGCAACAGCTGTTCTCCTGAAAGGCAATGCAGCCCTGGGACATAAGAATTTAGAAAAGCACATGCCATGTGTCCTACATTGCCTTAAATAAAGTGTAGGATAAGCACATTTAGTGGGACAAGACAGCAAATTTTGAGTGTAATTAAGCTGTAAAGCCTAGGGAGGTTAATTAAGTAATGAAATCCAGCGATGTGGGAGATTTTTCTACCACTTACAGTTCGAAACAAAACTACCTCTTCTGAGGAAGATATGCTATACCTCAAAAAAGTTTATAGGTGCAACGTGGTAATTACTAAGTAGTTCTATGGATAACATGCACTTGACTGTAGTGTGGTGTTATATATTGGATCATAACAGCCTCTTCTTGCCTGAGAATATTAAACAATGAATACATTGTCACCTAAACATTTTGCAATTTTCCCAAAGAAAACTCTGGTTCAGAACACCTCCCACCATGAAAACAAAACTGGAAGGAGTTTCAAAATAAACCACTCTCCTGCTGTGTTTAACAAATGGTTTGACTTTACTGCCAAGATGAAAACACACAAAAGTAACAGCTCCCTGTTACCACAGCAAGTTTCCATAGACCATTGCATACCATTATGGCATGACCTAAATCTCTCAATTATATCCTCCCCAAAGCTGATCACAGGAAGAAGTTCCCAGCAAACTCACTGAGAACTAGTCAGACTCCAGTAAGACTAACGTGTCTATTTTAAATTCCTAAATTTTTTTATCTCCTGGTTTGGACAACTCGTTCTGGACTCTGAAAGGATCACATTACATAGAGTTTTGTTATGATGATTCAGTTATAGAATAGCTTGAGGATGGTCAGATTTCCCCATTACAGAAAAACACAACAGTTAATTGCTGCCAAAATGGAAAAATTATCTCTCTTGTCTCCTCCCCTGCTTCTCCACTCCATACAGTGGAATCAAACCAACCTCACAATAAGCCAGTTCAAGGAGCAAACAGAGCCTTCCCCGCATTTTTCATCAACTAGAAGTGATCAGTTGTCCATTGGCTCATTTTCCTGAACAAGCTTGCTAGAGAATCAGGCAAGTACTGGTGCAATGAAAAGAGCAGAAACATACAGCTAGGAGGGTGTTAAAAGCCCATACTTTTCAGCAGATATCATTAGATTGCTTAGCTGCACCACAAAATAACATTCTTAGAACTATATTGCTTCATATTCCTATTAAATAGCTAAACAAAATAAAAGCATCATCATTCTTATTTTAGGATTATTAATGCACAGTGTAGTAGCATGCTACATTTAAATGAAGATTTAGGGATTTTCTTTCTCCACAAGACTTGAAAAATGACGAATACCACTTCTGTGAAAATATGTATGCTCACTATAATTAGTTCTGACCACAAAATTATGTATATTGTCTTAAATATGCATTCACTTACACTTCTATTAAGTTACCACAACAACAGTTCTGTATTATTTGGCCCAAGTTTGGACACAATCAGTACATTCAGATCCTGATCTTTATTACTTTCTTCAAAAGCAAGTGTCTAACATCTGCCATGCATAATGACAGCTTAACAGAAATTTACTGTTAAATGTTTTAAGGGTCTGAAATCTTTTAGTTGTCTATCCACTGACAAGTTCTATTTCAATACTAAATTTTGATACCGTTTACCCAGTATCAAAAAGTACATCTGTAGATGTTTTGATAACAAATTAATCTTTGAAGGATCTGGTTTTCCAGCTAAAATTCAGAGACACGAGGAAAAAAAACTGACTCTCACAGAAAATGAATTTATTTGTGTTAAATTTTAGGACAACACAGTTTTCCTACAGATTCTTAGAACCGCTGAATGAAGCGGTTTGGTCACTGAATGACCACATCTGTTTGGTCCACTGTTTCATCAGCCAACTCATTCATAAGCCCTCCAATAGCCAGGAAATAAAGTTAGAGGTACTGACATCAGAACTTTAGATTACCAGCATCTGGCAGCACCTCTTCATAACTCAGTGTTTCCCCCTTTTAATGCTTTACCGCATCACTAGTTTGAGTGCTGTGGAAGTATTCTAGACTCTCAGACACTTGCATTTCCCAATTGCAAAGATTACTTTGAAAGGGAATACCACAATCTGATAGATTCTTCTGATGAATAAAATCTTTGAAACCCATTCAAGGCTGCATGTCAAATATCACATTCCTAGAACAGCACTGTGATCTTTCTTTCTAGATCCTATGGGTTCTACAACCAGCTGAACCCATGTTGTACCGCAAGGAATTTTTACTCTGCTGAACTATCTTCAGAGTAATAAACTAACTGTAGAAAAAGCTTCAGGCACAAGTAAGACAACATTCAAGGCATGCATGCTGCAAGAGAATGCACAGAGAGAGCACCTCAAACAGGCTAGTTTTCCAGCTCATGGTAACTGGCATAGTAACACAGAACAGGAGTCAATCTGCGATACACTGGAAGAAGTAACTGAACCCACACATGAAGATTTTATTCTACACAACACCCAGAAAAGCCCAGTCTTTTTTAGTCAGTGTCAGGATTACTAGTCGTATTACATTAGTGATAGAGGACAGCCCAAACATCACTTAGAGGTTACTCATCCAACTGCATTCTTCAGCAGGAAGGAATTCTCCACTGCACAGCAGAATCAAATTTTTGAACCCTCATGTATGTAACAGCTATCAGTATGTTAGGATTGGTATACCTTTATGTTATTTGCATGTCTACCTTCACTGAAATACTAAACACCTTGACTGTGATCCTTGATGTTTTTGTATATGATGCCCTAAAAAGGAACAAAGTATGATTAGTAGTAACCATTAAAAGTCTGCTCCCTAGAATCTTCAACAGAAAATAGCAATGTATTTACTTAACACAAAGTACCACGTAAATGGAAATTAAGGTGGGTTTTTTTCTTTTTAAAAACTGTCCCAAACATAGAACAAATTCTAAAAGCTTATGAATAATGATTACATTACTTTCTCTCAAATACCGCAGTTTCCTCCACAATAACATATGCATCTGCTTTTTTATTATTAGAAACACCTATGCTAACACAGACACATTTTCTGGCATTATATATTTTCAAAATCTATTTTTTTTCTGCCATGTTAAAGTAAATATGAATCCAGTGCTCTTTAAAAAACATAGCTAGAGTTTAATTGCTCAACTCCTACTATGCAACATCTATTCCCCTAGAGAGTTTACAAATCTTGAAATGTTTTACAAGTCTCATAAATATACTACACAGTGTAGCCTCAATCCTGTAGGAAACTCCATGAGAAAGGAACACAGGTGTAGGGTTCCAGACATTTACAGCAATTCAGAAGGAGGAAAACAGAGGCAGCAATGAGTGAAAAAAACCCTGAGCACTATTCCAAAACTCCTCCTTCCTCAGCCATTCATCCTCCCACAGCAACATTCCTACAGAAGTTATTATGAAAAGCCTTTCAGGATTGCTCATTAAAAATGCTGACAATCTTGAAGATCATCAAAACTAACCTTTAATTTGCAATTTAAGAATTGCATCTTGGCAGGTAGAATAACTCACCTCTCCATAAAAAGGTACCATATAAAACACTCGTAAAATAATTTCAAATGTATTTTGAGAATAATTTTTAAATCATTCAGTGTTTTAATCATCTTTGTTTCCTGACACATATGTTTATCACTCAACTGGTAAAGAAGAAAGTCTACGTGGCATATTCTGAAAGATCTAACTAGTTATCAGGAAGGGCAGGTTAAGACGATAAAAATTCAGGTTTGCATTCTCTCAAGTACCTGGACCATCTCCCTCCACCAGCAAACCCAGATAAGGAACTTCCCCCCCAGCTGATTCCTCACGAGTTTATACAGTGTCTCATCTGTGAGTTTAAGAAAAATCCTCTCCCAGGTCTGCTTCACAACAAAATAGAATAACCACCTCACTTCTTCCAATTGCTCTCCTCCAAGCAACTTGCCTCCATTTTACTCCAAGATTGTGACATAATACTTCAAATTTTTCATGACAATATTGTAATACAACAGAGGTAGAAATACTTTAAGTTAGGATCACTAGTGTATGATGAAAACCACTATGTCAGCCAACATAGAGCCCTGTGTTGATGCATGGAGGCAATAGCCTGAATGACTGCATGCACTAGAATTCCCCCTAAATCAGCTGGTCTAATTGGTGTTATTTTTCCCCAGACACCTTGCATTCTTGTATCTTGATGTCATGGTACACAACTACCAAGGGAATAAACACAAGACTGAAATGTTCATACACTACTACACTATCTTCCCTAAAAGGTCAAAATACCCCAGAGCTACCAGAGATTGGACAGCTGCTTTCCAATATCTCCAGTGAAGCTCACACTACCAGTTTCTTACGCATAAAGATGCTCTGCTTAGGGAATGACCCCAGAATTCTAAATGCTCTGACAGAAACATTACATATCAGGTTATCTGGTTGCAAGAGCTTCCCTCTGCCCCCCACCCAAACACACACACTTTATCTTGGCTTCTTTTAATTTATAAGAAAATAACCTCTCGATGTTATCTTACAGGCTCTTGTGATTCTATCACGGCAATAAAATATTGTTCCTTGCTCTCTCCTTGAGGGTTCCTTCACAGATTGAGATAGCTGGTATGCGAGGTCTTGGCACCTCACTATGGCAGACATTTGTCCAGTTTTTATACACCCATTCTTCTCCCAGTTGTTCAATGTCTTAAAGAAGGAACAGGAAGCCTCAGTGTCCAACCAGGCCTACTCATTCAGTAGAAAAAAAAAAAAGAGTAAAAGAAATCAGTACTTCTTCAAGACACACAGCTTCCATGAAAGGAGGACTGCTTAATATCTCAGTTGCAATTCTACCTCACAAATCAGGAAAACACACATAGATTAATTATCTTCTATGCCTCCTCCCCCCTTTAAGGTAAGCTTTTAAAATTATATCCAACAAGGGAAAATATAGATCTGATGTTTGGATCTGAACTTTTCAAACATGTTCTAACTCAAGCAGCCTGTACACTAATTTGCTAATTCCCTTTTTTCTTACTTGCTAAAAAAAACCCTAGAATTGCTTAGATATGTATAGGATAACAAAAACACAGATTTATCATTTTAACAAAATAAAATATTAAAAGTAGTACTTTACTTCCAGTGGCAAACTATTTATATGTAAATTGGAATTGTATTAAGATGCAGACAGCATTTTAAAACAGTATTATTAAATGAAACTAGATGAGCTGATATCATAGAAAAAGTTTAACAACACACACTTCAAAACATAAGTTAAAAGGACTCAGTTCATAAGCATAAAGGCATTCGCGATCACACTGAAGTTTTAAAACTAGCAGATCTTATCCTCACTTATTAGAGAGGGGAGGAATCTTTCCCTGCTTTTCACGTCAAGCTTTTGGGTACTCATTACTGAACTATCTGAAGAAAATGGCGAGGAAACATTTTTTGAACAAAAATTACTATGAACTGGTCTATCACTTTGCTTCTGAGGAACACTTTTCTCCTGTGTTTATAAAAACAACAAACACTTGGTATATTTAATTTTGACACATCCATTGGTTGCTAGAACTTAATTTATACTTTAAATTTTAGGATTTATTTTCAAAGTTCTGTAAAAATGTTTTGCATGCCTTGACTTAATATTCAATTTAAATTTGGGCTATTAGCATTAAAATGCATTCTTCTAAAACACCTGGGTTTCACTACAGGTACTTGAAAGAACACATCTAGGTCTCCAAGCATACAATTTTCAAAACAGGCTTCTTCATACAGTTATCCATATTTAGAACTACATATTTTTGCTCAATCTGCTTTTGAAAATTTTCAAACCACCTATACAGTGCAAAATAATATTTTCTTTGTGATAAATTTCTTGCAAGAAATTTACTACTTTATATGAGGAAAAATAAGTTTCCTGTACCAGTCTCTCCATATAAACTATAATATATATAAAACCCACTTTCAGGGATGGAATCACTCATATCCATCAGATATGAATCACATGTGCTGCTTTTAATTAATTGAAAAATAAACATGCAGTTAAAGACTGCTTTTGCACGTAGACACACAAGACAGTTTACATGCAAGGTAAAAACCTACTTCTGGAAAATAAAGTCTATGAAAATAAAACACTATTTAAATTACCTTTTTTTTTTTTTCAAACCTAAACTGCCTACCTTAGGCTACTTGTATGCTCTTTTATTTGGAAAGGTTACTTTATCTGTCCAAATAAAATAATCCCTTACTTACTCTTTAACATAGCACAGGTAACTTATAAATCAAACGTACATACACACAAAGCTAGAGAGATAGAACATTAACAGAAGACACGTGCCTGAATGTACACCTTTCCCAAACACCTAAAGTAATCCCCCATGTATTTTTTTAAATCAATTCCCCCCCATACCACCAAGATATACATTCTTTCCTAGAGCTCCTTACAATTTAGCTCCCCACTGCTACTTAATTGAGCATTGTTTCACCCACACTAAAACAAGTTTTCCTCCCAGCTCAGAACATGCAGGGTGAAGATGCATGGTAAGCTACAAGACTAGCTCAGTTGCAGTCCATCTTGTTCCATCACCAAGCCTCTACCTGATACCATCTCTGTCACTTCTTTGACCCTCTATTATTCAGCTCTCTAACAAGAAGATTGGACCAGGAAGAAAACAGACAAAAGTATTTGACCAGATGGTGGTGTGGAGGGTAAAGGATAAGAGGTAACAACTTTCTTTTGGCAGGCAAGTCATTAACACCTAATGAATTGCTCTTCAGAACTATTGTGTTTGAGTTGCCAAATTGAGCCACATTTTCCTCTAGTGCTAGAATATTCAGGAAAGTCATAGCGTCTCTTTGCAACACTGCTTCCTCAAGAGCACCAGAATCAGAAATTCAACAAGCACAAGAGGGAATGCTGCTTCCCCTCAACTATTAATATACTACATAGCTCCAAAGGCTACAAAATGCATTGTGTTTAATAAAAGTAAATTGTAACATACTGGGGCACCTATTTCAGGTCTGACCTTCCTTCCACTGTACAACAGTAAAAAAAAAAAATGGGGGGGGGGAAGGGAGAACACATGGCACACAAAAAAAACCCTAGCTCTCTCGTCAACGTAACAGCAAAAGAAAATATAGATGATTGTGAGAACCAAGAGAGCAGCACTGAAACAGGACTTGGCAACAAGACTTTTCTTTCCTCCCCTCTGCAGGGGCCACAATATAGCAGAGGAAAGATAAGACAGTAGCTAACAGTATATGGTAACAACTGTTACATATGACAACTGTGTTCTACGCCCAGCTTCAGCCAGTGAAAAACAGAAGGTCTGATCCAGATAAAGAAATGGGAAGAACAGAAAGCTAATTATTGTGCACCCTGTCACATCCCGACACTCCTCCTTCAAGCACTATACTGGGAGAAGAAGGAAGTCCTGTCTTGCTCCTGCCCAAAAGCACTTGGTCCCAAATCAGAGTATAGAGCAATGGCAGGCAGATCCCTGGTGCAAGAGATACCCAGTTCAGGTTTCAGATGCAAAGAACTTACCCATAAAGTTAGAAACCACCTAGTGCAGATTCCATAACAAGTGAATTATGGCATATCATGGGGAATGATCAGACATTCAAATGAAAGATTTGTTTTAATCCTCTTGATACAAATTATTAAAAGTCAAGTCAAGCTGAAAGCTATCCCTTTATTATAGTTAAGGGTATTTGTTCTCAAATGAAAAAGACAGACAAGGTCCCTTTAACAGAAAGATTGGGGAGGCTCTGTTTGTTGGGGTTTTTGTGTTTCGTTTTGAGTCTGCTGTCCCATCTTTTCTATTACATATATATTCTTTGTGTTTAAAAAAGACAACATTACATTAAAAGTTATTTTTGAGGTAAACCTTGAAACTGCTGAGAAGTGCTAATAGCTGGATTTAGATTATTTGAAAGGTCACTATCTTTTTCACTTACCAATATACAGCTATAGTATTTATTCAAACCAAGTATGAATCAGTATAAACCAAACATATAAATTATTTCCATCTACTAATAATATATGTTATTTCCATTCTGCTCCATTCAAGAAGCACACAGATCTGATAGTAATTATATATATATTTTTTACAGAAAAGTCACATTAACACTCAGCATATATTCACTTTAAGATAGCATTTCCTAGAAGTGAAACCTATCCCTTTCACAGAGGGCAGGAAAATGGAAGTGGTGTTCAAAGTCCTAAAGTGTTATCAGGAGTCTCAGTTTTCATTTATCAGGCTTGTGTGGCTCTTAGGGTTGACAAGGAAGACTTCAAAACATTGACAAAAGTAACCGATGAAGTTATTCAAGCAAGTATGGCTTGTTTGAAACATGTTTCAATAGCTTTTTGGGTGTTACCATTGTATCAGAATCAACACACTTCAGTGTTACTTCCAATTACTTCACTTCCACTATAAAAGCCATATTTATTTAAATAAGTACTATTACTGTACTATTACGACAGTTATTTTCTGTCGTCCCTAAACACACAGAAAGGCTGAAGAATTAATTCTTTTGTTCAAATTAAGTTTTTCTAGCATTAGAAAGTACCATTAGGTTTCACCAATGAAAACTCCCCTAGTTACAAATCCATGTTTTTGTAACTAACTCTTAATATAACTTAACACTGTTGTAGGTGACCCTTGGAAATCATCCACCAAAAGTAATTAATATCAATCTGTTGGTCAAAACTCCACCTTCTACCAACTACTAGAGTGGGGGCTGCAAGTTGATTCAAACAAATCAGCAACCAGACCAAAATAAAAAAATGCTCCTCAAAAAAAAAAGCTAGTGCATTTGATAATTAGAAGTTATCTTGGTTTATTTTCAGTTATATAATGCTAAATGATTTTCCCAAGAAACATTTTCAATTTATATACTCTCACATGCCCTCATCACTGGTAATCGTGCCTACCTACCAGCTAACCATTGCTAGTTACATTTCTTTTCCACTACTTGTAACAGAACTTAAACAGATCATTTGCTGTTTGTTTCCATGAACATTTCATTTATCTTGCTTTCAAAAGTAAAAGTAGGTATCACCTGATGCTTGTATGATGTTCTCATTATGAAATCCACTTTAAGATAAATTCTCTAGCGCATGAAGTACCCTTCTTTTTTCATAACTGCATGTAATTCTTTCCTACTTAGTTGAAGCGATGAACCAGCATGCTGTTTAAATTGAAACCAAAGCTAAAGTTACACATACAACTCTTCAATAATATGTGAGCACCAGGTTTTGTGTATAAGATTTGGTAGTTTGAAACATAAATTAACATCCCACTAAGTTTTAAATGTTTCCTCAACTTTAGAGTTAGACTTACTTCTGTTACCCTTCAATTCTTCAGCTCGTGGTCTTATTAAGAAACCACTAACAATACAAAATACATTACTCAGAAAGCAAGCATCCTAGTGGTTTCAATACACTAGTAAAAAGTCTAAAAAAAATCAAGGTAGTTTCAAAACAATTTACAACCAAATAGCAAGTACTTGCATATCCAGCAGATATATGGCAAGCAGATTAAAACCAGACGGCTGAAACTATTACTGTCCCTTGCTCTGTACCTCTCCTCCTCAAGGCCAGGATATGATATCTATTCATGAACCACTGCCTGAATCAACTTTTTTTTTTTGGCCTAGCACACTAAGACAATCGCTAGCCACAGCCCCATCCATTTCAGTGCCATAACAATATTGCTCTTTTTGTACGCCAATGTTCCAGAGCTGACATTGAACAGGTTTGGCTTTAGGAACTGGCTCAGAAGTCCTGTCTTCAGCATTTAAAATGCACATGAGAGCAAGAAACAATGTCCCGCTGCTTTCTGAAAAAAGTGAACACAGTTTTAACTAAAATCTAATTATTTCCCTACAACTATTCTGAGATGACAAAACCACTTTATTTTTTACTGCTTTTAGAGGAGAAAAAGTTTGATTACTTCCAGTTGTAGGAAACTGTTGACTCACCATACTTTCATCTCCATTACATTTAGGAACATGTTTCATTAAAAATGCCTACTCAGTGATTTTCACACTTCATTCTGCAGTTTTCTATATGAGCTGTAAAACTTTCAATTACTTGGTCCAACCTAACCTGTAAAAATCTTACTTCTGAAGAGCTATCCAACAACCACAGTTGATAAAGATCACACAGTATTGCAGGAAGGAAAGGAGAATAGTTTTACCTTCTCTACTTAAGCTGTTCCCATATCTAAACTGTCTAATTTCAAGCAACACACCCAGAAACTTGCTAATTTTTATATACCTTCCCATGCTGCCAGCTTTTTAAAATGAAAGAGAATTACCAGCATAAAATGCAATAATTAGAGCCACAAAAATAGTCCACCATCAGATTACACAGGATTTGTTCACCCCAGTGCTATTCACATTCTTTTCCAACAGCTCAAAGATGTAGAAAGACATAACAGAAGAACAAGTTTGCTATTACTCTCTTTAACAAGACTTCTTAAAAGTTCCTAACTGTAAGGCGTATGCATCTGATTAAAGATGCAGGTACCCCACCATCTATCTATCAAGATATACTGCTTTATGCTTAAGTATTAAAGAAGTTACCCTCTTTTGAACCCTACACTGAGCAAGAGAAAGGCAAGGAAGTTATTGATTGGCTGAACAAGGCCCCTTCAGGTCACCTTAGCTCCTCCTTCCTAGGTCTTACCAAAATCAGAGAGCATCCACTATTACTACAGACAAGGAGAGCATCTCTCTACATTGTGAGTGAGGGCTAATACTCTCAAAGGACTTTAAAACAGCTCAAAATAATTCATCAGTTCTAGAGACAGTTATCACCTGCACTCTCTCAAATCTTATTACTTCTGACCAATCTATGAATAGTAGTAAAGAAAGAAAAAAAACCACCACTGTCTTGGCCCTGTTACAAAGTTATAACTTTTGGAAGTTTAATTCCAAGATACAAGCACACAGCTCCGGCACCCGAATGCCTCTGAAATCCTCCTCGCTAGCCATCTCTGAAACCTATGAACTTCAGGTATTGTCTTTTCAGACAGTTAGGAAAGACGCTGAGATCAACGCTTTGGAAACCCGCTAAGTCTTTGCTCTAGCATCAAGAGGCAGTAACCGCGACTTTTACGGGACGACAGGCAGCCCACATCTCACTTTGGAGGACGGCGACTTCAAAACAGTCCTACCGACCCCCCCAACGGCAGGAGGCTCCTTCTTCCTACCTGTTCGCTCGCAGACTAACCTTTTTCCCCCACAGTGCCGAGGAGCCCGACGAGCCCCCCACAGCTGCAAGCTGACCTCCGCTAACGCCCGCCTCAAGCCCAAGCCGGCTCCTCTCCCTCCCCCTGCGCCCCGGACCCCTCTGCCCAGCGGCTCTACAGCGCTTCCCCTTCCACGACAGCCGTCAGTTTCTTCCTCGTTTAAAAGCCAACCCGCGTTCTTTCCACACGCACACGGGACGCAAAAAGAAATAGTAATGGGGGGGGGGGGAACCCGCGAAACCCACAAACAACAAAACACAACCCCACGACTTACCACCCACGTCAGTCCCCCGCTGCCGCCGCCGCCTCCTCCTCCTCCTCCAGACTTTGCCATTTTCTGCCCGTTTCTCCTCAGCCGAAGCGAGGGCGCAGGGAGGCAACCGAGAGGGCCGGCACCGACACCGAGCCTCCTCGCAGCGCAGCACGGCCCGGCAGCCCCCGCCCGCCCTCACGCAACCAGAGGCACCCCGGCACCGAGAGCTCCCCACACCCTTCGCCCCGGGCTTCTAGTTCATGCCGGGGAGCGCAACTGAGGCGAAGGAAAATAATCCGCCGGGGTGGGCGAGGGCTCCCGCGGCCCCGGGAGGGAAGGAAAGCGCCCGGCGGAGAAGGAAGGGCCGCCGAGGGGCCGCGCCGCCCGCACAAAGCGCCTTTCCGCCGCCTGCGCTCAGGCTGGAGGCCGGGAGGCGGCGGGCGGGCGCGCGGGCCCGGCCGGGCCTGCGGCTCTCCTCAGTTTAAAGGGACTACCGGTCCCTTCGCCTCACGGCAGCGGCGGCGACAACGGCCACCGCGGCGACGCCGTCGTACCGCTGCCTGCTGCCTCCCGTTTCCCTCCGCCTCTTCCTCCCCCCCGCAACCACAAAGACCCGGAAAAATAGATTAATAATAAAAAAATCTCCCCCTCGTCCCCTCCCCCCACGCGCGTTTTCCCTCCCCGCGCGCGCGCACCCGCACGCGAGCGCCCGCGCAGCCCCCGCCCCCCTCACGGACACGCACACGCACGCACGCACGCGCGTCCCGCCGACACCCGGGGCTGACCCAGCCCTCCCTCCCTTCGCTCTTTCCGCCCCGTCCTGGTGCCCAGTGTCGCTTCCCCGCCTCCTCCCACCCCCGAGCCGCTGCCGCCGGGACCCGGCGCTCAGACAATGAGTACGCTGCCCCCCTCTGCCATCCGCCGAGCGGCCGCCCCGGCCTGGCCCTTCCTCCCCTCCCCCCTCCGCGCCCCGGCCCCGCGCCGACCCGCCAATCAGGCGCCGGAGGCGGGCGGGCTACGAGGGGCGCCGGCCAATTGGAGAAGCGGAAAGAGCGATTGCGGCCGCCTGAGACGTCACTGCGGGTGGCAACAGGGCGGGAGGGAGTCGTGCCGCCGCGCGGGGGCGCTGCCGCGCGCCGTGGGGGGAGGGGCGGTGCGAGGGACGCCGTTAACGGCGGGAGAGGAGAGGAGGGTGGTGGTGGTGGCTAGTGCCTCGACCGCCTCTCCGGGGCGGGTAGTGCGCTCTCCCGGCGCCGGCCCTCGCGGGGAAGGGGACGTCTCGCTTTCCCTGCGGGAAGGTGCCCTTACCGGGGGAGGTTTGCGGAGGGGAGCGCGGGGGCGGGCAGGGCACGGCTGCCCCCCTGCCCCAGCCTTTAACGGGGGTTAACGCGATACGCGGGTGGGGAAGAGGTGGTGCAGTGGGTCAGACAGGCCTCTGGGGGTACGGCGGTCGGCTGCCCGCGTCCCACCAGCGCCGCAGCCGCTCCCCGCCGCCGCCGCTGCGCCCTGCAGCCGTTCCAACGGGATGCAAGTCCTGGTCCTCCCTCCGGGCAGGAGAGCGTTTATAAACCACTGCCCTCTTCTGGACCCTGGTAACCAGCCTGAGGGATTCTTTATCCTACATGCCTCCCGTAACTTTATTTTGCTACTCTGAGGAACGCTTTTGAACATCACTGCCTTAAGCGTTCTTTTAGTCAGCGATACACATTGCCTTATTTTAGGGTTACATAATAAAACACCCTGTTCTGCACACAGTTTACAACGCTGTTCTAAAATATTTGCTGTTTTGAAAAAAAAAAAAAAAGCCTGTGGTGTAACTTAGCATCAACTTCCTAGGCCCAAATGGTGTGTGTATGAAGCCTAAAATTACTGTTATTTTAGCGATGAGCATGAAAAATATTTACAGTTTAAGATACTTCCCACCAAAAGTAAAATATATATGACCATAAATATTGTGGTCATAGATTTTTGACAAGCTTAAAAAAAAAAATGTTTCATGACATGCAGCTTCTCAATTAGGAATTTCATTTTGCTGTGTGAAATGCAAAAGACCTACCTAGTCCAGCCTGTTCCACTCCTTTGATTATTCCCAGTGTAAAGTCACAAAAGGAGGGATTAGTAAGAGCGCTGCATCTGAGTTGGTAGACAAATTGTTATCTGAAGAGAATAATTTCAACTGAATAGTAATAATTTAAAGGTTTTTCCTTTGCAAAATGCTTTTCCTAAGAAGTAAGGGGATTGGAAACGAAGCAGCCACCTTTCAGGAGTCAGCTGTAATGTTCAATTATGCCTCAAGGGAAGGATCAGAAGAATTTCTAGTAAGTATTGCTTATTTAGCATAATTTTACTCAGCCAGTTTCTAAGGAACCTATTAAACTAATATCTAAGTGCTGCACGGGGATTACGGAAAATAATGGCATCAGCCTAGAAGGGACTGTAAGTTGTCTGTTCCAGCCCAACTTTATTGCAGCTGCATGTATCTCTGAGCTGTGTTTTCTTCTTATTTGGGCAAGAGAAGAGAGAGTGTTTCCTGCAGAATGGGAATAGGGTAACACTTACAGGGCTCTGCCGAGTGCTTCAGAGTTGGGACTTGCTGATTAGGATCGGTTTGGGTTTTTTTTCGCCAACTCTCAAATTTATATGTAGGACTGTAAAATGAATCACATATTGTGAACCAAGGCTCCTGCAGTGAATATGGGGAGGACCAGAGCAACAAGCATGTGTGCATCTGTTCAAAGCTTTTTGCTTTGGTAGAGAACCATTAATGCATACAGCAGGAAGAGAACGAGTCACAAACATCAGTGTGCTGCGTTCTAGTTAGCTCCAGCAGTTTAGTAAATAGGCTGTTCTTAGCGTGAGAAGTACACCTTTTGCACTCATTTATCCTGATCCAAGTGGTAGATAGTGATCTAGGTTGAAGACAGTGACTTTATACACATTACAGAAAGACAGAGGGAGTTTCTTCTTGGCAGTTGCCGATCTTTGCGTGTACATGGTCAGACATGTTCTGTCTGTGTGTCATGCTGGAGTAAATATAGGGAGAAAGGCTGATGTTCCTCCAAGCATTTTCTTTAGCCTTCTTTGAAATTACTTTGTCCAAATTGCTTTTCATCATACACTATGCTACTTGCACAGCATGTTACTGGCTTACTGGTTATACTGGTTTTACCCTTAATGCTTATATGTGTGTGTGGAGTGGTTGCATTCACAGCCATGTCAGATCGTGTGACAAAGCTCTTGTAAGACTACAAGCAGCTGCCTCCATGGAGTTCAGAGGTGAAAAAGTGAAACTATACTGCTCATCATGTTTCAAGTGATTCCTGCTAAAACAAAGAATTAGATTTAAGCATGAATTAAATTTAAGCACCATAACATATTGATAGGAGTGGGATTTCTTTGCTGGCTGCCACCAGCCCCATTCATGTACTATCAGTTTATGTCAAACACCTTACACTTATTGTGTGACATATTAAATTAATAATCCCCTTGAGACAACATACACAAAAATCCTATTTCAGTTCATTGGAGACTTGCTTGTTCTCATAGCTGGAGACCACAAACAGAAGGTCCCTACAGATTTTCAAAACCATGATCTACTTAAACCAGTTTCACTACTGGTTTCAGTATTTAATTGTTTTTAGCAAGCAAAATATTTATTGTAACATTACTTTGTGTTTAATTATTTCAGTAGTAAGACAGCTGCATGGTCTTTAAATATTTCTATACTTAGTATGTACAAACTTCCTATCTATTGTAAGTTACTTGCTGGTTCTGTTCTAGTTTACTTGCTGTTTAATAAAACCTTCTCTTTCTCTGTGGCTCTTCTGGAATCAGACTTAAAAGGGCATGAAACTTGCCTATTTGTGAAACTATGTACATTTATCCACTCTGAGAACATACTCGGATACAATCACTCACCTAAATGAGCAATCACAGCTCTCAGTTTTCTGCAAACTATACAGGAAAAAGTGTAATTTCAATTTAGATCTAAAATTTTTATGAGACTAAGTTGATACCCATTACACTTTGTGGTAATAAAGTATTAAAAAATCACCCATTTTAATATTGAGTATTTACATTTGCAACAAAGCAATTGCCACATTCTACCACACTTCAAAATTTCACCATAGTTCATTAACATAATTGTGAAATAACTGATCAAATTATTGAGTAGGATTATGGTAGTGCAATATGACAGTTAGCAACACACCTGTACTGCCTTGATTCTGAATTAATTTCAGGCCATGGTTCCAAGGCTGTTAAGAAAAGACTACCTGTTCCTGGATCATCTAATGATACACACTTAGCCAGGTCATGCATATTTACACAACTCTGTTCCAAACAACATCGCTGAATTAGCAAAAGCACACGCTACTGTTTTTCTGTGGGTGCACGCTGTCAGTGCACGGCCTGACATGCTCATCTGAGCTGTGTGCAGGACTTATGTGTCTCCCTGATGTACCCTTGGGATGCTTGTCAGCAGTTGTTCCTGGGGTCAGACTGTTCCATAGCCAGTCTCTTGAAAGACACCAGGTCATTGTCAGGTTGCCATTTCCACCTTAATCTTCCAGGAACAACGTGCCACTCTGTGACAGTTTGGCATAGGGTTTGGACTGGCTAAGCTTTGTTTACCCTCCAGCTACGCCCCTGTAACTAACCTATTAATTGCTGTGCCATTGCCAAGGTGTGGAGAACTTCCCAGAGGGGCAGGCTGTGAGCACTGCTGACGGTGTATTGCTGGGGAACAGGTCCAGCAGAAGCCCCAGGGTGAGCAGTGGGGACCCCAGGGCCCCGCGCTGGGACGGCTCAGCACCACACACAGACCCAGCTGACTTTCTTCTGGACCGCACAATCTCTCCGCACTGCAGGAGAGGCAGGTTGTGTTAGAGATGGTCATGCTGACTTGCTTGGCCTTTCTCCTGGACTGCACCATGTCTCCCACAGAAAAGGGAAATTGTGTCACTTGTTAACATTAAATATTTATCTGTGACTACAGTGCTTTAGTATCCAAGTCCACCTAGCCTCCTCACTGTCAGTTCAGGCTTAAACCGTGATACACTTTTGCCGAGAAGCATAAGCAGAGTTGTTGCTAAGGCAGGAGATGGTCATAGAAATGAAATACATTTGTACTGAAACTCCTTATCTAGGAGAAAGCTTCCTTGTGTAGTGACCACATACAGCAAGAGAAGGTGCACGCAGAGATGAAGCAAAGGAGGTTGAGCTGGTCCTGCGGGGAGGAATTCTCAATATGAATAAAATTAACATCTGTGCCATTAACATCTGAGTTTTTTAAAGGAGTTGGTGGCAGCGGGAAGAGCTGCAAATGCTCAGGGGGCAAAGGCAACGGAAAGAAACACAGAGAAGGCAATGGATTTGGAGATCTGTGCTGAACATACATGGCATAAAAATGGCCATCAGCAGAGCTATACTGAGCTGAGAGGCAGATTGCTGTAATCATTTGGAGGCTGGAAATCACCAACTGCATAATGGCATTGTTAGTTAGTGTGGAGAATGAAAACAGCCAAAACTGGAGATGACATGTCATTCAGAATGCCACCCATGAGTGCGGGGTAAAAAGCACAGTGAAGCATGCTAGGATTTCCTCAGTTGGGTAACTTTTCCTGTGTGTTAAACACATATCTACTTTCTTCCCATCCCGCTGAAAAGGAGCTCTTTCTTTCCAAAGGGGAATGCCTTTCTGGCTAAGCCATGTAGTTTTGTTCCTAGCAGTTCTCCCAAGACTCTTTAGGCAAGAAAATGGGAGTGGTGATCCATTTTTACTCATCAAGACTCTTCTTGCTCATTGAAAGTCCCCATTACCAGTGTATTTCTCCAGCCTTCCAGACAGAAATCCATTATGGATCCAAAGGAAGTATCAGGAGTGTTTCCTAATAGCAAAAATCATGTCTACTCATTCCTGGGATAAGAGGAAGGTGAAGAAGTTGTTAATATAGAAGGCATGCCTGGACATATCGAATCTGTGGAGAAAAGCGATGACTGATGTAGCCTACAGAGAAGCCCACTATTCTGGGAAATGTCTAAAGAGATGGTACATTCTCTCCTGAGCTAAAATTCAGTCACCTTTGACACATTATCTCTGTTTTGATATACGATTAGTAATTACTGGGGGCAGGGCAGGAATAAAAAGGGCAAGCTTTCTTGCATAGCTTAATTTTACCCCCAGATTTTGACTGGAATCAATGATGACTATGTTGGGATGTGCATTTGCATTTCCTTTCTCAAAATCGAGTTCTGTGGTTCCTGTAGTAGTCCAAGAAGAGGAAAGTCTCAGGGAAGACCCAAGGGAGGCAGATGGTACGGCCTCCACCTAGAGTCAGTGAGGTAGAGCATGCGATTAAGGTGTGGCTAGTGCACCCATATAGTTTATGCTGAGGTCAAAGGGAAAAAGAGGAGGAGGCCACAAGTTTTGTAATATTTGGATGACTGAAGATCTGAGGCAAAGATCAACCAAAAGGGAGTTGGGTTAATGTGGGTTAATGTCCTGTGAACATCCAGCTGAAAGAGAGCTAGGGTTAGGCACCTGTGAGGACATCAATGAACTGTATATCTGAGCACAGAAAGTGGGGAAGACAAAAAGAAGGAACTACCAAAAATTAAAATCTGGACTAATTATGAAGGGTCCAGGCTGACACAGAAGAGCAGAACCACAGACAGTTTGATGTTACCTACTGAAAAACCCCTTTGAGCAAATTGCTACTGGCAGCTTGACTTTATAGTGCTCAGTGCTTTGAATCACTAGACCGTGACGTTTTTGATTTGGTACTAGATGCCCTAAAATTTGAATTACTGTTTTATAGCCCACAGCACAGGGAATGTGTTTACTGTGTGCTTCTGACAATTATGAAGCAATTTAGAAGAGGAAGTTTATACAATAGTATTGTATTTATGAATATTATTTTCTGGCTGATTTAAGTTGTTTTTCTTTTCAGCAACCTGTTTACTAAAAATTCCATTTACTCCAGTGCATTATTTCAGATTACCTATGTCAGTAGACAGTTCTGAGAACAGACAGTAGACAGTTTTGAGTACAATTTTTTCAGAAGTCTTTTAGAAAGTAATTACAAAAAAATCAGACGGATAGTTGAATTTAAAAAACTGTTTAAAAAAAGGAAAGACAGTTGTATAGCTGAGCAGGTAAAAAGTACACAAGGTTCAGCCACTTAGTCTTAAATGTAAGCATTATCTGAACTTACAACTGCCTAACAATTACTTGTTTCAGATCAGCTATCCAACAACTTCTCGGGTGGCCTAATTTGTAACAGAGCTCAGCAGCAGCAGTTCCTATTTATTTCAATGGGAGTTGTGTTATTCAACAGCTTGGAAGATGAGACAAGCAGTGTTTAAACGTGATCACAGCTAACTGCTTTATGCACTCTTCTATTTTCATTAGGTATTAAGCCAAGAAGATCAGAAGTGCATTAAAATTATTTTGTTATCCCTTTAGATCTTTTAACATTTTGATATTTCTGGGTCTTGAATGTTTCTCTCCAAGACATCATGCAGCTGTCCTGAGTTATTTGTTTCAATAGCGGCGTTTCTGCTTAGGATTTTATTCTTGCTGTATTTGTTAGGAGTATAGGTAAATAAAGTACCAAATGCCACAAATTAAATATGTTCTTATGTTTAGGTTATGGTATCCTATTCTATTTTTACCCAACTAACAATGCTTGTCTTCTCTTTTCACTACTTTACGTTGCTCCCATTTACCTCTGTAGGTCCTTCATGCTCCTTAGTAACCTCCTGTTTTTCTTAAAGAAAAGTAAGAACACATTACCTCCATCTTCAGGTGAAGTAAAAACATCCAGATCAGCGGTTCTTTTATGCCTCTCGCTCACTAGGACTGTAGCCACCGTTGGTAGAGGTAGCAGAAGTTGCAGTAGCAACAGCTTTTGGTATTGACCAGGACAAAGTGTTTGACTACTTAGGAATTATTTAGGCAGCACTTTGCTATGGCACATGTGTATTAGAATCTGGGAATCTCAGTCTAGATCATCTTCAGTCCAGCATGGCTTCCAAGAGCATGTCTCCTTTCCTGAGCACCTCAGAAAGCTGAATGCAGATCACAGCATTTCTTACATGTAGGATTCCTGGCTGCCATCTGTGAGGGAGGAAAACAATCTTTTGAATGACTTTGAATATATGTGCTTTAATACTTAGTGCATTCATTTTAATGTTCTAGAAAGAAAGTTTTTCAAATACATGATGTGTTAAAAGTAACTTGGTTTGATATATGTATACTTCTGGGGTTTTTTAACCCAAGAATATGGAAGCAGTAGCCCTCATGATTTTATACATTTCTTTTTGAAATCTACTGTGCATTTAACACATAATAGTCGTCTTCATCGATGCAGTTCTTTTAGAATATTCCTACATTCCTTGCAAACGATGAAGCAAAGAACCTTAAGAAAAGGCACTCTATGTTTTGTAGTACCGCTTACTGACAGACCTAAGTATGAAAAAAGCCAGCATATCTATTTTTTGCAGCAAATCCATTAACTGTTATACAACAATCATACCCTACATTCTTCTAAAACTAATTTTGCAAAGAACAACTTAGTGATACCCTGTGTTCTTATATAACAGCTAAAGAGAATACATTTTCTTGTACTGTGTAACATAGTAAACTCATGCCAAAGTTGTTACTGTTCTGCTACAGATTTTTTGTAACAACACACCTTCTTTTTTTAGTTAGTTGCTTTTTACTGAACTTTGTTATTCCACATATGCTCCTCTGCTGGAAGCTTTTATACCCAAAAGTCTTTGAAGAGTGGGAATAGCTCTTTAAATTTATCTGGAAGTAGCGTAGTTTCTTTTACCTCGGCTGTTACTGCTGCTCACATTCTTTTATTTCCAGGTAGTAAGAGCTATGAATTTGTCAGGTTTTCATGAAAAGGCAATACACATTATCCAGAAATTTGCAACATTGTATCAGTCTCTGTCCCATTCAACATTTTACTGTATCAGTATCTTTTCTTGTATTTTTGTAAACTTTATTTGACACTAAATATCAGAAACCCATTTATCTTGTAACAAGTTCTAAAAAGCTGTGAAGTTAGCTCTTTGCCCAAAGACACAGATATTCTCCCAGGCTCTTCTATGTTCCCATACCTTTTGAGACATATTGGACACTATACTGAACATGACATTTTCTGCAGAGTTCATTTCTCTCTTGTGACTTGTGATAAGAAAGCATGGAAGCTCCTTTTTAACTTTACATTTTACTCTTAATTTATTGAAAAGGCATCTGTTAATTCCAAAGGCATGCATATGAATTCATCTGGTTTGCTAACCTGTTTTTTTCAGTTGCTCATTATTTTTCTATAATTTCTCTCAGAATATTCTGGACTCAGCCCTCTGGGACACGAGCAATGATGAAGAAAGAGCACACTAGCATAAAGACTGAAAACATAATTATATTACTTAATGTCACAGAATAGCTAAATTTTAAGAGATCAATTAGATATGTATTGTTTGTTGTGACATTTAACTCTCAAAATAAAACATAAGGTTTTCCTCAGCTTTCTAATCAAAACAGCTGTTCTCTCAAATAATGAAAACTACTGGTTTTGAGTTGCTTGCAGACTTGAACTCAAAGCAAACAACAAACCTTTCTTTTCTGATAGTTGTTGTCAAAGTACAGCAAAGCAGGAACCGTGCCTACTCGCAGATTACCATAAGGACAGAGCACAGTTACAGGCACATTAACCAACCCATGGGAACGCAGCACAAGCTACAACAATCCAACATAACCCAAGGCACATGCTCCAGCTCTAAGTCGCTTCACCAAACCAGCATGACTGCTTTTAGCCACAAAGTCAAATGGCTCAGCAGTGCGGCACAGCACACGGCGCTCCCAAGCCGCCCATTACAATAGACATACTCCCACGGAGCGCACACGCAGAGCATAGCGCTCCCAAGCTTCCATTTTATGTTTAAAACTTCCCTGCTAATTTATGATCAGTTATCAAATACTGCATTTGATGAGCAGAACGAGGATTGCAGCACCTGCCATCCCGCCCTTGATCTATGTATGCTACTCCCATGCTGTTTGTGACAGGATATCCCATGATCCGTGAAGTTGGTGCTCCCTCCAAGGTTGTTAACTGTGCCAGGGACACGCCTGCCTAACAGGTTCTGTAACAGAGTAGCATGAAGATGCAAATCCTATAATAGGTGAAGCTACCTTTTAAATTCCCTCTAAACAAATTAGCATGTTAATGGCTTGGATGCTGTGGTTTGCATTTTTACTCCTTACGGGTCTTCGCAGATTATAAAAAACCATAGTTAATCCTTCAAAAAGACATGAAATAAAAATATTATCCGCAAATCACTATTTGTTTGGGTCATCCTCTGGAGTTAAATTGAAAGTTTAACAGCATTCATCTCCTTACAACAGATATCCAGTAGCATAGCATGCAAACATCATGTATAATCATTCAGTTCTTTGAGTCTCCAGTGCAATTTCTACAGCTCTTCTGTAACTTTTCTATGAGCTGTGAGGAACAATTTTCCTAAGAAGTAAAATCTGCTGATTTAATTTGGTCAGAAGCATCGTTGCTCTTTTGAACTATACACATAAACATACCAAAACATCAGGTTCTAATGTTGGCCCTAATGTCCTTCTCTTAGAACTTCTCTGCTGCTTCTCTTTCCCCTGCTTTGTGGGCCCCTCCCACCACCTCACTCACCTCTCAGGCTCCTGGATGACAGCGAGTCTCAAAAAGATGTGAGGAAAGGCCTATGCCACCAGGCCTGCAGCGGGCTGCAGCTGATGGCCAGGAGACCAGCTGGGAACTGCAACGATGCTGGGAATGTAGGAGGATACCAGAGCGAGGGATGATTACCGAGGGGTGCGATACTGGAATGATACAGGCTAAGAATTCAGTTGTCCTGTGAATATACCACGGGTGTGAGGGGGACAGACGGACACAAAAAGCAAATAGGAACTAAAATGATACAATGAAGTGGACAAAATCTCTCAGCAATGAAGGCTGTGGCAGATCCAGACGACCACATTCAAGGAACTCGCTCAGCAGACAATGCTACTGTCATCCTTGCAGCTTGCCTTCTCCCACTGCCCACCAGAGAAGCAGCAACAGCAGCCATCATGAGCTGGGGAATGCACAGGAGCTGTATAGGGCTGGGGCAACAGCCCGCGATACACACAGGAAGCAAGAAAAAGTCAGAATCTAGGGATGGTGTGGAAGCTTCTGTATCTTACCTGTGACTCACTTGAAAGTTGCCTGCATCTCCACTGCAGAGACTGCTTCAAAGGATCAAAACCACTAGTTCAGAAGAAGAGAAATCTGGAAGGGCTTTTAGCAGTGAAGACAACAGGGAGAGTTACCCCAGGAGGTAACTGACATCACACGTTAAGCATGGGAATCTTCCAAAAGATGGCCAATGCGTCTGATTATGCTGCGCTGTGGAGTATGTCCATCTTATTAGTAATATAAATAATCCTAGGTTACAGTGCTGGTTTTCTCATTCTAATATGTATTAAATACAAAATCCACTGATCAGTACTGTTAGTGGTGACTCCTGCTTGACGCACAGGTAACACTACATGACTGGAGTGCCTCTTCTATACAACTTTTTCAATAAAATATTTCCCAGTTACGGATTTAATGTTCAATTCTTGGAGTATAGGAGGTTCTAGATGATTTCCACTGCCTTTGTTATCCCGTTAGTAAATCTCCTGTCCTTTAAAATGAATTATATTATTTCCTTTTCTCTTTTTCCACATACCCAACTTTTAAACCACTCTTTCACTAGCATACATGTTGCCTCCATGCTCTCTTCACAGATGGATTTTGTATTTTTCACTGAATATTTGCAAAGGGCTGAATTTCTTCACATGACTGGTAATCAGTCCTGCATGTGAAGTAAATGCAATGAAAAGTTTAGAAAAAGGTAAATGTGCTCTGGCAAGTGCTTGTTTCTCTTTAACGTCTGTTTCCTATCATAGATATTCTTTCTGTGGGCCAGAAATGCATGTAAATCTTCTTGTGTCTTCAGAAGGTTATTTATATATTGGGACTGGATGAACGCCCATTTCTTCATATCTTTCTGTCATTCGTTAATTCTTTTCAGCAATAAACTAGAATACAAATATGAATTACTGGCAAGCCTTAAAAATCTGAAACAAAAATATAAAATAAAGTTGCAGAATATAGCTAGTCACAGTGCATAGTCAGGAAAAATAGCAATGTCTGTTGTTCTGAATGTGAACCCTGGGTTTTCACACCCTGGTTAAAAAAAAATCAAATGGATTTTATACTTTACAAAAAAAAATCATTATCAAACACTGACTTTGAAGTAGAGAAATAACTGATACCACTAACAA
Organism: Phalacrocorax aristotelis; assembly: GCF_949628215.1. Taxonomy (NCBI): domain Eukaryota; kingdom Metazoa; phylum Chordata; class Aves; order Suliformes; family Phalacrocoracidae; genus Phalacrocorax; species Phalacrocorax aristotelis. The sequence goes on from NC_134277.1 coordinate 43,316,072, forward strand.
TATTGTCAGGGGCTGAAATGACTTATTATAAAGGCAGTTCATATATAGTTCTGACACTTGAGCAGGAACTTGTTTAAGGCACTGTTTGCCTTTGTAAGGCTCCATGATGATAATACTTCCTTTCAAAAACCATTTTATTTATAAAAAAAATAAACAATTAGCTTAGTTTGCTAAACAAACCCCAAACGATGCAAATCTGGCATTCATTTATCAGCATTAACCTTTTTCTATTCTCTAGTGTTAAAATTAAACCACAGCCTCTAATGCTTCCTGTTTGCACTGCTACCTCCATTGTCAAGTTTTTCTTTTAATTCTAATCTGTTAAATTTTTTTGGCCTATTTTCTTTGAAACCATCATTGCTAACATCATGGAAATCAGTAAGTATACTTAGGCAGAAACTCCTACCCAAATAATCGAACAAAAGAAAACTCCCAAATCAAAACCAGTTTGGGGCATGCTTCTTACTAAACCAAACCAGAACAGCTCCAGAATGCTTCACGTACTCCACAAAACAGGCACTTCCCTTTTGGCCAATAAAGTTTTACATCCTTTTGCCAGTGGTGAACTTTGTTTTTAATATACCATATATTTCCTGATGCTTTGGCTAAAAGCAAAAACTGCTGCAGTGTAACTACATTATTTTGACTTTTGGTGCAACACAAGCATGGGCACACATATATTACATTACCTTCCATCTTTCCCATCACAATGGCAATGCAGAGGGGAGAAGCGAGTCTTTCTTTCCATTCTGTACTTTGCTGCTGTTTCCATCTGCTCTGAGAGGCTGTGATCAACTGTTCCGCCTACTTTACTAAGAGTTTGCTTAAACATTGCTCTTGGATGTCTTCATTTTCTTACGTCAGCTGGTTTCCTTATGACTGTTTCACAAGGGAGTCTGTATATTGTTATCTGAAGTGCTTATCTAAAAAAACTCTATAATTTCCTCCTGATTGTGACAGAGGTAAGCTGCCAGTTGATGATTTTATGGGGGGAGCTCCGTCTCCCTGGGACTTCAACAATATTGAAGACATACATTATATTACTGAAGTTCCAAGGATATGAAATAATGCATAGCATTATGTGATAAAAGAATCAAATTAACAGAACGTACACTGAAACATTACAATCAAAATGCATAGCGAAATCATCTTCCCCCCCCCCCCCATTTATAAGAACTCTAACAGAAGGTCAAGGCCAGCCAATACGTAAGACTCAGTCCTTCAAGTCTCTGTAGGTGGTCAATGCCACACTGAAATCTCAGGATCATTACAGATAGTATGCTCTTAAAACCCTTGGTTACAATATGTTACTAAACACGCTTTTTCCACAAGCAAAGATGCAGATTATTCAGCAAAGGAAGGAATGAATCTATATTAAGCAGTAGGAGCCTGTGCTCAATTTTAAAATTATTTCTATAGCTTAGACTAGTAAAAATAAAAGATGTTTAGAAATGGATATTCCTTAAATCTTAGACTGCTTTTCAAAAAAACTTTTCACTATTCTGAGCATTTTTTTTCCACTGAAAATTTACAGTGTCCTAAATATAAATGAGCACATAGAAAAAAACCTCTCAAAAACAGGGTCAATCACGGAAGTTACTTTTGCCAGTCCTAGCTTATACAGTCCATTTCATTTTCTTCCCCCATTAAATTTTATTAAGTGCTGGTATTTTTGTTGGTTTCTGGGTGTCATCAGTTTTAATTATTATTGCTTTTTCTTTTTGCTGAGTTCAAATATTTTTAATCTATCCCTTTTGACTCCTCTTACCAAATAAAAGTAAAGAAACTAACTTAATTTTTGTCATAGTACACTTACCATTCTGTTGCAATCCTTCATATAAATTAAAAGCAAATTAAAATGTATTTTAAATTAGATGGAAATGTGTAGGAAAATACAAAGCTGCAGAAACTGAAGCAGGCTAATCATAAACAAAGCTAATAGCCTAATTACAAAGCTTACCATAAAAAAAAAGCGCCCATGAATAAACATAAAAATCTAAACAAAGGAAGAAAACCCTGTACTCTTATTCAGACAGGCAGACAGTCACATTTCGACCCTTACACATTTCACAATATCTGTACACCTAATATACAGACACTTGAAGCTGTCTGACCTTGGCTTGTTACCTGGCCGCTCCTAAGTGCCATGTTATAGGATGGGAGGTCTCAAAATTCTGGTCCTGAAATTAATAACTTCAGGGAAGAAGAAACTATCAACCTACTAAAGACTTTTTTTTTTCTCTTCTTTGGACTCTCTATTGTCCTTCTCCTTGGGTTAAATATTCAAGGTTAGCATAAAGCACGTGGCCTTATCCCAGATATTAGTGCTACTACTCTTTCATTCTACCTCCATTGACAACACTATGTGACCAATTATCAGTAAACATAGTATCACTGATTAGTGTTTAGAGAGCCCGTAAGCTGCAAGGCATAAAGCACTGCTGGCTACGATAGTACCCCATAGAAGAACCTTAAGAGCTAGACAAAGTAAGCTGAACTACTGCCAATAATATTGAATAACTTTTAAAAAACATTCTAAGTACAAATAGCACCTAGGTCTACTCCACCAACTGTGTTTAAGGAAGTCACCTGCCTGTCATTTGCTTCTTGACCGTCCATATGATATGAAGCAATGACACAGAGGTTCTTTGAACATTGACACATTTTTTAAGTTGCTGAATTGCTTACAGAATACTGACAAAATCTTAAATTTGGTCCAAAACCTGAGGTTTGAACTTATGGTGGAAATTAGAGATTTATTTTAAATAAAGCCTGTACTTAACAAATGCTAAGTTTTTATAAATACTAGGATGATACATCAAAATCTTAACTGGTAGTATACTTCCATTCCTAGCTTAAGCAACCAAATGTAAAGAGATGGGGAGTGTGGCTGTGAAGAAGAGGACAGACATCCTGATGTCTGCTTGGAACAATCTCAGCCCCCCTTGCAGTTCCTTTGTTTTGGCATGTTTTGTTTTGAGCTGCAAGAACTCTGCAAATGGGTGTTCCCAGCTTCTGGCATCCATATGTGCTGCCTACCATCTGTTTTCATTCCACTGTGCTATGGAGACAAACATACTTTATTTTTAGTGTTCTACATTTCCTGATGTTGCGCATAATAGGGATTATGTCTCACATCTAGGCCACTATATGTAAAAAATCTTCCATGGATAGCCGACGAGTAAAGGCAACAGATTATCACACAGGATCAGATGACATAATTTTCATTACCTACTTCTCAGTACAAGCATACAATTTATACTGAAGTTTGCTGGATTCCTGTATACCTGTGCTTTCTCTCTACACTACCTACAAGGGGCTTCCTTCATATGTTTTAAAGATACATCTTCCCAGCAGCTTCCTGGGATGCAGGAAATTACCACTACAATTTTGTGGGCTGCCACTAGTGGTTCCTATTCTGCATGCAGCATTCAGAGTCAAAATAGGCTATGAGGAAATAAACAGCTGTATGATCAACTATAGAGAGACAACAGTGCAGTACAGCAATTATTTGTTTGAAAGGAGAAATTCTCTGCAGGGGGTCCCACACAGTTTTGCTGTAAACCATGCACTCCAAAATTAGTTTGCAACTATTAATTGGCTACTATAGTATTTACTTAAAATTTGATTGAAAATATTTCACTATTACATCTCAGTGCAGCTTTGGAAGGCACCCATGGCACACTGGACAGCTAGTAATTCTTTAAAATCCACCAAACTAACGCGAATTCTAGAAAACGTTGCTGGTTTTACCTATACTGATATTCAGCCACACATTTCTAGTCAACAGTGTTTGTTCTTTCCCCATTTAACCTCCCTCTCCTCAGACTTTAAAGAAGCTGAGTGAGCGCTTTTAGCTACATATGCCCTCATCAACATCTCCTACAACTCAACAGGTATTGTATTATTGCCAGCATAACTTGATACCCATACTTTTAGAGCATATTACAGCACAGATCTTTCCACCATATAAAATTCAGGATACTATAAGTTATTATTAAGCAACTATTGATAGGAATTAGCTCTGGTTTCAAAAGATAATGAAAATTTAGTAAGAGTTGCACTGAAATAGAGATCAACAAAGAAAATTAGTGCCTTTAATACATCTTATGCATGAAGAGCCTAAAAAGGTTCACTGTTTATAGGGTACTCCGAAAGCCACCTAAAGGAGTTCCATTTAACTTTTTCAGATTAGGTCTATTCAGTCTGAGGTTTTTCCTCATTAATTCTTTCCTAAAATAAACACTTTCATTCATTGCATCTAATCTTACAAATAAATACAGAAGTACTTATTAATTAGATTGGCAAGGCATTTTTCAATCCTTTTAATTCATTCAAATATTTTAATAATGGACTTCAACTACTCTACTGTTTGAGTGGATGATTTTATTAAGTTAGCTGTAGCTGCTATATTTGCTTAGATCTGTTGAAAAGTCAAGCTTTTATTTCAATGTAAATTATTTTTTACAATAATTTCAAATCAATACAGTGGTCGGGTCAAAAAAAAAAAGGAACAGAAAGCTTTAAACACACTGATCTTGATAACATCACCCGATTTTCACTTATTTTAAAATAAAACTATAGTTTGAACTTTGCATTACAGTCCTATAACAGAAAATTTCTTGTACAATCCATCCATAGCCCTCCTCAAATTGTCTGATAAGGACTATCTGATCTGAACATTCACTTTATTCACAGCGCTGTTACATCTGACATCTCCTGGGTGGCTGTTTTTATTATACTCAATGCAAAGAAATTTAAACGCTGCATTAAGTAACAGAAAAGCGGTATATACTTTTACATCAAATTTGGGAAAAGCATTCAAAGCGACACAAGACAATAGCTTAAAAAGTAATTTCAACCTACAAGCTTAATAAATCTTTTTAAAAGTGGGCAAATCTGAATTTATTTAATTAAAAAGTATTTATAATGAATAATCTATTTTTTTCATAGAAAAAAAATCTGATGTTTTTACTCAGGTTTAAGTCTCAATCACAGGCCATGACAATTTTACATAATAAACTAATTTTGAAAGAAGTGTTCATTTTCCTAGCACACCATCCTATTTCCAAACATTTCTAGGTATTAAATGAGAGTTTAATACTTAGATATATCACAAGATCACTCTAAGATTGCTTCAATATTTATCTTAATTTCAGCTCTTCTGGCTATTGTGTAAAATCATATATTTCTCTTAAAATGTCTAAGTCTTCAATTATTCTTTAAAATATTTTAAAATCATCACAAGCATCTAAATGGAATTCAAACTGTTTTTCCAAGGAGTAGATTATTTAAAAAAACCCAGCAAGCCAACCCCAAAAATCCAAATTAAAATTAATCACAATTGCTCTGTGCTCTTAAGATTACATTTTGCTTCCTAAAAACTGATTTCTTTTCATTGTGAGGTTTAAGAAAAGGTTATTTAGTGGTTTAATCCCTTAATTTTGGTGTTTGCTTTTAAAGCAAAGAGGTTTTCATTGTGATGTTTACCTATTCAATACATGTGCAGTTTCAAGTTGGCTAAATGGAAGCAGTGAAACAGGAAATAAGCTGCCAGCAGGATGAACAGGAACTGCCAACCAAATTTTCATGTTGTATCCATGGTATAACGTCTTCAAGGAATCCAAAGAACATCGCTTCAGTTCAGGTTCTCAGAGGTCACTGAGGGTTATAATTATCTCCAAGGAATTTTCTTCACATCCTGTTAAGCTGTCTCTAAACAGCTGCGTGTGTTGCCAGGCAGCTTCACCATCCCCTCCACTTAGAACTGCTTCCAACACAACTTCCGTTGCACCAGAAAAATCTGAATAGGAGCAAAGATTTTTATCTATTGGAGGAAAAGATAAACAATTCAGTAAGCCACTGCTCCAGAAGATATAATGCTAGAATGCATGTTAAAAAGGGCAACTTGTCGTGAATGTTCAAGGATCTTAGTTGCAACTACTCAAGTTTATCTGTCAATCAGGGGCAGAAAAACCAAGAACAAACCCAAAAACCAGCTGCAAATTTTTAGTTATTATTTGTTTAGTGCTCACGCTCAGAGGACCTAGTCAAGATTGAAGCCACCACACAGAGAAGCATCTATCCTTCCTAGTAAAACACAAAAGCATCTTGCATCCACACTGAGTTCTTGCTAACCCAGCTCTGTTGCAGGTAGGGCAGTGTATATTAATAAAACTGGGCTCTGTACCAGCTTTTTATACCAATTTTGATTAAATGCACAGTATTTTCTTGACCTTGATAAGAAAGACTGAGTTGGAAAAGTCAACATACATTTGCATTTCATTTTTAGTATTTGCACAGTACTCTCTCCATATAAACTATTTATTTCCAGTTACACCTTTGCTGCATGATATAATTTGTTATTTAAATTCCACACTTACCTCCTATCAGAGCAACTTCTGCTGTTGGAGAGTGAAGTCTCCACTTTATTCTTCCACTCTGAAATGTCTGACTGCTTGTCCTAACTGAAACGTTATCTATTTTTAGACCGACTGACTCGCACTCAAACTTCCAGCTGACGGAAGCAGAGGATGACCCCTCTTTTCGGGCTAAATAAACCTGAATAGAAAGAAGACATAGTCAGTGTGTCAAAAACAGAGATGATCAACAGACATCTAATTAAACATTATAACAAGGACATAAAATCTTAAGGTAACACATTTTCATTCTTTCTGAAGCCTCTGAACCTTTAAACCTGTACATAGGACAATTTTGTATATATCTCATTTTGAACTAAGTCTGTTCCACAGTTAGGTAATTGTACACGTTCATAGTCTTTCACTAACAAACACTAATTTCTTTCAACGTGCTTGGTAAAGTCTAAGTCACGAAAATACCTCAGTTTACTACTTTAAAAAAGGCAGACTTCTGTTTTTTATATAAATGTATAGGCCAACCCACAGTTTCATTTTGTTGTTCAGTAGTGCTGATGAAGAAAACTGTAGTTAGTATTTTGGATTCTTCAGATGTGGCCGCTGGTGGCACACCACTTCTCCTAGGACTTGATACATCTTCGTTAAAGCAAATCATAGATGCTAGCATATATAAATCCTGTACTAACATTATTTGAACTGTTAGAGATTTGCATAATTCAATGTAGTCCCAATACTGTTCTAAACTTTGCCTGGCTGAACAGTCAAGCTGATACATTAACCTCCATTAAAGTTACTATGAACCCTTACAAGCTTGTGTTTTGTAATAAGCGTCCAACGATCCTTTCAAGTCTAGCATCTATTATCAGCAAACCAAGATAACAGACGTTACAGATTAAAGAGTCAAAAGTGCCATGATCCTTTCAGAATCCTTAGCTAAGAAAATTTATCAAAATTCTGTCATGTCCAGGCTTCTGATTAACGTCATACTGAACAGACTTAGCTCTTTAGTTTTTCATCTGGAAGGAAAAACCCTGAATAAAATGATAATAAAACACAGTAGTATGTTTTGCTAAAGGTCCCATCTGAATACAGAAATGTCATTGACAGACTATAAAACAGAATTTTAACGTTACTATGCACCAGGCATAAAAATGTTAATCCTCACATTTAAGAAAGCTGAAAAACCCCAAAGGTGTGAGGTGTTACACTGATTACCTATGAAAATATAACAATTTAACCTGCTTTCATGTGAATATAATCTTCATGTTCATGAAAGTGCTGATCTCTACACAATTTTTTAAAGTACCTCAGCTAGTTCTAGCGAGATGTTTCCCTTGATCAGATCCTACTGAATTGCCATATTCGAGTAAGAAAGCCAAAACACTCCATTAATCACCCCTTGGTTGAGGTACACTGAACATAGGCTTTTAGGGATAAAAACTAAAACATTAGCCTGTCTCATCTTCCATTTTAATATCCAAGCATTTAATCAGAAAAACAGAAGGATCCCTTTTGTGTCTTTTTGACTGTCCTCTAACCTTCACACCTGGCTACTCTTTTTCGAGTATTATTTGAAAGAAGTCTGAATTCAGGGGAAGGGGGAAGACTCATTCAAATTCTCTTCCGCTGGAACAATTCTTCTGGAAAAGAAGGTTTTAGAAACCCATGGATTTCAGATCTACAAGATCTTACATTCTTATTATCACCTATTATCAATCTCTGGGTAATCTGATGAAATTTGTGTTTTGTACCTGTTTTGAGTTTTGCACCATAAAGTAGTTACACTGAATAGCAAGAAAATACACAAATATGATGGAGAAGGCTACTACCAGATTGGCCAAGATGATCATCTATCTGAATCATTGTAATCATCAGCATTGCAGAGACAGCATACATAACTGATGGTCCTTTTCTGTTACTCCTGGGCTAATATCTGTAGCTACCTTTACTGTGGCTTTTACATTTAAATTCCTTTCCATTCATCATATACTGAATGATAAACAAAATATTTCTATGAAGGCTCCTTTGGCTGGTAAGTTTCTTGGACAGCTGCTGAATCAAACTCCAAACCCCTAACATGCACATCTACTAGAGGCATTACAAAAAGAACATGCCAACCCCAAACATCCTTTCTCTGTGCTGTCTCCCATAACACAAACAACGCCCAATGAAAAGTCATTTTAGATTCATACATGGACATTCTGCAGGATGCTATTCCTGTAGAACTAACATGCCTTACCCACAAGCCTGAGATATACCTGGATCTGTAGCTCCTAGCTTCTCAAAGCCATCCTATCATCCTTCATCCAGAAAAATTGAGGTGCTATTGAAAGGGTAAAGCCTTTCTGCTGGGTCTTATAGATCAGTCCCTCCCTGGTTTATCTGATTAGTAGAGCTGAGCAGAACAGCAGACTTGTAATTGGTTTCAGTGCAAAGACAATACGCTTTTTTCAAAAGTGAGCATTACTAAGCATTGGAGATTTCAAGATATAATGTGCTATCAGAATTTTAGCAGATCCTATGGAAGCAGAGAACAGTTGTCCCTCATTCTGAGTTTTTGTTACTTCTTTTTTCCTGTTGTACCCTTACCCTGTTGTAACATCTGTTATATTATTCTCCAGTTTCTTCCCTTATTCCTTCAAGCTCTTCAAGCTATTCCCCCAATGCATTTTGCAAGTAGGTTATGTATATAGCCAGCACAGAAAACCTCAGAAGACAGTTATATACTTAGCTCCATTTTTCATCAATGGGAAGCAAACTGTTGCCTAAGCTAGAAGAACATTTGGCCAGAGACCTTTCAGACCAGTAAAATGACACGGGAACAAAGCAATAACATGTTATAGCCCCTGACAGGAATGCTCAGTTCCACAGTTGGTAGCTGTTGCAGTAAAAGCTGTTTGCTAGTAAATGACCCCTTCCCATCTTACAGACATCAGTTTTCTTCTCTGATTTAGAGTATGAGACTCTTCTGCTCAGTGTCCTGACAGATGGGAAGGAGTCTGGGCAGGGTATACACTAATCTGGATAACTGACAGGTTTTTGCCTTCTTGCAGATGGAACTGTAATATTTAGAAAGACAATTTCTTCCTTTGGCTGTATATCAAAGGGATGAGATAAAACTATTCTCTAAAAGAACAAAAAAAATTTTTTTGGAGAGAAGTACTGCTTTTCAGTAAAACAGTATTGTGCGTTTGCCAAAAGGATAAGAAGGAAGCCATTTTTAAAAATTTGGTGCTTTAGCAAGGATTTTACCTATTTGCAGAGAATTTGGTCATCCTTTCCGAAAGACAAGCTAAATTTATTTTCCATTTTTTAAATCATCTGACAATCTTACCTGAAGCTTAAAAGTAACATTTACTAATGTCAGCTAAATTCTATGGGCACCAAGAGTGGTTTTGATGCCAAACATTGGCAAGGTTTTTCTATTTTACTGGAGTTATCGTACCTCTATGGTAGATTTTATGCTTTTAATAATTGTTATCCTTACCATTTTCCAATCTGTTTCCACCTTTCTCCAGATAGACTCTGCCTTCCATACAGCTGTTTCCCAGCCACCTATTTTTTCATTATTATTGGAAATCCGTGTATAACTATCTTCTACTATATTGTAGATGAGGTGGAAGAGTTTAGACGTCTTCTCCTTTTCAGAGGGAATAAAAACGACTTCTTTTCTTTTCTGAAAAATGCAAAAAATACAAGCACCCTCATTCCCCAACACATTTCAGTAAGACTATGTTACTTTTAAACTGCATGATGTAGCTTCCTAACATAGTTTTGCTGCCAGCTAAAAAAAAAATTCCCAACGCAATTTTTAAGAGATGTCATGGACAAAAGCATTTAAGCAAAACAAAAGTTTTAAACCAGTTTCCTACAATAGACCTGCACCTTTTCCAGAGGGGAGTACTAATTTTATTTTTAAAATTTCCACATAATTACTTTTAGAAGTAATTATTAACAAAATAACATAAAACTAGCAAATTTAAGTAAGATATTAACACCTTAGAAATAGAGAACTTATATGTTGAGTATATTTCTTGTACAATCCATAAGTAAATGGTTATTTTGAATAGCAAATGTAATTCTGTGATTATCATATATAGGTGCTTGTATATCACAGTTTACAAATCAACTCCAAAAAACATACGGTACAAACTTCGTAACCTCACAGTATTTTTTTGTTTTTTAAAATCTGTCATTGTTCTTAAGAGTTTCAGCAAAGCAGAAATTAAATATCCTAAACTGTGGAGAACTGAAATAAACTCTTAGTTTCTCAAACTTAATCAATCCTACAAAACGCATTAGTTTCACTTAACTGGTTCTATTTAGGATTGTCAGTTATTCTATATGACAGGATCACTACAAAACTGGTGTAATGAGTGATGGCTAAGTCACACCTTTGCATGCTGGCTCAAGCTAAATATGGCTATGGTTCTGGGAAACTGTACCTTAGCATAAAATAATTAAAAATAAAATCTTGCTTTCAGAAATAGTAAAAAACATTGATAAGAAAATCAATTGAGCTTATTATTTAAGACATTGTTCCATTTACACAATCCTAATTGCTCCCACAGTGGTTTATTTACAAAAATAGTTGGTCGAAGCCAGCTTCTAGGCTTTAGCCAATAGTAACTAATAATACAACTTTTTTTTTTAAGTTTTCCCAACTGCTTTCAACTGCCTTAAACTTTCTAGTTCTGTCACACTGTAACTAATTAAAAGGAAAAGTAGTATTTTTTAATTAACTTTTAAGAGCAAAACACACTTTAGATAAAGGATTACCAAATATTTTTAGCATCAACAGACCACCATCAATCCTCAAAAATTTCATATGCACTTCTACTGAATTCACATCAAACTTGCACCTAATGTTTTTATGTTTCACTGTTTAAACTGGATCAGTAGACTACCTACCGTAAGTGCTATTCCTCTGCAGACCATAACCATCGAACCTCTAGTTAGCTACCTCTAATATGGTCACAAGTGCAAAAGTTAAATACCTCTGGACCAATTTCACCTCTGGCTATTCGCCAGGCCATCGAACCTGATGTCCTTCCACCATATTCTCCGGGTTTAGGCGTTTTAGGAGAAATGAATTCAACAAGCTCCACAATTGTTCTTTCCAAGAGCTCTCTTTTTCTATTTTCTGACAAAGATTGTTGTCTCTGAAAATACAGTTAAGAAACAAAGTAAAAAAATTCAGAAAAATGGTGTTTGTAGTTCTGCTCTAGAGTAACCCCAATGGGGAGAAAAAGAATTGAAAAAACAGGCTAACATTTGAAGTCTAGACTGACTGTTAGAAACATTAATCTTACACCACATGTGCAAACATAGATCACTCATAACTGCATGGTTGACGTCAGTGCTTCTGCTGTGAACTTGAACGCACTATGTAGATTTCTTTCAAAATAAGGGTTTGTGCTATGTTTATAATATATTTGATTGGATGATAGAACACTTCCATAGCATATTTCCTAGCGATTCAGATGTATTTTGTGCCAGAGCTGTTCTCAATATTATTTGGGGGAAAGAGAAGGCAAGCATAATTATTGGGACAAAATTTTTCTTCTCTACAGTGGAGTGATTTGGCTGGCAACAGTCTTGGTTTTGTGATTAAGCCCAAACAAAAGATTCAGTTGGTCTCTGAAAGAGTTATTCCACAGTGACTGACTCTATCATAAACAAACTATGACATTCATACTTTTTTCAGATACCAGAAAACTGAGAAAAACATATCACCTATGCTTCCAGGTAAATTAGTGGAAAAGAGGAAGAATTATATAACACGCTTTCTTTGCCCACATGAATAAAACTACAGACATTTTTTTGGTACACAACTTTAAAAAATTCATTGAGAGGCTGGGGTTTTGTCTCCACGATTTTCACATCAAGTATACAGAGCTGATATGTGAAGCCTGCTTCCTTAACTGTGGATACATTTACACAGGATTGGAAAATTAAGTTCAACATTGAGTACACGAATGATTACACATCACCTTTTTTTCTACTTTGGTGATCTCCCAAGGCATGCACACTCATCCCACTAGGACCTGAAACTTCAGGTCAACAAGTGTTCCAATTATCTCAAAAACAGTCCTGACCTCAGGAAGTTTTGCTATTAGGGATCAGAAAAAGAGGCATTTGAAGGGTTTTTGTTCCAGACGACAATGTGGAATTGCATAAAGGAAAGTAGATACAGAGAAATTATTAGAAACAGCTCCAGCTGAACAAATTCCAGCTGCCAAATAGCAGGTCTACCACAGCAAGGGGGAAATACACCTCTGCTTGCATTGATGGGTGATGAGCAGTGACTCCAGCAGTTCCTCATGAAACACCAGGCCTTCCTGAATCTAACACTTGCCTGGGAACTTCGGGTATCCATATGCAGTACTATAGATCTCACTCCAACTCAGAGGAAGTTTGATATCGCTTACCTTAAGTTAGCGATACTAATCTACAGTTTTCTTTGAGCCAATTTGATGTGGGGAAACCCAGTGTCAGGGGTCACTACCCCTGAAATTATTGATGCCACACTGAGAATTGGTTGCCCTTGCTCTGCAGCTGTTGTAACAGTATCTGAAAGAAAACTGTTAAAGAACAGTGCTTCAACACAAAAGGGGTGTTTCAGAAGATGGGCCTCTTCTATGTACGATACAAGAAATCAGTATGTTCCTCAATTGTAAACAGTACAAGCACGCTAATCCTTGTCATCTCCCCCCACGCAGTAGACTGTTGAATATAAATGCTAGCAGCCTATAAGACACGCGCAATGCTCAGACTCTGCAGCGATCAACAGTGCCTCTGCTGGGAAAACCTGTAACTACATTTCCTATAAATGACATTGTCATCAATAGCGTTCGTGTACTGAAGAGGATTCCAAGAACTCCATTATCAACTGCCATGGCTCAAACTTCCTGCTTTTGTTTTTTCTTGAGGTGTTCCCCTCTACATACATGCTCAGGCCCCACCTTTCTTTGGCAGACAAAGGGAATAGGAAGGAAGAGGGGTTGATAACTGCAGCTTTAAAATCAGTTCTGCATCACGTGCAAGTTATGCTGTTGATGCTTCCTGAAGGAATGTGTTTTGAGAGGTAGATAACCTGTGATTTAAGTGGACCTGCTGCTGTATAAGCAACAGATAATTTGAGGGTAGAAGTCCAATTTCAAACCTCTAAGCAAGGAATACTGGTTCATCTCACATCAATCACCATGAGACGGTTGCAGTTCAACCTAAATTACTAGCTTTCCTCTTAAGAACCAACCTGGCTGTAGCTATAATAATTCAAAATCACTACTAAAAAACACAGCCTGGAACAAATAAAAAATTATTTCTTTCTCTGCCCCACCATCCAATTTGCCATGAAGGCAGTGGAAGTTCAGGGTCCTCTCCTGCTTTCTATAGGGGTAGCATACAATGGGCTGGAATAGGGCAGTGCCCAAAGTAGGTGAAAAAAAACTTTGTAGTCAGGATGTGATATAGTACTATAAAATAACATCACATGGTAGGTAACCTGCACACTACACACCCATTTAGGAATGCCTGACCCAAATAAAACACACACAGTACTTCTGAGCAATAAAATAGCGTACTGAATAGCTTAAATTATCCTTGCCTCTTTTCCATCTAACAGTGACAATCACTCAACATCCTTTGAACTGTTGTGCTGTCTCTGCTTGGCCACTAAACAGACAGACATGCAGAGAAATAATGACCAGAACCATTGCTCTTTATGCAGGAAAGCACAATAATGATCTTTTAGATTCCATTTTCACTAACATTGCAGTCTAGGTGATAATGTGTACTGCATACTGTGCTTCTTTTTAGTTGTAACTTTGAAGAATTGAGCTTGAAAGACGCAGTGTTGGAGTTCTGCATCAAAAGATACAAAGACTATAATCCCTCCTAGTGGGGAACCAGTCTCTAGGAGGTGATGGGAAACGGGAAAGTTAGTGGAGGCTTCTGCCTACATCAGTTATCTGCTGCATAGGCTGCAGTGAAGGAAACAGCATACCAGCTGAAATGGAGACTTCTGACTGCGCAGCGTAATGGAAACCTGCTATAACATGTCTTGATAGTTCTAGGGGTGAGCTGTCTCCCCCCCTACTGAACACAGAAGCTGCTCAGTAAGACACGGAGATCCTCAGACAGCAACTTTTTAATGTCCCCTTTATTCCAACTGCATCGTCACCTTGGTATGAATTTTAGAAAAAGTCCTTTGCTAAAAAAAACCCAGTTTTTCTTTCTTGCATTTCTCCTAGTCAATCTGACGGCAAACTGCCTCTAACTTCCTGAAATTCAATCCCAACTATAACAGACAAGAAAAAAGGAGTAAGAGCTGTTACTCACAGGGATTTAATTTATTATCCATTTAATAAACTAAATAAATCAAACATTCGGAACAGCAACTGGGCAAAAGGAAGTGTGTGTGGGAGGAAGGGACTGTGAGTATGCGTTCAGCTTGTAAAAAGGGAAAGTAAATTGTTCCTTGAATAAGATACCATCAAAAAGACTGACAAAGGTGTTCTAATAGAATTGCAAGACAGCTGGAAAGCAGTAGGGAAAGTATGCAGCAGAGAGAAGAATGGGCTGGGATTTTCCACGTGTAGGGAAAAGACGACTGGAGAAATACAAGAGTGTCTTGGAAGCATGTGTATACCTTTCTTCCCTGTTCTTGGTTTTTAATGAAACTTTCATTTAAAACATGACCAGAATGGCTGTTCTTTCTGTTTGAAAAGCGTTCCTGTCAGCCCACAAGATGCACAGTGCTGTAAAGCAGGTGTAAAAAAATAAGAAACAGTCCAGTAGACCAACATGCAGCATCATTTGTTTGAAGTGGCAATGCACTTATTTACTGGAGTTCCCTAGACTTCTGCAAGTGAAACACAGCATGATTCTATAGCAACATCACTCAGGTGAGAAGGTCAGGCAAGCCAGCCCATAAGTCAGTTGCCTATACTCTCCTGATTCCATCAGTCTTGTCAGAGTAATTCTTCATCTTATTAGCACCTCATTTCCAAGGTTATCTCTACCTAGGGACAACTGGTGGAGAAGAGTCTCATGACTGGTTTCTATTGCCAGAATACCAGAAGAAAGGCCCCTCAGATCAGTTTTGTAGGCAGCAAGTGTTCAGTACTCAGAGAGGACACCATTAAATTCCTGCAACCCTGCACAAAGCACATGCATCGCTCAGCCTGAATTTCTGACCCTTTACCTCTTTTTATTTTGATGCTCTGCAGCCAGCCTTCTCAATGCTCTGCTATGTGACTCCAGTTTTCATTGGTGATAAAATATTTGAGGCCAGGGCTTGAAATCTTAAGTCCAGCTCAATTCTTCATACTCTTAGTGTGTGGCTATAACCCTCAAGCCAGCTGGCCTCTAAAAAGGCATAATCTGTTAATTAAGCCATGAGCTATATACTGTCACAGGAACTAAAAGCTTCTATGCACAGGAATTAGCCCTGGAAGGAAGTGGGGACAAAATGGAACCTTACAGATGGTTCAAGGTTTTGTGGTATTCCAGCATATCGAGTAAAGAAAAGTTAATCCTGTTGTAAGTAGGGAGTGGAAAAAGCTTAGTAGGGAGGTGCGAGTGCACTCAGGTTCTGTGACTAGGGCACGCAGGTGCAAATGGCTTCATGTGTTTTGGGGACATCAGGCATATGTGGCTCTGAGCCAAAGCTCTACTGATGGGATCAACACTTCTTGAAAGTCTTGAGAACAGCTTGTGAATCATTCCTCTCAACTCCTAAAGCTTGTAAAAAAGTCACAGGAAACAAATTAGGCCTACACTTCTTATAACTACAAATACTATTGTTTTCAAGTTACAGCATTATTAATGTAGAAGTTGCTCAGCCACCCTCAAGAAGTCCATGTAGTTACAAAGTAGTTGTAGTTTACCCCCAATATCTGTTGATGCACAAGTCTACTCCAAAGCCATCAAGAAAACATATACACACACTGTATGTATTATATATACATGCGCACCATACTGCGTAAGAGATAATATGATAATCCTTTTACATACCATTCTTTATCTTATTTCACGTAAGTTCAGCACTATGTCTGATTCTTACATGTTCAGTGTAAAATGAGGTCTGCACAGTTAGCCGCATTTTACATTCCATAGTGCATGGACATTCCTATCAGGTTACCAAATGCATTCCTTTGTTCAAGGATTTCACATTCTGGAAAGGCAATTATGTTTCCCTTAAAGACATCCATTTAAGAAAAGTTACATACCCTTTTATTTAATGCGTTAATTGTTTCACGTAGTGTAGCTTCACTGAGTGCTGTCCTTCTAGAGAGTACTTCTTCATGCTTACAGCTGTATCTCCAGGTGACATCAACAACCTCGAGCACAAGTTAAAGAAGAAAATAAAGCAACCAAAAATTCCCCGTGTATCCTGCTTCATTTAAAGAAGCTAGCTCAAAGTATGTTTTTCTATAATAATTCTGGAAATCACACTAAGATGGAATACAATACACACTTGCCTCAGGGCAAATTTGGTTTTTATTATCATTACTCCTACCTCATCTTTGGAGAATGCAATTATGTAGGAGAGCTGCTTTCCCCACCCAGTTTCATAAAGAAGAGGTTTATCGCAGACGTTTTCACACGGATCACAGTGAAGCCATCTTTTCTGAGATGAAGAATATACTTCAGTCCACGCATGATCTATGTAACAAAGGCCAAGAATAAAGAATGAATTGTAAGGATAGATCCTCTCTTCTAATATTGCAAAATATTGTAACCTTTCCTGATTTATTAAATGAAGGAACAGGTGAAAGAACATAATTTCTGTTCATCTACATTCAGAAAAGTTACCAGAGCTTTCTCTTTCTATCTTAGGATCATGTTCCGTTAGATTCAACTACAGATTGTATCACTCTGAAGTCAATGATCTGACCTTAGTTGCAGAACTATATTTCATCTTATCAGGCAAGACAGGAAATTGAATTTATATTGTCTTTGTTTGCTGAACTGCATAACTTTATATGCTGCCTGATGGCTAATATAATCTGAGAACCATAAAAATATATAACCTTATTTTGCATAGGTTTGTATTAACATTACGATATTCTAGAGTACTGATACCTGTACAGTCCCAGACATATCTAGCTTCAAACCCGACAGCTCTGCAACACAGCGTAAAACAGTTAGCCCACTCGCCACAGCGTCCGCATCTGGTTTCCAGAAGTTTTTCGGGGTGGTTATACCTACAGGAGAAAACCAAAACAAAACCAGAATGTATTTTCAATTATTTCACCTTTCAAAGTCTTTACATCATGCCTGTCCTTGGACAGATTTCAGTGCCAGTCAGTCCACAGAAGACAATGGAAATGATTGCTGTACTGCACAAAACAAGTGCGAGCAGAATGCTGCTTTTACTTGGACTCACATGACTGTCACACATTTATCGCAGCACTGAAATGAATGTTTTTTTCAGTTTTCAAAATTGACTTAGACTTCATCTTAAAATATGATTTTTGTATGCTGGTCCTTTTGAAGGTTCACAAAAATATCAAAAAATTGGATATTTGCTCTTTCACTAGGCTCAGCAAAAGATGTGCATTAACCTTTGTGATTTCCCACAGAAATGAAAGTTTTCCTTGAAATAACAGAAACCTACCTACATCCTATGCCAATATTAATGTATTGCATTTAGAAGTTGTACTTTACCAAATTAACAGTAAAAAAAATAATATCAGACAAGTATTCAGAATAGGCCACATAAAAGAAAGCAATATTTTGGTTTTAAAAATCTCTAATCTTATAGAGCAACTGCTGATTCATCAACCATCCTATCAAGTTGCTTAAAATGGCTTCTCTAATCTTTCAATCAACAACTTGCCACTTATTCACAAAACGCACAACTGCAAAACTGTTTCTGGAAAGACAAGAAAAAAAGACAAAGCAAATCTCTGTATGCTCACCTTGGGAACCTATTACAGTGCTGACATAGCTTGCAGTAATGATTTTCCACTCGACTGACGTTCCACCTTTGATCATCATCAGTGGGCAACAGGTAGTCACTTTTAGGCTCTGTCTGCCCACCACACCTGCTGCAAGGAACATTATTTACCCAATGAAAAAAGTCATTCTTAAACCAGTCCAAGAGCTCCAACAACAAGAAGTCATCTTCATTCACACGTGCATCTGTAAAATTTACACAACGCAGTTAGGTCAAATGAAAAAAATAACTTAGTTGAACTTCCCAGTATCTACATAAATGACCACCTCTGGGCCTTTATTACATTTTAGAAGTCTCATTATAAAACAACCTTCGTATGTTTCTTAAGCACACACAAAAACAAGATCTAAATTCTCAACACTGAATAATATCAAACTGTATATCTAAAGAACAAAATACTGCACTCCTAAACGCTACAGCTAGAGTAAGAATAAGGAATTGCTCAGCAAAACAAGTTAGGTACACAGCAAAGCCCAGCAAAGTTCCTCATGCCCCCCATATTCTTCCAGGGCCTTCAGAAGAGTGTGTGCTAATTATTTTTCTGCTCCTAAACATCCTTTTCCCATTCTTAGCTATTAAACTAGGAATTACAACTGTTTTGATTTCATAATCCCAAAGAACCAGACACTGGAAGCAATTGACAACCAGGTGTAATATGAACAGAGTTTCTACAAGCACAGCTTGATTATTGTAGAACATATGCATATACCATGTGAACAAAGTTGAGTTTGTTTATAAATTCAGCAAATAAACACCTTTGTCAGCTTACCCAAGCTAGACACAGGATGTCTTTACTTTTCTACTCAAGCCAATTCCACCATACTAGACCAACCAGACTCTCTGGCCCATTTTCCTGTGTTCACAACAAGGTGTGAGAATCTACTCACGCACTGTCACTATTCTGCCACCGGGAAATAACCCCACTTTACCTAACTAAAAAATTTAAAAATCCAGTCTTCCAAAAAAGATCCATCCCTTCTAACTCCTTAGAGTCTTTAAATGTACATTCTGCTCCAATGCCTACAGAGATATTCTTGCTTCTCAGATTCACAAACATTCAAGTAAGTCCTCCTATTAACTCCATCACCTAGGCCACACTGTAATCATAGGTATTAATACTTGGTCATTTTATGTATTACAGATTGCTTGTAGTCACAGTGCAGACAGGTCTGACTAATGAATATGAAGACAAAAATAATTTACAAAAATGCTGTTTAAAGGAAGTTGAAGGAAGTTGTATCAAATTTGTGCACTATCTCCTTTTTCAGAATGGCAAAGAAAGACTAGGTAAGATACGTGTTTTACTTATTTAAGATCGATTCACATCTTTCTCTGAAGCTGAAGTAGGCTTTGGTACAAAAGACTCTGTGGGAACCCTAACTATTAAACACACATGGCCAAGACCATGAAGCGCAAGAGAAAAGATCATCTGTTAATGAAAGCAGGAAAACCTGACTTAACTGTAGTAAAATTTTCATTTTTACTTATTTTATGTGAAAAACATTTGTGCTGAAACACTCAGGCAAGGTGTTATTGCTTACAAAATGGATATGCTTGTACATTCAAACTTTCTGATGAAAACTGAATGAGAAGATCATGAGCACAGGCCATATTCTCTTTTCACAGATAACAACATACAAACCAGAATCCATCTATGAAAATATGACTGCTACCATATGAATATTCTTTTCTTAGCTTGTAAAATAAATCCTTCATGAAAACATTGCATGGAAAGAATGACGAATGTGATTTATTTGAACGGAAAACAGTTGGCTGTGACGTGCAGCTATTTTTGACTGCACAATCCATCTTTCTAATGAAAATGGTAAAGGGAACAGTAAAAAAAATCCTGTACTTCTAATCAAATGACCATAATCTTCCTAGCCTTTATGAGCCAAAAATGCCTATTATGAATTGTAAGGGAAGTCCTAAAAACAAGTGTCCCCCAGCACTAAGCAGTTATTCCCACAGATGGCAGTCTCAATACAGTGATACAGACAACACAAAGAAGCTGAAAGGCCCAATTATCCATACATCTCACACACAGCCCACTCCAAAAGGAATGTTTCTGTAAAATACTTTAAAAATGCTTTCAAACTGGCACAATCCAAAGCATTGGAGTTCCATTCCTTCTCCTTTATTTGTACCTAAATTAAGTTCTGGAAGCCATTTTGAATAGATCAGCTTGACAGCTTGGGAAGAAGCACCTGGAAACACCATTCTCCTCCTCCCTTCTCGTTTTTAATAACGTGTATGGCAGAATTAGAGCAGTCTAAAAGGTATTCTCGTCTTTATTTTCCTTTTTAAAGGAATTTAAATAGTTTTCATTTATTACTGCTAAGTACCTTTTCCCCATTGCATTGCTCTATGCTGCTGAATGAGAAAGCCTTGTACTTGATTTTGTGGCTCCCTACTTTCCAGTATAGCTTTAAAAAAAAAAGAGAAAAATTACTAAGAAAATCCATTGCCAAAAATTTCCTTACGCCAAAGGCACAATCACTTATCAGCATGTGGCTGTATGAGACATCTCAGTCTTTCATAAAAAAAGACGAGGAGAGCTTATTTTTGGTTTGCAAATCAACAACACTCCCATCAAGTTAGTAGAATTGCTTCAGAGTCTTTTATCAAAGATTCACAGTGAAAAGGATTTTTTGGTGCAAATATGGTCTTAGAATCAGGGGATTTTTAATATTTATCTTGTACGAGTAAAATTTCACTCTATTGCTGAAACAAATTTACACCTGTCACTTGACAATAGAAATATGTCATTTTTAACTGACAAAGACTTTGTGTATTCAAACAAATTTGCATTTATGAAGAAAATACAAATTTTAGCCACTGATGCCACAAATATTCACGCCTATATTTCACCCTAGCTCCAAGAGGGATAGCATGTGAACAACCCTATTCACTTAAGCATTTGCAAGAAAGGTGACTCTTTGAATCAGGATGTCTTGGAAAAGTCTCATACAAAACCTCACCAATAATATCACTTTAAAAAGAGAAGAGGTATTTGGAAATTTTGTTCTGAAATTGAAATTATAGTACATACAGGAAAACTGCACTCCAACAATTTCAAAACAATGATTACTCAAACAAGAAGTTCCCCTCCTCTTGCTCTAGCTATTTTGCTCTAGATATAAGAAATACAACAATACATGCCCACCCCATGTTTCCCCAGCGTTATTTACTACTAGCTCAGAAATTAAGAGGTCAAAATTTCTACATGAAAGCAGTAAAGGATGGATGACAAAAATAAAATTTAAAAAATTAACAAAACTAAGAGTAGCAAATTTGAAAATTAGGAAGAAGGTAATTCTAATTTAGAAACAGCATTTGGAACCTGCAGACTTATGACTAAATCCACACACCTAAAGCATAGTAGATATATGCCTCATCCAGATATTCAAAAGAACATTTCTAGTTTTATATACAGTATCACTTTGTAGCATTACCTTTGTCCAGTCTTGTAGCTTGTGCTAGCTTTTTCTGAGCCTTCCCTTTCAATTGCTGGAGGGGAATAGAAGCTAGTGCTTTCTGCTGAATAGAAGGATCCTCATACATCAACACAAGATGCTTAAATTTTGTTTGAAGCATTTTCAAGATTTTTGCAGCCTGCAAACAAGATGATTTATGAACTTCCACCTTAAGCCAGAAGAACCAAGCTCTCCTATTTTAGTTTAAGTCAGTCATAATTCTATACTTACAGTTACAATATATATTCCTTTACAGGTGAAATGTTTATTTGTAAAGATATAAATAAAAATTGCAGATACCACCACCCAACCTGTGAAGCCAGCCTTGTCATCTTTGAGCATTCTTAATGGTGTCCTGAGTGACACCATTACTCATTCAGGGAAAAAACTGTTTTTAAAGACACCTCTGATGTCAAAGTTTCTGACTTGTTCCTCCCCACCCCCATCATTTCTTTTGGACACCTTTACCTGAAATCCACGAAAGAACCTATAATCCATTCCATTTCCTGGACACTGCTGCACCAGTTCACAGCACTCTATTATTGATGAATGCTGCTTTTCAATTTCTTATTCATGAAGGCTGCTTGTCTCTTTCTACTTCTTTCTCTCACAGATCAACTCTGATACAGACCTGAACAGATAGCCCTGTGACGATATACTGAACAGTGTGTTTCACTAGAAATCGAATAATAAAACAGGCTTCTCATTCAGTTTTCCTAGGCGTCACTTAGTGGCAACTACATATTGCACGCAATAAGGGACACCTGTATCTACTAAAATAAATAGCTAAAGTTAGTAACAGTGGATTTAGTAGCTGAGCAAATTATGCCCATTTAAAGTGGGACAACACAGAAAGTTAAATGGGATTTTAAAATTAAGAGTCTGGCATATCTGGGGAGGAAGCCTGTGGCACTGTTAAAGTACTTTTTGTCTACTGCTAGATCATGCTTTGGTCTTTAGCTTTGTTAATTACCATGTTTGTTTCACCAAAAATCCCACAATTCCCTGAGATGCTAGCAGCAAACGCAACATAACACATGGGTATGAGAACTCTTCAGGAGATAACTTCTTTTAAAGGAGCATTTAAATTAGGAGTGATTATTTTGATGCTGGACAGTGCTGCAGGACCAGCCCTTGCTTTTCATAATTGCTGAAACAGAACAGAACTGGTTTCGCTCTTCCTAGAGCTCATCAGCTGTAGGTAACTGGTTTAACATCATAAATCCAATTGTGTTCGGATTCACTTTAATGCAAGTTGAATGAACAGGAATACGGGAAGTTAGGGACTGCCAATGGCTTATAGATCTTCATGTTCTGTCAGCTTCCTGAAAGAGTGTTCAGAGATATTGCTCAGCATCACAGAGTGTCTCCCAGATTCTTTGACAGTTCAGATTTTCCCACTGGCAAACACCATCAGTGTTACAATAATGCCTAACAGGTTTCATGGAAGCCACTGTATACCAATGAAGTCTTATGCAAGCATCTACAAGTGTGGTGAACCTCACTGCAAATCTGATTTTGGATACCTCTTTCCTCCAACAAACACTATGTCAACCAAGAAGGGATCAGAATCCATCCACCAGAATGACTAGCCAGAGCTTTCCTTTCTCCAAGTCTCAAGAAAGCCTTACGAAAAGAAACACAGAAGAGGCATAGATGAGGCAAAATAATGATGGGTTACGTTCCCTAGAACTGCGCTATTTAGCAATATTCCTGTGCTATCCCAAGTAAGCTACTTTTCCCTGTGCTTGCCAGGACTCCCATGAATCACAGGTGTAATGCGTAGGCAAGAAACAAAAATGCCCGCACCACAAAAACCACTTTGAGTCTCTCTGACATCTGACAGCAGCGCACACAGCAATACAACCATTCCTCTGCAGTATACTCACTGAAAAGCTAAACACCTATTGCTGTGCAAGCAAAATGGCCAACTCACAGCCAGAAGGCATTTTATGAACTTCTGCCCCATCACCCAGACTATACAGACCAAATTCAATGGCTCAGAGAGCAATCAGCTGAAATACAGCATTCTAACTGAGTACTAACACTGCACTAGCAATGTCTCTAAATTGTAATAAGTTTGGTCCCACCACCCGTGTTGAATCTCAAGAAGCAAGAAAAGTAATATTTGCAGAGAAATAGATCCACAGCTCTGACGGCTAGTATACGTCAGGGCAGAATAACTACAAGTGAGAAGGATTAACCTCAAAATACATAGTGTCTACTTGAAATCTGCAACATTTTTTTCATTGCAAGATCTACGCAACTTTTAAAGCTTTAAAGCTCCAGTTCTAACCATTATTGCAGCAAGTCACTCTAGAGGTTTCATAATCACTTCTAACCACCGTTGCAGAAGTGGCTGAAACAGTAAAAACCAAAAAGCACCAAAAAAACCCACAAACAAATTCATATAAACCTGGTCAGTATATTTCAGAGGCAATTACTAGCACGCTAACATAATTAGATTAAATGGCTCAATATTCCAATGCCTACAAGAGCTCCTTTCCCAAAGGACATTGTGCGTGATGATGGGTCACCGAGTGCTCTCTCTCCCCAAAAGCCATCACTTCAATCTATGCTTTGCCATTTCTCTTCCACTGATCTTGGGCAGGTATTGGGAAGAAATAGTATGTCATAGTTGGGTATCCAACAATATACTGACAATATCACTTAAAAAGAGACAAAACTCTGTTTAAGGATGTATGAGAAACGACCTTTTGGAAGGATTCATCATACAGCAACTTTAGGTGACTCTGGTTCTAGGGGGAAAAACTCTTTAGCAAGTTAAACCAAAGCATCCTTCAAAGCTTCTATCAAAAGGAATAACTTCATTTTTCAAAGTTGTATGAGGTTGTTAAGAGTCTTCACCCATCAGGCCAGCTATCAACAGATGAAAGGACTCTGCCTCTCTGTCTTGATAGGGAACTTCACCTCGACCTCTTGGACAAGGGAAACACAGCCTCCATAACTATAGATTTGTCCTTGCCCAGCTAAATTCCTGTGTCTCACAAGTGTCACATCCAAAAAACGAAAGCCCTCGTCACAGACTACACATAGAGGTCATAATGAATGAACTGAGATGCCAACAATTATAAACATTACGGTTGTGCTCCTGTTCTTTTGCTGGCTCTCAAATACCAAACACAGTCTTAGCTTCCCACCCCTCCTCTGTTCTTCCACCTTGCTGTCCCCTTATAATACAAACCAGCTTTTTCTTCCATGACACCCTGATCAATAAAACATTTATGGACATCTTCAACAAAATCTCTTGCTAATATTCTATTTATGGCATATTTCATGTTGAATTTGCATGGAGACTGAAGAAAACACTCAAAAACTCCAGAAACCATTGGAAGACTAAAAAATTCCTCTGGTCCAACCTCCTGCTCAAGGCAGGGTTAGCTATGAGAGCAGACCAAGTTACTCTGGCCTTGTCAGGTCTTGAAAATGTCCACATTTGGAGACTACACAGCCTCTCTGAGCAACCTGTCCCAACAGTTAACTTTTCTTCAATCTTTATATTCAAGATCAGTACACCTACAAAGCTTTCAGGTTATAATTACCACTTCAAGAGATTGCACAGGTGATGTTTCTGGCTGCTGACGAGCAGGGGCAAGAACAGAGTCAGCAGGTCTTGAAGGCTGATGTGCAACTGTCTGAGTGCTGGCCACAGTTTCAGAGGATCCTGTTCTGTGGGTTTGATTTGACTCATTCAGTCTGCTGTTCCTCTCTCCAGCAATTAAGTCTCTGATTTTACGTAGCTGCTCAATTGAAGCTTCTTTAGGGAAAACCAGGTGAGTATCTCCCTGAAATTTAGACAAATTAATTCAGCAGTTACTGCATGTCTAAGGTACTCAGTGCTCGTATCTCTAGCTAACAGCTATATTGTTTACTGGAAGTTATCATGCTAAGGCTTGGCAGGATTCAGCCTTTGGACTAGGTCCCTTACAGCAGAAGCTATTAGATCAAGAACCTACAGTCAGTCTAGAAAAAAAGGGCTCATAACAACATGCTTTTGTTAGTAACTTATTTTGTAGAGCCACACATGGACAACGCAATTATGATTTGGCAGAGAAAGCAGCAACAACAGAAATGAACAACAAATGCTCAGTTCTCACAGTACAGCAGCGAAACGCTAGGCAACACAGGAGGACAGCCAATGTTGGGGGAAGAAGCCTCTAGAATGACATCTGCTGGGAATTCTCTTCCATACCGATATCTTTTAGGTTTTATACGTTTTCAGAGAGGAAATATTATTCTTATTGAGACCTGTACCCAGCTTGATTTCTGGGTTCCTATTTTTGATTGTAACAGGATTACTGGTAGCCTAACAGAAGATTAGTAATTATGACAGAAGCAAATATCTTAGCATGAAGAATTAGGTTACTAAAAACATAAATATCTGGAAGCATTCATACCATAAGAGTTTCAGTTTCTACCACTGCAGCACTTCTATTTATTAAACTGAGTAATTTGTTTATCCACAGTCACCCTAGGTCACCTATCATTGCAGATGCAGTGTTTCCCTTTAACACTTTAAATCACCACAAAACTAAACAGAATGTATCAATCCAGCAGAAAGCCCTCATTTTTTAATTGATAAAGTTGGCTTACCAAGCAGAGACAAAAGAAGGAACAATTTTAGTTATTGCAGTTGAAGAGAAGTTTGTAAGCTCCAGACTCAATTGGCACAATAACCATAAGACTGAGCCAACATTATCTTAAAGATCTGACAGAAGTGGAAGTAGCACCTTATAACATGTTTAAAATTACTATGTTGTTACTGCTTGCATGCTTCACTAGCTACACTGACTATCTCTTGGCTAAAACATGTCATTAAAAGTCATCTCCAGAGTACCAGCACAAGAATAAATCCACAAACCATTTCTCCCTCTGCAGTCACCATTCCTTTCAGCATTCTTTTTTGAAATTAGGACAATGACACTAACTTTACCTGAAGAGAAGGCAGAGGTCTCATGACAGCTGGACCTAAATAACATAATGTATGCCACACTTCTGTATGGGTACATCAAACAGGCAAATTAAAGCAAAGCTAGAGCAAGAGCTTTGCACCATCAAATAAGAGTTGGGCTTTTACCCCAGCTCTCCTGTAATTACAAAGGCTGCTTCCAGCTTAACCAGCTTTGGCAGTTTAAACTCTACCAAGACAGGGACCATGTCAGGACACAAAGCAATCTTTGAAATACATCTTTTTGACTGCAACAGAATCAAGATTCACTTGAGACTATTTTAGGATACAGTTTCATAACTGTTTTAAATGGGCAAAAGTCCCACCCTCCCACTACTTTAAGAGTCTGTTGCCCTCCAATCCTGTCATGACAACACTAGTACTTCTGCAGCTGCACTGTGAATTTGCTGAAAAGTACTTCTTTTTTTTTTGTTTTGGAAGGTTAATTTTTAATCAGATCAGCTTCCCTTACCTAACTCACTATGGGGCCACACAAGCCCTACCAATGGTAGGTACAAGCAGCAGAAAAGCAGGACTTTTTTTCCCCCGCCTTCCAAAAGGTGGATTCAACGCAGAGTTTTACAATATAGAAACTACTATCTGGTGTCCACCTAATAGTGAGCTGCTACTAAGAGAAGGTGTTTTCACCCCATTTGCCACCATTTCCTTTGTACCAGCACAGATACATATCTGGCCATTAAGTGAACTACTAGTGTGTCTGAACAGCAGAAAACCAATCTTATCACAGATCAGCTTAGCTCTAGCTCCACCAGATCTCTGAAGCACCCTCAACTACATTTTCTGTCAGTTAACTGCAGATATTTGCAAGTAAGGTCTGAAAGAAAACTAAGAAAATAGCAGCTGGCTTAAAATCTAGTCCATTGCAACTGGGAAAGGAGGAAAAAAATTCGATTTTAAATTTTAGTGTGTGAACTGATGAACGCATCAGAAATTACTAAGTTGTACTCACCTCTTGAAACCCCATCTCAAATAAACATTCAACTGCTCCTCTGACAGGCAACAGCCTCGTGGAAAATGCTGGATTTCCAATCTTAATTGATCTATATTTTTCTTCATAAGGGTTCCTGAAGAGATTGAAAGTTTTCAGCATTTACTTCATTTGCAAACATAATTAAAAGCTGGGTAACCAAACTAATCAGCATCAGCCATTCATAACAGATTTTTTAAAAGTTTACTTTCATTCCTACCATGTAGGCAGAATGCGAAACTTATCTAAAACTTTGACTTAATTCATGTCCTTCTGCCACTAACTCTGACAGTTACAAAACTGGTTCTAAATTTTAGTTTGCAACCTAAATACATAAATATGTGTTTTGTGGTCCTAGCCAGCAGGACTTATTTTGCAGTAACACTTATAGCCAACTTCAGGCCCACCCCCAGCCCGCAGCGTTCTAACTGAACTCACCTCAACACTGGATGCATTTAGGCCCACTACAGAAGCTATGCTAAACTTCCTGGTACATGGGTGAAGCTGCTGTGGTCTCTTTGCTTCCTGAAGGGCTACCTCTCAGTTCCCCTCTCCTCTTTCAACTCTTCTAAACCTTCTTCTCTCACCTCTTTCTTTAAAAGGAGTCAGCCCAGGACCCACTGTTCTCTGCCATGCAGCAGTTTTTGCAACTGGTTAGGCAAACCAGATATAGACAGGGAGGGGCAGCTCATACATCTCGGGTTGCCTGAAGACATCAGTGTCAATCACATGTGTTGATGTGTGTACCTACTCTACAGAGCCACCTTGCAAAAATTCAACTATAATTAACTCTCGATACCAATCTCATTGAGTCAGGAGAGAAAAGCAACAGAAAAATCAAGTTACATTTTTAGCATTACTTGTTATGCATCCACTAATTTTTAGGTGCTTAAATGCTTGCAGAATCTGGGCCAGTGCAGGCTTTTATGTTCAACACAAAAAGCAAGCTCTCAAAACAAACCAGGCAGCAATAAAGAAATAAAAATCGGAGCCACTACACACTTATGCGAAAAAGCTACCTTATTTTTAAATAACGACAAAAAGAAGAGAGATGCTTCTGAACTTCGGCGTTACATAACAGGTTGGAGCCACACGGCTCACCTCTGAGACGGTCTGCCTGCAAACGCAGGAATAAACGGCTGCGTGCGGGTACTTGGCGATAACCGGCTCCTCCAGCCACACCGGTGGCCCGGCAAGGGACCGCCAAGTTCACGGGTGGACCCTTATTCCCTCAAACCGGCGCCGGGCTCGCCCCGCCGCCCGCCCCCACCTCGGCACCCACGCACGGCCGAGAGCAGCGGGTGACGGCCGCGCACCGGCCGCGCCGGGCCGCAGGGCGGGTCGGCCGAGCCCCCCGGACCCGACCCCGACCCCGCCGCCCTCAGGGCCGCTTTCGGGACACCGACAGACGCAGCCGGCAGCGGCCAGTCGGCCCGCGGTTCCCCTCGCCGCTCCGCCGCCCGGCGCCGGGGGGCGCCCCCCGCCGCCCCCTCACCGGAGGATGTTGTCCGCGTAGATGAGGAGCAGTCGCGAGGCCTCGAGAAAGGTCTCCCGCCCGTTCTGGCAAAGCTCACTCACGGCGAGGAAACCGGGCGAAGAAGACTGACCCAAGGCGGCCGCCATCGCCCCACCCGGGCACAACCCCACCAGCTGCCACCGCTGCGCCAGGAGAGCGGCCCAGCACGCATGCGCGATAGGAATGGTGAGGTCACTGCCCTCAGAATCCGCGGGTGCGGTGGAGCACCTTAAAGGGCCAGGCCGGGCTCCTGCGGCGGGTACCCCCGTGAAGTCGGTGATCTTACAAGAGCTGCTAAGCTACTTTATCCTGACGATTTTAACCGCGTTGCAATCGATACCCTGGCCTGCTTGTGCAGGGGGTCTTCCTGTCCAGAGGTGCTGGAGGGTGTCCGGAGAAGGGCACCAAACCTGGTGAAGGGTCTGGAGAGCAGGTCTTATGAGGAGCGGTTAAGGGAACTGGGGTTGTTTAGCCTGGAGAAGAGGAGGCTGAGGGGAGACCTTATCGCTCTCTACAACTACCTGAAAGGAGTTTGTAGGGAGGTGGGTGTTGGTCTCTTCTCCCAAGTAACAAGTGATAGGATGAGAAGAAATGGCCTCAAGCTGTGCTAGGGGAGGCTGAGATTGGATATTAGGAAAAATGTCTTTCCTGAAAGAGTGGTCAAGCATTGGAACAGGCTGCCCAGAGAGGCGGTGGAGTCACCACTCCTGGAGGTGTTCAAAAAGCGTGTAGATGTGGCACTTCAGGGCATGGTTTAGGAGGCATGGTGGTGTTGGGTGGATAGTTGGACTTGATGATTGTATAGGTCTTTCCAACCTTAATGATAATATGGTTCCTGGTTGTGCAGGGCTCTGGGGAGCTCCCGTGGTGGGCAGTGATGGTGGTCAAACCACCCAGGTCCCCTCTCACACCTCGTCCTTTTTTGCTCTTAGTTGATGTCACACTTTCAGCCTCACTGAGGTTACGGGGAGGGGAATGCAGCCATGGCTACCCACCCCCACCTCAGCACCTCGTCTGGCCCTACCCAAAGTCTATCCAAATGAAGAAAAAAACCACCCCCTGGTTTCTGTCTCTGCCTTTTCTAGATGTCTGGTTTGTGCTACCAGTGAAAGAACTGCAATGAAGAATCTTGGGCAAAAAGGTCTGTGGGGCTTTGCTTTCTTAAGAATGCAAGATGGAAAAAGTTCCAAGTAAAAGAGGTCTTTAAAATTCAGGCTGACTTGTGATGATTTCTTGATGTTATGATCCAGCTCTGCTGTCTGCTTCTGACAGGTCACTCTGCTCAGCTTAATTTTTTAAGAAGCTGGTACCTATCCCTTACAAAAGCTGAGATTTAACCCAAGGTAATTAACTTTTGCTGAGATTACAGATATTATTCCTACTAGCATACTTTAAAAGTCAGTAATTCAGCCCTCAAAATCACAGAATTGGTACCAAAGTAACAGAATTTT
Source organism: Phalacrocorax aristotelis (assembly GCF_949628215.1). Lineage (NCBI taxonomy): Eukaryota > Metazoa > Chordata > Aves > Suliformes > Phalacrocoracidae > Phalacrocorax > Phalacrocorax aristotelis. The sequence continues at coordinate 43,346,817 of NC_134277.1, forward strand.
AATTTAAGATGATGCCATGTTCCTTGGCTGCTGCTTCAGCTTTTAATTTCCTTTCCATGCTTTTCATACAGGCATGTGGCTGTTAATGTTGGCTGCCCTCTCAGAATTAAAGATTAACTATGTTGCTACACATGTAACATAAGTACATAATGCACGTGAATATAGCATTTGCAAATAATGCTTTGGAAGTGCTCATAGCAAAGCAGTGGGAAGAAATGAGAAGAGCAAGTGCCAACTTCCAACAAATTACTAACACCTTAAATGTCCAAGTCCCATTATTTCTAAAGGGAAATTAAACACAGACTCTTCATTAAAAAAAATGTAGAAAAGTGTTTATTTTTTCTTTATTAAGTATTGTATTTCCTTCCTTTTTGGCATCTGTGGTTTGTTTTTGGGTTTGTTTTTGGTGTTTTTCTTTTCTTTTTCCTGCAGTAGGTCCTTCAAGTCTTTGTTGATGAGGCTTTGAAACGCATTTTATGCTCTGCCACGACAGCTCCTTGGCTTCATGTATGTCAAGTATGGCACTACCATCTTTCTCGAGTAAAAACTTAATTGTTCTTACAAGTCATCTCAGGCATAGCTAGCAGCTCGGTCTCAGTTCAGATCATGCCTGTAGAAGCAGCAACAACAAAGTTTACTTTTGTGTATTGGTGCTGTTGGTGTATTTGTACGTGTATTTTCAAGATACTCCTGTATAGTCTGTGATCGACTTGTCATCGTTTACCTTCATCTTCTCTGCCAGCATTTCAGCCTTTGTGTGGAGGAGCATGTTTTCACAGTAATCCACGATCTAGGAATACTGATAGCATATAAAATAGTGATATTTAAGACACCTCCCCCCCCCAAGGGAATGGCAGGAAGATGTGTTGGGGAGGTTTAGGCTGCATATTAGGAAGAGCTTCTTCACCCGAAGGGTGGTGGGGTACTGGAACAGGCTCCCCAGGGAGGCAGTCATGGCACCAAGCCCGATGATGTTCAAAAAGCACTTGGACAATGCCCTCAGACATGGTGTGAATTTCAAGGTTGTCCTATGCAGGGACAGGAGTTGGACTCAATGATCCTTGTGGGTCCGTTCCGACTCAGGACATTTTATGATTCTATGATTATCGGTGACATTAGTGATGTCGATAGCGCAAGTAGTAGTGATGGCTCAGTCCCCAGGGACGTGCCAGCAAAGCTAGGAGCCGGCGGAGGACGGCCATGGGAGGCGTGCAGACGGCAGAACACGGATGAGGCGGGGACTGGGACCAGAGCAAGGGAGCAAAGTGCGGGCAGGGAAACTGTGCCGAGGAGTTCCGTCAGGCGGGATATAACCTGGGCCTGGTGGAGAGGGCGAGGCCCCGCACAGCTCCTCCCGCCTGTGTGTGTGATGCTATTGAATGACGCAGCCGCGCACTGCTGACCGCAGCTCTGGTTCCCGCCGGCTCAGCGCGGTACGCCGGCAGCCGTACAGGAACCGACAGGAAACGACAGGCTTTCCCTCGCGCCCGGAGCGTTACCCGCTTACCTAACATCCCACAGAGACCGCGGGTTTGTTTGGGGGGCGGGGGAATGAAGTAGCTTTTTTTTTTAACTCTTCCTTTGCGGATTTTAAATGCGTGGTTCGGGGCAGGAAGCGACTCCCCGCCCTACCCAGCGCCGGCCCCGCCCCCGCGGACCCGGTACCAGCCCCGCCGCCGGGGCGCACAGTCCACCGCCGAGCAACCGATTCGCTGACGCCTCTCCTCACCAATCGTGACATGAGGGATCGGCTACAAAGCCGTCGCGTTCTCGCCCCCTCTCTCCTCTGTCCTGGTGGTGCGGCCCGGCGCCGTCGGAACGGGAGAGTGAGGCAGAACCAACCACTCCGGAGCCGGGGGGCGGGTGGGTGGAGCGCGGCCGGCGGAGGTACCGCGGGGGCGAGGGCGGAGGGAGACGGGAGAGGCTGTGCCGGGCGTGCTCGGGGTGTCTCGTGTCCCTTAGGGCCCTTCGCTGCGGCGTTATCATAGAATCATGGAATGGTTTGGGTTGGAAGGGACCTTTAGAGGCCATCTAGTCCAACCCCTCTGCAGTGAGCAGGGACATCTTCAACTAGATCAGGTTGCTCAGAGACCCGTCCAGCCTGACCCTGAATGTTTCCAGGGATGGGGCATCTACCAGCTCTCTGGGCAACCCTTTCCAGCACTTCACCAACCTCACTGTGAAAAATTTTTTAATTCTATCCAGTCTGAATCTACCCTTCTTTAGTTTAAAACCATTATCACTTGTCCTATCACAACAGGCCTTGTATAAACATTAAAAGTCACTAATGCCCCTTAAACACATGGTGAAGTCCAACAAGCTCTTGATCCTGAGGAGAAATTACCCCCCTGCCCAGTTTGGTTTTTTTTCTCCTCAGGGTGTGCAGTAGGTAACAAAGCTTTGCCCAGGTTGTACTGGGCCTCCTAATTGCCTTAACCCAGCTAACTAACGGCTTGTGGTTACAAGCTGTAATGTTAGGCACACACCACTTCAAAGGCCTGTACATTTATCTCTCCACTCTTTTTATAAAATGCAGGCTAACTGGCTAAAGGCTAAATGACTAATTTGGGTCAGGATTCAAAGCAGGCTCCTTTTAAAAAAGAATGCATTAGTAACCGCTATTTTTAGCTTTTTATTTTTTTAGTAACACTGCTGTGTACTTGTGCTGCCGCAGGAAAGAGCAGGTCTGTGTATTTGAGCCCACTGGCCGTGCACCATCCCCGCAGATCTCGCTATATTTTACCAAAGACCTGCTGATGTCATGGTGCTGTTTTCAGGAGGTGAAAAGCAGGCGACTTGTCAAAGCCTGTGTGTGGTCAGAGCAGCTCCTGACCTGGTGATGGCCAAGGTGTAAGAGAGGGGCTGCAGTGCAGCGCTGCAGCATTACTGCTTGGCATGGTCTTCTCCTCCCGCCCAAGGTACTTGTGCCCAGTGGTGTCCTTCTGCCATCGCTTGACTCGCTATATGTGGGTTCTGGCAGTGTTAACCTTCAAGGGACGTGGGACATCTGCAGGCTGTGTGTTTCATGGCTTCTGGCCAACAATCGAACAGTTTGTAGCCAGATCTCAGGATGTGGTGTGTGTGCTATGACACTTCCTTGGGAGTAGTGTTTTCTGACAGAAGATTGTTTTGTATGTGATTTCTTTTTATGGTTATTTCTATTAGATTACAAAATTAGACATCACAATAAGTCATGTTCTACCCCTAAGTGTGGAATGATTGCAATATGAAGTGCTTTTTTTGTCTATTTTACAAGTCTTTGACGGTGCCCATTGTGGTACATCTTGCTCAAATGCACCTGAGGTACCGTCGCCCGACAGTGTAAATACCCCAAGAGTAATAAAGGGTAGGTGGAGGTAGAAGGTTGAGAATTCTTGCCCAAGATATGTAGTTGTTGTGGTGACAGAACCAGGAAGATTTTCTTGACTCCTTCTGTTTGGAGTTTTCTAGACCTTTCTGCCTGACGTAAAGGTTAAGATGATGACCTCCTTAATGCAGTAATGGTAGGACATACACACTCAGGTGAACACATGCTTTCACCTTAGAAGAATGCTCATTTAATGCTCACTGTTGACACCTCCAGCCAGTGGGTGGTTAAAGCCCCAGGGGGAGTTTTGCAGCAAAACCAGAGAGTGCCTCACAGACCACAGTGGTGCAGTCATATTCATTAGCAGCTTAAACTAGAAAAGCCCACAAGAGGCATTCACAAAGTGAATGTGTTTCCATGTCCTGTCTGCCTATTCCTGATTACAGACACAGAACCTACATCCCTTTCTGCAGGGTTGAAAATAGCTTTCATGTAAAAAGCAGGTTATTAATTTAGTGTACTTGGAATGTTTTTCACATTGGCCGCTTTACTGTTCTGTTTGTGTCTTTTTTTTTCCCCCCAGTTACAGGAATGTGCTTGAAGTGATTGATTTCCACCATGTTCTCACAGTGCTCGCGGGATCTATTAAAGATTGCAAATCTTCATCTCTGCAGTCTGAATTTAAATCTGCGTTTACAAAATCACAGAAGAGCTTTCAGCAAGTCACTGCCTGCATGTCGAAGGAAAGTAGTTGTTACAGGTATTGGCTTAGTGTCCCCTCTTGGTGTGGGGACTCAGTTTGTGTGGAAGCGCCTTCTCCAAGGAGACAGTGGGATTGCATCGCTAGATGGGGAAGAATATGCAGGCGTACCGTGTAAAGTGGCTGCTTGTGTGCCAAGGGGAAACGAGGAGGGTCAGTTCAGTGAAGAAAGCTTTGTGTCAAAGTCAGAGATCAAATCCATGAGTTCTGCCACTGTGATGGCCATCGGTGCAGCAGAGCTAGCAATGAAGGACTCCGGCTGGTCTCCCTGGTCTGAACAGGATCGCTTAAGTGCCGGTGTGGCAATTGGGATGGGAATGGTTCCACTGGAAGAGATTTCTGATACAGCCACTTTATTTAAAACAAAGGGTTATAACAAGGTCAGCCCATTCTTTGTCCCAAAGATTTTAGTCAATATGGCAGCAGGCCACATCAGCATTAAATACCAACTGAAAGGGCCGAATCACGCGGTGTCAACTGCTTGTACCACAGGCGCACATGCTGTTGGAGACTCCTTTAGATTTATTGCCGCTGGTGATGCTGATGTCATGTTGGCTGGAGGGACTGAGGCTTCCATTAGTCCTTTGTCCTTGGCTGGATTTTCAAGAGCTCGGGCCCTCAGCACGAGTTTTAACTCAAGCCCTAAAATGGCATGTCGACCGTTTGATTCACAGAGAGAAGGGTTTGTAATGGGAGAGGGTGCTGCTGTGCTGGTCTTGGAAGAGTATGGACACGCTGTACAAAGAGGTGCTAGGATCTATGCAGAAGTTTTAGGTTATGGACTGTCTGGTGATGCTTGCCACATAACAGCACCTAATCCAGAGGGAGATGGTGCATTCAGGTAAGAACTCTATGTTGATTATGATGGCTACTTCATATGTTAATTACAGTGGGTACATTTGTTTCTGTTATTGTATGCTTTTCTTACAGAAATGCTGTTCAATCTTGAATTAATATTCCAAAAGGCTGAAAGCTTAATCTGAAAAATAAAGGAAATTCTAGTAAGGTTTTGCCCCAATTTTCTTTTTTCAGTAACAAGGTGAAAGGCAGTTCTTGGTAGAATCAGCCTTTATGCATAGAGTTATGAAAACTTTATGCGAAAATATTTTGCTTTTGGTGCCTACAGATGTGCACACAAGTAAGTCTCAATGGAAAGCTCTTTTCTGAGATTTTTGTGGTATGGTAGAACCTTTTCAGGTTCTTCTTCACCCTTTGACTGTATAGAAGAAAGACCCCACTGCAAAAGCAGGTAATGTAATTTGTTGTGGTCTGAAAGGTAAATAGTGTTCCTACAGAAATCCCAAGTGATGAAAGCTGTAGAGCACTTTGAGGATCTAGTTTGTTAGAATAATTACTGTACATGTAATAAGCATTAATTGTGGCTATTCTTATTTAGAAAAGGGAAAGTATTTAGATCATATGCCAGTGCTAGAATTATGTTTAAATACTTCACTCTGATGCAGCTAAGAGCGTTGGTGGAGGGGCACAGCAGAAATACACTTCAGTACTGTTTATGGTAAAGCTGAGATGGTAAAGCTTCATCATTGTTAATCTCATCAAAAACAGTTCACCAGTAGATGATATTAATCTAATCTTTATCATTGACCTAATTAAATTGCCAGTTACTTTACATGTGTAAATTTGTGAGCTTTGTGTAGGCTGAATACTGTTGCTGGCATTGGAATCTTTAGTAAAGATTTAGTTTGCATTATTCTGAATGTACATGAATATTTAATAACAAAATTCAATATATCATTGCACAAATGGATCAAATTTCTGCATGGTATTGTAAGCTGTGTTTGCATCTTTATTGGGTTAACAGATTTTTCAAGAGGTGTAATATACCAGGTTTCCCTCTATGCTATTTGATTCATATTTAATTGTTCTGCAGACTTAGGTGTGAGTTGAGTATCAGGAGTGTCTTATCTCAGATTTTCATACTTGTTTACCCTTGAGATGATATGGCAATATATTGTAACAGAATTTTTGTATATTTTATGATTGCAGTAGCATATAAATTAAATTCACAGTGGGAATAGTTGAAAGTTAATCTTGGTGTCTCCAAAATGTTGAGCCTTTCCACCTTTGAGATGAGATAATACATTTTAATACAGTCTTCAATATTTTGTTACTGCAGTGGTGTATGGATTAAATCTGAAATGTATATGCTTCTCTTACTTTTCTGTAGGAATTTTATTTGCCACATAAAAAATATCAGGGGAATGTATTTTTTGTCATCTTCTAATAACTACTTCAGTTGGAGACTAATACATATGTTGGAATAAATCTGCAGCAAAGGAGAGGCAAAGCCAGTCTCAGAAGTGTGGATATGAAGTGTATTCTATGCAATTGATCTGTTATCTCCTTAAGTAAATATGTTCTTTGCAGATAACATATTTAACTAAATTAATGTATCTGTTTCCCTCATAGTTGACCAGTAAACCTTTTTGCCTGAATGTTGGCTCACTGTCTAGTGACCTTGAGCATCCGTGGCCTCCAACCTAAGCTAAGCTGGATGCTTCTGAGGGTAGAAGGCTGTACTGGAGACATTTAAATTTTTCCAGCAGCCTGTGCTATCTTTTTTTTTAACTTTCTTTTATTTACTTATTTTTCATAAATTTCAAAAGAGTCAGCGGTCTTTTGCTCAGAGATGCTTCATTAAGCTGTGTGTGCAAAGAGAGATGTGTGATTCATCATCTTTCTGTGGGAGATCTGTGTGAAAATCTCAATATGGAGCTGTATTGATCCTTCTGTGGTTTTAATAAAAAAGTGTGTTTTATAGAGGCAGCCAGAGTCTACAGGTCATCAGCAGTCAGAGTGGAACATACAGTGTCAGGGTAGAAGAGCGTGACTTTCAGTAAATTTCATTTTATATATAGGAGTCTGTGCTATCTCCTTGATGTCATCTAGCCTCTGGAAAGCATGCAAAAGAAGCTCATAAGGAGGATGACTGCAGAATTTTTCTTTTGTCTCCCAATATTTTTGTTTGATAAAGCAATTTTTTTCTCCTAATTCCCTAATACTGTAAATATGAGGGGAAATAAAATGTAAAAACTAGGGAATCTTCTTTTCACTTACAATGGGAAAGGGATTTCTTGGACCGTTGTACTGAATGTTACATTAATATGTTGCTACACTAGAGAAACTTCGATGGAGGGAACCCAATTTTTGTAATAATTTCAGCTAGTTATTTCTCTCTCACATTTTTTCAAATTTTGCATTGAAAAGGGTCTTTGACATGTTAGTGTAGTCTGTAGAGATTTTTGCTACATTTTCTTTCTTTCTCTTTGTATTTTTCCCAGCTGTGGAATTTTTAGCAGCAAGTCTGGTTTTATAGTGGGCCTCACCACTACTGTATTTCTCAGGTGGCTAAATGTAGATGCTAGTGAGTGCAGTTAGATGAATCCATCTCTTATCATTTACATCTCTGGTAAAATGTGTCACGCAGATTTTCACATTTGATAATAATGGGAAATTCAGCATTCTGTCTTCTTGTTTTTTCCTTAGGTGTATGTCTGCAGCAATAAAAGATTCTGGGGTCAAACCTGAGGACATAACCTATGTCAATGCACATGCAACTTCTACACCTCTAGGAGATGCTGCTGAGAACCAAGCAATCAAGAGACTTTTTAAAGATCACTCATATAATATTGCAGTTTCCTCAACAAAAGGAGCAACGGGACATCTCTTGGGGGCTGCAGGAGCTATTGAAGCAGCTTTTACTGCACTGTCCTGTTACCATGGAATTTTGCCACCCACTCTAAACTTACAGAAGACAGAGGCAGAGTTTGATCTCAATTATGTTCCATTAACAGCTCAGGAGTGGAAAACTGAAAAACGGCGTATAGCACTCACAAATTCATTTGGCTTTGGTGGTACGAATGCAACTTTGTGCTTTGCAAGTGTTTAACTTATGCTGTGCATGTTGTGAAAAATGGCACTGACAATGGTTTTGTGTACTGCTACCCTTGGTGATCTTTTGTCAGCTTTGAGAATTGCTCATTTGATATGTAAGAACTTTATTCACCCTAACGTTTACACCAGCAATTATTTTAGAAAGAAGGGTCGTCTTTTACTCATTTTAATAAAAATAAACAAAAGACCTGTTCTTTGTGTGGTAGAGAAGTTTTTGTTCTTGACTAGAAGAGGAGATGTTGATCATTCTGTCTTTTCACTTCATTAGAATATATTTTTCATATGCATGTGACACAGAAATTGCTTGGAAACATTTATGCAAAAGGGAGACTGGCTAACAAGTTAGGACTGCACAGCTGCAAGCTGATGACCTACTGCGTGATGATACAAGCTTTAGGAATAAGCTCCCCTTTGTTACCCGTTCCATGTATAATTCTGCCTTTTTCCTCATCGTAAGTTGTTTAAAATATCAGAGACTTATGCACATTCTTCCACACAGATGACGTTTGGGAGACAATTATATAGGAGTTCATAAGATTTCTGACAGTGGTTCATTTTCTTTTCAGCTTTATTAATTTCCATGTGTTGTGTTACCTCGTTAGCCATGGTATGGAGTGGTAACAGGAAAGGACATGGCCTATACATCTTCCATGTGGCACAGGGATAGAATTAGTAGGTGATAATCTGTTTTGTTCTGAGATTTTGGACAAGAATAGCAGGGTAGATATTCAAGTATGGTACTAAGGATTTAAAAAATAGTTACACAGAAAGGAATAAAGCTCTTCAAACCCCTGGCTGTTCTGACAAAACGGAAAAATAGAACTAGCCAAACTTGGAAAAACAAGGAATCTTTCAGCAAAAAAGCATATGCAAGACATGAATCTGGGTCTTGTGTTGAGCATGAGAAAGGAAAGAGAGGACATTGAGGATGTTGAGGAATGAGGACAGGAAAATGAAATTATACCTAAAACTGACATATTGATGGTGGTTTAGGTTGTCTCTTACAAAGAACAAGTAAAGGACTTCGGCTGTTCCTTCTGGCACCAGTCAGCATCTTGGCTGAGTAGTGCCTTGATTGATAGTGCAGATGTGAGTGCAGTTGGAAATCCCTGTGGGTGGGTTAGCTTATTAAAAGACTCTTCATCAGTTTTCTTTTTGAAAATGTCAGTCTTAGCTTTTGACCCACATAAGTGGAGGCAAAGTAACTTACTAGATTTAAAATAAAGGACATAAAGTAGCTCCACTATAAGTAAATTTCCTTCTGGAAAGAGATTACTAATGGGCTATCATAAGGCTTAGCAGTACCCTAAACCCTCATTATTTATACAAATGGTCTGAATGGTGATATGGAACAGCATAATTTTTGCATTTGCTGTCTTTACTAAATAGAACATTAAAGAGAATGATGAGAAAAATGCAGTTGGAGAATGATAAAGACTCTTTCAGAAGCTGAGCTCATACGGAACAGTGCAGTCCAAAATAGATTAATGAATAGTAAGCCTGAGAGTGCAATAATATATTACCAAAGGAAAAATGTAAAGGCATACAAACTAGAGAGAGTACGGGAATTTGCTGTTGGGAAAAATACCTACAAACCTCTTAGCTTGTGTTAATTAATAATAGCAGTACAATGAATGAGGATCTGGATTGCATGCAATATAAAAGGTAGAATATGAAATTCAACATTACCCTCTACAAATTATATGCAAAAAGGAATTGATTTAAAGCATTCAGCCCTCAGGAGAGAGCTAGTAGCAGGATTGTGAATTGGAGGAAATGATCCAGTGAGTTTCTTCTGGAGACAATATTTTTTCAGATGGTTGTAATCTAGGGTGGAATATGGGAAACCTAGATAGTGCAGCATTATTGTGGACCTGAAGTACAGTCTAACTAAACTCATCCAATGTTGTTACATAGCTGCAGACCTGTAATTAATACTGTGACAGAGAGAGATGCTTTCCTTTCCTTCTGATAGCAGAGATCGTGGCCCCAGGAGTGTTGGATGCAGACTCTTGTGTACCAACCATGAAAAGACAGATTATACTGTCACACAGAAAAACAAAATAGAAACTGAAATGATTAAAAGATCTTTCTCCTCACTTCAGCTCATTGCAATTTAATCATCTGCCACAGGTAACCTTTAAACCATGAAAGCTTTGTGACAATAGTTATTTTAGGTGTTTTAAGTATGGATAATTTTAACAGGCCTAGATACAGTAGTAAATAATGTGCCCTGCAGGAAATGAAGATTTTTTAAAAAATTAACAAAGCCAACGTTTAACCCCTGTCTGTTTGAATTTTGTTCCTATAGGTTTCATTTTTATGTACTTGTTTGGCATCATTTCTTTGTCACATACCCCACTGAGCTGATCAGGGACTACTCACTGCTAATTACTGCTTTATTATGGTAGTTGCAAACATAAAAGGAAAATAGATCTCTCTCTGTTGCTAAAATATTAAGTGGGCAAATTGACCCAGGTTTAGATTGGATATTAGGAAAAATTTCTTCACGAAAAGGGCTGTGAAGCACTGGAACACGCTGCCCAGGGAGGTGGTTGAGCCACCGTCCCTGGAAGTATTTGAAAGACCTGTAGGAGTGGTGCTTAGGGATGTGATTTAGTGGTGGACTTAGCAGTGCTAGGTTAATGGTTGGACTTGATCTTAAAGGTAGTTTCCAACCTAAATGATTCTATGATTCTATAATAAAATAGAATGCTTTCCCTTCATCTTAATAATAGAGAGGTGTAATGGTCCGGAGTTTGGATTAAAAAAGTTTAATATTTAGACTCATAAGCTTGGAGTTATTTACAGTCTGATAAGCAAAGCCTGGAAATGCTGGTAGAGTGTTTATTTTGAAGCCTGCTTCTGAAGTGCTGCAACACACCTGTGAGAGCCAAATGCTCCAGCAGGATCACAGAGTGGCAACTCTGGAGATGGCCTGTTCCAGCCCCTGCTCAAAGCAGGGCCAGCCAGAGCAGGTTGCTCAGGGCCATGTCCAGCTGGGGTCTGAGTTATCTCCAACTATGGAAACTCCACAGCCTCTCTAGGCAACCTATGCTAGTGCTGAGTCACCCTCACCGTAAGACGTTTCTTATATTTAAATCGAATTTTCTGTATTTAAATTTGTGCCCATTGCCTTTTATCCCTTCACGGGACACTACTGAGAAGAGTCTGGCTCCCTCTTCTTCATTGCCCCATTAGCTATTTATACACATTGATGAGACCCCCTGGAGCCGTCCTTTCTCCAGGCTGAGCAGTGCCAGCTCTCTGATCCTCTCCTTGTACGTCAGATACTCCAGTTCCTTTGTGGCCCTTCACTGGACTTGCTCCAGTATTTCCATGGTTCTTATGTACTCGGGAGCCCAGGACTGAGCCCAGCACTGCAGCTGTGTCTCAGCAGTGCTGAGTAAAGGGGAAGGATCATCCCCCATGACCTGCTGGTGATGCTCTTCCTAATGCAGCCCACCATGCTTTGGGCATTCTTTGCTGTAAGGGAATCTGGTCCCATCAGGACCACCAGGTCTTTTTCTGCCAAGCTGCTTTACAGCTGGTTAGCCTGGGGAGGAATGGTGCATGGAGTTATCCCTCCTCAGGTGCAGGACTTGGCATTTCCCTTTGTTGAACTCCATGAGGTAACTGTCAGCCCATTTCTCCAGCCTGTCCAGGTCCCTCTGGATGGCAGCACACCCACCTGGTGTATCAACTGTTCCTCCCAGTTTTGTAGCACCAGCCAAGTTGCTGAGGACTCTATCCCATTGTCTAAGTCATTAATGAAGATGTTAAACAGTACTGGCCCCAGAATACATCTCAGGGGTACTCCACTAGTCTCTGATGTCTACCCGGACTTCACGCTTCTTATCACAATCCTTTAAGCCCAGAAGTTTAGCCAATTTTCAATCCACTTCACTATCTACTTAGCTAGTCTGTACTTCATCAGTTTGTCAATAAGTATGTTATGGGAGACCATATCAAAAGCATTGAAACTGATGCTTTTTTAGCAATCCAACTGATGTTAAAAGTAACATATTTCTGAATATATATATACCCTCACCAAAAAAACTGCAGACTCTGACTCCTGGCTGCTGCTGATAATTGCGTCAGGTTTCCTTGTTGAAATGTGCATTGAGACTAAGAACATGAATGCCATTTGAGAAATCTCCCAGTCCCAGTTATCTACTCATTGGTGAGGTAGAAGCCAGGTGAAAATAGATTATTTAAAACATTGTTTTGATTTGAATTAAAGATTTTCACTTAAACTAATCTCTTCAGAAATAACAACATTTGAAATAAAAATTGGAATTATGGCAACTTACATGAACTCATTTATTTAAAGGAACCTAATAAAAAGTTGTGTTTTTAAAAAATGCAAGCGGCATATGTTTGCTGAAATTTTGCAAAAGTCAATCCACTGCTCAGGGTTAATTACTGGCTGTCTCTAGAAACGATTTGTTAAAATGATAAACCTCGTTTCATTTTGGACTTCTATAGCTTGTTCCCAAGTGTAGAAAGAACATATTCCTCAATTTCAGTTTACTCAGGTTCATTTAGTTCAGCATGCATAAGCTTTTTTCATAGACATACAGCACATTTTTTACTAATTAAAGAATTTATAAAACGGTGTCTTGCCAGTTCCTAGATGATTACATATCAATATCCAGTTAAAGCTTGAAAGAAGTCCTGAGCAAAAGGTTTTCTTTTCAGTAAACATATGATTCCTGTTTTTCTAATATGATGATAAAAATTATGAATACATGTATAATTACTAATACGTAACTATTCCAAGGCATATAGAGCATCCTTTTGAAGAAAAAGCTAACTAATGGAATGTCTCTGTTTAGTTGCAAGTCAGCATGTTTTCCTGCTTATCAGCTGATGATAGTTCTCCTTTCCCTAGCATGGAAGCTCTAACTGTACTTTGGATCATATTTCAGGATTTCTCAAGCCATGAGTGAGGCTGTGGTGAAGGGAAGTGTGTATTACAAAACCACAGGTGGCTGGTGATCAGCCTTGTCCTGTCACCCTTCCCACCATGCCTGACAGCTGAGGCTCTGGGTTGGGCAGCCATGCTGGGGCTCTATGCCAAGTCCCTTGGGTATGTCAAAGTGCTTGGGAGGCATCTTTGTGGGACCAGCCTTTTGAGTTTTGGGACCAGATGTGGCACAGGAGATTAGTTGGCACCAAAGGCTCCAGCAGGTTGGCTCCCAATTCTTTGTGACCCAATTTGATTTTCCTTTTCTGTCTTCAAGATCGTTGCAGTTTTAATGAAGTTAAAAGCAGACTTGAAGGACAGTTGGAGGCTGGAGTATGTTTGTTGAAATAAAGAGAAAAATCTTCATGATAAGTTTTGCTGATTCTAAAACATGGTTGGAAGAGTTATACGAAATGGATTTTTTGGAAAGCAAACACGGCTTTATCAGAGGTGAATGACTTTTCAGGTACATGAAAAATGACTGGTGTAAGTTTGCAAAAAGATTAATTTTGCTTTCTGTTGCTTAATACAGACTTTTTTACTTAGTGAAATTTTATATTGTTTGTGTCAGTAAAAATGTAAATATATTTCTATTTGAAGCTATGTATTGGTCTTCTATTAGAAACAAGCCAGGGCCAGATCTGAATGTGATTGGCAGAAGAGGCATTTTACTAGCTTTGGAGTACTATATTATGGGCATTTCTACTTTTGTCAGTTTCTGAGGACAGGTTTCCAAAGACCTTTTTCTTCCACACTGTAGATTTTGGTCCTTCAGCAGTATATGCTTTTTTTTATTCTCAAGTGAAAAATAGATGTTGCTGTATGAGAGAATGAAAAGAATGTGTACTGAATTGCTAAGTTTTTCTCCTCCCCCTTTTTTTTCCATCTTCACTGTCTTATCTCTTTTCCTAATTTGTGTAAATAATATATTACCGCTAGATTTTACTATCTGAAAAAGAAAAAACCCCAACTTTGGCTATGTTTTCTCTGTTTGAATCATGAAGGTGTGCAGCATTTTAAAGCAATAAACAGCCCAAACTTTGGAATGTATATAACCTTGCTTCATGAAAATGCAGATACCAAAGAGAAGCCAAACCCTATGTGTTTCAAATGCAGCTGGAATAGTGGGGAATACTGCAGAACGGAAATAATTAGCACTTTTATGGGCATGTAAAAGTCCTAATCACACTGATTTTCCTGGAGTGTCTTTGTTCAATGGCTTGTGAAAATATACCAGTTCAACTTCTTCAGTAATGCTAAAAATTCACTAATGTGCTTGCATGGTACTTGAAAGACCTAAACTACATCTTTTTCCTGTTGGAGGCTCTCTGTGTGACTTCAATAAAGTTACTGAGGTTCAGGTTCAAGTTTTTAAATATGCACTTAGAAATATTCTTATCTTCTTTTGTTTTTGATATGTAAATCACATTTCACCTCAAACAAAAAGACATTTGATCGTTAAGTACCTTTGCGAGTTTGGACAAGTCTTCCAGGGCTTCTGTTCATCATCTGGGCACAATCAAATCTCCCTACCTCTTACAATGTGGGGAGAGTAACTACTCCCAAGATTTAGATTCTATAGTAAGGTTGGCCCAAACTCCCTTGCTAGTTTTCAAATAGGAAATAGAAGGTGGAATTAGCATTTTCTACAGCTAAGACCACAGTGAAAGTATTCCTTCTGGATATTTCTATGAAGATCATACAGGCTTTTCAGTTTGATCAACATAGATTGGCTCATCTGAGATTAGAAATTATTCTGTATATACCACATTTTAGGAATATACCTTTAGTTTTTGAGAAGACAGGCTGCCATTTGATTTCTAAAGCTAGCACCAGTGACAGAAAAAAATAGGATCAAGGCAGTTTTATAATCTAAGCGAAATGTGTAATAGTTTCTGCTTGGGCAGTAGACACCACTCCAACTTTTCTAACAATGATGATTAATTTTAACTTGGTAGAAAACTGATTTTCTACCTGGAGTTATTGAACTGTAAAGAAATATGCCAGTATCTATTGCTTATAGTCAGTACCTCTGTGTAGGAGGCACAATATTTTTAGTATGACAACTAATATACAGGAAAACCAAACTGACAGTATTTAAGGCCATTGCAGCCTGAGGTCTCTGGCAAAATATGTTAATAGGAGTGAAGTGAAATAAAGTAATAATAAGAAGGACTGAAAAAAGGCCTAGGTATAAAAAGCATAAGAAATGCGAAATTGGAACGATAATTGAAAAAGAGAAGAATATTTTTTAATGTGGGTTTTGTAGTTTTTCTAGGTGCTATGAAGCAGATCAGATGTCAAATAGCTGGACATCCATATGTTAGTTAATATCGTTTTGTAGTTTCCCTTTTTTGTCACTATCAGGATCTTGATCAACCACTCATGTTAAGAAAGAAAAAGAAGGGTAGTTGTCATAGGTGACTCCCTTCTGCGGGGAACAGAAGGTCCGATATGCCAACCGGACCCAACGCACAGGGAAGTCTGCTGCCTCCCTGGGGCCAGGGCGAGAGATGTCACTAGGAAAATCCCTAGTCTGGTAAGTGCCTCAGACTATTACCTGCTATTGATTCTTCATGTTGGCAGGGAAGAGGTAGCAAGAAGAAGTCCAAAGGCTATCAAAAGGGATTGCAGAGCCTTGGGGCAGATGGTTGAAGGATCTGGTGCTCAGGTAGGATTTTCCTTGATCCTTTCAATAGCAGGGAAGAATATTAAATGGAACAGGCTGATCAACATATGGCTCCAAGGCTGGTATCGTTGGTGGAATTTCAGTTTTTTCAGTCATGGCATGGTCTATTCATCACCGGGTCTGCTGACATTCAGTAGGATGCACCTTTCTCATAAGGGGAAAAGGGTTTTTGCTCAGGAGCTAGCAGGGCTGATTGATAGAGCTTTAAACTAGATTGGAAGGGGGAAAGGGACAATATTAGGCTAGTCAGTGACAAGCAACGGGAAGACAGGCCAAAGTTCAAGGAGCTGCGTGCTAGTAACATTTTTCAGACTGCTCCGTGTGGTGATGGGCACAATGAACCACGCTTGAAGTGTTTTTACACAAATGCACACAGCATGGAACAAGCAAGAGGAGCTGGAAGCCGTGTCCCAGTCCCAGAGATATGACATCATTGGCATAAGTGAAACCTGGTGGGATGAGTCCTGTGACTGGTGTGCTGTGATGGATGGTTACAGGTTCTTTAGGAGGGATAGGCAGGGCAGGGGGGTGGTACCACTGTATGTAGTGGAGGAGCTGGAACGCATGGAGCTTGCAGTTGGAGATGACACAGTTGAGAGCCTCTGGGTAAGGATTAACGGACAGACAAATAAATCAGATGATGTCATGGGAGTCTGCTCTAGACCACCCAGCCAGGAGGATGACACTGATGAGTTATTCTTTGGGGGAATAAGGGATAATTCTAAGTCTTCTGCCCTTGTCCTTATGGGGGACTTGACCTTGCCAGATGTTAACTGGGAATACCACACAGCTGGTACAAACAGGTCCAAAAGATTCCTAAACTATCTGGATGATAACTTCTTGGTACAAGTACTGAGGGAATCAACCAGAAAAGGTGCCTTCCTTGATTTGTTGCTCATTAGCAGAGAGGGTCTTGTGGGTAAAGTGGAGGTTGGTGGCTGCCTTGGCCACAGCAACCATGAAGCAGTCAGGTTTAAAATCTATGGTAATGGTAGGAAAACTGCCAGCAAGACCTCAGCTCTGGATATGAGGAGAGCAGACTTCAGGTTGCTCAGGGAGCTACTGAGTAAAATCCCCTAGGGAAAAGCTTTTGAAGGTGCCAGGGTCCATTCAGTGCTGGTCACTTTTTAAGTATCACCTCCTAAGAGCACAGGAGCAGGCAATTCCAAGGTGTAGGAAGTCAAGCAGGCGAGGCAGAAGGCCAGCTTGGCTGAGCAGCGATCTTCTTCTAGAAATAAGGTGGAAAAAAAAAAAGTATGTGGCCAGTGAAAGCAAGGTCAGGCAACATGGGAGGACTACAGAGATGATGTTCGTCACTGCAGGAAGGAAATTTGTGCGGCCAAAGCTCAATTAGAGTTGAAGCTGGCCAGTACTGTGAGGGACAAAAGGAAGGGCTTTTTAAAAATATGTTAGTGGCAAAAGGCAAGCCAGAAATAACATTGGCCTGCTGCTTGATGAGAATGGTCAGCTCACAAACAGGGACATAGACAAAGCAGAGACGTTTAATGCTTGCTTCATCTTGGTCTTCAACACCAATGGTGGGCTCTGGGACCCCCAGAGCCCTGGGCTAGAGCACTTTGCCTGTGAGAGTGACAAACTCCTAATCAACCCCAAACTAGTGCAGGACTTGCTGCTCCAGCTGGATCCCTATAAGCTGATGGGGCCTGATGAGATTCATCCAAGGGTACTTAACAAGCTGGCTGATGTCATAGTGAGACCTCACTCAATGATTTTTCAATGTTCTTGGGAATCTGGAGAGGTTCCAGTTGCCTGGAAGCTGGCAAACGTAGTCCCAATCTTCAAGAAGGAAAGCAGGGATGACCCCTGTAACTACAGGCCTGTCAGTCTCGCTTCTGTGCTTGTCAAAATTATGGAGAAGTTTATTCTGGGAGTTATTGGAAAACATGCAAAAGACAATGCAGTCATTGGTCCCAGCCAGCACAGGTTCACAAGGGGAAAGCCCTGCTTAACGAACTTAATTTCTTTCTTTGACAAGGTTACCCACCTAGTTGACCAAGGGAAGCCAGTTGATGTGATCCTTTTGGATTTCAGTAAGGCTTTCGATACTGTCTCTCACAGTATCCTCCTGGAAAAAATGTCGAGCGTACAGCTGGATAAACACATAATGCAATAGGTGAGCAATTGGCTGACATGTTGGGCTCAGAGGGTTATAGTAAATGGGGTAACATTGGGCTGGCGGCCAGTCACTAGCTGGGTTCTGCAGGGATCCATCTTAGGGCCAATACTCTTTAATGTCTTCATAAATGACTTGGATGCAGGACTGGAAGGAATACTAATTAAGTTTGCTGATGAGACAAAATTAGGAGGAGCTGTTGGCACCCTTGAGGGAAGAGGTGCCCTTCAGAGAGGTCTAGACAAATTAGAGAGCTGGGCAATCACCAGCCGTATGAAGTTTAACAAGGGCAAGTGCCGGATTTTGCAGCTGGGGCAAGGCAACCCTGGATGTACATACAGACTGGGGAATGAGAGGCTGCTGAGCAGCCCTGTGGAGAGGAATCTGGGGGTTCTGGTTGATGGCAAGTTGAACATGAGCCAACAGTGTGTTTTGACAGACAAGAGGGCCAACTGAGTCCTCGGGTGCATCAAGCCCTGCATTGCAGCTGGTCAGGGGAGGTGATTGTCCCACTCTACTCTGCACTAGTGCGGCCTCACCTTGCGTACTGTGTGCAGTTTTGGGGACCACAATATATTAGGGTTATAAAGCTACTAGAGAGTGTCCAGAGGAGGGACACAAAGTTGGTGAAGGGTTTAGAGTGGAAGCTGTATGAGGAGTGGCTGAAGTAACTTGTTTTATTCAGCCTTGGGAAGAGGAGACTGAAGGGAGATCTCATTGTGGTCTACAGCTTCTTCACAAGGGGAAGAGGAGGGGCAGACACTGATCTCTTCTCTCTGGTGACCAATGACAGGACCCAAGGAAATCTCAGGAAGATGTGCCAGGGGAGGTTTAGGTTGGATGTTAGGAAGAGGTTCTTCACCCAAAGGGTGGTGGAGCTCTGGAACAGGCTCCCCAGGGAGGTAGTCATGGTGCCAAGCCTGATGATATTCAAGAAGTGCTTGGACAACGCCCTCAGACACAATGATCCTTGTGGGTCCCTTCCAACTCAGGTCATTCTATGATTCCGAGATTCTGTTCTATGATTCTCTGATGTTAAATGTTATTGCTATGAGCATGCCTCATGGGCTGTTTCCTGGAGTTCAGAATGCCACCAAATGTGCTCTGGGATGAAACAAGATATAAAAGTTATCCTAGGAGTTAATTTAGGAATTAGTTCTCAGAATGTTTTGAGTTTCTTGGAAGAAAGAAAGGAAAAAAAATGCAGATAGGTTGCTATCATTGGGCTTGAGATGGAATACTTGCAGACAGTGAGTTCTGAGTGTCAGACAAGAGTAATTCTATCGTATATTTAATACGTTGTTTGTTTTTTGTTTTTTAAAGGAGCTTTATAATTTCTGGCTTTCCCTGAGAACTGTTTTTCCCAGGAATGGTGTCTATGGCCTTGGGAGACTTACATGTACCTTAATATCATCTATCTGTATTTAATGTGAAAATTTTTTAATTATGTCTTCAGTTACCTGGGAATGCTCAGGGAATATATTAAATCAATGGCGGCAATTCACTTGGCTTTTGGAAGAACTGGATGTCATTTGGGTAACAGAACTAGCAGCTTCAACCACCTCCATAATTGTACCCACCAGAGGCCAGCCAACTTCTGTAAGCTTCGTGACCATCCTAAAGTCCTTGAATGTGTGCAGGAGGCCAGACCAATACAGCTGGTCCTGATCTAATAAATCTTGATCTGCACCCAGCCCAGAGTGCATAAATAAAAATAGTGCCTATCTGGTTCATGAGACAGCAGGCAGCACTATACAGAAAACAGCATCTGGTGCAAAGCTTGTCCCAGTGCTGACCTTTCGCCCTTGTTTACGCATTAAAAAGTGCCTGGACACTTACATTGATTGACTCATCCCAATGATAGGTCTCATCTCAGCTGTGTCTACTGAAATATCAACAGACAGAATGACTCCTCTCTTGAATGGAAAGAAAAGGCCATAGATGTGCTGGGACTGGGAGGACACTGGTAACCATGAACTTCCTGCTTATTCAGTCAGCTGAATGCATGGCAGTCACACACACGAGCTTGTTTTGGTGTGGGAGAGACAATCAAAAGAAATGGGTTGCAGAGATCATCTGGCATGGAAAGGAAAGTGAGAGCATGTTTAGGCAGGTGGGAGCATTGCCTCGTGTGAGAGAGAAGAGGAATGAAGGGACACAGACAAAGGCAGGGAAAAGTGCTAGGGAAAGACGCACAGTATCAGGTGTAGGGATGGATGTGGAGTACAAGAGATGGAGCGCGGAGGACCTGTAGTAGGGAAGGACCTCCAGAAACAGGAGACGAGCAAGTGGTAATCAGAAAATTTGTTCTAGGTTTATTACCTAAATATGAAGTACATTGAAAGATACGAAGCACAGGCTTATCTGAACAAGGTGATGTCTGGAAGCAGAAAGTTTGCCAGTTATAGGAGGATTTCCATGCTTTTTTGGTGCATTCTAGTACAAAATGAAGAATTAAAATCATATTTCTTTTTCCAGACAATCCCAGCTTAATATTATTCTCTCTATTGTATAGAGATAAGGTTTAGGAATCTGTAAGAGACTGAAGGATCTGTCAGAGTTGGAAATATAATTCTGGAAGTATTGCTCTCTGGTTTGTGTGCAGCCCATTAGATCTCACTGTCTGACCCATTGACTTTTCTGAATGGAAGCTCATTACCTGTAGGTCGAAACTGGTTTATAAAGACATGCAATAAGTTTCTTAATTTGAATAAAATGGGATCTACATTTCATAAGCCAACCTTAGGGTTTTTAAAATTTTTTTAATTTCTTTTTTTTATTTTGAGCGTACCCTTAATTTAACTGCTAAGTGGGGGATGTTGCCAATTTTCACTCTTTGGCTCACAACAAGAGGGAGTCACCTATGTCCCCCTGTTTGGGAAAGGAAGAGAATGAGAACCTTTGTCATGGTTGCAAGTCAGTTTTTGTCAGCGCTTTTTTCCATACTAGAGTAGGCAAATTACTCAAACGCACACCCTTCTTAGCAGAGTATGTGGGGGTGGAGTTTGTAGAAATAGCTCTCACATCTGATTTCTTTCAATAACAGAGAGGGAGGAAGTGACCTTTACTTGAAGGATTCAGATGAATTAAAAAAAAATTTACAAGCCAGAACTGCATAGAGAAGCAGATTTTTGAGACTGGTGGCAAATTGTACAGGGAGTCTACCACTGCAACAAAGTCAAGGAGAAGTAGTTTTTCTATTCACAACTGATTTAGAGGCATTATCTTTGTAAGTCAGCAATATAAGGTGGAGTGAGAATAGAGGACATCTTTGTTCTGGATTAGGCCTCTTGAATGTGTGTGGAAGAGAATGCACAGAATGACAGTTGCTGAAACCCTTGAAAATAAATAGAACATGGTCCCTCAGAGGGAACTGTAATATCCACCAAGCTAGGTGAAGTTACCACTGGAGGCATTTGTGATTCTCTCCTACATCATGCTTATAATGGGAGGGAATAACTGGGCCTTTATTCAATTAATTAGTGTTTGTTTCTCCCCAGACTGTCAACAACGGTGCTGATTATGGTGGTTCTGTTTTGAATGTGAGTGTCTGCCTGTTGGGAAATGGACTGACAAAAAAGATCTTACTCCCATGGGTCACCTTGCCTGAAATAATCATGCTTCCTGAAGAGCTTAGCTGTGTGTAGTGTTTAGACCCACAAATTTCATGAGGTTCCTAGGAAGAACTGATACCTGGCCACCATGTCACTGGGACATTCTAATTTCTGTACTGAATTAATAGTTCCTTGTCTGCTGTCACTGCAGAATAACATTGTCCTCTTCTGAAACAGCTGAAAAAGAAAGCACTGTGGTTTACACAGTATTTGTGACCCCAGGGTTTACTGGCTGACAGTCAGGTTCATTTGCCAGTACACTGATCTGTACTGGGATGTTATGGATTCCAGTCCTGCACTGGGCTGAATCAGTCTGTGCCTCATGGGAATGCTAAAGGCCAGCTTCAGGAAGAGGTGTGCTTTAGGATTTCTGGAAAGGAAGTTTAATGTCTCTCCCACTTGACTCCAGTATGTCTCCAGAGGAAACCTTAAAAATCCCCTACTTGAAGAGTGTGTGCTTGATTTTCCAGCCATGGTAAGTATAACAAACTACAGAGGCATTGCCACTGCTAGTATATGTTCTTGAAGAGATGGGCTTACCAGGGTGTTTGTGTCTGTGACATCTAGTGACCAAATGACTGTGTCGGAACAGTTTCAGACCACCTAAAGACTGTTCCCACCACTGTGCCATGTGGTGTCTGGAGAGCTGATCCTGCTGACACTATTTAAAAACATTTCCAGTGATTTCAGTTATGAGTGGTATTAAACATTTAAAGCCATCATCAACTGTCAATTCTTTAGGAGGAAATCGAAGAGACCTGCTCGAAGCTGTTGCTTTGCTAAAGTAGCTGTTTCTGCCCCTGAGCACTACTGTTTGTCCATGTCTAATTGATGACACTGGGTGACCAGCACAGAGCCATCAGAACCCACAGAATAAGAGATTCTGAAACTGGGCAAAACTGGTGAGACGCTACGTACAGAGAGCAGCCACTCCTGCTCTCCAAATGTGCATCAAACGCAGTTAGGCGTGACCGGTTAGCCTTAGGTTTAAGATTAGGGTTTGACCGAGGGCATGTCCATGTGAGTAGTTTTTGCATGAAGACCTCGTTCTTCCTCTGCAGAGGGACCCTTTTTCCTGGTGTTCCACGATGGTTCCTCCCGAGCAGAGAAAATCCTGGGCGAAATCACGATGACCACAGGGTGGCAGCAAAATCTCAGTTATCGGAGGAGCTCCGGGCACCCATGGTCTGCGATCAGTGGCTAATCTTAGTCATCGCTTTCCTCTTCAAACCACCACTGTGCCATGGCTTACAGAGGAATAAAGCAGGGAAAGGAAGAAAGGGTCTAAACACATTTCATCCAGCCTTTGATTTTCCCTTCATAAAGCTCATCTGAATTGCTCTTTATGAATAAAAATCAAGTTTGGACTGACTTGCTAAAGTCCACAGACTTTGGAGGGGTCAGCAGCTCTGTAAAGCTATGATGTTACAGCATCAGGCAGGAGAAGCATGGGCTGAGCAGCAAAGAGGGGAAATTATTCTATGTTTCCTAAGCAGCATACCTATACATACTTGCTGGAAGGAAGGAATCAAAAGGTTAGTGAAAAAGAAATTGTTTAAAGATGCTTTAGTATCTGGATGTCTTTGCTGAGACAAAGGAGGCAGGAGAGGTCCCTGTTGGCTCTAGTCCTGAAGGGACCATGAATTTTGAAAACAGAAATATGTCTGGGATGGCTCAATATTTGTTGTGACTCAGCCTTCTTGTTTTGGTCCCTCTTCATAAGTGTCTTCGGACTACTTATTTCCTACAGTAAATAGCAAATTAATTGAGGCAGCTTAAGAATCCATTGTTGTCTGCTCTTGTTCTTTTCCTGGCTCCATCTCACTGCACCTCTGGTCTGCGTGGAATGACCTTCAAGGCTGAAAGAAAGGAAGAGTCTTCTGGGAACTCTTTCAAAATAAATTCCTCAATTACATTCATAGGCCAATTATAATGTTTACTACATAATATTTGTCCGGAGGAAATCGGAGAGAGAGAACACGATTTTAAAAAAAAAAAAAAAGCAGTGATTGCTTCTACCTCATGCTTGTTTTTAGTAGACCAGGTAAAATATACCTCAAAAAAATTCAGGAATTCCAGCCCAAAGATACCTTAGGTGCTTAAGACTGAATCCTGTTGCTGCTCTGACAGCAGAGGGAGATTCTGTCTTCCATAATTTCTTTAATGTAAGTGCCAGGCCCTGAGAGCAGCCCCCTCCTGGCTGTGGGTCTCAGGGCTGGGTCAGAGCCAGTGGAGCAGGGGCTGCCCCATCCCACTGCTGGGAGAGACGCCAGGACCGACCCCTGCCTGAGGGAGCTGCTCTTGGCTGAGGCCATAGTACATGACCCCATCATAGCTGCAGCTCCACCATGTTGCAGCCAGGCCTGGGCCCAGCCATGGCCCCAGCTGTCTTGAGCCAGACCCCCTCAAACGAGAGCCTGGATTGCCTGACCCAGAGACACCACCTCCAGAAGCAGTGCAGGATGCCGAGGGAGGTCCTTCTACCAAGAGGCCATAGACAATGGTGGTCCCCGTTCATGATGTGTGCATCACATGGGAGCATACTCAAAGCAGGTGAATACCTGCTGGTTGCCTCACAGTTGTCTAAGATGGTGCCATTTGAACAGCCAATGCCTCTCAACAACTGCACACCAGGCATGTTAGGGAGATCAGCCTAGGAAGGCTTTCAGGTCCTTTCCTGACTTCCTTGCTCAAACCCTGCCTTCACCAAATTGCAAAACTACAGTTGCCTTCAGTAGGAATAAGGCTGCTGCTCTGCTCAAGAGCTCCAGTGCTCTCAGAAACCTGCCTGTTGCCACAGGTGTGAGTGTTTGTACAGTGACTTGCATTTCTCAGAGGGGAAAAAAAAAGAATCAGCTGAGAGAGAAAAGTGGGCTTTTTCCTCCCAGATTTCTGGAGTACATAAACTACACCACTCCCCTTCATACTCTTACAAGAAACAATACATCCAGGACACAAGTATGGCTTTTTATTCACTCTAAGCTCTAACCAACTCTTTCAACATGTATGCATATATGTGTGTCAGGGACCTGTGGACACCTGTAGGCTGTGATTGCCCTGAAGGTCCCCAGCTGGGACCCCTATAGTCTGCCCACTGCCTAAGAGCCCATTTAAGCTCAGACGCAGCACCCAGGCCTGGTTTGAGCTGTGTGATGTGAGTGTATAGGTGTTGCTATTCCAGTCCCTAGCTCTCCCTGAGATGCTGTCTATACACCCTGTATTGGTGGTGGACTCCAGCTTGTTCTTTGACCTTTGACTGATGATCACCAGTGATGGTGATGGGACCTGTTGCTGATCATAAAAAATGGCAGATGTAATCAGGGAGACAAGCAATTTCTTGCTAAGAAGAGGCTGGCTTCACTGTGCAGGTAGATAAGGTCCATTACTATAATGCAGTAGTTTCATGTTATTTGCAATTTCAAAAAGATCCTGGTAAATATGAGAAGAGCTGGTCTTAGCCTTCACCTGTACTCAGTTATCTCTTCAGATCTTTGATTGGTAGACCACACCTAAGGAAAGTATTAACTGTTGTATCAGTTTCTGCACTTCATTAATAATGTTGTTTATTTTGGGATAGTGCCAAAGGACGCAGAATGAGGTCAGGACTGCTGTGCTAGATGCTGAACGTGTATTCTCCTTTTCCCAAGATCCAAGTAACTTGGACTGACCAAGGAGCTATTCAAAAGCTTAAATAGATACCCTAACTGTGCTATTGACTCTTTTCAAAGTAATTAACTCTCCAAACCTAGCAAGAAAATGGCAGCAGGACTGTCAAATTTTCAGTATTCTACCCTGAAGGGTTAGAATGAAATTTAAAATACAGGTTGCTCCTCACCAAGAGCACTTTAAGATATTTGATCCTTTGGGGTTTGTTGGTGCTTAGGCTCTAAAGTTATAGACAACTTGGAAATATATGTTGGTTTGAGTGTCTAGGGTTACAGTTACTCATCTATAGGTTTCTCCATCATTATGAAATGCCCAAGGTTTGGGTTAGCAAGTAAACAGCAAAATAAATTGTTTATTTAAACAGAAACATACTGTCTATAACAGGTGGAGGGTTCCAATAACATTAAAGTGACAGATTATCTTCTCTTTGCTTATTAGTGAGCAGTTAAATAAATTATTTAGTCAGGGGTACTTGCTGAAGGGAATAGCGTTAACTTGTCTGCTCTGATACAAGACACCAGACAAATAAAGAAGGTGAAGGAGGTTGAGATCGAGATGCACAGACCAGAACAAAGTACTGATTAAATAGGTACCCTAATAGTAGGATCGGATAAATCTTTAAATCTTTTAGACTGCTTTTTGTTTATGAGGGGTTTTGTCTTTGATATATTTTCCTGAAATAAAATAATTCTGTGCATTTTGATAGCTAGGCTGTTACTGAGAGAAAACACAACAGCAGGTACTGAACTAAGACTGAAAACTGCAGGGGCAATCACAGAAGGATGCAAGCAGACTGAGGCTTTAAAAGCTGGTGTTGAAGGGTCTACCAGTCTATATGATTCAACATTCCAGGGAATGTAAGAGACTAGTGCAACATAACACTAGTTCTCTCCTATTTCAGAAGAGTGTTTTTTAAAACTTGCTTAAAATTAGTCTCTCATCTTAATACTCCTAATTAAAACAAATATGGGATTAACTGAAGAATGAAATGGCCAGATGGGTCTATTCCATTTTAAAAACATATTTGTCCAAATTTCTCAAGTGTAACTGTAAAACTGCTCTACCAAGTGCAGATAAAAAATAATTCCACTAAATTCAATGGTTAATTTAATATAAACCTGCACTGCTAACTTTCTGTATTTATCCTTTGTCTCAGATCAACCACATTCTTTTAAAATACCAACACTTGGAAAGTAATGCTTCAATAGATGCATCTCCATATAATCCATACAAAATTGAAGCATATATTGGTCAAGAATGAGACCTTTTACACCTACCCCTGAAATGTTTTCCTTCTAACATTACATATTGAATCATTCAAAAATTTGAAATGGATCACTGACTCTCTGGCCTCACTCAGACTCGGACTCGGTTTGTCTGAATTTGGTACCAATAAATTGATTCCCAAGCAACATGTTCTCCTGGGGTAGAACTTTGGGGTCTTGTTTGGTTGAGCACTTCCAAGAATTTTGATGGGATGTGTCAGGGAGGGAAAGGACATCAGTTATAGTGGGGCATTAATGCTATTTTTTGTCTTGTGCACCCAAATTTACAAGTTTATTAGGAGCATATACCAAATAGTTGTTAATCCCTGGAAATAGCCTTGCCCTGATCTGTTTATCACTAACGTTATCCAACTGCAATCCTATATTAATATAGCTCAACTGTAGGCATGAGGTAATAGTTATTTCATTCTACAGATAGTGTAGGTAGGACTCAGAAGCAGGAACAGCAGATGACAATGAGAATTCCTTGACTTGTGTCTGTCACATTTCTACTATTTTGCTGTGGTTTTGCTGTTTTTACAAGCGCTTGTTTTGTGAGATTCACGGTTTTCATTGTCTTCTGGAGGGTGTGTTTTAACAAGGTACTTGTTAAAAGAGAATTTTTCTTGTCTGACCCATTTAAAAGGTGGGTCAGAAAGATGGAAGAACACCAAAAGGCAAGTAAGTATCTGGGCCAAAGCATGGGGAGTTAGTGAAGAACAATATTAGCAGAGAATAACTTGAACATTGAGCCATGCCAGGCTACGAAAACAAGAGCTGAAATACGTTGTAAAAGGCAAAGAGTGGATTTTGCTTCTGTCCAGGAAGCTTAAGGAATCCTTACTCTTATGAAAAATGTGGGCAGTATATTAATTACCTCTGGAGGTGTCACTTTAGGCTTAAGCCACCTCAGTGGGTGTCTTGGTGGATTTTCTACACCTGGACTTCAGCTGTGTGGTCCTTCTCAGGTGTTACCTATGTAAGACAATAGCACCATTTCACCAGGTTTCCTAGCGTGACTGTTTCTGAGATTTGCCAAAGCTGCATTTGGCAGCTGACTGGTTAAGCAAGGGGCTGAAACACCTTGGTTTGCCAGCTTCCCCTGCAAAGCTGTGTCCCAAGCAGCTGGCAGGAGATGTTGCTTCCTTGGGATCTGACTCAGCCTGTGGCTAGACCATGTTGCTATGTGCTTGCAGAAATTGCCTTCGGTCAGAACTTCTTGTTCAGTAGTATGGGTACAGTAATCACGGCAAGACAATAATGGAATGCAAGACATAAAGCCTAGAAACATTTATAAAACAGATATACTCAAAACATAACATTTTAAACTTCCTCAAAAATACCTTAATCTTCATCTCAAACTTCAGCATGATTTGAAACTCTTGGTAGGTACAATTGGTTCTTTGCTGTTTTCTTTTCTCCCAGTTCTTGATGATTAAAACGAATGTGACATCCACTTGTGACAAATTTGGAATACTGTTGTTATGCCTGTAAGATCTGGCTTTCAATTATCTGAAAGGGTAACGTGAACAAAATAAAATGAGAGGACATCTTTAGGCAAGAGTTCTAAAATGGCTTTTTCATTGCAAGTTCATGTGCGTTTGTTCTAAACGTAGTGCTCTGTCCTTGAAGAAAAGTATCAGGAGAGGAGGCTTTTCAACAACCTTACTGCTTTTCTATTAAGGAAGGAAAAGTAAATGCTTTAATCTTGTATTATATGCTTTTCTTATTATTTTTATTTTTATGTTTGTTTATTCATTATTTTTAATATTGAACAAACAGTGCCAATTCAGGTAAACACCCCCCCCAGTGCGAAGTACCTGCTTGGAACTATCCCCAGTATTTCAGACTGCCTCTTATTCTTCCTCCTCTCTGGTTATTTTTATCTTCCTGATCTGATCAGCACCTATGTTACCAATGACTTAATTGTTTGAGCTTTTCCTGTCAATCTTATCTCTGGTTTGAAGTCATTAACAATAACAACAACAAATAAGAAAAATCACCAGAATTTTCCAAGTGCTTTTTCATGTTTTTCAAAATACTCATATTTCTTCTCTGTTTTTTTTCTGCGGTTGAAATACTGAACTTGTTTTGATCCCTGTTCTTTGAAAGTTTTGAGGTTGTTTTTCCTTAAAAAAAAATAAAAATTAAACTTGAGCATTTTACTTGGTCATTCTGTGCTATGTTTAATCCAGACAGACTCAGGTAGTACCAAAAAGTCAAGTAATAGAGAACTAATCCCAAAATGATATGATCTAAAGTTCAGAGGGCTTAATAGCCTTGCACCAGCATCACACTTCACTGAAACATGGTGAATGGTTCAGAGCATGGGAAGAATATTCTCATATTTCATAGCTTTTTAGACCATGTCACACTGGTGATGCTAATAAATGATTTTACATAGTCGCTGGGGGCTCTTTTCTATTAGCACAGGCTAGGGACATTTTCCAGTGAGTTGTTTCCATAGGGCTGGGATACTTGATAAAAAGGAGGCCTCAGAGTTCCTCAGAACGGCTTTAGAGCAGTATGCCCCAGAACTAGGACTGAAGTGATGGCTTAATAGAATCAAAACCCAAGTCTGTCTTTTCCTGTTTTCCTATTTTTAATATCAGTGGTGCTTTGTACCACTGTGGTGTGAGTGGAATGTACATTCACTGAAGTGATTGCAAGAATGGATTGTTTTACTAAAAGGAGTAATCAATGCGTTTTATTCCATGTGGTAAACCCAGAATGCATTTAAACCCTCCTTTTTAGTCTGCAAGCATATTAAGTTCGCTTGAACTTTAGGTATTTTTAGCTGCATTACATGCATGACAATGAATCTGCATATTATGCAACAGGTTTAAATTTAGCATGGCATGTTGGGAGGCATAAATTTCCCACAGACCCATGCAGCTTTGTATCTGCCAAACTGACACTAATAGCTGCCAATTATTGCACAGAGAGATGTTGCTTGTTCAAAAAGAAAAAAAAATATTCATTGTAAAAATTTTGAGTGAGATCCTAGACCCACTGATATCAGTGGGAGTTTTGCTGCTGAGATTTTCAAAAGCTGATGCTACCCTTCTATCAATTTGGAGCAGATAATTAAATGGAGACGATATTTATCTACCAAGATTTAATGTCAAATGCTTAATGTTATGCTTTTTCTGTGTGCAGTAGATGAAGTATTTTCTTCTTTTAACAGGCTTACCTGAAAAAATAAAGCAAAATCTGTTTTATATTAAATGTGTTCACTTTCCATAACTTAAAAAGAAAAAGGAGAGAAAGAACAGAGAAAATCAATATAAGTCCACAGAAGCTCAAAAGCTGGGATTATAAAAACGACACAGAATCAGATGAATTGTTACCCCTATCTCCAATAGTGCCTTTTCCCATCTTATTTTTTTAATGGGTTTTATTTGATTTTTTCAAACTGAGGATAAAACCCTGGTAAAACTGGTAAAATTTGCACAGCATTCGAATGTGCCAGCATTGCCATACTGTTACTTACAATATTGCACTTGCTGTATTATGCTGCAACTGGAACCATTGGGTTAATTAAAAACAACAAGTGTATACTAATACTGGTGAAAGGTTGTAAACTTGGGTGCCTGGCATTTGTTTTCTACAAAACTAAAATATTCCGAAGAGAAATGTTGGTAGGCTGAAACATCTTGATTTTGCACTGAGAAAATATTTTGCATCCATTTGTCAGTCTGCCTGAAGTGCTGTAGCACACTATGCAAAGGCAAGTCCCTCCTCTTCACCATAGTCTGGCCTCTCTGTACGAAACAAGACAGTGCTTTGTCCAGTGTTCAGGTGCCATATGCATCACGGGAGTGTTGTGACTGCAGCCGTCACAGCTAATACAGTTGCGTTGGAAGGTCCAGGCTCTGAGGGATGCCAGCTCCATGTCCCCGGAGCCTTTTATGTGCAATAGAAGCATTTTAGGCTTGAGATCCAACAACATGTTTTGACACCTCCAGATTTGGAGGAAGGGAGGGGACAACTGGGGAAAACTGGAAGTACTTCAACCTCTTATTCCAGCTTGAGTTGGAAACAAATGGTCATGGATCAGAATTTCCTAATGGAGAAATTCCAATTTCTGATCAAGGCGGTATTTTATAATATTCTCAGGCAAAAGAATTTTATTTTGGAAGTAATGCTAAGGCACGATGTCTGACCCTACAATGTATTCCATTCTAATGAATAAATATTTGTTTATTTCTGGTTAGATTTTATGTAAGCCAAATGAATGTAACATTGGGTTACTACTTTGGTGCCTTTCAGGGCTAAGCATTTGTCAAATAATTGAAGAAAATCTGGCTACTTGTCCTTTCCTATTGCCATTAATTATAAATAGATTATACCTGCAGCTGGCTTTGGATCTCTCCTGCTCAATGGATGCTGCTTTGACCTCGTTGCATGACTGCCATCATACTCTGTCTTCTCTTGCCTTGCAACCTTTTACCACGCTTTGCTCAGAACTTACTAGCCAGGTCTCTGCGCTTTTTTGAGGTATTCCTTCTGGTTCACAAATAAACCTGACAAAGCATACTTAATCGAAGATTTCTCATGGTTTTGTGCTGGCTGGGTGCTTGCAGGTACTGTTATGTGTCTAGCCTCGATGGTATTTTCAAAATTTTGAGCTATGACTCTAACAGCCACATTGCTAGTTGTGGCTAGCATTCTCCTGGCTTCTGTAATGTTAGGGTGAAACAAGCAGCCTTTCCTGCATATCTCCAAAGAAAATACTGAATATTTCAGTTCAGCCTCTCCACTGGCACACTCATACTTTTCTTGGTCAGCTAGATTAACTACTTTGATTTGGGCTGGTATATTTTGCAGGCTTTTTGTCGAGCTATTGGGAGTTTTTAAGGATCTGCATGAAGAATATACTATTTTATAAAACTTGGAAATTTTCATGGGATTGTAACAACTTTGGCAATATATTTTTTGGATGGAGGTGAATGGTGGAGAAACAAATCTCATTTATTTTCCATTTTTCTAGAAGTGCTTGTGGCACTCCAGTTAGATTTAGAGATGCGGTTCAGCTCCCAGCTCTAAGCTGGAATTAATCTTTTGCTTCTGCAAAAGTCTACTTCAGATCGGGCAGTGCAGAAACCTGACTGTATCCCCCACACCTCAGCCTATAACCCTCACCTGCAGTGTGCTCAAAAAAGTTCCTCATCCTTATCCAAACAAGTTTGGTATGAATTTTGAGTTTCAGTCTGAAAACATACTTATGCAGATCCTTTAAAAAAATTTGAGTTTTGGTTTTGACTCGGGCAGAACAGAAATAGCTCTCTAAATGTTGAAAGGTGTTGCAAGGGAAACTGGCTGCTCTTCCTGCTCCTGTTTTCATGCAGAATGTAGAGATGAACTACTAGCCTTGAACAGCATGATTTCTAACGTGTAAGTTCAGCAGATAGGTTTGAAGTATATTTAGCAGTGGTCTTATTAACATAGAATTAAATCCATTGGTTGGTATCTGATGGGTAAATTTTGCTGTGCATGTGCATCAGTTTTGTTTTCAGGGAAAGGTTAGTTAATCTCTGGAGTATATCCTAGTAATATAGTGCATGTCTCTGAATCTTAAATAACCAGTGACTGAAATTTTTTGGCTCATGAGCAGTGATTGAAAAATGTACTGCCTCTGTCAATTTGTTTCTATTTTTGGAAAGCTGTGAAATATCAGACTTGTACATCATATCAGCTTTATCAGCTTTACATTGTTCTGTTCGGTTTTCTTTCCAACAGGTATGTAGCAATGTCTTGGGAACCCTTGGAGTTGGAGATTAAGGATCTGGTTTTCAGATGGTGGGAGGTCTGACTCCATTTGAGGTAGACACAATTGTTTTCACAAGTTTTCACAAGTTTGACAATTTCCAGTTAGAGGAGCTCCAAACAAACAAATTTGCAGATTATGTAGGAACTGAAGCATCTCTGACTGCCATAATCCCAGGCTTTTAAGCATCTGCTTGTTCTCTGGGTAACTGGTGACTAAATGTCACAATCCATTACTTTTCAGTATTGCAGAAGCCCTGAAGTAGTGTGTTCAGTGCAAAAAATTAATTGAGATCGGATAACTGAAATTTTATTCTCTATCTTTGCATTCCTTGATGTATTATTAACCTTACTTATTTTTGTTTGCAGCATTTGTAACTCCTCCTGTCTCAAGAACAGCTTTCCCTGGCTGTTAAACCTGGATCAGAGTCTGGGTTTGAGCTGTCTTCTGGCTGGTAAATTCTGTGCCCAGGCCTGATTATGCTCTGTTTAACCTCCTAGATCTTCTCTGAAAGGCCAGACAAGTGGGATGACACTAAGTCAGAGCAGTACAAAGGGAAATGTGGGCTTGCCTAGGAGGCCTACCTCAGATAAAGTGAAGCATGAGTAGCTACTCAGGAAATGAGCACTAGTAGTGTTTTCCTAAAAGCAGTATCACTGAGCGTATACTGATAGTTCCTTCCAGGAATGGGAAACTCCACTTGCTTTTGGTGTTTCTTCTGCTTTCCATCCCTTGGGAAGGGAAGAAAGCAAATGAGTTTGGGAAGCTCCTGCCTTCTTTTTCCCAGAGGAAAGCATAGGGGTCTGTGGAGAGGGAGGATCTGAGAAACTTCTTCCCTGCTGATCCCAAAAGGAAAGCTTTGCTATGTTCTTAGTGATGGCAGCTGATAACTCTGCTGTGTGGCTGTTTAAGGGGGTTTGTTTCGAAGTAATGGAGGGCAGTAGGTTGACTTTGTGGTCATGCTCCAAGCTTCGGGTCAAGGGTGATGGCAGTGTGGTTAACCACCCCCTCCTCTCCTCCAGCTGCCCCTTGGCACTGATGGGTAAAGCTAAAAGCAGCACCTCAGATTGAAGGCTAAGGCTGAGACTTAGAACACAGGACAAACACAAACAATGATGGACAGAGAAATGGGGTGTTTCAGCAAGCTCCTTTTCTCCTGGAGTACCCCCATTTGCTTGTGATATGTGGGTAGGCTATCAAGTAAAACAGCAGTTGTGTGTGAAATGCTGGCAGCTGTGTATGAGTCTCGTCCCTGGAGCTGTACCACTTACACGGTGTCAGTGTGCTTCAGGTGCTGCTGAAACTGATTTATTTCACTCTATTACAAAGCAGCCATGCTTTCTCAGAAGCGTAATAGAAAAATCTCTTTTCCTAGAGATTTGCCTCAAATATTTCTTTGTAGTTAAGAGCAGACATTGCATAGCATAACCCTACCTGGCGTATCATTTTCCCAGCCACAGTGCTAACTCAAAATCTACTTTTGTTTGGATACTATATGGAATGACTTTTTTGAGTTTTCTTTGGAAAACTGAAATACGGGGTGTGGATGAATCATCCTATTTGCCTGAGAAGAAATATGTTTTAGTGTAGGACACTAACATCTCCTTTCTTAAGGAAAACAGAGACATTCAGAAAGCTAAAGAGAAGGGGGTAATTCTGCTTTCCTTTTCCTCCCAGTGGTTAGAGATGGCTATTCAGAGCAGAGCCTTTCATGAACTTGAGCCTTCCCTCTCCTGTTTTATAACTCAATTCTGAAGTATTGTGAGGAAGATTCTCATCCCATCTTACAGATGCTGTTCTGGTTTGCATTAATCAAATAAATGTCCCTTTAGGCAAATGCAAGAATGACTTCTGTTTCCTTATATCGGAGCCTATGGTGAGGATCTGTCAGGTACTGGGTTTTGCTTCTGTTAATATGCAATATTTACCATGATAGAATTTGGCCACTAGAATATGAAAATCTCTTAGTGTGTCATGGAAGAAGGTGGAAGGAAATGAAATATGCATGAAGCAAGATTCTCTTCTGTCATATAGAAAATGTGAGGGAATTGTCGTTGGTGAAACACAGAAAAAGAATAGAAGCAACATTTGAAATTATGTTTTGGAGCCTTCCTTCTAACATTATTTTTGTTAGAGAGCTTCTTGGCAAATAAACCAATGATGATGAGCATGATTTTTGGTGATGTCTTGTTTTTCACATCTTCCATCATTAATTTAGACTGCTGAGCTGAAATCCTTATGGGCTTTTAGAGGGCAATTCACAGGCTCTTGCCTTGACTGCAGGATTTATGTAGTTTTTAACACTGGGTTGTTTTTATATTTCCAATGAATTAGCATGCAAATGCACTTGCACACTATATCAGAAGACCCACAGTAGGGTCTTCAAAGTCAGTCTTGAAAATTTGGAAAATCTCCAGAATTAAACTATGCTTTAGAAGTGCCCTTTGCACATTCATCATAAAATAATCTTAAATTACAAGGACATATACTGTCTTTTTCTGTTCTTCAGGTCACAGGATAGACAGTGCTCATTCAGGACAGATTCGTTTCACCTCAATTTAGCTGCCTACCAATTAGGCATGTAGCTTAAGCCAGATGTCTAATTATCCTCTAAAGTCAAAGGAAAAAGGGAAGGAGGTATGGACGGTTATTCTTCCTGCACATTTCAGAAGGCTATCTTGGGACGGTATGAATTGT
Source organism: Phalacrocorax aristotelis (assembly GCF_949628215.1). Taxonomy (NCBI): domain Eukaryota; kingdom Metazoa; phylum Chordata; class Aves; order Suliformes; family Phalacrocoracidae; genus Phalacrocorax; species Phalacrocorax aristotelis. The sequence continues at coordinate 43,381,603 of NC_134277.1, forward strand.
CCCTGGAGGTGTCTGCATCTCTTCAGTGAGAACAGAGTCTACACGACTGCATTAGAGTGGGCCTTTTACACAGCTAAATTTAGGTGAGATGTATCCTGCCTTTAATGGGCAGCTATTCAATGTTGGTTTGCTGCCTCAGTGTTCACTATGTAGTGCTAGTCTTTATTGCCATGTTGGGTAACATCCTATTCAAACCCAGCTCTGAAGACAGAATTATTCATTTCCTCTGACCTTTTCTACAGCAATTGTCAGTATTTTATCTGGGTGCTTCACAAACATGAGTTATTCTTATAGCCACCTTGGGAGATAAGGAGATACTATTGCCCCATTTTATAGGCAACCTTTATTTTGGCATTTCCTTGGATTTTGAATATCTGACTTTGCAACTTCAATAATGTACCTTATATAACTTTCTGGGTTTTTTTCTTGTCTGTATGTGTGTGGTTTTTTTAAAAATAAGAAAAAGTCAGCCATGACAATCTGGTGATAATCTGGAGTCATATATCAGTTTTCTCCTCACTTTCAGAGGGTCTTTGCTTGGCAGGGAAGACTTCTTTGAAACTACTGCTTACTGGTAGTAGCCCTTAAACAGATCCTTGCAGTCTGGTGGGAGGAATATCCTAACTCAACAGCTCAGGTTGCAGGTGCCCCTGAAAAGCTGAGTAGTAGTACCTCTTATTTCTCAGTTTTTATGCAGGTTTTCTGTCATTAATCAGCAAACTTCAGTGTAAATGGTAAGTAAAAGAGTTAAGTACTGATAACAAAGGCAGAAGAACATATGATGCTGAACCTTCCTAGGTCTCATGGAAAAGTCCTGATGCACAGAAGTGTAGCAAGTGACTTGGCTGCCACCCCGTAACTGCCTTGTTAATATAGGGGGATTTACTGTGCTACACCTTTGGTCAGCCTGTGAGGGTCAAATTAAGTTAGATGGGAGCAATTTCCACATGTATATGGTTCTTGCTCAGAATAAAATTGCAGCCACAAGTGGTCCTTCTACCCTATCTGTAACATTATGCAAATTCTATATTCTCAAAGGTACCTACTTTGCAGAGACTTAAGGTTCTGGCTTTTTCCAGAGCTCTCACATCTGCCTGAAGCAGATGCTGGAAGGGGAGCATGGCACTTAGAAAGCAATTCCTTCAGCAAGAAGATGCTGTCAGTTTTAGGGATCATTCTGGATCACTTCGGAAAGTTAAAACCACTTAAATGATCACATAAGTTAATGGAGACAGGTAATAAGGGAATTAAATTGTATTCCTCTCCACCATGAGTAGTCTTTTCCAACAGCCAATGAGCTTCTCATTGAAACTGGACTCACTTTCAGTCCCTGCTTCAAACAGTGGAAGAGAGTCATAAATTTTTCTAAAGCTGAAAACCAGTAGCATCTTCCTCCAAGAAGTTTTAAGCCTGGTCCAAATTTCTTGAAAACACCCATGTTGAGGAAGATACTTACTGTGGAGAACTTTATGCAGAATGGTAGAAGTCATAAAGAGCTGAGAAGAGGGTCTTGTAATAGGAAATCCTGGGTAAATGTTATGTCAGTCAGTGGCTGCAGTGGTAATGATTGTCCACTAAGAATTCTTTGTAATGTAAAAAATGAGTTTTCCAGTACATGTAATGCAAGCTAAAATGGTGCTTATAGTACCATTTCCTCAGAATTCGCATTCAATGTAAAAAAGCAAACAAAAAAAACCCAAACAACAAAAAACCAACCAACCAACTGAACTCACAACCATAATAAAGAGGAGTTTTAACACTGACTGCATGTGTGTTCCCAAAAAGAAATTATTCCTGCACTAGGTTACGGTGAAAACCTTCTGAGAGAACTCTCGCTGGGGTCAGGATTTTATTTTACCTTTGGGACAGATTGTAGAGTATATACTTGAAAATTACATTCAGTATGCTATTCTACTTGTCATTCTAAGCAAAAGACAAAGTTATGTGGGAGACCTTCCTTTTACAGCAGGAAATGTTCTCTTTCTGTTTTGTATTTGGTGCATACAGTGGTTAGCTTTATTTAAGTTATATATTTTGCAATAACAAAATAAAGTATTTTATTGCTTCCAAGATATGAGTTTGGAATGTCTCAAAATGTGTTTGATGGAATGAGAGGTTACTGAAATAACTCAGAGAACTTTTTTTGCATTCATTCATTTCTGGTTTATTTTCTGTGTGTGATTCTAAATTGTCCTGAAGATATCTATAACTATGGCTTATAGATTACACTGGTCTTGATCAAAATATCTTGTGTGATTTTTCAACACCCTCTGATGCTTAGAATTTTCTCTTTAAAGTGTTCTTCAACATTATTAACTATCATAATTTGAATCCTCTGAATTGTAAAGAGGTCTGAAGAATGGCATGATAAAAAGATTACTGCATTGCAATTCAAATACTGTTAATATCACAGAATCACAGGTTGGAAGGGACCTCAGGGATCATCTAGTCCAACCTTTCTAGGAAGAGCAGAGTCTAGACAAGATGACTGAGCACCCTGTCCAGATGACTCTTAAAGGTGTCCAACGTGGCCGAGTCAACCACTTCCTCGGGGAGATTATTCCAATGGGTGGCTGTCCTCACTGTGAAGAATTTTCCTCTGGTGTCCAGTCGGAATCTCCCCAAAAGCAACTTGTGTCCATTCCCCTTTGTCCTCTCCATGTGACTCCTTGTGAAAAGGGAACATCCATCTTCTTTGTAGCCACCCCTTAAGTACTGGTACATGGTGATGAGATCCCCTCTAAGCCTCCTTTTCTCAAGGCCGAACAAAGCCGGTTCTCCCAGCCTATTCTTGTATGGCAGCTTCCCAGTCCTGTGATCATCTTGGTGGCCCTTCTCTGGACCCCTTCCAGCCTGTCCACATCTTCTTTGTATAGCGGGGACCAGAACTGTACACAGGACTCCAGGTGTGGCCTGACAAGCGCTGAGTAGAGTGTGGTAATGACTTCTTTCTCTGCTGGCGATGCCCTTTTTGATGCAACCCAGCATCCTGTTGGCCTTCTTGGCCGCAGCAGCACACTGTTCGCTCATGTTGAGCTTTCTGCCCACCAGGACCCCCAGGTCCCTTTCCACAGAGCTGCTCTCCAGCCAGGTGGATCCCAGTCTGTGCTGCACACCCGGATTATGTTTTCCCAGGTGCATGACCTTACACTTGTCCTTGTTGAACTTCATAAGGTTCTTGCTGGCCCACTCTTCTGGCCTATCCAGATCTTCCTGCAGAGCAGCTCTCCCTTCTGGAGTGTCTACTTTGCCACTCAACTTGGTGTCATCAGCAAACTTCATTAGGCTACACTTGATGCCGTTATCCAGATCACTTGTAAAGATATTGAATAACATTGGGCCCAATATTGATCCCTGGGGGACTCCACTTGTGACAGGTTGCTGCTTGGAAAAGGAGCTATTTATCACCACCCTTTGGGTGCAGCCTGTCAGCCAGTTCCCCACCCGCTGCACAGACCACTTGTCTATCTTCCTTGATGAGATTGTAAAGATTCTTTCTAAAAATAAAAAAGATTTATTTATTAACCTGTACAACCTTTGACTGTCAGGAAATGGATCAAGTCTTATTAATGATACATAAGAATTCATTTTAAATCTGCTAAGTCAGATATTTTCTTCAGAAATGTACACTGGATATTAATCTATTTTGAGCATTGTGGTTCTTTAAAAGTGTTATTTTATGTGCCTGCATGTGTGAAAACATTTATCTTCATAGCATCCCTAGAAAGCCTATACTGCTGATGGGCCAGGAGTCTTGAAATTCAGACAAAGATTGATCTTTTTCTCTGTATCTTTTTTTATAGTGACAGGAATCCTTAGCAAGGGCTACAAAGCTTTGTATCGTAAGGTTGTATAAACCTGCCTGCTGATTCCATCACTGAGGACATCAAAAGGAACCAGTTTTGCACCTACCTTTTCTCTGAACTTAAATTTTTTATATGGATTGATGAATCTACTTGCTTTCTTCTGCATTCATCTTCATGCAATAATCGACATTTTTCCTTTGTGGACATAAGATACTCTGAGTGAGGTCAGAGTGACATGACGTCCCCACCTCCTCCAGGATGCAATGTAACGTGTCCCTGCCTCTGGAAGATGTAGTGAGGTTTAGAGTTTGTAAAATGGGCAGGTAAATTTAGTCATGGTTAGAATGGACCAGAAAACAAAGGGTAAGACCAGTGATCTTTTTAAAAGTGATGTATAGTTAAAGATGAGAGACCAAGACATTCATTTTACACTCTCTCAGCAGGTCTGGACAGAGTCTGTATGTAATTGCATAAATTTTGTGGAGAAAAGTTGATCATTTTCACCATCAAATTTCGTTCCAGATATTTATATTTCTGACAGGCATAATCACAGCTGATTTGTGTTGTCATTAATTTGCATTCCTGGAAGACTTAGGTAATTATCACAGGACCTCGACCAAAACAATAAGCATTGTTATCTTCTTATGTAAAGAGACAGAGCTCTTTTTCATATGTAATTATTTTTCTTTTTCATGATCTACTACATACCCATTTTACGTGAACTGATGATCACGCATTAAATATGTATTAATTCTGCTGGTTTAATTTCATATAATTTTATGTAGATTTGAAAGCATAGTATTTGAAAAATCTCTTCTGCCAAATTACAATACAGATATTTTTAGAATACAAAACATAGGTGTTATGTTGGATTGTATCTGTTAAATAAAATACAAAGAAATAATATAAGGAATTGCCGTTCAAGAGAAGATTGGTAGTCTCTCAAGTGGCCAATATTAGTTGCTTTGGAGTACTTAAGACACCAAGAGTGGAGAATTAGGCAGCACCTTGCTTAAGGATCTGCTATCTTGAAAGGATATTGCTGTTTTCTGTTTAAAAAAAAGGTGGGGGGGGAATTTATCCTGTTTTCCTTGGAAAAACACTTTCCCCCCTCCTTCATTATGAGTTTCATCCTTTTACAAAAGGAATCATAGAATCATTAAGGTTGGAAAAGACCCTTAAGATCATCGAGTCCAACCACTAACCTATCACTGCCAAGTCCACCACTAAACCATATCCTCAAGGAGCCTAAATGGGTACATAGTTAAGTTTGGTGACACAAATGACAGAAGAGGAATATATCACATTCAGTCTTTGAGGACAATTGGATTTTGGGTTATTCCAGACTTTTCAATGACATGTTTAAATGGGGAACTGTGGAGAAAGTGATGGGAGAAAGTGATGCCTTTTCCCTTACCCTTGTAAATTCTGTTCCTCTTTGTCATGAAACTGTTTAAACCTATAGGATGGGTGGAACAAAACATTCTAATTTACTTCAGTGTTTTATGTGTAACAGCTTGGCATTGGGATAATCAAAATGTTATCCCAACTGCTAGATTTTGGACAAACAGAATTCTACCAATGGCCTTTTTGTCTAAAGTAGTGCTTATAATATTGAACAATGTCTAGAGCCTGAACATCATGACTGCACATTTCCTGTGCCTATAATATTATTGAATACAGAGAAAAATGCAATGGAAGACCTATTGTTGAACTGAATTCCTATGAATCCAGCTATGTAGAAGAATCTGGCAGGACAGGCTGCTCTGATAAAGTAAAAATGGATCCATTATGGCCCCAATATTTTTGCTAGTTGGAGGTGGTCACCTGTGCAATACAGAAATATATATTTGGCATACCGTCACTGAGGGATATATTAGGATCAAGTTCAGTGGGAATTTATGCCTTGGGAGAAGACCAGTCAGAAAGTATTTCTTAGCATATATTTTTAAAATGTTTTCTTTTTCCTTTGCACTGGTTTATTCAGAGCACCGTACAATGAGTGTCTTGGAAGTTTTGGTAGCACAGAAGTTCTTGGGACCAGCACATTAACATCATGACACAATGGCTACGATTGCCAATTCCATGCAAAGAATACTATGGTCATTTAAAGCATGTGAAGAATTTAAACATTCTCCAAATTGTCAAGGAGATCTGCATAAAGAATAGGATGCATATGAAGATCTTAGTTAAATATCAACCTCAAAACCAGGAAATTAGTTTATCTGGGCTTGTACAAACCTTGCCAGAGCGGGTACAGATGTATGTTCTTAAGAAGGGAGGTTATTGTTGTTGAGGCAGATGTACTGGTGGGTGGAATATTGATGAATATATTTCTGCACTACTGTGCTCTGATGAGCTCTGTCTAGAAAATGCAAGCATATAATTTTGTATATGGATTATCTGTCTTTTTAAGAACTTTGTGTGAAAACCAGCACTTTTTCATGTAGCCCAACTATCATTAGGCTGTAATAATAGCATGTTTCCTTAAGAGTCCTCTTATTCCTAGAGATCTCCCATGGGCTGGTATCCTTCCTCCTTGAAGCTCCCTATAGGCATGCTCTGCCCTGATACCCCTGTAGGCAAACTCAGCTCCTCTAATTTTTCTCACACTTCTTTTCCGTAACACGTCCTTCCCTCTCTCCATCTTGCTTCTTTATAGGTGACTTTTGTTAGCATTATATCAGCCTCTCCTTTTTTTAATAATGATTTTGAAATAAGGGTCACTAATCAACGTAGTGTCTTGGATGCTTAAATGTTTTAGGCTTCAGAGCATAATCCGGTGTGCTCTTGTGGCTGAGCTTGCATGTCTTAGGAAGTTACTACCTCTCAATTTCTATCTCATATTGTTCCCCCTGCCAAGCTCTCGCACTGTAAAGGCAGTTTGGGCTTTTAAGTCAGAGACTGCGCTGAACTGACCAGTCTGTTGCACGTTCTCTGTACAATTACCATAATACAAAGCCTAGTGATAATGCATGTATTTCTCACATTTCAGCTGTCTTTAATATAATTACTTGACATATTACTGAATATCATAATTGGGTTTTTAACCCAAAGACCATTATATTGTGATTTAATCTTGCATGGATTCTCAAATGAATCTCTGAATGAAGAAAAATCCTGAAAATATTTTGAAAAACTGCACTGCACCAGTCACGTATTTTTGCTTTTCACCTTTCCTTGTAATGCTATTCAGAACTTTTGGCTGGATTTCTGTCTTTATGTAAATGACCACCATAATTACAGTTGAATAAAGGGCATCTCTTTGACTTCTGTTTTTCGAAATTCCTTCAAAGCCATGGATTATTGGATACTAATGCTATTTTGCATTTTAATGATTTCAAGTCTTCATTTGCTATATAACTTCTGTTAAAAAGCCTGTCAGCATTAGCCTACTCAAATGCAGTCACCTTTCCTTCATACTGATTAATTCAGACAATATATTGTATTTCAGTACACAAATTGCTTTAGCACTACTGCCTACCCATTTAGGGGATTAGCATTTATGCAATGTTGCAGAACTGTTGCATTCTGTCTACTAAAGTTACAGAGAAGTATTGTTTACACTAGTGTGCCCTCTTTGAGTAACAAACTGCTTGATGACTGTGTCAATCGCTGGTTTTTTTAGATCTCAGTTCATGGTGATAGTTCCAAAATTAACTAGTCAAACAAGTGCTCTTTAGTATGCAACACCATTTTAACAAGTAATAGGATCCTTATCCAGGTTCAGGACTAGGGCCAAAATCTTCAACGTCTATTAATTTTGGGTGCTTCTACTTTTCCATGCCCAACCTCAGTGATTATTCAGCCTGATTTGTTCATTTGTGCTCAGACCATGCAAGAGGTTACATGGTTTCCTGACTGGACATGCCTGTGGTCACTTTGAGCATTGGCAGAGAAAGTGAGTGCCTGCTGCCTACAGATGTACTCTTAAAAGTGTGTGGGGCAAGAACCACTGCCTCCATCGGAAATGTTCAGTGGATTTTTAGAGGGCCACTCAGACGTAGCTCTGTCAGGTACAGCTTCTATTCCTTCCTTCCCTTCTTCCTCCCTCTCTCCTTCCTTCCTTGCCTTTTCTCAGGGACAGGTAACTCAAGAGCTGGTGCATGGCATCAAAGGAGACAGTGCTAGATTTCCAAAGCTAATTGGACTGCTGCCATTATATAAAAGCATTGCATAGCAACTTTCTTAAATCAGGTGAGGCATCGATTGCTTTCCTGAAGGGGCTAATTGAATCTGATAACAGAGCAAGCAATTCTTTGAAACACTGCCTTAAGAACTATATTATCTAAAAGACACATTAGATGGATGCAGCAATCAACATTTTTGTAGTAGCTCAAAGAATCAAAAATGTCCTTAAATGCTGTTTGTTAAAATATAATGATTTTGCATTTCTGTGCGAAAAAAAGGGTATGTTAGGTAAACATAAAAATATAGGCTGTCTTCTTCATTTTCATTAACTGTAATTTTCTTAACAATCTACCTTTCAAAAATAGCCTGTGCTTACTAACATTTGCAGAAGGCTCATGTGGAAATTAATGTAACGTCAGGGGTCTTGATTTAGCAATTGCACTTTACACCTGTGCTTAAGGCTAAGAATATTTCTAAAAATGGCAACCGTTTCCCTTTCATCTCTTCGTGCTCTTTATTCTGGCCACACTCACAAAGCAACTTTTGGCAATAAGCCTGTGGGGCCACCATTGTTCAACCTGTCCCTGCCATAGGAGCAATGTGGTCCCCTCAGCTCGAGGGATGCTCGCAGGGCACACTTAATGTTCAATCTCTCAGCATGGGTTACTTGTTAATCAGAGACAGAACTTTTTTCTCAGTAGTGGGAAGACAATTTGGCATGGCCATTATTGCTGGCTTTGATGGCCTGTTACATTTAGTAAGAGAGCGTCTACTCTGGGTCCAGTTAGTCTGAAGACTTGGTGACTAATTCTTGTTCTTGTAGGCTACTATAAAAAATAGGCATATTTGCAAAGGGGTCCATGGGGCTTTAGTTACACAGTGCCCATTAATTTCAGGAGAACACTCAAGACCTTTTCCTCTTACCATATTATGTCTTGTTTAAGGTATGTTTAGAAACATTGACTTTTTTAGACTTCTGTATTATGTATTTTTTTTCTATAACATCTCACTACCTTGTCTGTGAATGCATCACAGGGATAAAATTGGAACATGAGTTTGCTTAATAAGGTACTTCGTTATCATCTTGAGTAAACATTCCTAAACATTCTGGAAGCACTTACAAATTATGCCAATCTGAAATGAATGTAATCTTGTTTCAAAGGGAATTTTTCCATGTTGGAGTTTTGTCCTTTCTTATGGCTGCGGAGCCAAAAGCAAAGGCTTATTTGAGCTTCTTCACCAACAGTGCACAGGGAAGATTTCAAGTACTTGACTGTTGTCTCATTTGCATCCTTAAGGTACTTCTTCAGAGCAAGAATAATAATAAAGAAATTACCCAGTGGTACAGGACATAGCCTCTGTCTGATTTAGTGGTTCTATTACTGTTGTGATTCATGGCTAACTCATACAAACGATATTAGGTTATATATTACTATTAAGAGATTAACATTTCATGAATTTAATAAATGCTGTCATGGCTACTTAGAAATCTAATTTCCTGGCCTAAAATGTCACCAATGTCTGCTTGTTTTAGGTAAACCAATTTATTTCAGTTTAGTAGTGCTGGGGGAATATATTAGCTGAGATTCATTTTGAGTGGAGTCACTGCCCTTTTCTTTCACCCATTGTCCCCTCCTTTCCATAAATCTAAAATGCTATAATGTTAGAATAATGTAGGAAAAAAACTCTGTTAGCTGACCTCATACAGGAGAGAATGACATACTGGTTTACATCATCAGGAGTGGAAATGTCAGGTTCTTGAGAATAAGCCTACTGGATATACATAGAAAAGTTGATTTATGGTGTTATGTATAGCCAGTGGTCATATTCTAATAACTTGAGTATATGATCATTGTACTGCTCTCCATGGCATAATATGATTTTCTTAAAGGCCCTCAGCAGTGTTCACTGCAGACTTAGAATGGGTAATATTAGAGGTTTTATTCAATTGTGGTAAATCAAAATATATAATATTATATTGTCTCTAACTCAGATTCAGATTTATTCAGTTTAGAGATAAAACAATGATGCCTTGCTGTATTTGAGTACAAAGCTGGTTCTTTTTTCTTCCTGTGCCAGCATCAGAAGGATTCTGCAATCTATGCTCAATCTGAACTAAAACCCACTCTGACCCCTCAGCCCACAGTCTCACCATAAAAAAATTGCACAGTGAAATTTTATGGACTACTTCATACCAAAGTTCTGCTCCTGCCCAGTATTGTTTTGGTCTTGGCACCTTGGAGCAGCTGAAGCCATAGCCAGACTGGGATCAGAAATGGAGGGTTTCTCATCTCAGGAGCCTTGGATGCCTGTTCTTAGGATGCCTGATGCATCATTCTCACAGAGACACAGCAGCTGCTGCTTCCTCCAAATGGCAGTGGTGGTAAAAGCAACTCCGTGGATCACTTTCTTCTTCTGTCTCTGGCACAGATAATCTTCACACCCTGCCCAACGCCCCCCACCCCCTTTTTCTCCCCCTGCAGAACAGAGTGGTGGGAACAAGGAGGAGGGAGAGGACTGCTTCTCTCAAGGCCGATGCTTTGGTGCCTGGAGTGCTTGTGGGTCTGGGAGAGCAGGATGTATCTTGTCTAGGCCAAGGAGAGGGATGAATCTGGGCTGGAGCTGAACGTAGATCAGAAATCTTCTAATTGTTTAACTGTTACTTAAAAGAAGACTAGAGTCAATTATGGGTTTTTTAATTAAAAAAGAGGGAAACCCTTATTTGTCTCTTGAACTAAATGACTTGATTACCAAATGTCAGGAAATAACCAACAGAGCTCTGAAGGGAGTCCAAAGCCCTGAAGAAAATTGGCCATGTTTAAACTGCTCATCATGGTCAAACTTAAAGACCTGGCCAAGCCCCAGTGGATTGAGCTTTTAAAACTGCTTTAAAACTGTTAGCTCTGGGTGATGGTGCCAAGTCACAGCTCTTTTGCTTTGCTGTGTCTGAGGAGAGCCGGGTCAGTGCCTCCTGGCTTGCCTCAACCTGCTGCATCTCGAAGCTTCTCACCGCTCACCAGCTCTCATGCTTGAGGTTCTCCCTCTGTGCCTCATTTCCCTCAGCACCAGGGGCCTGGGAGGAGAGGCAGGATCAGTCCCTAAAACAACCTGACCCTGATTGGGAGATCATAAATCTGCATATGTTGCTTTCTGGTATCCGTGTACAAAGAGGTTGTTCTTGAGTTATTAAAAAAGAGAGAACTTTCTTCTTTTTAAAGGAAAAGCTTTCTGTGACAATTCCTTCCACAAAGACTTTTCATCCTTTAAGATGATGTACATTTCCCTTACCTGCAATTTTCTGTGGTAGTTGTATCATATTTCAGAAATCCCTTCCCAAGTAGATTTCCATCTCTGAATGATCTTGGAGCTACTACCTCATCCACTCTCAAAATCCATTCTCTGAACCATCTTTATTGCAGTGCCTAAAAGACATATACAATGGATTGTTAATTAGCAGTCAGGGATCACTTATCATTATTGATTTACTTTTAAATTACTTTGACAAGATGAGGAAAAAAAAACCTGGGAATGTAACTCACTTTCATGATGGTATATTACTGCTGTTATCCTCATGTCTATACACTTCATATCCATAGTTTGCTTAAAATCACCGGTTTGTTTTTGTTTTGAAACAGACAATAGTCTGAAGCAAAGGCCGTGCTTTCCTGTGTCATTCAACAGCAAATACAATTGTCCTTGGATCCTTCTTAGGGCAGAAGAAAGATTCTGTGGAGAAGAAAAGATTTCATATTCTTACTGAGGTTTAGTGTACAATATTTTGGACTGATCTGTCAAGATGAAACTTCAGGTGATAAGTTTCTTGACCTACAGTCCTGTTTGAAATGAAAGCTCATGTTCTAAAATGTGAATGTTCCTGCTAAGCTGTCACAAGTTTTCATGTTTACTTTTAGTGTTTTTCATGAGCTAGAGATCTGCTGATTGATTACTTGTTGCTAGGCTGTCTTAAAAGAAAAAAATTACATTTTCAATATATTAGTAGGAGAAAGACACTTGAAAATATTTATTAATGTAATTATACCAATCCTGAATTAATCAAAGGTATTTTAGAAAATATTAAAACCTGTAAGCATTCAGTCTTTGTGATTGGTAACATTACATGAATGTAAAAACTGCTTAGACAAATTTTTTTTCTACAACTAGGCTGATGGCATAATCTGAACAGGACTTGACCATGGTGCATATCTGTAAGCTGACCTGTTTTTCTAAAGACCTTAATGGGAAGCTTTGCAAGGCTTAAACAAAATTTGAAGGGTATAAAAGCAAAGGCTAGAAGTAAAGGAAGTCTGTGGGAAAACACTCACTCTTCCTTAAATCCTCATCTGGGCTGTCTCGGAGAGGAGAAGTAAAAATACTAACAAGCAATTGCAGTTTGTGACCAATCTTGCGATCGCCCTGCTCTGTGCCACCGCCACGAGTGGTTTGCTCCCTGGTGCTGCCCCAGTGCTTACTGAGCAAGAGGCCAGAAGGCTCCATTTATTGAATCCCTGATTACCTTAAACATAATTTTTCAGTTTAATTTCACTTGTATTTTATTAGGGTGAGAGATACCCCAGCTTTAATTTTATGCCATCAGTGCATTTGCATGTAAAACACATACTGATTAAAAAAAAACCCAAACCCAAAAACAAAACAAAAAACCCTCCCCAAGCCCCAAAAGTTTCCCAAATGGAATTAGTTCTGAAAGCATAACCTCAGAAACCATAATATTTGGGCTCTATATGGGAACTCCTAGAAGCCTTAGAACTGTACAGTGTAAACTTGCACTTACCAAAGAGCAGCCTTCCCAGAAGGAAGCTTAAGTGGCCTGAGATTGCAGTTCAGATAATAGTTAACTCAGCTTCACTGCTGAGTGCACTTTAAATAGTGCTGGCTTCAGCTGGGGTTTCAGTAAAATTGATTGTTGATTTCTAGAATTTAGACAGATTATTTCTTGAAGTAATTTTGTTGATTTAACTCTTTCTATAATTGACTCTCGATTCTTTGCTGAGATTAGACCCTTGATTTGATTTTAAATTTGGCAGCAGCATTGGTTTATTCTTAATTTAATTTAAAGTTATTAATAATTAAACTATGGTAGCATGCATTTTTCTATTTTTAATTGATTTTTTTGGTGGTCATTTGGTTTCATTGATATTAAGAACATGCATGCGACGAAATAAAATCAGATTTCTTTCAATAAGTAATGTGGATCTTAAATCCTCTAAGACTAGCTCTACTTTGTTAGACTTTGATTCATAGGCTAAATCAAAGGATAATATAATTTCTAGGTTTATATTGGTTTTAAGCTTGATATTTTAACCATACGTGGAAAGATTTAGGCATACTGTTTCAGCCAATCCAGAGTGTATGGAAGGGAATACAAGCACTGGTGATGTGGTCGTACAACAGATTCATACAGGCCACATTTGGCAGCTGATGAAAGCGTTCCTTCTGTGCCTCTATTTTAAGCTAATTTTGATCTTATTAAATGATTCCCATCCATCCTTTTTATGTACTATTAAATGTGAGCATCAGAGTAGCAGTCATATCCTAGTGGTAGGAACATTTACAGCTTCATGTATATTTATATTCACATTTAAAAAATATAATTTGCTGTTATTTTGCTTTTGGTGGGACAGACGTGGTTTAGTGACTGGCTTCTGTTCCAAAACCTGTATGGAAGGGTGCCACTGAGTAGGCTGACGAAGAGGAGCTCCTTTTTATTGCAGTTTGCAGTAGATGACCTAAATAAATATTATACCTCACTTAGTTTTGTTAGATCTCTTGATAGGGAGAAAAAAAGCTGAGAAAAACTTGTTGGGGAAGGGCCAGACTCTTGCTCTGTTTGGAGCAGAGCCTTTGCTCTCAGTAGGAGAAAAGCTGAACAGCGCGGGGAGAGACCTCATCTCTCTGCCAGTAGCAGTGATGATTTTCAACATAGCTTAAGACTGGGCTCCTGGAGGGTTTATACCTCATCATTAACTTTCTTAGCTCTCATATCCTCCCTGGCCTCGGACAGGTTTGCTTTGCACAAAGAAAATTGTGGCTATGGATGGACTAATGGTTTGGAAGAGGCTTGTTTAATTTCGTGCTTGTATTTTGGAGAGGCTTTTCTTCATGAGATGGCAGACAAGACACAACGACCCTAGCTTTCCTTACACATCTCTTGGTTTTTAATAAGGATTTTAGATGGATAAAAATGGCATGGAAAAGCTCTCAGGCCCTTTCTTTTATAGTTAGCCTGTTTCAGGGGAATATCAATATCAGAAAAACCAACACCATGAAGCAGTTCAAGCTGCTTAGCGGTGTAGGTTAATAGAAAAGACGTGGACTGTGACTGTGCTCTTGCAGTGTTTATTCTTTGTTTCTAGGTAAGTACGCTTTCGGATTCAGCTACAGCTTTGAATAAATCATTTTCCAGTATTAAATACCTCTTTTGCATTTCAATATTTTGATATTATTTTAATTCTCCCTCCATCACTAGTAGTGATTTGTGTTCATGACTGTTTTGGTCTGTCATTCCACTCCATTGACAGGATGTTAAGACTCTTATTCAAAAGTGAGAAACAACTTGTACACCCTGCTGATTTTAATCAAAATATATTTAGTCTATTCCAGGAGAGATGATGCCTGACTTCTAGAAAATACTCACTTTCTCTTTGTAATCCATTCAGAGTTCTTGTTTGAATGAAGTTAGAGATTGTTTTGTGCTTTTTCGAAAGAATAGCTGCTTTTCCAAAGTAGGCTTAATGTTATTGAATATTTAAATATATATTTAATCTTCCAGCTGGCAAGGGATTTTGTCCTTTTGACCAGAAATCTTGAAATCTGCAGAAAGTCTGGTGCAAAAGCTGGGAAGGAGAAAACAAAATAATCTTTTTTTTTTTAAAAAAAAAACCTGTTAATTATTTTTCTGGAGCGTATTTAAGCCTACAGCTTATTCTGTCTCAGAGATTTAACAGTTTGGAAAGCCTGTCATTAAGCAACACCAGGAGGTTCTGAATTCTTCCTAAAACTGCAGAACCATTGAGGAAAGATGTGTCTGTATTCTTGATTGATCTGCAGTGCTGTTCTGTTATTATATGCCTTGGCTAAATGTGTGCAGTTCAAGGCAGGGTTACTCCCTGATAAGAAAGAAATTCAGGCACTGTGGATGTGTGAATATTTATGTCTGTAGTTTCTTTACACATGCTGCTTAAGATTGACTGTAGTTCAAAAACCCCATGACATCTGCAATATTTGGTTTTTGCAATAGGGCATGTTTATAAAGGTGCAAATTTCCCACTCCTCAAAACATTCTAGCCTTTGCCACAGTCCTTTGGCAGCTTCTTACTCTCCTTTCTTAAAAAAATTACCTCCATTATTTTTTTTCTCTTCTTTGTCATTATTTTCTGTATTGAAAGTAATACTTGCAGCATTACCTATTCTGCCTTGTTTCAGTTGGCATTGAAACTGTTGTTTCTGAGTGACTGCAAGTCAGTCACCTCTCTTAATTCCTTTCCTTACAACCAAGTCAGCATCTCAGTTTTCATTTGGTTTGAACTGGATCAGATGGCGGTTGTTAGGGCTGAGAAACTATGGAGTCCTCGAAGAAAGTTTTTTGCTGTTCTGCCACCTCATATCTAGTTTTTATATTTTTTCTTGTACAATATTTTGGTTGCTGGTTACATCTTTCTCCAACAGATAAAAGTTCACAAGATGTCCTGGAGAGAGTTTTGAAGGATTTTCTGCATGGTTGTTACATATGCAGGCTGTTTACTACACCTTGCTGGGTCTGCAAACCGCCTGGGCACCCTGTTGCATGGGATGCTTCTGGCTGCCCCAGGTCTGTGGGCTACCACGGACCTCACCTCGCTCTGAGGCATCTCCTTCATGCAATGACTACCACTGGCAGCTCCTGCCTATTTCCAGTCTGCCTGGTTCTGGGATCAGCCCCACTGTGCCTTGCTCAGGCTCAGGGGCTCAACAGAACATTTCTAACCTGGGCAGTGCGCTGGGTCAGAGGTGCAAAGCTGTGTGCCTGGGACCGAGCAGCCCACCCTGGGAGCCCAGTCATACTGAATAAAGCCTGCATGTCTTCTTCATAAATGTTGTATCAGCCCCTTAGACACTTTCTCCTCAGCCTCCTCTCAGTGATTATCTTCCCTAATGCATCCATCATGATATTTTAAATTGGTTAATTAACTTATCCACTGAGCATGAACTCAGACTTCTGCAGCTGGCAGCATTAGGCGTTCTTTAGATGTGATGCAACTTTAAATGCTGTCCCTGATTATTTTCATCTTGTGATAGCAGAGTTACATTGTGTAGCCCTTGTTAGACCTTTGACGAACTATGGGTGTCCATTAGTCTACTATCTAACTGCTTATCAGTCGTATTCTCAAGTTCCCTGTTGCTTTTGTGGCACAGCTGTTATAATTAGATGTAATATTTCTCAGGTCTGCAGCATATTAACTCTGCATGGCTAAGCAAAAGTGGCTTGAAAATCTGCAAGTAAGAGATATTTTTTCAGAATTCCTCTTATAAGGGACCTTGCACGGTCATTGATTCATTCAGTTAGTTAACTAAATTCAATAGTTAATTCATTTTCAACAAAGATGAAATATTACTAGCTTTTTTAGGGAACTGAGAACATTTTACTGCTGTGGAACAAGTCAAAAGAAATCTGTGAACTCACCTTTTCTTTTCTGCTGTTGTGAGATGAAAAGCCTAGAAGAAAAGTGGTTTTGTTGCTCTGATACCTAAAATTGTACCAGATGAGCCCCTCTAAACAACCCACTCAAAAGAAAAAGGATCAATAAACAGAAACATGATTTTTTTAGTTCTTTTTCAGCTCATGCACATACATATATGCTGTGGTCTGTGTACATATATATACATATGTCATACTGATCATTGAAAAAAATTTTATCAGCAGAGTGTTTTGTACTATGAAGTGAATACAACAACGATGGGTACCTGAGGTCGTCTTCTGGAAAGACATGTGTGGTCCTCTGGCATAAACTGCTCTGATCTCAGTGCAGGTTATTCCCTTGTGCTGGGTGGAATTCCCTTTGCTGCCCATAGAGAGCGATTACCAAGGGAGGGTAGGCAGCTTCTGCACTGGGTGCTTGAGGTCTCAGCATCTTTCTTTGCTGCTGACCTGAGACGGATGTGTGCTTTAAATTTTCTCTCATAGTATAAAGATGAGTCACTTCCCCTTTCCTCACCTTAAATTATGCTTTATTCATTCACATTGCTTTGATGTACTTGCTGGATTTTCTATACATTATTCTTTTTGTAATCTGAACTTTTTTTTCTTCATAGTCCTAAACTTTTGAAAGATGAATCATGTGCACAGATGCATCAAACTCCTTATTTCTGTGGCTCCTTGGTTTTCTGGTTTAGAGGATTCTGGCTTGACTTCTTTTTGTTTGGCTTTCAAATAAGTTAGGAGTGAACTTTTTTTTTTCTGAAGCAACAGCTGAGCTATAAATTAAAATAACATACATGCTCTGTGACACCCAGGAACTGCAATAATACAGCAAACTCAGGGAGCTTTAGAAGTGTATGGATTTCTGAGTACTCAGATATTTCATAGTTTCACTACAGCCAAAATGAAATGTGCAAGCTATTAACAAAAAAAAACACGCAGAAAGACTATCTATGCTAACATAAATTAGAAAAGCAGTGAACTGTAGCTAATTAAGAATAACCTGAATACTGCAACTCTGAAAGCAGTGTGAATATATAATAACTCCAATTTATTAGTTAGTGCGGTTGAACCTAAGCTACTTTGAAAACATTTTATATCTTGCAGTAATGAAACTGTTGGACCTAAGACCTCCTGTGCGAATGAACCCATTCACCGCATTGCATTGGCTGCGCAAAATTCTGTTGCCAGGACACAATGCTACCAGAACTTCAACTTCTTCCTTCAGAACTGGTATTTTAACATCTAAAACCATGATCATGTCACAAGTTGTGTTCAGCTGGCTCCTGTGCCTGCACAGAATGTTATGGTCGCTACTGGATCTCTAAGTTAATGCTTGCTTGTATATACCAGAGAGCAGAAGGAACCTCTATTTCTTTCTCTCCTACGATGAAATGTTTCTACTGTTGTGTGTGTTGCAGTTTTTCTTGTAGCTGTATGCAAGGATGTAAATGAAGAATAGAGTTAGTTGGAAAACTTAGTTTTAATGAATGACTTTGAACAAAATATTAGTAAATATTTCACCAAAATATGTTTGGCTTTTGCTAAGTGATGATGCTGGTGAGTGTGCTCAGGAGGTGAAATCACAAGAAATGGAGGAAGAGAAGTTAGGGCACAGGTGTTTGGGTTTTTTTTTTTTCTATGGATGAGAATTTAATCCTAGAACATGTCAAAAATACTTTATTGAGGGGAAAATTAAATAGTAAAATCTCGGGAGAGAAAATATTCTGTCTTCAGTGAAGACTCAGGTGAAAAGACCTTTTTTTAGGCTTCGTCCTGATGTTCTGCTGGAAGCTGGACAGAGCCTTTCACGTGGCCTGATATGACTGCTTAGTATATTTACAACTAAAACCTTTCTATGTGTTTAGCTCCCAGGACGACAGGTTCCCACATGCAAGCTCTTCAATCACGATGAAAAGTAATGTTAATTTTTTTTCTTTTGCATGTCTGTATAACAAGTCTTTTTAAGAGTTGTGGTGGGAGGCATGAAAATACAGCTACAAACACAAGCAAACTTTACTTTAGACACAGCGAACTGACCCCTTTAGGCTCCCTGATGTTCGAAAATGGAAAGGAAGAGAAGTGTTAAAAGTTCAGAGTACAATATGCGTATTTTGGGCGATGGAGAGAAGTGTCAGTATTTGATATTACATGTTATTTTAGTGTAATCAGAGATGTTTGCATGGGGCATAAGTAGCTTAGAAACCACTCTAACAGGACAAACCTGAAAGGAAACTTTATTCCTATTGGGTTGGAGAATGATTTCAGCTGCCTTGCAGAGATGATCACACTGCCTGAGCTGCCTTCTAGGGGCAATCCTGGGTGCCAGCTCTGCACATCACAGATACTGTAGTTAAGGGTAGTCAGCTGAGCAGACTCGTGCTTATGTACAATGTGCATTTAAATGGAAATGGTTTAGGCAGAGTCCACTGCAAGGGCTGACTTGCCCAGCCTGGGTTTCATTCTTCAGTGGAATAACACCACTCTTGCGTGAGACAAATTGTATCCATTAAAGGGAAGCGCTGCTGCTGGGCTGGACTTCTGACCTTCAGCTGCTTGGCAAAATGGGTGCAGTGTTCATCTGTAGCTAACACTGACGTTGTTTAGTTTTGTTTTTTTTTTTAAATGCAATAGGAATTTCTTTTTGAGCTGATGTAGGCTCCGTTTGTCCAGGACATGGCTTCAGGCTTCATGCTTTACAGTTTTTGTCTGTAAAAAATTTTTTTGTTTGCTTTTTAATTCACAAGACAAGAATTTCTTTTCCTTTGCAAGAATGTGTCATTTGTAAAACTCTGTATTATAATATTTTTAAGGGAGGGAAAAAAACACGATTTGATGCCATTGTAATAAATCATGTAACATGTATTAGACTCTTCATCATGAGCACCAGACATTTTCTGAGAACCCATGGAAGGAATTTGGCTCTCCGCTTGTAACCAGCTAGTGTATATTTTAGGAATATTTCTATTGAATTTAAAACCAGGTGTATAAGATACCATTCTGTTTTCCATACTCAAAATAGTCATACATAAAGTGAAACTGTCTGCCTCCTGGGCAGAGAAACCAAGCAGTAATTATGCACCTGCGAGTCGTAGAAATAAAATGAGCTTGAAGCGCCCTTAATGCACATTTCATCTCTTGTCTTTATTCTGTTTCAACTCCCAGGCTTCTGGTTTTGCAAGAGCGGAGGCTGGAAGTATTGTTGGGTGGGCACAAGATGAATGCTAACAATCATCTTCATCCTGGGGTAGTTTTTCACAAAAACATGAATTGCAATAAGTACTATCACTGGTTTAAAATAATTTTATTAACTTCATGCACAAGTAAAATCTGGTGTGACCACACCATACTGGCCACGTGTCTTAGCACTCAGAGCAGGCTTACCTCTGTCTTTTAAATGTTTTTGAAAGCTTATTTATCATGTGCTGTCCACAAATTCATTTGACTTTGCTATCTCGAGCCAAATATTTTGCACTAGCCATTAGTTTGAACCTGTATGTTAAACTCTGGGGATTCCTTTGGGAATGTTTTTTGGAGCAGATTCAGTAGCGCCTTAAGATGGACTAATTTAACTGTGAAATCACAGGCTAATCTGAAAGCCAGAAGACTGAATTTATTTTGTTGCCTTCCAGTGGCCTTGTTTATTTGGTTTTATTTTTAAATACATGTATCTGAAGCTCTGGGTTTATGTACAAAAATTTTAAAAGGATTAGGACGGCAGATTGGATACCATAGTGATAAGGGTGGTATGACTCTGCAGGGACAGATCCACCCGCCCACAATAAGACGTGCTCATTTTCCATTAGACCTCAGTCAGTTTTGTGGACAAGGCTTGGGAAAAATTTTGCACAACTGGAAAGCCAGTGCACAAGGTTTCTCCTGGGACCATGGGACATAAAGGCTGCAGAGAGCAGGAGGATTTGCCGAAAGCACTTCCTGTCCTACCCCAGCTCAAGTACTGCTGGGTCATCAGCTGTGCACTATTGCACACGGCGAGAAGCAGCCTACCCAGTGACTGGAGCTGGACTGGAGTAACCCAGTCTGCTGGGTGCCACTGGCAGTTTTGGTCATTCCTGTGGTCACATACAGCTCTGATCTCAGCAGCTACGTGTGCCAAGCCAACACCTTCTGGGCTAACCACAGAAGCCTATGCAGGTAAGTGGGCTTTGAGGACATTAATGTCTCCTACTTCTATCCTCCTTTTGCCTTCCTCATTAAAAATTGCTTACAGGAGCACCTTAATTTAGGCTATAGGGCACATATCTTAGGCTTATGATATTGGGAAGATTTTGGCTGGGGGAGGTTGAGGGAAACTGTCCTGTGAGCCACCAGCTGGAGGTCTGATTTTGCAGCACAGGGACTGGAAGTTTTTTGGACTTTCAAATTTAAGACTCTTCATTTTGTCCTCTATTAATTACGTCATTGCAGACTGTCTTATTGGAAAAGGTATGAGGTCAGCACCAAACCCTGCTAAGCCGAAACGAATACTTGTGTTGAAGTATAGTCCAGGCTGTAACATAAACCCAGGATTTTGCCAGACCAGGTAACATAATCTGCCATGCATATATTCCATATTAAGTCCTCTATGTTGAAAGCCTTGCCGTTTGCCTGAAAGCCCACATATTGTGCAGCATTTGGGCTTTATGGGGAAGAGAGAAGGAAGGAAGGGAATGATGGAGAGTGTGTGGATGGGCAGGCTGGTTAGTTATCCGCTCACTCTGACATTGCCATTTTGGTATGAAATAGTGATTTGTATTAGTAGTTTTTTCATCTCCCTCTCCCCCACCCCCTTTTTTCTGGTTTTTGTTTGTTTGTTTGTTTTGACTCAGAGACCTTTTTTCCTATGTGTATGCTCAGCTGTTTCATCTGGACCCTCATTTAAATACAGAGCAAAGCTGAACAGGTTTCCTATTAGTGGTTAAGGATTCATTGGATGGTATTCATGTAATCTGGCTGAAAGTTTCAAACTGAGAAAGGTACCTTAGATTTTGGAGACCTGGGCAAAAAAAAAAAATCTGCAAGCCTCCTTTCAAAATCTCCAACTTTATGCTGACCTTTGGGAAGCTATCCAAGTAGCAGATCAGCTTGTGCACATATAAAAAAACCCAACCAAGATATTTGTATTTATATGACAGTAACACAAAATTAGACCTTCTTTCTTTCCAGTTTGTACTGTTGTTAAAAAGAAATAATAAGACGTATAAAGAGATGCGTTTTGAGGCTGCAAGTCAGATGTGTGTTTACAGAGTCCCAGCCTCCTGAGGGAGCACATTTGGGCTAGGAATCACAGGAAGGAAGGCTGTCAAGAGCTTTCCCATTGATTTCCACAGGGTGCCTCACTGCATTTTGATGGCTCCAGCAGAAGATGTCCCAAAGGGGCAGGAACATTTTGTCAAATGCTTTTGAATCTCCAAGGCCTGGTTTGGGTTTTGAAGGAACATCCTTACTGAAACCACACTGGTGCATTCCCACCTTGAAAAATGCACCTCGCTTCTGCCAAATTTCAACAGGGGCAGAGGAGCACAGAAGTGATCATCTGTCAGGTGAAGGTTATAGCAACATTACTAGGCTTTTACCCCAGGCAGCAAGACTAGCACAGCTGGACCAAAACAAAATTCAGATATCTGCAGTGCCTTTCCAGCTTTGCTAGATTCCCAGGAAGACATGCTGTCATTCATTCAGGCAGAACATAAACAGGCTTAATTAGTACAGAACTGGCAAAAGCCCGTATTTCTTTTCAGCATGAGCTCTCTTTATGAGCAGCCACCTGAGGACTTTTCAAAAGCCATTTATCCGTAAGAAATCTTGGAAGCTGGCCTTTTGCTATTAGGTTATTAATAACATTTGCTTCCTGGGTTGCTATTTGTCTTCAACGGTGAGTAGGTGCCTTAAGCCACCCTTCTCACTGCAACTGCAAGAAATGCTCGGTCAAAATCTCTCTGATTCCTGAGCTTTAGCTTCCCTGCCTCACACTGGAAAGATGGTAGAGTTCAGCTCTTGCCTTCCCTCCTGCCTCAGCCTTTGCTGCTCCTCCTGTGAAGTGAAGGAATAAACACTGGGTGGCAAAACTCTACTTTATCAGACAGTTTAATGGGCTGTAAATCAATTCGGTCACCCGAGAAAGGACCATGATCTCTACAGAGAGCTCAGGGTGTCAGTACAATGAATAAAATGTTAGGAAGCCCATTGTATAAGACAGCGAGCAATAGGGATGCATTCCCGTGCTCTTAAAAGAATTAGTGGAGAGGTCAGATCCAGATCAGATCTAGGTTGTCCTGGATGGTACTGGCCACTCTACCTCCATGTGATATTTAAGAAACGGAGTGTGTTCAGGAAAAGATCCAGAGCTTGGAACAAATGGGTTGAATTCTAAAGGTTTTTCTGATTTCAGTACAGCTCAATGGTCCTTTATAGTCCTGGCATCTCTGTATGTGGTTGTGAGCTTAAAATTGCTTTCTTTCTAAAGAAAAAAAAAGGGTAGCCATGATAACACAGAGTAAAGAGGAAGACTGGACACATCTCTTCTCTTTCCACTATCAAGAGACCAAAGGGACAACCACTGAAATGTAGAGAAAGGAGGTTAAAAAATAATTTAAACACAATTTTTGGTATTTTATTCCATTCAAATTACAACGAAATCTCAAGGGGAGAGGGTGGGTACCAGACGAAACACAAGCAGTAAAATACTATAGCAATCAAAAGTGATAGGGATGGTTTTCCCTTGAATAATTAAGAAGGAATCCATTCATATCAATACAGCATAACAGATAGCTCTGTTCTGAAGGACTCATCCTGCACAGCCAGTTGCTTTCATTGCGGTCACAGATAATCTGAAGACAGCTCTGCCTAGGCTACCAATCTTAGGGAACTGCAAGAGGTTGCCTAAGCTGTACCCTAATTGTACTCATGTACACAAGTTTGTATATTTTCAGGTTATGTCCTAAAACTGGTTCTACCCTGCTCTCAAAACTGCATTTGCTTAGTGACCAGTAGCTGATGATTTGTGATTTGCGTTCACTGCCTTGGGGTCACCTCTGGTTTTGGCACCTGTCATCTTGTACTCTCAGGGGTCTCTGGTCTTCCTCAGCAGCCTTTAACATGTCACTTCAGTGGTTAGGCCAAAACCTACTAGAGGTTGGGAAATGACCTAATGTTAGAATGGGCAGATTACACCATGCTCCTTGAAGCACTTAACAGCAGCCCCTGAAAGGGGCCCAGTACCACTTTCCAGATGTGACTCAGGTGTGGCTCCTTGGGGCAGCTGCTGCTGGGCTCTGATGACGTCTGCCAGAGCAGCTCGGTTGGAGCCTTCTGCCATTGCTTTGAGGTAGGAGACAGAATAGGACCCAGCCTGGGGAGGACACCTGAGTTTAGCCAAAAAGGGAGAGCTACAAGGAGGCTTAACCTGTCTGTAAGCAGCTATATGGGAAATGGGGGCTTGGCAATACTCCCCAGTCTAACAGACTGAGGTATAAAAGAAACCCATCAGCTGGGAGGTGATGCTAGACACAGATCAAAAAAGGCAAAATGCTCTAAAAGCAGCAGCTGCCAGTCATTGGAACGGTTTGTGAAATGGTGGATTCTCCATCCTTGCATAGAGATTGGAAGTTTTTTTCTTGAAAACGTATTTTGATTCACTCAGCCATTAACTGAGGATCTTGATTTATGTAGTTAAACCAAGCAATCCCAGTAGTCCCTTGCAGGTCTAGGACCTCTACCTGCTGCTTTGACACTGACTTCTCAGTAAAACCCAGGTGGGCAGAAAATCTGACTTTACAGAATTTCTTTTAATTTCCACTCTCCAGGAAGCAGGTTTCACTGACCTGTGGTGCTGGCCAGACACAGAAGACCTTAAACTTGGGAAGAGAAAGGTCGTTGAACTTCTCTTTCATACATTTGCAGGGTCAGGCTCCCTGCACTTGCTGTTTTACTTGCTCATCTGTAAAGACAGAATAGATAGACAAACTTTAAGCCTATGGCTAATTCTGCTCTTCTGCATCACAGGGAAACAAAGGTGTAGCTCCATGTGTTTGTTGTAGAAACTGCTCTGTATAGAGAGTCCAGTGGAAATCTGCTCGTGCAGCAGCAAAGAAGGCTTGGCTTGGGTAAAGGATTTGCCCTGCTCCTGCTGTCCATCCACACCAAAGGGAATTTTCACCGGCTGTGTGGTGTTGCAGTGAAAGTTTTATTAGGGACCAGTACTTGCTGCTGACTTCTGCTGCTTGATGTCTTTGTGCTGCACTGCAGGAGGGAGGAGGCAGCCTGCGGCACCTGAAAAAAAAAAACGCACAAAGAGGGAAGTGAGGTCCTCAGGGAACCATTTATTTTGCTGGAAAGGGTCTGTGAAAGAAAGCTGGATGTAAAATAGAAACAGCGTGTGAAGACTGGCATATATAGTGCCCAGCCTGGAAGAAGTGTTTTGTCTCCCTGTTTGCAGGGCTGGCAGATAGTGCTGTCAGACCACGGGGTGGCAATATTTAGACTCGGTGTGTAGAAGCTGGCAGAAGTTGGCCATTTGAGGGAGGCATAGTGCGCTCAGTATGCAGAGGAGATAGAAACAAAATGACTTCAGTTACTGTCCCAGTTAATACTTGATGTTCTTTATTGCATTTCAAGCAAAGCTATCACCCCCCTCTGACGACAACAGCAGTATGTCCAAGGATGTAAGCTGTATTCTTTCCGGCCTTCTTTCTCCTAAGTAAAGCCTATACCTTTTTTATATATCATATACTGCATCTTTCCCATAAAGAAAACCAGCCACCTTTGGGTGAAAATATCTTTATGTGGTGGTTCCTATGAAACAATGGTGTTTGAGAGCAGAGTCAAAATTTCTTGACAGTTAAAATCTTTGTGGCTTAAAATGGACTGGTTGTTTCCTATGTGATGCCAGAGCCATAAGGAGAAACTAGTAGACTAGTGGTAAAGAACTTGTATGTTTTTGATAATGATGACAAATAAATAACCTTTTGATAGTAAATAGGAGCAGGACAAGAAATAGAGTGCGGCCTTTCCTTGAATTACTCTTAAGAGTAGATCAAAATCTAAACTCCCCTTTCATGTTAACCTTTTG
Source organism: Phalacrocorax aristotelis (assembly GCF_949628215.1). Classification (NCBI taxonomy): domain Eukaryota; kingdom Metazoa; phylum Chordata; class Aves; order Suliformes; family Phalacrocoracidae; genus Phalacrocorax; species Phalacrocorax aristotelis. The sequence goes on from NC_134277.1 coordinate 43,407,302, forward strand.
GCAAACTAATGTCCATTGCTTAATTTTGTTGATGTAGAAAAAATTAGGTTGCAAGTACATTTGAGCCCTGTTTAGTTTTGCTATCTGTCCTACATACGCATTGCTGTAACCTGGATGGAAAGAAGGTGCCGTCAGCACCCTGGCAGCTTTATTTCCATCCTGAAACACGTGAGTGTGCCTGTGCTTACATACCTGAGGGAAGAGCTTAGTGTTGCTTAATAAAGGCCAAAAGTTTTATTAGCTATTCAGGCTTCAAACAGTCTTTCATGCAGTGGAGAATAAAATAAATATTCTACTGAGCTAAATAGTAGAGAAGTTATTGTGGATGGTGACAGAATCAAACTGCGCTGTAAATAAAGCAGTATATAAACAGAGGCTCATATATTTTTCTTTATGTGCTCTTGGTCTTTGCTGTCTTAGCGACAACCCTGCCACAGATCAAGGGTTTCACCTGAGGATGAAAGGTCGGCTCTCGGCTGGCTGGCTACCGCAGGCATCCCTGAATATTCAACATCCTGTGAGAACTTAGCACAGTTACTGAATTGAAAAGATGACCTGTTTCTTAAAGCTGTAGGCTTGTATCTGAGAGCTGGTGAGCTAGCTGAATTTCACTGGAAATCTGCTGTCTAATTGTGGCTGGCATTGTGGGATACGTAATTTGTTTTTTGTCTCTTGTGAGTTTCTATAAAATTCCTTTTGCTTTAGAGAAACATTGTGTGTAATGAAGTAATAAAAGGTTTTGATATTTATATAGAATATGCTATTTCACTGAAGAATGCCATTTTAAAAATAGAAGAGTTGGAACAGTGGGACATAAATGCAGCTCAATATAATATAGGAGAATTATGGGCTGGTGAGGAATTACTTGGGATCTCTCATCTTCTATTTAAAATGAAAAGCACAGCATTTCTTCAGCAGCCATTATCCTGACAAGGACTAATATGTTGGGTTTCCACTAGAATTTATTATATGGATTTACAGAAGGACAGTTCTTGCCCTCTCTATGTAATTTGACTTAAAACTTTACCATGGTTTTGCTGGCTTGCTATTGAACTAGCAGAGCAGGAATTTAATAAAAGAGGCTTTCAGGCTGAACTGTAAAGGTACAGTGGAAACTGAATTAAGCTTTGCACTGAGGACACTCATTAGCTAGGGTATAAGGGCATTCAGAAGTTAATATTAACTTAATTTGATATAATATGAAACTCTCTCAAGGTCCCTGTTATCTAGACATCCATGGAAGACCTTGGGTCAGTATCTCCAGTGTGGAGTGAGCACTGCTCTGGGAACGAGCTCTGGCTGCCCGACCAGGGGCACTTGTGCTGGAAGCATGACTTCTGCTCAAGGGGGACAGCTCTGGTGGTAGAGAGGAAATATAAAGGCAACTGTCTCAGAGCTCTTGCTCTTGGCACAGGGAACATCTTCGTTTATCACCCTTACAGGGTGATCCCTCGTTCTAATATAAAATGGATGCCTTTGACCCATGTCAACTCTGGTTAGGGAGATGCTGCTCAAATCATCCAGCAGTGGGGAGATCAAGTGGCTCCATCCAGAGTGAGATGCAAAACTGATCACATTAACATGACAGGCCCAGCTGTGCTTGCCATCTGCAAACTCTTTGGTCTGGGATTGTCTGACAGTAGCTGATTAAAGAGACTCAAAAATTACTTCTTCAGAAGTAAGCAATTGTTATTCACTCAGAGGTAATTGATGTGCACTGATGGGAGGACATAGATGTTAAAGATGAGTGCAAGTATCTGCACACCTTTTGTAGGTTGGGCCTGAAAGAGCATCTCCACAGGCCCTTTCACTTTAATCGCAGTCTTTCATTGCATGCCTTGGTAATATCCTCTCAGCTGAGTTATTGCCATCTCTGGGTGGGAGAGATAGCTGTTTGCTGCTCTTTCACCCCTGCTGCATCTTGGCCAGCCTTTTCTAGTTGAAGACTACTCCCTTTCCTAGTTCCTACGTCATTTTTATCCTTTCGTGCTGTTTCTGGTTTCCGTGGCTGTGGCAATCTGATCTTTTGCAGTGCACCATTGCGTGGCTCCTAGTACATAGAAGTTCCCCATCACATAGCCCAGCCCTTTTAACATGTGTCTCCAGAAGTTGTTTACCTCAGGTATCTTATTTATATCATTGTTTTCTCTCCTGTTTACAAACAGATAAAACTGCAGTGCCCAGTCTTCATAAAAGCAAATGGTACAGCTAGTTTCATTTGCTCCCTGTGCTGCTACAATCTTCCTCCACATTGATTTCCAGCTGCTGTTCTGGTCCTGTGAGGCAGTGCCTGAACAGGGCAGCCTGCTTTAATTTATGTAGACAGGCTTGCCCATGCTGTCTCCTGTACTGGAAGAATACAAAAGTGAGCTTCTAGACAATACTTTACTCTCTTCGTAACTGGCCTGAAGTCCTGCTGGGTCTGGCTGCCAGTGGATTGACAAGTGCCCTTTGTAGTGTTGGAATAAAAAGTAAGCCTGTGTTTCTTTGTTGCTGGATCCCCCCTTGAATCCTACTTAGCAGGGGTATTCAGTTTCTATTTCCAAATTCCATGTCAGTTTGCCACATCAGCTTTAAGGAATCCAAAGTAATTTGTGTTTAAAGAGCACCCTGGTTTTATTTACATATGAAACTGCTAAAGTGAAAAATGCATTAGACAGATCTGAACAAACTCGGACCCCTAGGGAATTTCTCTTCATCTGCAATTTTAGTCTCCTTTTCCATCATCTGCAAAGAAAGTGTGTAGTCACAGCAGAAAACCCAGCAGCATCACTCAGATTCAGACAGGTAGTCCATAAGGACACATGGCAGAACTGCCAGTTCCTTATTTCCCCAGATGCACTGAGCTTCTCCAAGGGCTTTCTTTGCTGCTGAAGGAGATGGGCTCTGGAGAAGTCAGTACACCTGTATTTTAAGCTTAGGAAGAGAAAAAGTAGTGAATTACATATTCAAGAGATGGTTCCTAGACAATTTCTTTTTTTTTCACCTTGTAGGTTGTCTGTAATCTCAGCCATGGTGGTATTGACATGTTACAGGGTAGTTCCGTGGAGTTTCCATATATCAAAGTAAAGATGCTAAAATCTGCTGGGACCGAGACCTCTTTGGGAAAGGGACTATGTCATGTTCAGCTCCCAGCACAGCTGGATTCTCTCTGTGACCAGGATCCTAAGAAAGAAATCTGACAACCACAAATAACAACAATCTCTGAGCAAGAAACCACCTCATCACTTATGTTGGTAGCAGCCAACATCAAAGTAGTGACTGGCAGTTAAAGCAATCCTGTATTTAGCTTAATCTCTACTGCCAAGGAAAAGGACTTTTAAGCAAGTTTCCATGCTCTGCTGAGCACTACCCAGTAACCACAGTGCTGAGCAGTAACCGCAGTGCTTTTCAACTGTGTGTGCACTTTATGTAGCCTGAGTATTCACTGGTGCAGAGATTGGTCTTCTGAAAAGGAAATGTTTAATTTCATCTGATATCCCATTAGTTGGACAGCTCAGATCTCTAAGTACCAAATCCTTTCTCCATCAGTGATGATTTAATTTCTCATTTATCCCTTTCAGTAGAAGGCAGCAACGAAGGCTCGTTTGTTTGGTATTCCTTTTCCCACTGACATGGATGTTGCACTTTGCCTACCACAATTAAGTGCATCTACTTCATGGGTTTTCAATTTTCTTCTGCAATTATGAAGACTAATACTGTGTAAAATGCAAGGTGCAAACTGATGTGCTATTGATTCAGTAATATGTTAACAGAGTAAGATGGAAATAAG